>NC_140952.1:110760911-111360911 GCF_014529385.1 Adiantum capillus-veneris
ATATTAACAACAGTGGCAGCTCATAGCGGCTTTTTACACAGTTGGGTGGATAGATTAAAACAAGATAAAGATAGAAACATTGAAGGAGTTGTGGTAATCTAGTATGGGGAGAATGATAGGGTTTGGGGAATTAAGGATTTCTCCTAGCACCGCCACACCGAATAGATACACGATCTTCTATTGGTAGAAGATTTTTCTATCTACATAGATATTCACCTGCATATGCTGCAGGAATCTAAATGGGAGTGTTGTCAGGACGTTTTCCATCATGCACACAGAGTGGAGTACTTACTTATACTCTTGATGGGGGCTTTTCACAAGCCAAGATCCCATACCTCTCTTCTCTCTTCCCCACCCCATGAAAACCCCCTCTTAGGGAGGGAGTGATAAAAGGCATTGGAAAAAGTAAGAAAAAAATAAAGTATGATTATGTAAATATATAAGAAAGGTAAAATAGGCCACCTCATGCCTGCGGGGTAGCCCATCCCCACCTTGCCTCCTTTTTCTTCACTGTTGCCCCGCCGGGTGTCCCTTTTCCTCTCCTCCACTCAAAAGGTCAACCCCCTCTCTCTTCCCCTTGTCATTTCTCCTTTCTCTCTCCCCTCAAGCTACCCCATCTCTCACCAATAATGCATTATAACTCACCAATAATGCACCACCCTAACTCACATGCAACTTACCCTATCTTCCAAAATAGTATACCCCACCCCCTCTTTCTCTCTCCTATCATATCCCATGACCCAAATACCCCCCCCTCTCTCTAAAGGGCGCCATGTCTCTTGTTTTGTAGCTAAATAACCTCCCCCACACTCACACACACTCAGTTTCACTGAAAAAGGTGCCCACAGACCCATCCCCACCCGGTGGTTACCTGATTTTTCTTGTGTTCACACACATCTGCACACAGATTCACCTCTGAACACACTCCCCTCTCTCCCCTCTTGTATTACTTTATTCTCCATGTCACCTCTCACTTCTTTTCATCAACCCAATCTCTCTCTTAGTCTCTCTCTCATGAGACTGCTGTTCTGGCACATATACACACAGCCAGACAAGTGGGGCCCATAGTCACATGGCCTATGTAGATAATGATTTCTTCATTTCTAAATTCTAGAATTTCTCCCCCCTCCTCCCCTATATAAAGAGGGGTCACCATCACACTAAGGACACACAACATCACCAAAGAACACATTATGCACTGTGTGTGCCTAGTGCACACACACACCCACACCATCACCATCACCATCACCGCAATCACCATGCTCGTCTTGAGCATGACCTCTACACCCTTGGGCTATGGAAGATGAAGGGCAGCTCAATGAAGGATGATGTCCATAACCCTCGTGCGAGTCTTCGCCATCAACTCCCACCTATCCGCCATGTGCTCTACCACTCTCTCCCTTCTCATTCCCCTACCTTATGCTCCCCATTTCATCACCTTATTCTCTAAATAAAGCTTGAGGTTTTGTGAGTATGTTTTCCTGCAATGTTTTGCCCATGTGAGGTGTGCGGAATCTCCACCTAGTCTTGTGTTTGGAGTGAGCTTGTGTATGTGTGAAGGGTGTGCGGATTCACCATCCTTCTGTGGTGCCTAAGTACTAAGCCGCTATACCCCCTCCCTCACTCTCTCTCTCTCTCTCTCTCTCTCTCTCTCTCTCTCTCACTTGATCTCATTTCCTTTCCTCTTCATCATTACTCCCAAGCATCCATCTCTCTTGGATGAAAACTTTGTTATGGTGGTGTGTTGTTTGAGTCCTAGCCGTTGAAGCTAGGTGGTGCCCCCTGTTTGCTTTACCATGACAGGCTCGAGACGCGCCATTCGGTCCCTGGTGTTTTAGAGGCCGTCGGGGGTTCGGGGTTCGCTTTGCTCCCGTCACTCTTACCGGGCCAATCTTGATGAGTTGGCACATCCATAGGAGGTCGTCGCCTTTCATGGGCTCTACCTTTCCTTCGTCACTCAGCACATACGGGGTGATGGTGACGCGTCTGACCACTCCCAGCCTTTTGGCTAGCAGCAACTACAGATAATTACCGTAGTCGTCCTGTTGCATAAATTCCACTCCATTCATCTATAATTCGTCTCCAGCCCACTGGGTCTCACCCGTGGTGGAGAGCTTCTTCAGGATAAGTTGGACAAGGAGATGAGGAAGACCCTCTACCCGTCTTTCAAAACAACAAGAGCAGTAACCAAACCACTCTTCCTTAGGGCATGGGAACCTTCTTACCACTTGTGCTTCAGGATTATCGAAGTGGACTGGCAGCACTCGCATGCGTCATGCAAATCGGTAGGCGATCTTCCACCACTTAGCTTTGGATGCCTTCCTCTTTGGCAAGCTGGGTAGGACTCAGCTCTTTGAGCTTGAAGCACTTGCTTGTCTAGATGCTTCTCCCTTTGGGATCATGTGTTTCCAAACTGGCTTAGCCTTTCATTACCTTTAGCGTGAGTAGCCCCTTTATACCATTTTGGAGTAGAGGTTATAACTTTGATTGCAGTTTCCTTACCTTTAGCGTGAGCAGTCCCTTTAGACCATTTTGGAGTAGAGGTTATAACTTTGATTGCAGTTTCCTTAGGAAAGAGAGGCCTTACCATTTTCTTTCCTCCTTTGATGTGGATGACTTCTTCGCACTGAATGTTGATGTAGATGATTTCAGCCCCTTCGCTGCCTTCGTTTTGGCACTTATTGACAGTGTGTTTTGGTTGACAACAGTGATAGCACTTCATAGACCTCCCACCTGATGCTCTCAATTTGTGGTTAGAAAGAGTAACACGAGATGGAGAGCTTACCTCTTGAATACTAACTACACTATAGCCTGCCAGTAGTATTTCAATGAAGGCGGCTAGTCCCTTCTAAGTCTCCTCCTCTTCCGTCCTCCAATTAGAGAATTCCTTCAACCATTCATCCATGATTGATGAGGTGCGTTGCTTTCAGCATTGTAAGCTGAAGGTTTCTTAGAAGCCCTCCTCAGTGGGGGGTACCAAATGACGGGAGCAAAGCGAGACACAGACCCTGACGGCCTCTAAAACGTCGAGAGCCGAATGCACACCTCGAGCAGGTCATGGTAAAGCGAACAGGGGCACCACCTAGCTTTGAGCGGCTAGGACGCAGACAACAGTGATGTGAACACCGCAAACTTACACACACACACACACACAGAGCATTCACAAATGATGAAAAACCTGAAGGATGTGAGGGAGAATTATTTCTTTCCGTATTTAAAATGACCTTCCTTCCAACGCGGTGACACACCGTGGTGATAGAGAGATAGGGAGAAGAGATGGTGAATCTACTTGGTGCATTCTCTAAAGACGACTTGATGATATGAAACTTACTACCAAGAATGTGTATGTGTGTGTGCATCGACCATTGGAGTCGAGGTGGAGGTAGCTCCCTTCACATGGTGAAATTCCCAAAACAAACCATCACACAAGTCCCCTCCCCGTGATGCCAATAGTGTCAATTCCTCCCAGTAAAACTCTACCAAGTGCTGACCTCTCATGAACTTTGCCCCCCCCCCCCCCCCCCCCCCCCCCCCCCCGATAGTAACCTCTCAGTGCCCTTTTATAGGTGGTGGCTGCTTTAGATTAGGGTAATCTGGCTTGATTAGAGTAAGCTAATCAGGGAGACAAAGCAAGGCGGTGGGCCCGGGGTGGTTGACCCTTGCTTTATCTTAGGAGTTATTAAAACGAAAGCCTCTAGGTGGGCCTTTGTGACCATCACCTAGAGAGAGGGAAATTTACAAGTTGGGAATCTTTTTAAAAGGCTTGGGTGAAAACTGAAAAAATGATGATAATAACCTACGGTTTACTGACAATGGTGTCGTGGTTGCGTGATGCCGGTGAATGTTAGTTTGTCAACGCGTCGGTGTAGTGCGTACGTCTCTTCGGGGTCGGTCGGGGCATGCCTTTGGTGCATTTTTTCTTTTTGTTGTCGGCGGCGCGTGCTTTGACCGCCTTCTTTCTTTCTTTGGTTGATGACTTCGATGTCCTTCGGTTTTTTACTTTTTCTTTGGTGCGTGCGTATATGCGTGCGTGTGTATGTATGAGTGAGTGCGGATACTGTGTATTTATGTATGTATGTGTATGTGCTTGTATATATGTATGGGTACATGTGTTTGTGTATGGTGTGCGCGGGATTTTAATTACCGAGCCGAAAGAGAGATGGTGAGAGAGCGTGAGACGAGGGTGTGTGTGTGTGTGTGTGTATATGTGTGTAGGTGAATGTTTGTGTTTGTATATGTGAGCGTGTGTGTGTAGGCGGGAGAGTGTGCCATGTGGGTGAGTGTGTGTGTGGGAATGAGGGTGTAGTAAATTATATAGTACTATAGCTTATATATATATAAATATATATTAAAAATATTTTTTTTTCTTCTTCGCAGGCCAGGCGACTTCTCGTCTGTACAGAACGAGGGGGGGAGGACGTGAGCGAGCGTGTGGGGGAGAGAGGAGAGGGAGTAACGGGGTGTGTGTATGTGTGTGTGTGTGATAGAGAGAGAGAGAGATTCTTATCTGCTGCGCCTTCACAAGCTGAGAACGAGAGAGAGAGAGAGAGAGAGAGAGAGAGAGAGAGAGAGAGAGAGAGAGAGAGAGAGAGAGAGAGAGAGAGAGAGAGAGAGAGAGAGAGAGAGAGAGAGAGAGAGAGAGATGGGCCGGCCGGGGCTGTGTGCAGAGCGCGCGAGAGAGAGGGAGATGGATGGGTGAGGTGGTGAGGGAGGGAGAGTGTGAGGACAAGGGGGAGAGAGAGAGAGAGAGAGAGAGAGAGAGAGAGAGAGAGAGAGAGAGAGAGAAAATATGCTCATTTGTAAGGCGATGCTTGCATAGGCTGAAAGCGAGAGAGATAGAGGGAGAGAGGATAGGGTTGCAGTGGCCTCGACACAGAGCGACAGAGAGAGGCCGTTTTATTGCGCCTTTACTGGCTGGAACCGGGAGCGGCTAAGAGCGAGCGAGAGAGAGAGAGAGAGAGAGAGAGAGAGAGAGAGAGAGAGAGAGGAGAGAGAGAGAGAGAGGAGAGAGAGAGAGAGAGAGAGAGAGAGAGAGAGAGAGAGAGAGAGAGAGAGAGAGAGAGAGAGAGAGAGAGAGGAATGAGATGGAGGGGGGGTCTACGCCTTGTGGGCCACCGACAAGAGAGCGAGGGAAGGGGGGCGGGGGGTTGTTTTGGCAATGAAGTAAGGTAACGGGGGTGTGTGGTGAGAGAGAGAGAGAATCTTATCCCCCCTTGTTTTGCATGGTAGCTGTAGCTCAAGGACGAGAGGAGGGGAGAGAGTCAATGGGGTGGGGAAGGGGGAAAGGAAGTAGCGGGCCAGGGAAGGGAGAAAGTGAGGCCGAGGGAAGGGTGAGGGGTGTGTGAGGAGAGAGAGAGAGAGAGAGGAGAGAGAGAGAGAGAGAGAGAGAGAGAGAGAGAGAGAGAGAGAGAGAGAGAGAGAGAGAGAGAGAGAGAGAGAGAGAGATATGTTCCGGCCATTGTCTTGCAAAGAGAGCGAGGGAGGGAGTGTGAGAGGGTGATGGTGTGTGGCGTGTAAGGGGGAGGTGAGCGAGTGGATAAGAATAAGGGGGGGAGAGAGAGAGAGAGAGAGAGAGAGAGAGGAGAGAGAGGAGAGAGAGAGGAGAGAGAGAGAGAGAGAGAGAGAGTTTGGTGGGGGGAAGGGTACAAGAGGGAGAAAGGGGGGGGGGGGGGGGGGGGGGGACTCTAGTCCGCCGCTCCTGGTCGAGGGTGGCAAGTAAGGTGGGGGGTCATTGAGGGTCAACGGGGTGTGGGTAAGAGTGAGAATATTAGAGAGAGAGAGAGTGTTCGGCCTCTTGTAG
Source organism: Adiantum capillus-veneris (assembly GCF_014529385.1). NCBI lineage: Eukaryota > Viridiplantae > Streptophyta > Polypodiopsida > Polypodiales > Pteridaceae > Adiantum > Adiantum capillus-veneris. The sequence goes on from NC_140952.1 coordinate 110,766,712, forward strand.
GCAACGAGGGAGATAGAGAGAGGATGGCCGAGCACTGCGCCATGTGGGCCACCGACACGAGCTAGAAAGAGAGCTAGTTGTCAGAGAGAGAAGGATTGGATGAGGGAGAGAGAGTGTGTGCCAAGAATGGAGAGAGGGGAAGAGGGAGGTGCATACAAAAAATGGCGGCCTGCTACGGTGGGTTATGGACGAGTGAGGGCATGACGGTGGCCAGGGCATTGCCGAGTCTTCTAATGGTGTCGCCAAGGCTCCGACAGAGGAAAAAATAACCTTTTTTCTTTTTTTTCTTTGAATTCCAAAAATCGGCTATCAATGTGAATCTTTTGTAAAAGGAGGCACATGATTTAATCTGCACTAGGATACTTGCCACCATTTGCATCAACTTATATTTGTTTTCATTGGGGAGGAAGGAGAGGCTTGCCGGGAGACTTTAGTCTTCAAATTTAGTTTGAAATGTGTCCAACTCTGCCAACCATGTAGACAACATCCCTATGTACCTATAATGACACATTTGCTAAAAACATTAAAGAGGATATTGACAAGCTTAAAGAGGCAGAATTCATCTACAAGATTGAACACAGTGATTGGGTGTCACCCATTGTGGTTGTCCCAAGAAAAATGGGAAATTATATGTATGTGTGAATCTCAAAAATGTGAATGTTGCAACACTAAGGGATAACAATCCCTTACCAATCATAGAACATGTGCTCAAACAAGTGGTTGGCAAACAATCCTACTCATTTTTAAATGGATTCTCAGTATACAACCAATTGGCTATCGTGGTAGAAGACCAATACAAAATGGAATTTTCCACAGAATGGGGAATGTACGGTTATAGGATAATGACTTTTGGCTTGACCAATGCACCAACCACATTCCAAAGACTAATGACACACGCTTTCAAAGAATAGTTGCAAAAATTCTCAAAAATATACATGGATGACCTTTGCGTTCACTCTATCCTTAGGTCGAGCACATTGAGCATCTCAAAAAAGTATTTGAGAAGTGCATAGCTTATATATACAATCTGCCTAAACCCTGAAAAATGTGTCTTCATGGTACAATAGGGCAGAATCTTGGGACACATTGTCTATGAAAATGGTATATCTATAGATCTTGACAAGATCAACGTGATTGTGGAGAGTCCAATACTAACACTGCGGATACTACCAACGGTTCATATACATCTATGAAATCATTGCACAAGCCTTGTATAGGTTGATATTTGTCTTTGATTGGACAAAGTAGTATGAGGAGTCATTCATCACTAAAGGATGGAATTATATTAGCATCAGTACTGAAGGCACCAGATTGGGATAAAATATTCCATGTTCACATTGACACCTCGGCATTTGCTATAGGTTGTATCTTGGCTCAACCAAGAGAAGGAGCAATGGAATTTTGAGTTTTCTACTCTTGTCAACAGCTCAACAATACAGAAAAGAACTACACAACCACAGAGTGGGAAGCGTTAGGAGTGATGTTCCTAACAAATTTTTTTTCTTCACATATTATCAAGCCCTCTTGTATCTAGTAAACAAACCTTGCAATACATGAATAATTATTTGTTGGTTCATCATATTGCTTGAATTTTATTTCAATGTTATGGTGAAAAATGGAAACGCACATATGAGAGTAGATCATCTTCTAGATTACCCAATGGAAAAGCACTCAAACGATTAGATAATGATATACCCGGTGCTTACCTATTAAACATCAAAATGGTTTCATTTCTCAAGAGGTAGTCAATATGCCACATTATTATAGATTGTAGTTTCACCTAAATGGAGTCAATATGGGGTTGATTACTTAATGATGAGGACATTCCCTAAAAATATCACAAGAGCCAGCCAAAGAACCATTGAATTGGAAGCTCAAGACTTCACGTTAATTGAAAATCAACTCTACAAGAGAGGAAAGGATAACCAACTCACGATATGTGCAACAAAAAATGAATATCTACCTATCTTAGAGCAAGCACACTAAAGAATTAGCGGAGATCATTTCTCAGGAGATAAGACAACCAAAATTTTCTTAATTGTTGGAATGTGGTGGCCTACATTGCACATGGATGTGGATGAAAATGCAATGATTACAAGCGTACCAAGGTGCCCATAAAAAGGGATTAGATTCCGTTATGGCCAATGATGGGTGCTAGGGCATTTTCTAAGTAGGGTCTAGATGAAGCAAAGTCCACACAAAAGGCGGATGCCAAAACCACTGCACAATTTTTATATGAACATTTCTTTGTAAGATATGGATTACCCATAGAGATTGTCAGTGATAGAGGCACACATTTCATAAATGAGGTTATTGAAAATATTCTTGAAAGATTCATAGTTACTCATAAGAAGTCTATCCCATACCATCCACAAGCCAATGGATAGGCAAAAGCTACTAATAAGATACTTTGCACAATATTCACAAAAATAGTAATAGAATCACGAACAGATTGGGATCAGAGTTACATGCTACCTTGTGGGCATATAGAGTGGCCTATAAGACTAGAACAACACCTTACAATATAGTGTTTGGTCTCAATGCCATTCTACCCATTGAATTCTTAATCCCAACTCTGAGAGTAGCTAAGAAACTAGCATGGACTGGTCATGAATTGTCACCAACACTAGAAGATTTGGAAAAGCTAGATTACGCCTTCAAGTTGTAGCATCTATCTATGCTCAAAAAAGATGCCAAAAAGAGTTCTTTGACAATCATGTGTGGTCAAAAGAATTTAAAATAGGGGAATACATCTTGGTGAATTGATTAATCCTTGCTAGTATTCCTAACATAGTCCATTTTGAGCTTAATATATTCTAATTCACTTTATATGCATTCCAAAAATCTTATCTTTAACTCAAAATAGTCCCAAACACACTAATTAATGCTCTCTCAAACACCTATTATCACCAAAGCAATCACTCACTTATATTTTCACTATTTTTTCCACTTATGCAGCAAATTGACCAACACATAGTCTAGAGACAATTTAGTGACCAAATTTTTGATTTTTAACACACGATTTCAAAATCATGCACAGAATTTATCACTTTCATACTCAAGACAACCATTTTGATCCTAAAAACTTCAATTCTCATTAAAATTTTTAGAATGTATTATAATCTAACTTTTCGTTTCCTTTTTCCCCAAAATGACTATTGAAGTGCAAAATTTATGCCAATATTTCATTTTCAACAGATATATTCTAAGTGCAAAGAAACTTTGAAACAATCATATTTTCATTTTTACTAACTAATGCATAAGTAACTTAAATTTCATCTGATGATTTTCTCATGATTTTCATAATGTTTAATATATGAAATGTATTGAAAGAAATAACTTTATTAATTTTATTTGATTTGTACTGATTTCAACTAACCGATAACGTTTCCAAGTTTCGATGTCCATGATGCTCTTTGCCGCCGCTGATTTTCTTATCAAAGTTGCTTTGTTTTTCTCTCACTTTAGCCCTCTTGAATGCCCTCTCTTGCTCTTCTCGCGTGCTTGCATACACACCCAAGATACTCCCTTGCTACCCTTCTCTCTACAATGCTCACACTACTCAAGTATAGAGGAACCCCTTACCCTAAATGTTTCTGCAAAAATGATTTCTCTATGGTTTGTTGATGGCGTGCCTATGTATCATGATCAATTTCTAGCTTTTTCTTCTCATTAACCAGAAATGGTATGGTTTTCTCCATATGTTGCCTATTTGAAGAGCCTTGGTCTTTTGTAATCAATTTCGAACCTGTCCCTCCGTTGCTCTCTAGTAGGAGAAATCAGGAGCTTGATAATCTCTTTCTCTCTCTGTTTTGCGCTATAATAGGCTAAAAACTCTCATTCTCTCTCTAGCTCGCTGCACACACATACATAGAAATTACACACACACACACACACACACATAATATGAGCATACACACACAAAGAACCATGCAATGGAACTCTCCTATCTTTCTCTCTCTCTAATTCTAGTTCTCATCACCAATTCAATTTTAAAAAATCTCTTTCATGAGGAGTCTTCACTCTGCTAGCATAATGAACAGGCTTCATATAAAGAGATTCCTTCCCCCTTTGCAATAACATAGCTCCAATAGCATCATCTCCCACTGATGGGTTGACATAAAACTCTTTCTCCCAGTCAGGAGCTTGTATAATAGGTAACGTACTCAAAACCTCTTTAACTCTGTCAAAAACCTCGTCACAGTCATGAGACCATTCCAAGGGATCATTCTTGGTTGTTTGCTGCAAGGGATATAATAGCGTGATGACAAGGGTATGAAGCGAGACAGATGTTTAACTTTCTATATGAAAGTGGCCAACTGTCTGGTATCTTTTGGAGACGACGGTAACAACAAAGCCTCCACTTTCTTTGGATCTACTTCAATCCCATTTTATGAAATAACATGCCCAAGAAGCTTCACCCGTGGCTGTGCCAAATGACATTTTTTACATTTGAGTTGACCCCCGCATTCATCATACCTGGAAAAAGTCATTTCAAGCTCTTCAACATGCTCTTTCCTTGAACTGTGTACGCAGAAATCATCTATAAACCCTTTGACAAACTTTCCAAGGAATGGGGTAAGGACCCAATCTACTTTTCTTTCAAAAGCTCCTGGCCCATTTGTGAACCCAAAGGAAGGCAACAAAAGCAGAAACAACCCCATAGCGTGATAAAAGTAGTCTTTTTCCGGTCTTCAGGAGCAAGATAAGCTGAAAATATCCTGAATACCCATCACAGACACTGTATCTCTCAAAACCAGCCACTACAACTAACAATTGATCAATAAAAGGAAAAGGGTAAGGATCCTTATTGGTCACCGAATTTAGTGGCTTGTAATCAACACAAACTCTCCAACACCCATATTTCTTTGGTATGACTACTACAGGGCTCACCCATTCACCATCATCCATTGGCATAATGAACCCTGCATCTAAAAGCTTATATCCAATTCTTCCTTTAAGGCATTCATGTGTTCCTTATCCATCCTTCTTAATTTCTGTCGTATTGGCTTTGCCCCTTTAACTAGCGGGATCTTCACATGATCCCCAACAAAACCCCTTATTTCTTGATATGAGGTAGTGAAAAGATTTGGAAGCATGTCCGACATTGCTAACTACTCCCTTCTTTCTCCTTGTGTCAAATCAGTACTTTTCATATTTTGAATCAACTCTTTCTTCACTAGTAGTTCCTATTTGAGTCGCATCGACTCTTCTAGTTGCTCTAAACTGCTTGAAGCATTTATATTCCCTTCACTAATTTCTTGTTGTTCTTCATCCAAAAACAAGAATGACACTTCACCCTCAGCAGTGGAACTCGAAGTAGTGCTACTTTCTGAGTCTTCAGAACTATCATCATTGGTAGTTTCGGACTCATCATTCTCACTCACATCTTCAAGTGCCATAGGCTGTTTGGTAGTCATATCAAACACTCTCTTTTCACCCTTCTTGTCACGCACACCGACTGTGCCCTTGCACCAATCATTCACGGCACCAAGAGCTCTCAACCAAGGTTGTCCCAAAATGAGAAGAAAGGCTCCTAGACCAGCTGGCATAACATGAAAGTTAACCATAACCTTCACGTTTAAGACTTTGACTTCCAAATTCTTGATCATTCCCAAACATTTCACTTTGGCATGGTTTGCTAGTCGAATCCAAAACCTAGAGCTTCCGCATGTAATGAGACCCAGTCTCTTGACACGTGACTGTGTGATCACACAAACTTGAGCACCTCCATCAATGTAGGCTTCTCCCATACCCACACCTTTGAGCCAAGCGTTCACCACAAGACAGATGTCTGGTAACTCTCCCACAGACAACACTCTAACTTGTCCATGCTTTGGTTCTTTTTCTGGATTCACCAATGACTTCCATTTCCTTTTAAGTCTGGGCACCATATTCATCAACTATCCAAAAGTACAATCTACTTTCCTCCCAATCAGGTCTTCCTTTAAACTATAAGTTGTTTGGCCTTCCCCCAAAGGAAAATTTGCCACTTCAAATTGTCTACGAGGCTTCCTCTTTCTCTTGGCTTTTTCATCTTCACCCTCCTTCTCCTTCCCTTTCTTTCTGCCAGGCCCTATTGCTACATAACCTTCCCTCTCTCTTTTGCCTAATGGCAGTACATCTACTTCTTTCTTTTGACTCACACAACACCCACATGACCACCAGAAGTTGAAGCTTGATTTTCATGTCCAATACCTTGATCTCCCCGTATGTCCTATGCATAATCATTATCTCTATTAGGAATCTGCTGAGGAAGTGGAAACATAGCCCCTCCTATCCTTGTTGGCTTTGGACGATAAGTGCTAATGTGTCCAAGCTCACCACAAATATAACAAGTAGGAATGAACCTCCTTTGCGGATCAAAACCACCTTGTCCACGACCCGCATTAGCATTAGGATGAGCTTCACGTGCCTGAGCCATCCCTCTACCACGTCCACGACCACGAACACCTCCACCACCAAGAACACTAAGTCGTAATTCTTGCATCATGGATATTTCATTGCAACTGTTCAATATTGGCAGCCCTTTGAACAAGTTGGCCTCCAGCTTCTGCCTGATTCTCCTCCTTTTGGCTACCATTATTTTTCTCAAGGACCGCTTTCCCGTATTCATTAAGCCTTTGAGATTTCCATTCTTTCTCTCTGGCAAGGCGAGTCCCTCCTCAAAGATGGCGGGCCTTTCTAGATCAACTTTGAGCTTCAAACTTTCTTTTAGGTTTTCTACAAAACGATCCTTCTTTAACATGGATGGAGGAGTCTCATTTCCCAAAGCCCGGGCCCACTTGTCCCATAAACGGGTGAACTGCATGGAAAAATCATCAACACTTTGATTAGCCCTTTGAGTGTACCCCAGAATTTCATGCCAAACTTCATCAGGTACTTTGATGGATCGATATTGTGCCAGGAAATCTTGCTTCACATGATTGTAGTCCAAAACCACCCTTGGATTTTATGCCTGCAACAACTCCTCAAAAGTGTGTTACTAAACCTTTGCCTCATCCTCTAAACTGTATTGTAGCAGTCGCAACAATATAGCTTGGTCTAGTATATTTTGCAATAAGCAATTGACTTCCAACTTTTCAATAAACGTACGTGCATTTTCATTAAGCAATCCATGAAACTGTGGGAACTCGTCTGCCATGTTTGATTTCCACAAAAACACTTACATGTGACGTCAAAAACTCAAGGGATATCGATGGATCGCTCCAGTACCTAATCCACTTCACACTGGGTAACCGAACCCCCAGTGCTTGGCTTCACAAAACCTCACAACCCTCCAAAGGCTGCAATCCAATTATACAACCACCTCAAGTGTTGTCCACAATTTGCATCCTTGTTACATTCATTGCCTGCAGAATAGACATATTTCATAGGATTTCCAGCATAGGAGAACTTGCTCCTCCGTGGGGGCACCAAAACAATGTTAGCATGTAAAGAAGAAGGAAAACAATAACCTCCATATCCTTGCACACACCACACCATCGGAAGGAAACACCATTAAGCTGCAGAAAACACCTATGTCGAACACCTGTAAAGTCGGGTAGGAAACAGCCCGAACTTGAACCATGATTAAAATTGCTAAAAATTGAGACCATAAATATGAAGCTCGTGTCATGTATACCTCTGTAGAGTATCCATATGCTTGATTACAACAACAGATGAGACAGTTACAAGCTTTTGAAATTGGGGTATCTGTCAAAAGCTCCAAAAAAGCTAGTCTCTGTAAGCAAAAAGGGTGTGAAAGGAATTGCAGCTATTAAAAGGGTATTTTTTTGGCTCTTATCCCAAGAAATTTTCTTTCCCTTCTTATCCGACATGGTTCTCTCTTTGGTCATCTTTTAATTGGTCCATTTTGGGCTTAATTTGGGTAGAAATTGGCATGTGGGCCACTTTTTGACCAAGAAAAGTGGAGAAGGGAGGTGTCTGGTGGACCAAAAAGAACCCCAGGCGCTTGTCCAACCAGTGGGAATTGAGAATGGACGCCCTCTCTCTCCCTCAACACCCACAATCCCCATTAGCAAGGCAAAGAAGCTCCATTTGCCCCTTTGATACAACCTTAGGGGGTGCCCACTCCCCCCCTTATACCCTCCAATTTCCACTTGCTCCCCCCCATGTGGGATTACTCCATTTCCACTTGGCACCATCCTCCCACCTCCCCACTTAAGCACATAAATTTCTTGTTTTGCTCCCCACACCGAGTAATTTTGGCGGAGGCGTGGCGGGTGATTCCGAGCACCGAATGCGACGCTGTAAAGCCCAGCTCGAAGCTTATTACTTCAGCTATTTCGAAAAATCCTCGGCCACACCTTTTCTAATTAAATCTATCAAATTAGCCCACTTGCCTTTCCTTGCGTACATCTGCATCCACTTTCTAAGTAAGGAACCACTCACTTCAAATGCATGTAACTCATGATGTATGAGACCGATTTACCGGCTATCAAGCACAACTAAAAACCACCTTTTAGAAAGTTTAACCAACCCAGAACTCTTGCAAATGACTAAGCAGAACCATGCCTTTAGTCTCAGGGAGGGTTGGATCCTCATGAGTTGTGCTTTGGGAAGAGCAATAATGAAAGGCCATTGTTTCTTGGCTCGGAACTCTGCCATGCCATGTCGACTCTCTCTCTCTCTCTCTCTCTCTCTCTCTCTCTCTCTCTCTCTCTCTCTCTCTCTCTCTCTCTCTTCAATGATTTTGCAATTTGTGTTCCTGTGTTGCTATTGATTTCTAGCTTGGAGTGTCCCAACCTATAACACTTGACCTCCAAGATATGAAAAAAAATGTTAGGCTTGCTTCTTCCTTTATATTGACTTGTTAGGCCAAGTCAGTAAAATATGAAAATGTGCACAAATGTGAGTTTCAGAAAGTAGAATGGCCATAACTCACTAATCTAAGTGTGAACCCTTTGACCAAAGAACTAGACCGACATGTTCCTCTAGCCTAGACCTACATGCATGTCATGTCAAATGCTCATGGAAGTGTAGTAACATCTATCAAAATGCATGTACGAGCCATTTATGCAAGAGGGTTCCAAAATTGGAAAACCTAATCTAATGGACTCGTTCAGAAATGCGGGTTTTGCAAGCAAGCTCACAAATTTGTTGGTACTAGGTGTTAGGAAATAAGACGTAGCTAAATAAATAATTGAGTAGATTACTTAATGGAGAGAGACAGATTTACATACACAAGATTATAAAGTAGAGAGAGAGAGAGAGAGTACACACGATATACGTGGTTCACCCAATGTGGGCTACGTCCACAGGAAAGCAGCCACTCAATGGCTTTAGTACTTCAAAACAAGAAGTAGTTTACAAAGGGATTATACCCTTAATGGAGCTCCCGCCTTGCTTCACTCTCGCCACCTCACACTCACCTTGTTGCATCAACTTTACACTATAAAATGTGTGTATAAAATATTTTTTTGCCGGAATATTATGCCCGCCGTCCGGCCATAATATTCCGGCAAAAAGGAATATTCCGGCGAGGGAAAAAAAGTTGGCCGTGGTTTTTGACTGTGAAAATTTTGGTTTCCGGTGAGTGATTTACGTTCACGCACGATGGCTTCACCTCATAATGGGGGCCTTACAAATGTGCGCTTTTACCACAGAAAATTACAAGGGTAAATCAGGCTCCATACTTAACAATCTCCCACTTGGAGACTGATCTCCAAACCAAACTTGTGAATGCTTTCCATTCTGGCTTCTTATCCTTGAATGCCGATTGAAGATGAGCAAAAGCTCAACTTCTCCTTGTTGACCACCTTTGTAAACATGTCTGCAGGATTTTCACTTGTATGCACCTTTCCCAGCTTTAGCTGTCCCTCTTCCAAAAGAGTGCGTATGAAGTGATATCTCACCTCAATGTGCTTTGTCCTTGAATGAAAGGCTGAGTTATTTGCAAGATGGATAGCCCTTTGGCTATCACTGTACAAGACACAATTGTCTTGTTTGAATCCAAGCTCTTCTAAGAATCTGTGAAGCCATAGAATTTATTTTTTTGCCTCCGTCATTGCTACGTACTCTGCTTCCGTGGTAGAAAGTGAAACCACTTTCTGCAGCTTTGAAGACCAGCTTACTGTTGTGCCTCCAACCGTGAACACATAGCCAGTAGTGCTCCTTCGAGTATCTTTGTCACATGCCATATCTACATCAGTATACCCTTCTAGAAAAATATCAGTTCCTCCAAAATACAAAGAATTTGTTGTTGTCCCTTTTAGATACCTAAGTATCCACTTCACAGCTTGCCAATGCTCTTTACCTGGGTTGTCCATGAACCTAATCACAACTCCCACTGCATGTGCAATGTCTTGCCTTGTCCAGACCATACCATACATTAGAGAACCTACCGCTGCATCATATGGAACTTTAGACATATAGGCTATCTCCTCTTGTGTCTTTGGACACATATCCTTCATTAGTTTAAACTGACCAGCCAAAGGTGTAGAAACTGGTTTTGCATTTTGCATTGCAAACCTTTCTAGTACCTTCTTGATGTAATCTTCTTGAGATGGCTTTATTATCTTCTTCCTCCTGTCCCTTGATATTTTCATACCAAGTATCCTCTTTGCAGCACCTAAATATTTCGCATAGACGCAGTGATCCGAGTTGCATCTTGTGAATCCATGATCCAACATCCATCGATCAAACTTCAAGTACCATTGTCTTGATGCTTGCTTTAAACCATACAAGCTCTTCTTTAATCTGCAAACCATTTTCTCCTTACCTTTTACTTCATACCCCTTTGGTTGAAGCATGTAGATTTCCTCCTCTAAGTCGCCATGAGAGAATGCCGTATTTACATCCATTTGCTCAAGATTTAGATCATGAGCAGCCACAAGGCTTAAGAAAAGCCTAATTGAGTTCATTTTTACAACAAGAGAAAATATTTCATTGATGTCAATATCTTTCTTTTGAGAAAACCCTTTTACCACAAGCCTAGACTTGTACCTTTTCTTACCACCTTCTTCTTCCTTCAGCTTGTACACCCATTTGTTTTGAAGTGCTCGCTTACCTTTAGGCAACTCAACCAACTCCCATGTTTGGTTGCGATGTAGTGAGTCCATCTCCACTTGCGTGCTCTTCGTCCATTCTTCTTTGGATTCATGTTGCATAGCTTCTTCGTATGATTCCGGCTCTCCAGAATCTGAGATCAAGAGATGGTTGAAGTAAGGAACCTTTTTGGAGGTCTACTTGCTCTTGTAGATCTTCAGGGAATAGATTGAGGCTCTTCATTTGGTTGACGTTGTTGCACATTGTCATCGTTTGCAGTCCTTGAGTCTTCACCGTCCTCAAGCTCCATGTACTCATCACCTATTTCTTTTGTTTGTTTTCTTTCCAAGTAATCTTTGTACATATTTTGTTCGTTAAAAATTACATCCCTACTCCTTAAGATTTTACCATCTTCAGAATTCCACAGGCGATACCCAAAGTCACCTTCTCCATATCCAATGAAGAAACACTTTTTAGACTTTGCATCTAGCTTTGATCTTAGGCTTCTATCTATGTGCATGAAAGCCTCACACCCAAACACTTTGAGAAATGCATAATTCACCGGTTTACCTGTCCATGCCTCTTCTGGAACTCCCCCATCCAATGTTGTTGAGGGTGACCGATTGATTAAGTACATAGACGTACTTACAGCTTCCGCCCAAAGCTCAAGCGGTAGTCTTGCATGTAGCCGCATGCTTCGTGCTCGCTCCATGATTGTCCTGTTCATCCTTTCCGAAATCCCATTTTGTTGAGGTGTCCTTGGGGTTGTCCTTTGCCTCCGAATACCATTGCTAGCACAAAAGATTTCAAAAGCTTGGCTGCAATATTCACCTCCATTGTCGGATCTAAGGCATTTAACTTTGGTACCTGTTTCATTCTCCACAAAGGCTTTCCACCTTTGAAATATGGAAAATACATCAGATTTATTCTTCATGACATAAACCCATGTTTTTCTAGTCGCATCGTCTATGAATGTTACATAGTACAATGAGCCACCAAGTGATGGTGTACTTGCCAGTGATTTCAAAATGATGTGATCACACTATAATTTCAGGTTAATAACAATAGAAATGCAAAATAACAAATATTATGTTAATTGACATTCATCTTTTTTGACGTGCAAGGAGACTTGGAGACTGGCTCGAGGCCCGCCGGGTAAAGCAATTTCCCCGCCGGGCCCGCCATGGCTATATAAAGGCGACGCCGGTGCTTGTCTTTTTCACAAGAGAGGTACATTGAAAAGTCTTCTTCACCAAACTTTCTAGCAGCTTTCCACATTCTCAAAGTAGTGTAGCAGTAATTTTTTAATCCCTTCCTTCTTTTATTGATGTTTTTTTGAGTTTTTTACGTTAAAACTTAAAGGTATAAAACTTCTTTTATCAAATCCATCGTACGTGGATGCACTGGCATATGGTTGCAATTGCGGCTAGGTGTGTCATTGAAAAAGTTTACGATGATTATGTTTTATATTGCTCCCAGTCAATCATGCTTCGGCACATGGTTGCAATTGCGACTAGGTGTGTTGCTGCTAGAATGACAGGAGCATCTGTTTGAAAGAAGTCACCATGTGTGGATGCATTGGCACATGGTTGCAATTGCCGCTAGGTGTGTCATTGCAAAAGTGTAGGGTGACTATGTTTTATGTTGCTCCCAGTCATTCATGCTTCGGCACATGGTTGCAAATGCGACTAGGTGTGTTGTTGCTATAATGACAAGAGCATATGTTTGAAAGACGTCACTGTGCGTGGATGCACTGGCACATGGTTGCAATTGCGGCTAGGTGTGTCATTGCAAAAACACAAGATGACTATGTTTTATGTTGCTTCCCGTCATTCATGCTTCGGCACATGGTTGCAATTGCGACTAGGTGTGTTGCTGCTAGATTGGCAGTAGCATCTAATGCATGAATGTGTGCTCAAATAATTTCATAATGTTTCATATGCTTGAATCTTGAAAGACGACATCGTGCGTGGATGCACTGGCCCATGGTTGCAATTGCGACTAGGTGTGTCATTGCAAAAGCGTAGGATGACTATGTTTTATGTTGCTTCCAGTCATTCATGCTTCGGCACATGGTTGCAATTGCAACTAGGTGTGTTGCTGCTAGAATGACAGGAGCATCTGTTTGAAAGAAGTCACCGTTTGTGGATGCACTGGCACATGGTTGCAATTGCGGCTAGGTGTGTCATTGCAAAAGTGTAGGGTGACTATGTTTTATGTTGCTCCCAGTCATTCATGCTTCGGCACATGGTTACAATTGCGACTAGGTGTGTTGCTCCTAGAATGATAGGAGCATCTATTTGAAAGAAGTCACCGTGCATGGATGCACTCGCACATGGTTGCAATTGCTGCTAGGTGTGTCATTGCAAAAGCGTAGGGTGACTATGTTTTATGTTGCTCCCAGTCATTCATGCTTCGGCACATGGTTGCAATTGCGACTAGGTGTGTTGCTGCTAGAATGACAGGAGCATCTATTTGTAAGTTGTTCTACGGTGAGGCATTGGCACATGGTTGCAACTGCGATTAGGTGTGTCACTGCAAAAGCGTACGAGATCTATGGTCTATACTGCACTTTTTCTTTCACGTAGAAAAGATCCAAATGCAGTGGCACATAGTTATATTTCACAATGTGTTGTTTGCAATAATACCATTGCAGGCAAAATGGATCCTTCTGCTACTTCAATGATAGAGTTCAAAAAGAAAATTAGACAATTGTTGATTACAATCGTCAGTGCACTAGATCCCGACGATATAGCGCAGATTGTTGCAGATGAGTCTGGATTGCAATAATTATACAGTGAGATTGCCCACAAATGTTTTTGTTATATCCAGACAAAACAACCGAATCAATAATCTCATTACTGAGCAGTTAGGTGGGCGATTTTCCCAAGGTGGCCTTTGATTTGAAAGAGGAACGCCCTCAAGAATTAGACAAGGGTAAGCCAGAGCATTGGAACACGAGATGGAGAGCTGAAAAGGAGAGGTCAAGGCGAGCATCCCACATAGACACACAGTTTGGCCTAAGCAAGAAAATTCGAATGGCTATCACTAGAGTTATGGGGAGCAGCCAAGTTGGAGAACCGTTTATTGAGGAGGTTGCCATTGAGGGAACATCGGGTTCTACTACTTCTGCCAGTCACCTGGAGAGCAGTATATACAATTCTGAATGTAGTATGACTTTGGCCATTCCAAATAAGTCCATTAAGAAGATCAAGAAACTTGGGTCAGGGTCTTATGGCACAGGGTGGCAAGTTCAAATCAAAGGGATCAGTTTCCTTCCTGCGACGAATACTTATTGTGCCAAGGAGTTCAAAGGATAGGCCAAGCATCAGTGGAAAATCTTTGCATCAGAAAGTGGGGTAGATCTCAACCATAGAGGGATTGTGAGGAGTATTTCCCACTCTATAACGTTGCCATGGTTTCTGATATTCCCCTACTTCAATGGGGGAACTTTAGGTGATCTTATGGATACAGTGCCCCTTCCACATGGCTCTTTCACGACGCTTGTAGCGCATCAAGAGGGGAAAGGAAAGATCCCTGAAGACTTTAAATGGGAGCAGCCCTCTGAAGACAAGAAAACACGTATCAAGAGCCTGTGCAATCATGCTCCCTCGTTGATCCTTTCCTTGGTGAAGGCATTGCGATTCGCACATGACGAGGGAGTGATCCACAATGATCTCCATCCATGGAACATAATGTTGGACTTTACCAAGGATCTCACTCCCTGTATTGGAATAATTGATTGGGGATTGGCTCTGTGTGTTGGCTTAGAGACACAAAAGACCAACAATACCGATGAAAACTGGCAAAATATTCATCCTTGGCGAGCTCCTGAGTTACTATATGGCAAGAATTTATGCCCATGGACCAAGGCCACAGATGTGTACGCCATAGGATGGGTGATATGGCAATTTTGTAAGTTTTGTGGAGATTTCTCTGACTACTACAACATAGATTGGTTCAAACATAAGGTTTTAGTGGAGGTACAAGCCATATCTAGGATTGTTATGGAAGGTTGGGTGAGGAAGAAATCCACAGACAGAAAGACCTTGGCACTTTTGGACGAAGAATTAGAAAGATTTGAAGCCCAACCAGAATGATGCTTACGCCCTCCCTCTGAAATGAGTGTAGCCTTTTTTTTATGGATATATGATGTACTTTATGAAGCAGGGTTTTCTGAGACTTTTGACTTATAAAAGCACTTTTAAAAATTGGGTATTATGTGCCATGGATGATGTATGAGTAATAAAAACACTTTGTTATATCTCAATAGACAACAAATTTTCTATGAGTTTTGTTTTTTCTCTTAAGTTTCAAGCAATAAGCCACGTGGAGTCACTGATTGTCATTCATTGATTTTAAAAATGGTGGTTACTCTTATATCAATTGATTGTCGTAAGATGGTGGTTATTCTAATATCAATTGATTGTCGTAAAATGGTGGTTAAAATTATAGCAATTGATTGTCGTAAAATGGTGGTTACTCTTATAGCAATTGATTATCATTAAGTTTGTATGCCGTAACTGAAGTATAGTGTTTAATCAGGATATGGATAATGATAATCAAAGGGCTAAGCACGGTTTTGAGCATCTCAGATCCATGTGTCAAGGCGGTGGAGTTTTGATCTTTTGCTCGTGGAAATTAGCTTACCAATTAAAG
The DNA here is from genome assembly GCF_014529385.1 of Adiantum capillus-veneris. Lineage (NCBI taxonomy): Eukaryota > Viridiplantae > Streptophyta > Polypodiopsida > Polypodiales > Pteridaceae > Adiantum > Adiantum capillus-veneris. The sequence continues at coordinate 110,782,360 of NC_140952.1, forward strand.
CTTTTAAGCGCATAGTTGCTTCTTGTGCACCTAAGCCCTTGCACTTTCCTCCTTGGATTCTGGTATTGCCACCTAGCAAATGATCCCTTATTCTTGGTGCTCCTCCAGATTTCTCTTCGCCACAAAAGTTACATTTCCAATCTTGATACTTATTTAAATTTGTGGCAAAATTCCACTCGGGTCCTGGACTTTTTCCACCTGCCTTTCGCTTGCCTTGCAAAGTGGTGCCAGGTCCTGCGAAGCAGGACCTGGCATCGAGGTAGGAGGTCTCCTCAAGGAAGCCAGGCTTGAGACACCAACATCACCGCTCACATTCCCGGTGGAAGACATACTTATTGGATGCCTGCAATACCAATAAACATAGCTCATATGCTATCTCTTCTTTCAAGTATTATTCAAACCAAACATTAGTGTTATAATAAATATCACACACAAGCGTAGTAGTGAAGCCTGAAGGGAATAAACCTCAATCTACTCAAACATGAGCAAGAAAATACAACGGTGAATCAAATATGTGATCAGTCCATCCCAAAAGTAGAGATATCGACCCAAAGATTCACCTTCCTACCGCTTTCATGAATCAGTCCAGTCCAAAAAAGAACTAATGACCCATGATTGGAGCTCTAATCGAAATAGCAAGCAAATACAGTGGTGAATCAAACATGTGATCAGTCCATCCCAAAAGTAGAGATATTGACCCAAAGATTCACCTTTCTACCTCCTTTCATGAATAAGTCCAGTCCAAAAAAGAACTAATGACCCATGATTGGAGCTCTAATCGAAATAGCAAGCAAATACAGCGGTGAATCAAACATGTGATCAGTCCATCCCAAAAGTAGAGATATTGACCCAAAGATTCACCTTCCTACCTCCTTTCATGAATCAGTCCAGTCCAAAAAAGAACTAATGACCCATGATTGGAGCTCTAATCGGAATAGCAAGCAAATACAACGGTGAATCAAACATGTGATCAGTCCATCCCAAAAGTAGAGATATCGACCCAAAGATTCACCTTTCTATCTCTTTTCAAGAATCAGTTCAGTCCAAAAAAGAACTAATGACCCATGATAGAAGTTCTAATCAATATAGCAATCAATTTAGCAAATATAACGGTGAACCAAACATGAGATTATTCCATCCCAAATGTAGAGATACCGACCCAAAGATTCACCTTTCTACCTCCTTTCAAGAATCAGTTCAGTCCAAAAAAAAAGTAATGATCCATGATCAGAGTTTCATTAAGTTTTAATTTTTTTTAAAGACAATTGATTTTTTTACCTTTAGTTTTTCTTCTAAATTTTAAAGGATGACCAAATTAGAGGAAGTGGTGATGTGATGTGATGTCTACTACAGGGTTATATAGAGCCGCCAAATATGGAGGGGGTACATGACGGGGCCGGCGGGATTCTTTCTTTGCTCGCCGGGCCCACCGAGTTTCATAATAAGCCCGTCGGGCCTACCGGGGTTTGTTGGTTGCCCCGCCGGTTCTATGTTTTCTACCGGTTTTCGTAGTTCATGACATTAGATATGTTATTAACATGAAAAAAATAGTGATAATAACAATAATAATTAACATTTAACAAAATGCGTCATCGTGTAATTAAAATCCCTGGTACTTGTAGGACCCCAAACATCAGAATGAACCAACTCAAGTTTTTTATTTTTTCTTTCATTTCCTGATTTTTGAAATTTTACCCTCTTTTGTTTACCATAAACACAATCTTCACAGAACTCTAAGTCCACTTCTTTCAAACCTGGTAGAAGCTTCTTTGTTTGAAGGATTTGCATTCCTTTGGCACTCATATGCCCAAGTCGGTAGTGCCACACCGCACTGTCAACTTCTGTAGTTGTTGCACAAGCTGAAGGTTGCGTGCTAACAGTACACAAGTAAAGTGTACCGACCTTTTCTCCCTTGGCAACCACCAAAGATCCCTTTGAGATCTTCCACCGTTTGTTTCCGAATGCAATGTTGTGACCTTCATCGTCCAATTGTCCTGTAGAGATCAAATTTTTGCGAAGAGAAGGAACATGCCTAACATCTTTAAGCTTCCATTCATTTCCGTTAGCAGTTTTGACAGAAACTATACCTTTGCCGACAATCTCACAAGCTTCATCATCTCCCAAGTATACATACCCAAAATTACCTTTGGTGTAGTCTTGGAAATGTTGCTTGTGTGGCGTCGCATGGAATGAAGCCCCGAAATCTACTATCCAAGAATTAGACACATTGTCAAATGAGAGAATTAGAGCATCTTGCTCTACTTTACCTGCCACATTGGCCTCCGATGTTGGCTTGTTGTCTTGAGACTCAGTCTCCTTCTTCTTCTTAGACCAGCAATCCTTCTTGACGTGTCCCTTCTTGCCGCAGTTCCAACATTCAAGAACTGACTTTATGCGTGACTTGCTCCACCTTGAGCGATCACGACCCTTTTGGTTTTTGAACCTCTCCTTAGGCATTCCTCTTGTTTCTACTGACAGTGCAGCACTTGATGATTCTCCTGTGCTTCTCCTTCGTATTTCCTCACTTAGGAGAATACCCACAACATCATCAAACTTAAGAGTATTTGTGCCAGAAATAGAATTACTTACAGCCATCACAAGGCTGTCCCAACTATCCGGTAGAGATGATAGTATAAGGAGAGCTTGCACTTCGTCATCGAAATTGATTTTCACCGATCAAAGTTGACTTATGTTTGTGTTAAAGTCAATTAGGTATTCTGCAACTGAACCATTCTCTGCCATCTTTAGATTGAACAAGCACTTCATAAGAAATACCTTATTGGATGCCGATGGTTTCTCGTAGAAGTCGTCAAGTGACTTCATCAAGTCCTCTGTGGTCTTCATCTCCAAAACATTGAAGGCCACCGTTGACGCCAAGCTTAACCAGATTGTTCCCACGACCTTTCGATCAAGGACAATCCATGCTTCATCTTCCATCATTGCGGGCTTCTTTGCAAGACCACCTAGTGGAAAATAGAGGTCCTTCTGGTAGAGATAGTCTTCGATCTGCATCTTCCAATGTTGGTAGTTTTTGCCGTTGAACTTCTCAATCTTGAGCTTCCCTTCCTCCGCCATAACTCCCACTCAATTCAAGGAATCCTTTCCTTGAGATAATTTAGCTATGAGTAAACCTTGCTCTGATACCAGTTGTTAGGAAATAAGACTTAGCTAAATAGATAATTGAGTAGATTACTTAATGGAGAGAGACAGATTTACATACACAAGATTATAGAGTAGAGAGAGAGAGAGAGTACACACGATATACGTGGTTCACCCAATGTGGGCTACGTCCACGGGAAAGCAGCCACTCAATGGCTTTAGTACTTCAAAACAAGAAGTAGTTTACACAGGGATTATACCCAAGTAATGGAGCTCCCACCTTGCTTCACTCTCACCACCTCAAACTCACCTTGTTGCATCAACTTCACACTATAAAATGTGTGTAGAAATGGCCTCCTTTTATAGGCCAAAAGGGCTGCCCTCTCTCATGAGTAGCAGCCATGTGTAGCCGCCCTTGTGTAGATAAGTCCAAATCGGACCCTCCAATCCGCCCATGTGTGGCCGCCCTTGAGAAGACAAGTCCGCTTTTGAATTCGGCCACCGGCCATTGACTACCGGCCACCGGCCAACCGACGGTTGTTTTCCGATCACTTTCCGGCTGCCGTCCGGCCATAATATTCCGGCAAAAAGGAATATTCCGGCGAGGGAAAAAAAAGTTGCCCCTGGTTTTTGACTATGAAAATTTTGGTTTCCGGTGAGTGATTTACCTTCACGCACGATGGCTTCTCCTCATAATGGGGGCCTTACAAATGTGCGCTTTTACCACAGAAAATTACAAGGGTAAATCAGGCTCCATACTTAACAATCTCCCACTTGGAGACTGGTCTCCAAACCAAACCTGTGAATGCTTTCCATTCTGGCTTCTTATCCTTGAATGCCGATTGAAGATGAGCAAAAGCTCAACTTCTCCTTGTTGACCACCTTTGTAAACATGTCTACAGGATTTTCACTTGTATGCACCTTTCCTAGCTTTTGCTGTCCCTCTTCCAAAAGAGTGCGTATGAAGTGATATCTCACCTCAATGTGCTTTGTCCTTGAATGAAAGGCTGAGTTCTTCGCAATATGGATATCCCTTTGGCTATCACTGTACAAGACACAATTGTCTTGTTTGAATCCAAGCTCTTCTAAGAATCTGTGAAGCCATAGAATTTCTTTGCTTGCCTCCATCATTGCTACGTACTCTGTTTTCGTGGTAGAAAGTGAAACCACTTTCTGCAGCTTTGAAGACCAGCTTACTGTTGTGCCTCCAACCGTGAACACATAGCCAGTAGTGCTCCTTCGAGTATCTTTGTCACGTGCCATATCTGCATCAGTATACCCTTCTAGAAAAATATAGTTCCTCCAAAATACAAAGCATTTGTTGTTGTCCCTTTTAGATACCTAAGTATCCACTTCACAGATTGCCAATGCTCTTTACCCGGGTTGTCCATGAACCTACTCACAACTCCCACTGCATGTGCAATGTCCGCCCCCGAGGCCCCTAAAGTTGCCCCTGGTTTTTGATTGTGAAAATTTTGGTTTCCGGTGAGTGATTTACCTTCATGCACGATGGCTTCTCCTCATAATGGGGGCCTTACAAATGTGCGCTTATACCACAGAAAATTACAAGGGTAAATCAGGCTCCATACTTAACACTAGGATTCTAGACACTCCTATCTAGAGATATGTACACAATTGTCTTTGAGAATCGATAAAGCATGTCCACTTGGCACACAAAGCCATGTCCACATGATAGGCACATAGAGAAAACAACAGTGTGTGGACAATGGGTCTCTAGCCTCTACTTATAGCAGAGGAGGGCTAGGTCGCGCAAAATCCAACATGAAAATCGATCAACCATAAATATGAAAATCCCATAACAATACATTAATTGGGTTCATGACTACAAATAAACTGACCAACCGAACCAAGGATGTCAGGCCAGGGATCACATGTAGCCTAGATGATATGCATGCAAATGGCCAACCCCAATAGCCACTACAATCATGTCATACCCTATTCTTATTGTGATCTTCTCTCTTTATTCTTAGTTTGGTTCAATTATTATTCTCTTCTTTCTTTATTCTCAATCTTATTCAATTATTTAAGCCTATTAACATCTATTAATATCCATGTGCATTCTCAAGAGTGATAGAGGGCATCCAAAGACAGTGTAGGGAATGGGTAGGGGATGCCCATTTCTCTTAGAGGAGCTTAGAGCCTTAGGTCTCTAAACAACTAAAAATGCTAGGGTTGCATCACAAAAGAAACGCAGCTAACTGAGGTAAAAACATACCCACCATATTTTATTATGGAGGAAGAGTAATGGTAGCCACGGAGATGTCCTCCTACACTCTGATATCGAGTCGAAGCAGAATAGCGGAAACAAAATGAGAGAGAGAGAGAGAGAGAACGCCATCAGAAATAACAATAAGAACTTGCATGCTCTACTTCTCTCTCTAGCCCTTATTCTTGTATATGCTCTCGTCACTGCCATTGTCACCAACTTTCCCTCGCCTAATAAGGTAAGAGTGCATTCGAACGGGGATTGGTTACCCCTGCCAAGCTAAAAAGCTTTGCTTTCTCACGATCTGCCAAGGTTGACAACGTAGAACCCTGCTTGGCTATCTCCACTCTGCTAATTTTGGCAAATTTGAGATTTCATTCTTCGTTCAAACGGCAACGCTTGGCAAAGCTGGCTGTTGCATGTAGACCAATGCAGGTTGGCGGGATAGTTTAAATATCAAGCATGGAATTTTTGGTGGTGTCACGCACACATGGAGGTGACCACACCCCACTCTGTTATCATGCAAACACTTATCCTCTAGAGTCGTCAGTGTTTGACAGTGTGAGGCAAGAGTGACAATGTAGGGGTAAAACTTAGCCGTGCGAAACATACCTAATGCATAAGTTACAGCCTACTATTCATTTTCTCTTAGCTATGATTTTGCCTTTATTGTTGAAAGGTGGGCCACTATATGTGGAGGCCCCTTTGGTAGGATGGATGCCCAAGTATTAGCTATGTTTTGGTAAATTGATAGCTAGGTTAGACCCCTGCTTGGTTTTGTATAGTATTCCACAAGTAAGCCCTAACTTTTGATTGCTCCCAAGAGGGCTACCACATGCATATAAGCCAATTTGTGAAACCCTTTCTATCCTACATAAGGCCTTGTTTGATGACTTGAATTTTCATAGAATATAATCTAACTAACCGAAATGATTTTCTCTTATTAAACTGATCATTTGATGTGGGAGAATAAATGGGAACAAGAGTTAGAATACAGACATGTGCTTATGGATCTATCTCAACACGGGGGCCAAAGTCAATGGGTCCAAATGAGAGATGGTCTATCAAAGAGCAATGCTAACTAATGGAGCTTGAAAGACCTTAGGGTAAGCTTCATTAAAAAACCCCAGAGGTTAGTGTTAAAAATTCCTTAGACCTAGGACCTTAGACAAGTTAGAGATATGCTTGAGGTGGAAACCCAACCCAAGCTTGAGGTGCTTGTCGTGCTTGCTGTGACTAAAGTGCTTGAGGTGCTTCATCACTAAGGCGATTAGGGTGCTTAAGGGCTTGCTGTGACTAAGGTTCTTGAGGGGCTTAAGGTGTTCCAAAAGTCAACAAGGATCCCTACATATGGGGGGGCGACCCAAGGGATTCACCATGGAAAACTTACCACACCACGTAAGTGCAGGGGAGGGGGGTTTTTTTACAAGTTACATAAGTGTATAAGTTAGGGGTAGGCCCCCAATAATTTAGAAGTGGCTCCTTAGTACGTTGCCAGTCACTATGCTACATGCTCTTTGACTAGTTTTACTCGTTTAGATCATGTAAGACCTAAATTTTGTATGTAAGATAGGGGTATGATAGTTTTTTGCATGGATTGTCGTATAAGCGTAGAAAGGGGGGTCATATTTCCTAATATGAGTCATATATAGGGGTTTTATCAAATTTTTCTGCTTGCAGGTGGCATCCCATTTTGTATATAGACTGAATCTCCCAGGGGGGGCGAGCCCTACAAGTAAGATTATGAGAGAGAGACACACACGCCCTCACACAAGGCAAGCCTAGTCTACAGAGGCAACAAGGACACATGTCAAATTCCTCTCCATGTTTCCCTCATAAGTTTCCTAGAGCCTATTGGTTGACCTTTAGAGAGGTCCAATGAGGATTTAGCTACTTAAATCAATTGTTTGGGTGTTGATTAAGCTCTCTCTCTCAAAGGGGAAAGGAGTACACTTGTCCAAAGGCTACCTCTATTACTTGAATTGACCTAGGCTTGTGATTGGCTAGGCTTGAGAGATCCAATGAGCACAAGGAATGAGCTAGAATGAGGGATCGACCCAAGAAACTAGGGGGCTTTCTTGCAAGATATACTCTCTCACACACATTCATACACATTCTCATTGTGTGAAGTACTAAGTGCAAGAACTCTATCTCCTTCTCCAAGCTTGTTGAGAAGTTGAGAGCCTACACCAATATCCTTGGCTATGGAATGCAAATCCAACCAAGAGCCATGATTCAATGCTAAAGCTTTCCATCTTCTCCATCTTCATTACTATGCTATTATGATGTGCTAAGCAACAAAAGTAATGATAAGTGAGGAACTATTTATTTCTCATAATAAGAATGTTTCTTCTTCCTCTTCCCTACCCTCATTCCCTGCTAGCTCTCTCCACCTTTGAAGGTGCTTGAGGTCTTGGGACTAAGGTCGGGGACAAGCTAATACTTTCATTTATCTAAGTGATGAGCATAATTGTGGTGCATGAAGCTTTCCATCTTCATTGCACCATCAAGGTCTCAAGGAACACAAAGCTTGCATTGTACCAAGTCTCTCTTAATGGGAGAAATTATAATACAAAAGACTTTTCGATGGGGGACCGTCTCCACATAAATCCGGTCATCAACTGTTGTCAAGTTCTCTAATTCTCTCTCTTACAAACTATTGTTCATGCCAAGTTAATTAAGTATAATTGTCATGTTGCTATCGCTAATTAAGTTCACCTTCTATCTTCTCCAAGTAGTCTCATAAAAATGCTCACTATAGTTCTCTTAATTCCGCTATTCTCAATGTTCCTAGACCATTTCCATTACATTGGTATCAAAGCTATTGGTTTCTCTTTCTTGCTTAAGTAGAAAGGTCCTTAAGTTGTCCATGAAAGGTTGGACATGTTCATTGAAATAGGGTAAGTGGGATAGGGATCTATTATCTTGGTTGAAAAGAACTTATTTCGAGGTACAGTGTTGGGAACTATAGACATAATAGTGGAATCTCTTGGGGTTGCCTTTGGCTTAACCATTATTGAGCTACTAGCAAGCTCAACAAGAACTATAATCAGTAGGGTAAGTGGGATAGGTATCTATTATCTTGGTTGAAATACAACTTTCAAGCATTGGTACTCATCTCACTACAGGGTGATTGTAGAAGAAAGCTTATTTTGGAAAAGAACAATATAATGGGCTGGGGAAGCTAGGTACACCAGTACAAAATTTGGTGCTTGTGATACTGACATTGGCAACTACCAAATTTGATATTGTAAAATACCAAATTGGGTGATGTTCATCTCACTACAAGGTGATTGTTTAAGATATCTTATTTTGGAGAAAAAATATATTATAGGATGTGGAAGTTAGGTATACCAATACAAAATTTGGTGCTTGTGATACTGGCATTGGCAACTACCACAGTTGGTAAATTGGGTAATGTTCATCTCACTATAGGGTGAGTGTTGAAAGCTTATTTTGGAAAAAAAAAAATATTATGGGCTGGGGAAGTTAGGTATACCAGTACAAAATTTGGTGCTTTTGATACTGGCATTGGCATCTACCAAATTTGGCTTGTAAAGTACCAAATTTGGTGGTGGTCATCTCACTATAGGGTGATTGTAGAAGAAAGCTTATTTTGGAGAAAAAAATATTATGGGTTGGGAAAGCTAGGTATATCAATACAAAATTCAGTGCTTTTGATACTGGCATTGGACACTTCTAAATTTGGTGGTGTAAAGTGCCAAATTTGGTGTTGAACATCTCACTATAGACTGATTGTAGAAGTAAGATTATTTTGGAGAAATCTTACTTTGGGAAAAAAATATTATGGGATTGGGAAGTTTTAATAACAATACCAAATTTGAATCTTTTGAGGCTTGAAGTACTGTTACTGTTAAGTACCAAATTTGGTACTAGTCTTGTCATTGTAGGGTGATTCTATGTCATGGAAGATCGATTATACAAAATTTATAGCAGTGTTAGGCTTGTTTTGGACAAAAAACAACATTGTGAGCTCGAGAAGTTCAATGACCAGTACTAGTAAGTTCCAAATTTAGCAGTGGTCTTCTCATTTTAAGACAATTGTAACTCATTGTTTTTAAAGTTCTTGTAAATTATATTATATTATAACCTCAACACTCTAGCATGTGATGTGCATACATAGTGGAGGTTGGGAGGGAAAGAACAATTACTCAAGTTTGAATGGCATACCTAGTACAAATTACTCAAATCTCCCGAATGGCAGAGGTGAGGATGGGTCAAATGTCCTCATCCTCTTTTGCATCATCATCATATGGCATACTATTGTATACATTTTCATAGACCTCACAAAGTAACATAAACATGTTTTGGTTTCCAGACATCGGCTCCATCGGAATTCGTATGGCTCTTACAAGGTAGCAGTAGATCATGACTGGTGGTGTATGATCAAGAAGGCTGTATGTATCACATTTCCCATCCACTTGGCCATAGTACAAGCCTTCAACCACAAGTCCACCTCTAAAAATCTACTTGTGCTACTTATCCCTTTGTGATTTCTGTGCCTGGTACATGGCTTTGGTGCATTTCAAAAGATAAAAGTCCTCATCACCTTCAACTACCTTCATTGCAAAGTTGTTTGCAACGGATAACTTCACACATTGTCTGTGGGTTTCTCTCATACATTGACAAGTTGATGCCCGATCTCATTGCTACAATTGTCATGTTGTTATCATCCTCTCTGGGTCCCTCCTCTTCCTCACTATCTTCATTTTCCACCTCTTGCACCGGTACAATGGAGACATATTTCCATTCTTCAATGTATTGCTTGCTCTTGCATCTCCTCCATTGCCCACTTAAACATGCATCACAAAAGCATGAGAGTGTATGAAGACGTAGAGTGCATGGGTCGTCAGGTGAATAACCATCTACACAATGGGTCACACGCGATCCTTGGATTTGTTGACATTCCCACTGGATATCCCATTGCACTTCATCCTTTGAAACTATCCATAACACTGTCTATGTGTTAGATCTATGTGACCCAGTCGTGTATCCAATTTTTTCCTTTAGAAAGTTAAAAACATCAGCCGCACCCTTCATCGGCACCTCGTCTAGTTTCAGCTCCTCATGCATTACTGTTCTCTTGATGACAACACCAACTCCATCGTGCTCCCTTTTCCGCTCCCCTTTTCCATTCCCCGATGCGGAGAAGTTCCACATCAAGTGTAAGCCTATCAATTGATGGTACCTGGCAACAAAGTAAAAAGGCCATCGTGCCTTGAATTGTGATGGTGAACCATCTAACCACACCCAATGATATCGCAAATGTTGACCTTGATCTCTCAGCCACCTATCATGAAGCATAAAACAATGCTACAAAAACAAAGTATCATGTTTTTTATCATAAGATATGTAGAAATGTAGTGTCTTCTATAAGGCACAACCTGCATTTCTAACATATAGTATGCACAAGGATTGTTACTTGTGTTGACCACCAATGCATCGATTGTACTTCATTCTGTAGTTTGAATGAATAATCCTCCACAAAGTCAATTATGGATACAACAACAATGTTAGGAAATCTAAGCATGATTTCTATAAACTGTTGTTCTTGCCACCAAAAGATGAAGTTGTGCTTGATGAAACATTTTAGATGCTTTGCAAAAAGGCCATGGAAAGAAGCACCTGACATTATTTTTGGAACCAAGTCCTTTCTTTTCTTTTTTCGTCAGCCACATGTCCCCACTACTGACGTCCATGAACACCTTGAAAGACACCTCCTTGCTATCTTTGGAAATCTCATCTGGGCAGAAGGGCAACATGGTCATTCCACATTGAGAACATTCCCCGACCAAGCATTTCTTTGTGTGGAGCTCATTGTCAACTGGATTTGAACAGAAAATGGATTTTCACAAACGTGGGTGTTGTCATACTACTTGGTTTGCAAAGCACTAATTTGCATCATTATTCCTGCAACCCACGGAACATCTGTAGGCATGAGATTTTCCATGATTCCCAAACTTATTTTTCAGCATGTGATTGAAATCCTCCTTCAATAATAAAAACTGCACATGATACACACATCAACAAGTAAATCATTCTTTCATATTTTGAACAACGAATGGCTTCAAGGCCTCAAAACACCTAAGAGAAAACTCAATCGTGGGATGCGTTTGTTTGAATCTCTTATATATTTCCACACGAGATACAAAAACAATTTAAATTAGAATCCTTGAAGATGACACCAAGAGATCAAAGCTTCAAAAGTTACAATAACCAGACCCAAAAGTTGATAGTAAAGTACCAAATTTGAAACTGAGAATTTAGCTAGCAAACAATTGAGCACAGTACGAGTCTCAGAGACTTAGTACTGTGAAAATAGTACCCAATCCATTGTAAAGTACCAAGTTGTCCTTTGGGTACTTATTAGCCTTAATTTTTGTAAGGTCATTGAATGAAGTACCAAAGTATTTGTTACCATATACATGTGGTAGTGATGTGTGTGAACACACTAGGACCTCCGGGCCATTTTTTCCCTCTCTAGGAGGTTTTTTCCCCCGTGCATTGTATATATGTATGCCCATCACTCTAGGGCTATCTATCTTTCCATTGCACACTAAGTAACACACTCTCTATTGTGCACCTTGAGCTTCCTTCGTCTTCTCCAAGCTGTGTGTGTTTCTCTGCAACCCTAATTCCAACAATTGGTATCAGAGTAGGTCACGTCCTCCCAGGCTTAGTCGCCAGCTGCTCCATCACACGCCTACTCACTTTCTCTGATTTCAGTGAGCTTTGGTGAGCGTTCGTAGGTCGATAAATATTTTGGGACAGCTCGAAGAGCTTGCTGCTTAGATTGGTGATTTGGGCTCATTTCGGCCTCCGTTTCCACTACAAACAGTACTGCACAGGCAATTTTGTCATTTTGTGCAGAATTTCTGTTAGTGCCATTTTCTGCATAACAAGTGCCTTATAGTCTTCTACGGTTTGTGCTATATAGCAGAGGTTGTTCCCGCTCTGTTTCTCCTATTTTCGGGCAGTTTTCACATCAAGTGCAGCATTTGCCATGGCTGACAACAACAACACAGATGTGTTCAAGATGTTTGCTATTGAGGACAGGTTGGATGGGGACAACTACCCTATGTTGGCTTATATGATGCAACATGTTCTTGTGTCAAAGGGTGTGTGGAACATTGTGCAGGGCATTGATGTACGTCCTGGTTCTGAGGATGTAGGCGATGTTGAGGATGTTGCAGGTCTTGCTGCAAGGATTGCAGCTGTTAGAGTTGTTTTTCCTATGGCAGAACAAGCTCGTTGGGATGTTAAGGATGCGCAGGCTCATGCATTGATTGCGTTGTCTGTGAAGCACACCATTTTTCCTCACATCCGTTTAGCAAAATCTACAAAACAGGCTTGGGATATTCTAGCAGGTCTTTATGCAAGCCGCAATGAGGCTAAAATTGCTTTGCTGCGTAAAGAGTTGGAGTCCAAGATTATGCATGAGGAAGATGATATGGACACTTTCCTTGCTAGTGTCAAGGATATCAATGAGCAACTTATTTCTGCAGGTGAAGTCATTTCAGACTGTTCTTGATGCCTTACCAGATTCCTACCAGAATTTTGCTAGTACTTGGAGACTGATGACCCAAGGAAATCCTGAAGTTGTCAAGTTTGATGCATTATACACATTGTTGTTGCAAGAGTCACTTTCCATAAAAAACAGAACTAGGCAACGTGCAATTGAACATGATTTTATTGCTTCTCAAAGAAAGGGTGGTAACAGTAATGCAGCCACTTCTTATGGTTCTACTGCGAGTGGCAAAAATTCTGTTCCTAATGCTTCTGCTAGCAGCACTTCGTCTGGAAATTCTGGTGATAAGGGCAAAAAGAAGATGCGTTGCCATTATTGTAAAGCCAATGATCACTTGATCAAGTCGTGTCCTAAGTTGAAGGCCAAAGAGGCTAAGAAGAAAGAGGGTGGTTCCACTGCAAATGCTGGTTCCACTACAAATGCAGCCATTCTTGAGTCTTCTGTGAAAGGAGACTGTAATGTTGATGTTGATGCAGAATGGGCGTTTAGCGCAGAGTGCACTTACAATCTTGTTGTCCATGATGCATGCTTGTCAGTTGCTGCAGATTCACATGTGTGGTATTTCGACAGTGGTGCTACAAAGCACATTACCTCACATCGTGAATTGTTTACCTCTCTCGAGTCTGTCCCTCATGGTAATTCAGTCACTTGTGCCAACAATGCCTCTTATCTAGTTCAGGGAGTTGGAAAGATTGTGCTTACCGCTGCTAATGGCAGTTCTTTCACACTTGTTGATGCACTTTACGTACCTGGGATCAAGAAGAATCTCTTGTCTGTATCCGCACTTGCTAGACTTGGACTTGTAGTCAAATTTGTGGATGACAGATGTACAGTTCATGATCTCAGCTTTGGTGATGAAATTGTGGCATCTGGGCATTTTTGCCATGGGCTGTATAAGCTCACTTTGTATGACAAGTGTGGAAAAAATTTTGCAAATGCTGTTGCAGATTCAAGGTCTATTTCAGATGCAAAACTTTGGCATGCACGTTTTGGTCATCTGAATTTTTCCAGTTTGTTGCGTTTGCAGAAATCTGATATGGTTGCTTCTTTGCCGCCTCTTGAAGCACCTATCAAACATGTTTGTGAAGGCTGTATTTTGGGTAAGATGCAGCGTTCTATGTTTCCAAAGGATGGTTCAGTTTGGGCCACATGCAGGTTGCAGCTTGTGCATAGTGATGTTTGTGGGCCCATGCAAACTCCGTCCTTGGGCAATTACCTGTACTTCGTGACTTTCATTGCTGATTACTCCAGGCATGCATGGGCAATTACCTGTACTTCGTGACTTTCATTGATGATTACTCCATGCATGCATGGGTATTTCCGCTTAAAGCGAAGTCCGAAGTTTTTATTTGCTTCAAACAATTTCTGGCTATGGCTGAAAATGTCTCGAAATGTACTATGGGCACCCTCCGTTCCGATCGAGGGGGGGAGTATATGTCTCATGAATTTAATGCATTTCTGGCTAGTCGTGGGATAAAACACCAATGTACAGTGCCTTATACACCTCTGCAAAATGGTGTTGCTGAGAGGAAAAACAGGTCACTGACAGAAATGGCACGATGTATGGTCAAAAGTCAAGCTTTGCCGCATTCTTTTTGGCTTGAGGCCATCATGTGTGCCACTTATATACTTAACAGGTGTCCTACGAAAGCTTTGCGGATGTATTCTGGTTTCTCGGGATGTAGTGTTTGTGGAAGATTCTGCTCAGCCCTTGCTGTCATGTACTAGAGACAGTAATGTAAGCTCACAGGACATTTATGACACTTTGTTGCCTCTTTTTAGTGGTGTAAATACGAATGTAAGCTCCAATGACCCAAATGTACAGCCTATGGGGGGTTTTGAAAATGTTTTAGATCAGCCTATTACTGATGCAGAAGTACATGATGTACTTGATGAGGAAAGGGCTGAAAATGAGCAGGCTAGAGGTATGCCAAAATGGCTGGTGCACACTTTGCGTGACAGTAAATTGGATGCACCTTTGTCTAGTCGTACTCGTTCAGGCTCTTGCCATGCATCTTATGCATCAGATTGTTATGCTTTGGCTGTGTCTAGCTTACATGATGTTGAGGAGCCTCTGACTTTTCATGAAGCACAAAATTCAAAAAATTGGATGGATGCCATGCAATCAGAATATGATGCACTTATAGAAAATGACACATGGACTTTATGTGATTTTGCCTCCTAGCAAAAAGGCCATTGGTACGAAGTGGGTTTACAAGTTGAAACGCAAGCCGGATGGTGAGATTGATCGCCATAAGGCTTGACTTGTTGCAAAAGTCTATGCACAGCAAAAAGGCATAGATTATGAAGAGACTTTTGCTCCCACCTGTCGTATAACTACTGTGCGTTTTCTATGTGCATTGGCAGCTCATTTTGGTTGGGATGTACATCAATCAGACATTGTTACTGCTTTCTTGAATGGTGACATATTTGAGGAAGTTTATGTAACGCAGCCGGTTTTGTCATAAAAGGACAAGAGGACAAAGTGTGCAAATGTAACAAGGCTTTGTATGGGTTGACGCAATCTCCTCGTGCTTGGTATGAGAAAGTTGACACTCATTTGGTCAAACAAGGCTTTCGTAACAGTCCAACAGAAAGCACATTGTATGTAAAGCGTGAGGTGATGTACTTCTCATTGTGGTTCTTTATGTTGATAATTTGATGATCACTGGACCAAATGAGAGACATATTGCTGAATTTAAGGCTGATTTGAATGCTACTTTCAAGATGAAAGATTTGGGGCTGTTGCATCATTACTTGGGTATACAGTTTAAGCAGTGTGATGGTGGTATTGCCTTGTGTTAGAAAAGTTACATAGAGACATTGCTATGTAAGTTTGGACTTGAGGATTGCAAACCTATTGCCACTCCCATGGAAACAGGTTTGAAGTTGAGTCTACATGATGCTCGCGATCCTGCTGATGTCACTCTTTACCGAACTGCTATTGGCTGCCTCATTTATGTATGCAACACGAGGCCAAATATTCAGTTTGCAGTCTCACAGGTCAGCAGATTTATGCATAGCCAACACGAGGCCAAATATTCAGTTTGCAGTCTCACAGGTCAGCAGATTTATGCATAGCCAACACGAGGCCAAATATTCAGTTTGCAGTCTCACAGGTCAGCAGATTTATGCATAGCCCAGGGTCTAAGCATTGGCAGGCTGTCAAGAGGATTTTCCACTACCTTAGTGGCACTTTACATCTTGGCTTGTTTTATCCCAAGGGGGGATCATTGCCGCCAGAATTTCATTCTTTTTCGGACTCAGATTGGGCTGGTTGTTTTGACACGCGAGTGTACACAAGTGGTTTTTGTTTCATGCTTGGCAGTTCATCTATATCATGGTTGAGAAAGAAGCAACCTACTGTGGCCACTTTGAGTTGTGAGGCTGAGTACAGGGCAGTCTTCACAGCTACGGTTGAGTGTGTATGGCTCATACGCCTTATGGCTGATTTGGGTGTTGGACATGACACTGCCAACACTATCTACACTAACAATCAGAGCGCATTGGCAGTTGCGAGGAACCCAAATTTTCATGCTCGCACAAAGCACATTGAGGTGCATTACCACTATGTCAGGGAGAGGCTCTCAGCAGGAGAGATCAGCTTGGCTTATGTGCCAACACAGGACAACCTTGTAGATCTTTTCACAAAGGCATTGTCTCGTGAGAAGCTTGAAGCTTTCCGCAAAGCTTTGGGCTTACTCCCCTTTGTGGACTGATCCTGTCCTCAGGGCATGGCCCTTCCCTTTACTCATGTGCCAGCTCTCGTTCACCGCATCACTCCAGGGGGGATTTGTTACCATATACATGTGGTAGTGATGTGTGTGAACACACTAGGACCGCCGGGGCATTTTTTCCGTCTTTAGGAGGTTTTTTCCCCCGTGCATTGTATATACGCCCATCACTCTAGGGCTATCTATCTTTCCATTGCACACTAAGTAACACACTCTCTATTGTGTGCCTTGAGCTTCCTTCGTCTTCTCCAAGCTGTGTGTGTTTCTTTGCAACCCTAATTCCAACAGTATTAATGACCTGCTAATGTCCAAATAATACCCACAATATTGTAAAGTGCTAGGTTTGGAACTCTGGGTACTAGTCCCAGGGACTTCGTACTACGCAGATAGCAAAGTACCAAGATTGGTGCTTTGGGTGTTGTATAGCCTTTGATGAACTACCAAAGTTCCAAAGCCTCAATGACTTGGTACTGTGCAAATACTACACACAGCATTGTGAAGTACCAGGTTGGGAACTTTGGGTACTCTAAATTTAAGATTACCAAACAAAGAATACTCTAAAGATACATGATAATATTAGTCCCATGGACTTGATACTGAGAGATAGTACCCAAGCCATCCTAAAGTACCAAGATTGGTGCTTTGGATGCCAGGTAGGTTTAAAGAATCATTTGATGAACTACCAAAGCAAGGAAGGATCCGGATATATGTAGGGATCCGTACCATATTGTATGAATCTGTACATCCGTATTGTACGGATCTGTAGTGTACGGAACTTCTTTTGGATTTCAAAAAAAACCCTGCGGGAGGAGCCTTATATTTTTGCCTGGCTGGGTTTAGTTTGGGGGCCTTATTTTTGTCACGTGACACATCCAACCCTATGTGTCGTTGGACAAGCTACAATGACTAGGGTTCAATTTAGTCAAGTTAGTCTAGAATAGGAAGTGATCTAGCACTTTTGTGAGTCTGTTCACAGGCTATCCATGACCAGACACTTAGAGTAGATGCATATCCTCTTGTTGCACACAACATGACCATCAGATTTCAGTCAAAACCCATCAGGAGTATTTTTACAGTTCATAAACTTATTTTCCCTATTTTTGACATTTTTCACTTGTTATTTTTAAGTGACTTTTGTTGGAAAGTAGATAGGGCAATTTTGCTAAGCTTGTATAAGTAGAAACCTAGCGCTAGCACTTTTAGGTAGAAGAGGCAGCAGGAGCACCTTGCTCAGCAGGCAACTTCTCAGCAAAACCCCACAGAGGCCTAGCGTTTTGCAAGAGACTACAACACCTAGACTTTTTGGACCAAATTAGCCAGCTTTTTTGATCTTACAGATTCTTGGCGACAGCAAGAAGCAGCAAACTCTCCAGCGTTAGCAGATTTCCACCGCAAGGACAAAGATTAGCCCTAGCATTTTTGCAGATCTTCGCGGTGAAAACCCCACAAGCATCAGTGTTTTCAGTTTTCAGCATTCAGTACCCACAATAGAACCCCCGAGCCTCATAGATCTCACCTTCCCACAGCAGATCCTCGCGGCACGATCAGATCCTCGTAGTTTGCAGATTCAGCCCAGAAAATGCAGATTTCAGCATCTATTTTTTCAGTGCATCGTCGTCACAGACATAGAGTCAAAATTCAGTAGATAAAGATTTTCATATTTCAGCCCGTAGCGGAATGGATACTTCGCTTGGAGGTGATGAGCATGAGAGATGTGAAGAAGAATTTTTCCCACCAAGAGGTTTTTGCAACCCTCCCCCTTCCCCATCTACGACAAGGATTGCACTAACTCCTATAGAGAAGTTGCCGCATTTGTTTTATGGACAGGAAGTTAGAACACGAAGAAAGAAGGGCAGCCATAGATCATGACTACGAAGAAAGAAAAGCAAAAATTGAGTGTAAATACGAAGACACAATGGCAGCCATAGTGCATGAGCGCGAAGAAAGAGAAGCCAAATTTGATCGCGAGAACAAAGAAAGACAAGCAGAAATGGATCGCAAGAACAAAGCAAGAAAAGCAATGAACGATCGACAAATGAAAGAGATGTTGCAACTCTTTTCTCAAGTGCAGGCACAGATGCAAGAGATTCGGATTCCTTGGGTTTGTTTTTCTTCATGCTTTTGTTGGTGGAGCCTTTCCCTCAATGCCTGAGCTTCTTCCATTGTCCTCCTTGCATGAGTAATGGGAATAGCTTCTGCCACGTGCACAGTTTTATTTCTTGATCGTGTATATCCTAGAGTGTATTGGTTGTCGGCCTCCTCCCATGAAGACTGGTACTCTGAAGGAGCGTCTCTCTGTTGGGACCCAGCTTCCTGGCTTCTCTGAGTATCTGACTCCATCTTTTCGTTGTCCGAATCTTTTAAAATTGAGCTTTGCCTCGTCTACTTTACTTCTGGTTTTGACCTGGTGGAAGGTCTTGCCACAGGTCTTACTGCTCATTTAGATCTGTGGATCAAATCTATCTGCGCTTCGGTTGGTGGTAGATCATCGATCATTCCAATGCCTGATAGGCAATACGCGTCAGCATTGGTCCCGCGTTCATGTAGGCTTTGCTTCTTTGGCTCCCCTTTAGGTTTGCTTCGACAATGTTGTCAAGAAGATAATTGTCGAAGTCGCAACTGACCACTCTTCCCTCTGCTAAGCCCATTTCCATTACCACTGCCATGTGCAACAATGGTTCTGTATATCTGAATGCTTTTTGCGCTTTGAAGTGTTGCAATATAAGGCGCAATGGCAATTCAATTTCTGAGTATATCAAATCCCGACACGTCAACTTGTGGCCTCGTTGCTTCACGAAGGCTTTATCATTATCTATTGTCTTTGTCTTTTGCAAGAGATTGTGTGTCCCTTGTTGTAGGTGGAGGACTTCATTGATAATTTCTGATGTGATCTTTACCTTACCTATTGTCCCATCCTTGTCGATTAGAGTTGCTTCCCCATTGTACTGAATTGAACTTATGAGCTCATGAGCTCCTCTGAAGTCCGTTCCCCAAGGAGGAAATCGTAAGAAGGTGTCTAACTGTAGGTACCTACCCCCTGCTTGCACTTCTAGTTTTTGGTGCAGTGTCCACATTTCCCATGGAAAGATAGTGGCCTTTACTATTTCTTCGTCTACGGATTGAAACCTTCCGATGAAGATGTTAACCGGAATTGCTTTAGTACCTATTCGGTGGTGTGAGATTTCTCATTTGAGAAGATATCTGATATCTGTTATCTCATAAGGTGCAGCATTCCACTCCCTTTTGCTTTCCTTTGAGGCATTGTGCGGTCAATTTTAACATTGAAAATAGGTTTTAGCCATTGATCAGAACTGTCAGAAAGTGTAAACTTGACCATAAAATGAAAAATGAGCATAACTTTGTCAAAACTACCCCAAATTTGACCAAATTTCACCAGAGCATCTAGGATTACTATAGGCACAAGCATGTAATGTAACAGATGAATTTTGGCAAAAAGGAACATGGATTGTGATTCATGTTGGGAAGAATTTTGAAATTCTAACTAGGGGAAGTTGTTCCTGGGCATATGGAGATGCTACTATGCAATTTTGGATGGATTTAGAGTTGAGGGTACATGGATCGCGATCCATCTTGGGCAACATTTTGGAAATCTGATGATACCATCTGGTAGAGTTCATCTAGATGATGCCTTGGTCCAAAAATTTTGGGATTTGGATCAATGGTTTGACACTTGGGCTAAATTTTGAAAATCTTTTGCAGACTTAGAGATTTTTGGCATTTTGAAGTGGATTTTGGGATTGAAATGGCTTGAAACTCCATGGCTTGGCTTTCTTGAACATAGTAGATCAGAAGGCATGGTTTTTTCTTTGATTGGGCAAAAAGGTACATGGATCGCGATCCATGTTGGGCAGAATGTGGATACAATTCCTTTGCACATATGTCCCCATAGGTCTTCCTTATACACTGGTGAAACATTTTCAAATTTGTACATGTTTTTCCTTAGTTTGCCCCATTTTCTAGTTGATGGCCATGTTTTTCCATTTTGACCATATCTGTTTCTTGCTATCATTATTGGGCACATGTTTTCCTTGATATCTATCATTGTTGTATTATTGTCCTTCTTTCAGTCTTTTAAACATCATCCTACTCTGACAAACAATCTGACAAACACTCTGACATTCACAAAATTCCGCCATTGCTACAAACTTCAGTACCGACTTACAAACAGACTCTGAGAAGACTCACTGCCTCCTTTATGCATTCAGAATAAGACATTTACGAGAATACAGAATGAGAGAAAAGACAACAGTGTCGACCAAACATTTGTCAATCCCTTAATCCCACAAGAATCCGCCATTACATCTTCTTCCACATCGTAACTGAAAAACTGCCTATTGACGAACACTTCTTGACATAAAATAAACCATCCCTACACTTAAGATCCCAAAAGACACACCCCATATTAAGGTTCATTACATAGTCACTTTCAAAGTCAAAATCCTACTCTACCGAGGTGTAGCCTTAACACTTGGCACAGCCCGGTGGCTTGAGCCATAGGCTGACCTCGGACCCATGATCCCTTGATCCATGTTCAGCCACTTTGATTTTATGCATCCAGTCCCTGCTTCTGCTCCACTGCAACAATTGCATCCTCTACTACAGGTAACTGTACTTCCATCGGTTTTGCATCCACACCACAAGAAGTGAACCTTCTGCTACTGTCTCCATGCTACCCTCAGGTTGTTCCTGCTCATTTGTAACTTGTGGTCCCTTTTGAACACTTATATGCTACTCCATCAGCTACTTGCAGATTGATTCCAATTGCAATTCCAACTCAACATTCCGCTCATGCAGCGCGACATTCTCCTCATGGACCTTATGCTCTCTAGCAGCTTCAAGCCATGACTTGTACCTATCAATCGGCTTCTCCATGTGCTCTTGAAAAAGCCCTGCTACTTGGTGCCACAATTCCTTGGTGTAATCAAACACCTCTTTCTTCAAAACATCCACATCTGCATCAGAGATCAAAACCCCTATGACACCCTGGCCATCCAAAGTGGCCCTCTCCAAATCCACCAATGGAGTTAACCTATTCATCAAGAAATTTTTATCTTCAATAAGATGTGCAATCTTATCCTCCACTTCATGAAACTTTGTGTAGTTTCTGCCATCTCAGAAATCCGATTACGCATACCCGCGCTGACCCGAGCTAACTCCTCCTGTAATAATGTCTTCTCCTTCAATACTTCATCCACCCGGCTCTACAATTGACCGACTTCACACTCCAAGCTATCAATGTGTTCCCCCTCTGCCTTTTGAATCTCGAGGGTGAGGATCATGCCCTCCTGATTGCAGATAAACCGATTCAAGTCCGACAGACTCTAAACAGCATCTTGAACTGAGAACACCCCATCTACTTTAACACTTGCAGGTTTAGCAAAAGGGGTTGTTTTAAAGGCCTGTGTCAGCGGGGTTTGTTCCCCTGAACCCTCGCGAGCTTTCCGCAAAAACAGAGCTATAGTACGGCTCTTGGTGTCAACCTTTTGCAATCCTATCCTAGAAGGGAAAAGAGTGACCTTCCCTAATGACTACACCTTCTCATCTGTGCCAACTGCTAACTTACTTCCTTGGGCCAATGCAGATTTAAGCCTGTCCCCACTAGGCATATCCCAATCCAACTTTCGACGCTTTGCTTCCCCCAAACTCTGCATATCTGGACTCTTAACGAAGCTCGGTGGTGTGGGTGTGAGAGGTACCTGCAGCACATAGGAGAAAATTGCCTGCTGCAAGTAAGGAGCTACCTTGGAAATAGACGGTGACCTCCTTTTATCCCTTGGCTCTGAAAGCTGCAGCCTGTCAAAAATGAAGGATGCCCAATCCACCTTCTACCCTCGCTCTGCATGATGAATTGGAGCAAACGCCTCTTTGGACATATATGTGACTTCTGCCAGCAAACAAACCCTATCCAAATACCAAAATAGGTGAGTATTGCGGAGTTTGCCACAATTCCGCACCATACAGTAAGCTCTACTGCCTTCGGGCTGCCCAAATTCAGACCTCATCACCGCATCCGTCACCTTCTATGCCTTGTAAAACGGGTTGTGAGCAACCTTGAAAACCTCGGTCACCAACTTTGGGGAAATATCCTTTCCCTCTATAATACAGCAAGCATTTTCCCTAAGATGGCAAAGCTACGACTCTGCAAATTCATTCTTCTTCCAAAGAGCCCATGGTAAGCATGCATACTCATAAAGACCAACCCGGCGCAGCCATACCTCAATATCACGATCATGAACATCAAACATCTCGTCGACCTCCATCTCCTCCACAGCATCATCTCCATCGGATTCTGCCCCCTCAATGTCCTCCACACTCTGAACACTTTCTTTGCGGGGACGTAACAACTCCTCCATGGCCATCTTCATTGATCGGATCTACGTCATCTCTTCCTCACCTAGCTCCTATTGTTTAGGCGCTGCTGATTTTCTGAAGCTTTCAAAATACATGGCGTCGCAGGCAATAGGAAACGCACGCACAGTGGTAAAGCTCCTTTTGACAATGAATGCGGGATACATGCATGCAAAAATGAGTGTGGCCTTTCACCTCAAATCGGGCGCTGACCACCCCATGATGGTCCTTATTCTGAAAGTGTGTGTTAATTCCCCGCACATGTGTGGTGATTGGACCACTCACTTCAAGGGAATCTCTCTTAAAAACTTTTCACGTTGCAAAGTGGTGACCTCCTCGATGACATAACCCCTGGACAATACCGTCCAAGGCAATTCCGTTGTGGATATTTTCCAATTCCGCACTTTTGCCAAAACAAAATCCAACAACCATCTGCAACCTGAACCCACTATTGGACACTGTATGGCGGTCTATACTCCCCAAAGAGTCTGCCTTTAACTCCAACACTCGTTGTACCCATTTCACTCCAATTTCCTCAGCCTTGTTTACCATCCATCTCGAAATCTCAAGGACCTTGCCATAAAATTTCTTCATCTGAAAACCATTAACCAGTTTCACAACAGGTGTACCAAAAACATCCCTCAATCTGAATGTTCCTTGGCCTAATTCTTCGACAATTTGATAAGGCCCAAAGTATCTTAACTTCAGTTTTCCTCGGTGTGGTCCCAACTTGGAATTGTACATCACCCAATCACCCTTCTCAAAAAAATTGAACTTAACCTGCCTTGTCATCCAAGCTTGTTGTCGCTTTTGTCCAATATCCGCTGCATATGCACTATGAATTTGATCCTCTTCCAACTTCAACAACTTCCTCTGTCTATGCAACACAGAATCCTCAGGACTCAGCCTATGTTGAACTACCAACCTCAGACTTGGAATCACATACTCTATGGGAACAACAGCCTCAATCCCATAAACCAATTTGAAAGGTGTCATCCCTGTGGCAATCTTATATGCTGTTCGAAACGACCATAAAGCTGAATCCAATTTGTCATCCCAATCCTTTCTATTTTCTAAGACAATATTTTTTAGAATTCTCACTAGCACCTTATTTGTACTCTCAGCTTGACCATTAGCCTGTGGATGATATGGGGTTGACTTCTTGTGCAAAATTATATGTGTAGCTGTCAACTCTACAATTACTGAATTCAAAAAATGCACACCCTGATTTGACACCAACTCAATGGGACATCCAAATCTCGTCATAATATTTGTATACAAAAATCTAGCAACACTTGCTGCTTTATTATCCCTCAAAGATACTGCTTCCACCCATTTGGTAGCATAGTCTGTTGCAACCAAAATGTATCTTGCTCTTGTTCTGCTAGCTTTTGGTGAGATTGGCCCAACAAAATCTAATCCCCACTTTTGAAATGGTTCAAGAGGTAAAACTGGGTGATCGTGCATCCTATCCATTGAAGTAGGTTGGACAATCTTTTGACATTGCAAACATCCCCTTGCAAACTGATGTGCATCCTTAACCAACAATGGCCACCACAAGCCAGCTTGCATGATCTTTCTCCCTGTTATTTCTCCAGAAAAATGCCCTCCTACTGTCCCATAATGGGCTTCCTATAAAAACGCTTTCTGCTCCTCATCAGGCACACATATCCTGATGATCTGATCTGCTCCCTTTTTATACAATGCTCCAGCAATAATAAGAAATGGCCTACTCCTCAATGCAAACTTCTTCCTTTGATCTAATGAAATATTAGAAGGCAACACTCCATCTGTCAAAAGCTACAACATCTGGTTATACCAATTGTCAAAATACTGCCCCTATCCAGAAAACAAATCCGCATCGGGCAACTGATCTGACACTCCTGGTGTCTCCTCAAATGCTCCAATCTGCTAAGATAATCCACCACTGCATGCTGATTTCTTGGTGTATGCAACACTGTATAATCAAACTCTTGCAACAACAGTATCCATCAGGCAAGTCTACCCTCCAACTTTGGCTTCTTAACCAAGAAGATAAGTGCTTGATGGTCCACATGGAAGACCACTTTATTCCCCAACAAGTAATGTCGAAATTTCTCCAAAGCAAACTGCATCCCTAAAGCCTCACGCTCTGTAACAGTATAGTTCTTCTCAGCCGGTTTCAACATCCGACTTGCATAATATACTGGTCTGAACCATCGGCTGATCTTCTCTTGCATCAGCACTGCTCCGACTGCAGTATCCAATGCATCAACAAACACATGGAAAGGCAACTGCCAATCTGGAGGTTGAATAATAGGTGATACCACCAACATCTTTTTCAAACACTGAAAAGCCTTTTCCTGAGCATCTCCCCAGATAAATCAACATCTTTCTTTGTCAAATGAGTCAAAGGTGCACTGACATCTGCCAAATACCTCAAATTCCGATTATGCCACTTAATCTGTCCCATCAACCTGGAAATCTCCTTCACATTAACAGGTGCTACTACCTTCTGAATTGCACTGAACTTGTCTGAATCTATGGAAATCCCTTCTAAAGAAATGATATTCCCTAACAATTTCCCTCTTTGGACTGCAATTGCACACTTATATGGATTCAAAGACATCCAAAACAAACGGCACCTTTCTAAACATTTCCTCAAATATTCCAAATGGTTAATCTTCTCACCAAATACCAAAAAATTATCCATAAAAATCCTCATGAAATTTGTCAAATAGGGTTCAAATGTTTTAAATGCTGCTTTGGAGTAAGAAGGGGGTCCATTCTTCAATCCAAAACTCATCACTTTGTATGCAAAAGCTCCCCACTCAGTAATAAATGTTGTCTTACCTACATCCTCATATGCCATCCGAATCTGGTTATACCCTGAAAATTCATCAAGAAAACTGTACATCTCATGTCCTGCTACATCATCTAAGATTGAATCCACAAATGGAAATGGGAATGGATCAGCAATGGTTGCTGCATTCAGCTTCCTGTAATCCACACAAACACGGATCTTCCCGGACTTCTTGGGAACCACCACTATAGGTGTCAACCATTCTGCTTGATCAATTGGAACTATAAATCCCACTTGGAGAAGCTTGTCCAACTCCTCTTTAACCTGCTTAGTATAATTTGGGTTCATTCTATATCTCTGCTGAACTGGAATTGCATCCTCCCTCAAATTGATTCTGTGCTTATACACGGCCGGATCCATGCCCTTCAAATCATAATAATCCCAAGCAAAAACATCAATAAACTCTATCAACAACTGCTTCAATTCTTCCTTAAATGCATCATCCAAATGAACACTTATTTTGACAATTTTTGGACTCCCTTGAGATCCCAAATCAAGATCCTGCAATTCATCCTCCTTGACTCTGGAAACCCTCTCCATCAATTTATCATAAATAAACTCTACTCTGAGGATTGCCTCCTTGGGTGCAATATCCCCTTCGGAATTATTATGGTCCTTTTTTGCACTATTGTGACCAATTTGTGACTCTTTCTCTGACTTCAGATCTGCATCTGCTGCTTCTAACTTATTAATTGACTTCTTCAACTCTCCATGCTTCACATACTTCTCTACAATCTTCACAACATCCACTTCAAACACTGGAACCACGATAGGATTAGCCTCTATAAAACATGCTTCCTCATCATCTTCAACTTCCTCAGCTAAATTTATAGTTTGAGCCAACATTGGTTTCACCGATGTCAACAACGGCTTCTTGGAACTCATCGGAATCCCCATTGACTTTTTGCCCTTTTTCAAAATGACCTCATTATTTTCCCAATCATGTTTAAGCTTTGCTGACTTAAACCATGGTCTACCCAACAACATAGAATAAGAATTACCAGCATCTTGCATCTTCAGCACCACAAAATTGGCAGTAAAAGACAATCCATGCACTTTAAGAGTTTGACGTCTCAACATTCCAATAGGTTGCACTCTACGTTGGTCCGCCATCCGCACTTGAAATGGTGCAGGCTCCAACTTCACATTTGTCATCTTCTGAAATTCAGTTTTCGACAGAATATTCACCCCGGATCCACCATCCAACATAACTTCTGGAAACACACCGCCATCAAACTCGAGCCGCACAGTTGGTAGAGTGAAATTCACATCATCTGGATTGATTTGATAACCCCCAATTAAATTCTCCAATGCTTTTGAAGTCATGGGGACTTTTGTCATCCTGGTTGCAGAATAAAACCGATCTTGGAAAATTCGTACCAACAAAAGCAATTGATCCAATGTAAAGTGCATAGGCATTAGGAAGGGAATGGGGTGTAGGAGGGCCTCTTTATTTTCCATGGGATTAAAAATGGGGTTAGGGGCTGGGCTAATGGGTGGATGCCATGTGGACAAAAATGGTGGGTGTGGCAGGTTTGGTCAAACTTGTACTCTTTCATAAAATATAAAGAGAGAAACTCTTATAAATGATAAAAATAGAGCCTTTTTCTAAAATATTGGGGTGAAAACCAATCTTTTCTCTCTCTAGAGGCTGTCAATTTGTTTTTCCCACTCTCTTAATATATGGTCTCTTCAAAAACGTGTTGAACATTCTCTCTCTCTCTCTCTCTCTCTCTCTCTCTCTCTCTCTCTCTCTCTCTCTCTACTGTACCATCTATCACTTCTCTCTATACTGTACTATCTCTCTCTACTGTACCATTTCTCACATCTCCTCTCTCTACTGTCCCATCTCTCACTTCTCCTCTCCATTCTTCTCTCTCTTCTCTATCAGTACCATCTCTCACTTCTCCTCTCACTTTTCCCTCCCAAAAACCTCTGCAGCAGAGTTTTGAACCTCTTTTCCCTCCTCAAGCTTGCAACATTCTTCTCAAGGTTGCTACATTCTTCTCAAGAGTGCAGCTTGCTCCTCAAGCTTGCAACTTACCCCTCAAGCTTGCACTTGCTCCTCAAGGTAAAGATTTCCATTGCTCTGTAAGTTTCTTACACATTGCTATCTATAACTGAGTTTGCAGCATATATTTTGTTTAAATCTACCATTTCTCTTTCTCTTTGAAGCTGGAGTATCCCACTCAAGCTTTTCCCAACTTGCAAGTTTTATATCATAGTAGTAAGTGATGTGTGTTAGTTGTGTCCATATTTTTCATTGGTGTTCATCGATTAACAATAAGTGTTGTGTGCAGGTTGTGCCATTATTTTCCATGTCATCATTAGGTTCTCGACAACCCAGGAGTGCTATTGACTCCATGTCATGCAACAATGTTCAAGATGACAGTGGGTGCTGGGTGACGGCAGAGTTCAAACGGTTGATGTGGGTGACAATGCAACCCAGCTCAAGAGGCGCACACAAGGTCTCCAGGAGACACATGGCTTCTCAGGCACACCATTGGAAGGGAAGAATAATGGAGTTTAAACAACTCCAAAGTGGTAAGCGGCTTGCAAAGGTTCAACATGTGTATGTGGCTTCACAACTGAAGTTAACGACAACGTTGACTCCACCAAGGTTTCCAGCAAATTGTAAGTTCACACCACTGTCAAAGTCTTAGATTTTCTTGATTATCGATTTTTGCTGCGTAATTTGCTTTGTTGTTTTAAGATTTCTTTGATTGTGTAATGTTTACAGATGTCTTTCCATCCGATTTGTAGAGTGGGAGCCAATAGAGTCCTTCACAGGAACTTTTGAGGCCATCCATGTTGAGCTTGGTAAGTTGCTCTATGCTGGTTGTTCCTCCTCTGAGTTTGCATCACAAAACATTTTTTTTTACGACCATACTTACATCACACCTACAAGAAATGGGTATGGCAATTTTTCTCCGGTTAACTTGCCAACTTTGCAGAGTTTCGAATGGCCTAAGCCAGATAATGCTTTAATAGCAACAACCAAAAGGAGAATCGAGATGGATGTGCATGCAGCAAGGAAGTGCACCTATGGTTCTCATAAAGAAACTTTGACATGGTTTATGTCACTTCATATGTTTGTACATATTTTCTGTTTGCAGAGTGTTCACAGGACACCAACAATGTGGACCTGCAAAGGGGGAGATGCAATATCTGCTTTTCTTGCAGCTGGATGGGAAATGAAAGTGTTCAACCATCAAGGAGATAGAATCAATTTGTCTATAATTGTGGAGAATGTGTTCTTCAGATACCATATCGCAAAGCAAAGCTTATCAATGGCTTTTCCATACAGAAGATGGAAGTTGACGAAGGGAGAATGGGAAGCACTAGACTCTGACGTTGCAGTTAGAGAATCCATTGACCTGCAAATATGTCTCCATGATGATACAGTGCATGACATCTTAGTGAATAACGATTGGCATCTCAGTCATCTTCGCGAGTATCTTAATCTTAGATATTCCTTGCTAGAGCCATATCTCTTTGTAATCAACCAGAAAGTTATACGTTCTAGAAAAGAGAAGAGCTTTTTATGTGAGAACATCACATTTCCACGATGTATTTCTGTAAAACCTTGTAATTGATAAAAGATTATGATTCTATTAATGATTTTGGCGTTTTGAATTTTATCTCTGTGTAAAATCTTATGTCCAACGTTATGAGTGAAATGCCATTTCAGTGATTTGGAATGCAAGTGCTTTCCAATCACGTTTATTAAGTAAAAGTATACTTTTAAGTTATTTTTATAATTTTTTTAAATTTTTAAAAAAGTGACTTTCAGTATATAAGTGACTTTATAAGTTTTTAAAAGCTTTTATAACATTCACAAAACTCAGACTCTTTGCTCTCAAGCTCTCTCTGTCTGCTCTCTATCTATTTTCTTCGCGAAAAAAACCATAGCCACAGCTAGTGACGCACTTCTCTCACAATTGGAAAAGATAGGACTTGCAGATCGAGCACACGATCTAATTAATGTCTTTGAAGGCTTCATCGACATACAAGCCACAACAAATCTTCATGGGGAAGCATTCCAGAGCTTCCTTGACTACATGGCACAACACATCGAAGAATATGCCATAGTCTTTGAGGGTGCTAGTGGAGTTCCTCAAGCACCTCTACGCCACCGACAAAAACTTTCGCTATCGATTGTTGCGATTCACTAAAGGGCTCACTGATCGGGATTACAGGATAGAGGATGAGGAAGACCTCATGGACCTGGGCATGGGAAACATCGGCACTCAATTCATCTCATGGGACATGGTTTTAGTTTTGCTTGTGCTTGAAGGTACTGACAAGGGAAAATCAAAAGAAAAAGCGAGTAAGAAACCAACGGTGACTCTTGTTGAGGAGTCAAATGAAGTTATCGAGGAGGTGGATGAGCAGGCGGAGGCATCAATGGCACTTGTCCTATTACAAGAGCCCAGTACAACTGAGAAGGATGATAGAATGATTGAGGGAGATGACGTGTTGGAAGAAGTGCCGGAGCTACAAATTCTTTCTCTCCATGCAGTGGTCGTCGATGGTCGTCACTTCCTATTTCTTGATGACATTGCCAAAACATTGGGACTTAGAGAAGACGAGTCCCTCTCTGTGCTAGCTATCTATGCAGAGATGAAGGATCCTAGTGGAAAGCAAGAGAAGACAGAATTTGAAATTGACTTTGAAGATCAAAGTATTTTAGACGGCCTCTCATTCTTTCCCACTGAGAATGAACAAACATTGGTGTAGACCGTCGCTTCAACACTTGTAGAGATCAAATCGTGTGCCTCTTTCTATGAAAGCGTTCCTGAGAGTGCTTTTCAACCGCACAAACCTTTGATCTCTACGGGAAAATATGATCGCTCTAGCATCGACCTTACCAAAAAATCACTTAAAGAGATGGATGAAGAGACAGAGGTAAACTTATTATAACTTGATTATTTGTGTACAATTCATTACAACAAGAGTTTAAATTTATAAATTGTTTTGCAAACTGCATATCATGTTGATAAATTTGCAATGCGAACTGGTGGTTCCCAGAGCAACCCTACAGGCAGAGATAGCTCTTTGTGGCACTACCTGAGCCACTTGGGCCCCTCAATTATTAGAGTTGTATACACGGGCTTCTCCAAGCATGGTACAGCGGAGCTCCTCAAGTGCAAAGCTTTGAGTGCCATCCTTGCTGAAGACTCTCTCACTTTAAACGCCCATAAATGTATATTGGTCGATAGAGAGGCTGCTTTGTATGCATTTACAGGCAAGCACTCTGGATCCATCCTTTCCCACTGTGCTTTAAGCTTAGGTCAAGGAATTACAAACCCAGACCAAATTGTAAAGACATTTGATGTCGATTCAGCCCCTCCTGCAATTCCTACCGATGTAATTTGTCAAGAAATGCATAAACCATGATGTAATATCTCTTGTAATAAAAAAAGTTTTGTTTTTTGAAGTGTTCTATCACGTCTGGTGTACTGGTATTATGCAGGCAATGTCTACATAGCATTTTCCATTTTTATTCATTTTTTAGTTTTTTTGAGCAGTAGGAGGGGTGTATACAGGTGTACTAGCATGAAAGTGAAAAAAAAAATTAAAAAAAAGCCATGTGCGCCACAGCGCGCACAGAACTGTTTTGACCTGGTCAAAACAGCTCTGTGCGCGCCGTGGCGCACAGGGCTTTTTTTTTTTTTTTAATCACTTTCATGCTAGTACACCTCCTTTCATGCCAAAACAGTGTTTTAGCACCATTCTGCATGGTTTGGAACACTGTTTTGGCAGCTTTCAAAAAAAAAATCCACTGTTGAGCATTTGTCGAAATGAACAGTTAACAAATAACAACTTAAAATTGTTGAAGTTCTCACGACATAGTTTAAAATTACTCAAGACACTGATACAAAATCTGATCATTGGTATTGATTCAAAAGATTACAAAATCTCAGTAGAGCCACAAATGTGATAAAAAGGTTACATGGGATAAACTAGTTCTTATATAAACAGGCCTCATCTCTCAATCTAATTGCTAATGCTAAGTCCGTCACTTTGAGGGTGACTCTCTTGGCATGCACCATACAGGACACGCCGTCATTGAAGAGTTGCACCAAAATGTCTTCCGCTTCGTCCTGTAGTGCCAAGAGTGCTCTGCCTTGGAGTCGAGTGACAGAGTCACTACACTCTTCCATAATTTCTCTAACAACACGCGAAAAAGCTGCTTTTGGTATGATTGGATCAGTAGATTTTTGATAATTTCTAATTTCCCTCAAGGCCACCGTTCCTGGCTTCCATCTTCTTTTCTTCTGTGCCACAGGTGGTGGAGGGGGAGCTGGTAGTCTGGCCCATTGAGGAGGGTCATTTCTAAACTTTTCTCTCCTCTTTGCTTGAGTTTGTTGCTCTTCAGCTATGAGATTGTCCTTCTTTCTCTTTGGACATTTCTTAGCTCTCTGAGGTCCTTTGAGTGGCCGAGAGCTGCCAGCCTATGCCTGCTGTGTTGTTGTGGCTCTCTCTTCAACTTCTCTTCTCTCTGATTCGGCCCGTGCTTGAAGGTTTGCCAAATGAGCTCTCTCAGCCTCGGCTCTCTCCCATTCTTCCACCTCTCGTCTTCTTGATTCGTCCTTTTCTTTGCTCTCAGCTTCTTTGGCAGCTCTTTCTTTTTCCTGGCGTGCCTCTTCCTTTCTTTTCTTGGCAGCCCGTATATCCTTCTCTGGTGTTTTTCTTTTTGCGCACTGTTTGAAACGCATCTTTATTGGTGGATTTCGCGAGGTTGCTTGAGCAACAGGTGTAGGAACAACAGGTGGAACCTGCTCATTTTGTAGTGGCTCACGGTTGATCTCACAGATTGGTGGAGGATCCGGCAAAGTTGTGCGGTGGGCTTGATGTAACGGTGGAAGATCCCCAAAAATTTGGCACATGGTAGTTTGATCATCTGGAATAGAAGGGTTTGGAGGTTGGATGGGCTCTGTGACTGGTTGTGGTGTTGGGTTATCGTCATGCGATTACGGCGCGGGATTCGATGTGGCAATGGTTTCCTCGTGTGAAGCAGATGGTTGGGGAGGTTGCATGTTATCTAGATGGGCTTCTGGCATTGGATTTGAAGATGTGGGCTGTGTATGCGATGCGGGTTGGGATTGGGATGTGGTAGTGGTTTCTTCTTGTGCATGAGATGGTTGAGGAGGTTGTGTGGCATTTGGAGATGGTTGTGATGTTGGATTTGAAGCTAGGGATTGTGTATCAAGTGAGGGCGCTGAATCTGTTGTGTTGTGAGTGGCGGTGGTGTCATCGACGTGCATACTGATTTTCTCTTGAGTAAGTTCCGTCGTGATCAAGATATGAGTGCGTGCTCGCTTTGGCTCGAGTGGATCTTCTAGAATGTGCGAATGAGAAATGAACTTTAAAAAGTGAGTTTTGACTTAAATAGGCCCAAAAATCTTTAAAAAATTAAAAACTTAAAAAATGATTAAAATTTTAAATAAACTCATAATTGAAAGAGAATTCACACACGGGTCAAAAACAAAGTGTCGACAATTGATTAACGTCAAAATCCGAGGTTACAACAAATGTTTTTGGTGATCAAAAATTTATTTATTTTGCACCCAACGTCTGCCATCTCTTCGCCTTGTTGCCAACCATCGACGGAAGCGATCTTTTGCTATTGAAGCATGGTATGAATTTGATCGCCTAATGTTAATAACTTTTTCTATTCTGCATTTCAAATTCCTTTGTACTCTTGGCTTTTTTCTCTGTCTCCCTACCAAAACTCTGTAAAACCAATTGAACATTTCATGTAACGCATTGCTTTTTTTTTCCACCTCCATGACGTGTATTCTTAAAATACACCGCTTTTGCCTGATAGTGTGAGTGCTCCATTCCTTGGCTACTCCAGATGCCCAAAGAACCAAAAGTGTCGAGAAAAAATGCACTATGTGCAAAAAGAATATGCTGAAAAATACAAGCTTTTTTTCAATGATATTGTAACGCTGATTGTAAAGACAAAATGAAACTTACCATGTAATGTGTTATGTGTGTTTCTCCCCAAGAATCAACCATTTGCGAAGTGAAGCTGTTGATCACAAACTTCAAAGTGGATATCTCATCAGAAGTCACCTTTGCTTTTTCAACTAGACGAAAAATATCATCGACAGATTGCCACACACGAGCACGCTTAATTCCAAGAGCAACATCGTTCCCTTTGTATGTGGTAATGTCACACACTTTTTTCCACAATTGAAACTCAGTTTGACTTTGATAAGCCGAATAATCTGATAGCAAATGCCGAGCTTTGCTACCACCCATACATATTTTATTGGGTCTATCTTGTGTACTACCAGATGTCTTTTTGTCTTTGGATAGCTCAACTGCACCACCATGTAGACCAACACTTGATAAAATAGACTCAAGTTCCTTTATGCACTCTTCTCTTCTTTCTGCAGGCTCCATGTTCCAAGCATAATTGATATGTAACATTAGTAACTTGTCAAGAATTCGCAGACGAGCATGAAGGGTGCAAACATGCACATTAATAAGTGTGCAAACATGCACATTAATGAGTGGAATTGGTAAAATAGGATCCCAATTGGGATCATCCATGTCTCGATTAGGGGGTACACTTTGATCACAACTAAGAATACCTTGGAACCACTGTTGTAGTGATTTACTTATTGTTTGTGTATTAGACACACCTTTCACAGAGTTGGCTGCAACTTTCCCACTCTTTCCCTTACTGCTCTTTGATTTGCTGACTTTGACAACCTTGCTCTCGGTTCCCATGGACACTTTACTATGGCAGCAATAAATGCATGGAAAGAGTGTCATTGCACCATGTTTGCAACCTAACATGCACTTAAGAGTTTTCAAATCTCCTGCCAAATGCCACTCAACTTGGAACGAACCCAAGTCTGAAACCTGCAATCTTTGTCCTTCTTGTTGTTGCCGAATGATGTCAACAATTGGCGTATGATTGAAATACCACTTCAAGGACTCATGTGTTTCTTTTGGGAGATGAAAAGCAGCCAACCACCAGATATTCTTCTCTGATTGAACACCTAAACACGTGTTTCCCTTCTCATTGTCATTTAACTCGACATCGACACCTACCAAGGCCATGTTCATCATTGTAACGCTTACCCTTTCGAGCCGCTGACCTTTAACAATCTGACACTCATCTAGTTTCATAACAAAAATTACTTTGCCACCATACTCTTCTTGTGTCAACCCGTAAAATCTGATCATTGACTCCTGGAGTTTCAACAAGTCGACATACACATTGTTGAATTCGTTGTAGTGAAAGGATTTCCCATCTTCTAATGTCATGACATCCTTGACACATTGAAATCCACCTAACAAACTTGCAACATCATTGTTGGCGCATCGTTTGGCAATGCTAACACTGTAAGGTGTTGGTAGCAATCTGAAAAGACCTTTTTCTCTGTGTCCTATTGTTACAATTTTATACAAAGCTTCATAAGCTTTGAAACTTATTCTTGCACTGTCACACACCTCCATCATTTCCTGAGGTGACACGATACTTTTTAACTCACTGAAATATTTTTGACGCAGAATTTTGGCAATGCTAACATTGGATGGATCGTCCAATAACTCCACCAACTCCTTTGGTTTGATGATATGTTGCAATAATGTACGTCTGGTTGTATCGATATCAGAATCGATTCCCATCATTTGTCGAGCCAAATTTCTGCATATGGAAACATAATTATAACAACCTGCAAAAAAAGTGTAAAAGCAAAAGATGGAGTTCAAATCCTTACCTAGTTTGTCGTATTCGTTTTTTTCGAGCTCCACCATTTGAAGATAGCGTAGACATTGCTTGTCTCTTTCGCTTACGAATGTAGTAGCCGAGGGGAATGTGTGTGAGATGATCTATTCTCCGACGCATATTACGTGCAGTGTGTTGAAGTTGAACGTAGTTATCCAATCGACGCTCTTGCTCTGTTTTTTGTTGCTGTAGCTTTTTATTAAGTTGGATTATCTCAGCGTTCAGCTGCTTCATTTTGTCATTGGGTTCTCCCCTGATTCGTTGAATGTCCATCATGTGCTTTTCTTGCACTGTTGATGAGGCAACAAAGAGCTGCTTTCTTGCTTCTCTTTCATTGAATAAAGCCGAATGTAACCTCCAGCAGTATCCCCACAGCCCATCTCTTCCATCTCCAATAAAATGCAAAACGTCAGTGACATTGCGAAAGGGTGGTGCTGCATTGGTTATAGGATCAAACGGGTAAATGTGACCATCAACCCATAAGTTGATTGCTTTGCATCCACTACTTCGTAGCTGATCTGCAGCAGTGGGGTTAGAAGTTCCAAGGCGTACAGTAGCATATTCCTGCTCTAAATCGGCGTTTAAGCGATATCGTTTTGGCTTATTGGTAATATCTTGCAGTGGAGGGAGATTACTTGCCATTGGTGCTAAATAAACAAGTAAGCAAGAGGGATAATGTGTAATGGTGAAGGTTACAAGCAGTACAAGCACAGAGAGCTGGCTATGGAGGGATAGGAGATAGGAAAAAGCTCTCAGAGTTGACATAAAGGGATTTTGTTTTGGAGGGAAGAGAGAGGGGGAGTACAACTCAATATTTTTCAAATTCAAATAGTTGAAGAATAAAATGCAGCTGCACACAAAGGTAATGGAGTTCTCCATTGCTCTCACAGAGAGTAGGAGGGTGAAAAGCATGAGGGGGAAAGAGAGAGAGAGAGAGAGAGAGAGAGAGAGAGAGAGAGAGTAGAGAGGTAGAGAAAGAAAAAGAAAGTGAGAGGAAGTGGGAGAGAGGGAAAGCAATAAATGAAGAGAGTGTGGAAGAGAGAGAAAATCTACAGCTTTGGAGAATCTGCACTTTTTGTCAGATGTACAGCAAAGAATGTTCTTTCATTGATTTGAAGAAGGAAGAGAGAAAGGAAAAGAGGAAGAGAGAGAGAGAGAGAGAGAGAGAGAGAGAGGGCTGCACGTTTTAGAGAGAGAATGTAGTGAGAGAATGTGTAAAATCTCTTTTTTTGACTATGAAAAGGTTGAAAAGTACTTCTCTTTATGATATCTAAGTGAGAGAGAGAGAGTGATTTATATGCTAGAGAGAGAGAGAGAAGTGTGGGAAAAGACATTTTAAAATTCAGTTACCCACCTCTTTTTTTAGTGAAAATATATAGAAATGTCATTTTTAAAAATCTCAGCACCCTTTATTTTAAGCTTGGTCAAACTTGGTTTAAGCTTTAAGCATTTTCTTAAACTGCCAAATAAAGAGGCCCTCCTATACCCCATTCACTTCCTAATGAGTATTTAGCAGTTCTTCAAACAATGCTACTGACGGTAATTCAAAATTGACCACTTTTTGCATCGGCTTTTGCACCTTTTTAGAAATTGTCTCATTAGGACCCAACTTCTGAACTTCCTCTTCTGCTTCATCTCTTACATCTCTTTGCTCCTCCCAATCCAAAGGTGGTTTAAGACATACTTTGGAATGTGTAATTGCCAAGCTATCTAAATCTTCCCACATATCATTTGAAGGACTACATTCAAAAGGAAAATCTACCGAAACTGTATTTGCTTCGTGATCCGGAAGAACCTCAACACCAACTAAATTGCTCTGAGCCTCTTCCTTTGTTGCTACCTGTTGTGCGGGTGGTGCAGGCAACTATGGTACCTGCACATTCCCTATTTGCGGATTCCACCCTAGTGGATTCCAATTTTGTAGTTGTTGCCACCCCTGTGGCTTCTGCCACTTTTGTTGCTGATTCCAATTTCCTCCCCATGGCCTAAATTTCTGATATCCTCCAAACCTTGGTCAAAATCCTTGATTGAAATTTCCCTGAAATGGTCGATTTTGATTAAAAGGTGGTCTCCATCCCGAGAATGGTTGCTAATTTCTCTGCCATCCCATATTATTAAATACCTCCTGTTTTCCACCTGTATCCGGAAAGACTCCACTGGCTTGTGCCAAATTTTGCTGAATCTACTGCTAAATCCTCTCTGGGATTGGACTTCCCTGTTTAATACCCTTCACTTTATTAAGCACATCGTTTGGTGTCTTCTCCTTTTGGAATCTGTTCAAAAATGTATTTCTCAATGCATCATAATCCACAAAATGTCCCACATCGAAATTACTCAACCACTGCATGGCTTTCCCCTCCAACGTCGGTTGGAATTGTCACATTTTGGCTACTGCATCATATACTCTGTCAAATCCTCTGGCCTGTCGCAAATTGAGCTACGTGGCAATCAGGGTCCTGTTTGGATTTCCCTGAGAAGGTCCCGAATTTGACGCGTAAATCTGCTATAGCCACTGCCGCCATATTCCTTTGCAGATTTGGACATAACTGCCCTGCTGAGGATGATGATGATGATCCCAGTATTAATGGTTGTCGTGGAATATTTCCGCCAATTCCCAGAGGGTCATATTCTAATCTTCTTCGTGTTAGAAACAATTGCTGCAACACTTCACCTCCAACATACCCTGGGTCTAATGGCCTATTCTCCCCAGCTTCATTGAAAACTCCCCCATACTGCTCAATGACCTCTAAATCCTCTGTACTCGGCTCTGATGCTTCCTCCCAATTGTCAACTTGGACACCTCTGTCTTCACGATTCTCCTGACCCGCTTCATGATGTTCCTCCTGTTGCTGCAACTCCCGCTGCCTAACAGCCAACCTTGTTAAATAAGAATGTGATGGCTGGGGTAAATTATTCAGAACTGATTACCCAATGGAACTTGACCTCCTCAAACCAAACTGTCACAATAACTGCCAATACCTTTTCAATTCCACTTCATCCTGGCACTCCACCTTCTCACAGAAGAGAGTAACTTCGTCCATGAACACACGTCACCAACACCGTGATCACCAGTGTATTATTGTCCTTCTCTCACTCTTTTAAACATCATCCTAATCTGAAAACAAACACTCTGACATTCACAAAATTCTTCCATTGCTACAAACTTCAGTACCGACTTACAAACAGACTCTAAGAAGACTCACTGCCTCCTTTATGCATTCTGAATAAGACATTTACAAGAATACAGAACAAGAGAAAAGACAACAGTGTCGACCAAACATTTGTCATTCCCTTAATCCCACATGAATCCGCCATTAGATCTTCGTCCACATCGTAACTGAAAAACTGCCTATTGCCGAACACTTCTTGACATAAAATAAAACATCCCTACACTTAAGATCCCAAAATACACACCCCATATTAAGGTTCATTACATAGTCACTTTTAAAGTCAAAATCCTACTCCGCCGAGGTGTAGCCTTAACAATTGTCTTGATTCTCGATGATTTAGGTTTGTAGTTCACAGCATTGCCTAGCTCCCTGTCAAATTCCACCAAAATTTGAATCCTTTTGAGGAGACACATTGATTCCGGAAATTTTCACCATTTTGCAAGTAATCCTTTGCTTGGTTTTGATCCTACAACCATCCTTAAGTTACATTTCCTTGTTGATAAGCTCCAAGGAGAGTGAAGTCTCCCATTTGGCTTAAGCAGCTATTTGAAAACTTGTCAAAAACTTTGTTTTTAGCCCTTCTTCATAAGTTCTGCTAGCATCCCATCACTTGTCCTCTCCCTGAGTTTTTATTGGAATCCTACCCTTTGCTCCTTGAAAAAATAGCCAAAAGACCATTTGCAGACTGAAGGAAGAAAACCAGGAGGATTTGATGATCTTAAGAGTAATTTTTTTGATTATTTTTACAGCACCAGTACTATTTTTGCATTCTCCAGCTAGTGAGCCACTCCTGCCCTGATTTTGGCAACAAGAAACATGGATCGCGATCCATGTTGGGATGCATTTTGAAAATCCAGTTATAGGAG
The DNA here is from genome assembly GCF_014529385.1 of Adiantum capillus-veneris. NCBI lineage: Eukaryota > Viridiplantae > Streptophyta > Polypodiopsida > Polypodiales > Pteridaceae > Adiantum > Adiantum capillus-veneris. The sequence goes on from NC_140952.1 coordinate 110,821,970, forward strand.
TTTGTTCCTGGCCATCTATGGGAGCTCCTATACAATTTTCTCTGATTTTAGGATTTGAGGAACATGGATCGCAATCCATGTTCCACCACCTTTTGCTGCTGTTTTTGTCCTGCCTGATTTTGTGAGCTATTTGGGGTCTACTGGTGAAAGATTTTTGGTTTTTGATGAGTTTTGGGATTCCCCATTGGCCCTGTTAGTTTGCCGATTTTGTGACTTTGTACTGCTCTGATTTGTTGTTTTGGCAATGTTGATGCAATATGGGACATAGACACATGCTCTTGCAAGGTTAATGATCATACCTATCAAATTTGATGTAGTAAGATCCATCGAGGTGGTCGCAGCCGGCAAAAACAAATCCGGAAACTCTATGCTCCTGTGGCTCTCTCTCTCTTTGAATGCAAATGAGCTTATGTTGCCCCATTTGACTATATGTTCCTAGTCTACCCAAAATGCCCCGTTTATACTTACGTCCATTGGTCATATCTTGTTTTTTATATCACCTGTGGTTCAAACTGCTCATCATTATGACACTCGGTTGACAAATTGCATTCGATCTACAATTTTGATCCTTTAGAAATTGGCTCAAAGTCCATCTTCTGTCGAATCTTTCCATATTTTCCATGTTCAAAGTCCTTGCTTTGACATTTCGGTGTTTTCTTTCAAAAGTCAATTCCGACTTTCCTGGCTCGACTTATCAATTTTTATTGATTATCTGTCGTTTTTTTGCTTTTTTGTAAAAGAAATTTATTTACAATTATTATTAGTTGTCCAAACATTAGTGTAAACTCCCTTACATACATATTCTTATCCGAGTAATAGATGGTGACGGTATGGCTCATGAATATGCTGGCTAAGGGTTTATAAGGCTCTGAAAAACTTGTTTCAAAGAAAAAGAAAGGAAAGGAAAGGAAAAGAAAAGAAATAATATGATAACAATACTATATACAAATGATAATCTTGCCGCATTTCCCCCCCTTCCTAGAGCGGGTCTTCCCAGACGAACATGTGTTAGAGTGCATGGGAACAAAGCACGTGTCTATGCATAGCCGTATAGTGTGGCTCTATGATGCGGATGGAGGATATACATGGGAAACAAAATGCTGTGTAAGAGAGAGGTGATGAACAATATGTTCAGTGGCTGCTAGTAGTGAGGTCACATTGAAGCTGCGCAGTCCGAATAATTGCAAGCCATGATTTCTTAATTGCACCTATGGTAGTCATTCAAATCATAAAACAATGCAATAAAATCCACATTTATTAGGAAAAAGTGACCAATTTAGAAAACAACCTTGAAAAAAGCTTCAAATCCATCTGGCAATTTGAACTCTTCAACCTCCAACCTTCTTATTATCAACAAAGCTTCATCATGCATGTGAGCCCAATAAACTTCTTTTCTAATGTAAGCCCTAAAGTGCTTCACATCACCAAAGTGGGAAAGGACTGGATCTTTGGACTTTGTAAGACTCATCATCTCCAATATATATTTTTTCCTTCATTATAGACCAAAATATATCAAAACCTTAAACACCATCTTATATAAGTATATTCATATACCATTCATGTAGAAATTTTTTGCTCAAGTAGAAATTTAACTCTCTTTTAATGTCACTATTTTCATTAGAATTGAAAAACATAAACAAAAAACTAGTAAAAAAGTAATGAAAATTGTGATACCTTTCAGAAGGTAGTTTTGAGGAGCACAATGCATTTAACTTGTCTCGTGTGATTTTTACCATGGATGGATCATCCCACTTCACATCAAAGAGCAACTCAAAAAATTCCTCTCCATGAACTGGATTGGCAATTGTCAAAAACTTATAACCTCTATCCTTCAATCGAGCTTCTTCTTGTTTAGTTGCCTTTTGCAATCGCCTTTCAAACTCCACCTTATCTAATCCAAGAGCTTTCAATTTTTTAGTTTCCTTTGAAATAAATGCATTAAAATCATCCTACATAACCACAACTACATTCAATGAATGAATCATAAACAATCTTAAAAATATATATATAGTTAATACTCAATTCAACAATTCACCTTCCAAACTAGTTAAGAAATCAACACACGAGGAGAATTATACCAAGGAGAAACTCCTTGATATAATCTACTCTCAACTACCATCTCTATCTCAGCCCACTTTCTGTCCTCTTGAGTGAGACGTGCAAGAATGCTCTCTTTATTGGCGATACCAGATTTTTGGAACATGTATATCTCATGCCCAAGATTTGGTTTCACTATTGATTGTGAAATGCTACAATAAATATATAAACAAATGAAAAATAATATTTTAAAGCGAAATTAATTTAGAAATACAAAAAGACCACAAATTTACAACTTACACATTAGTGGTGTCAAGAGCAAGCAATAGTTCGGCCTCTTCTTTTTTTTCTACTTCCAAAAATTGGCATCTCACACTCACATGATATTCCTCATTATCATGCCATACTTGACAAAAGAACACCAAATTAGCCAAAAAGAAGGTACAACTAAATCTAGCAAACAATTAGTGCATCGATGTTAATTCTTACCTTCTTTTATGCGTCGCATCCATGTTTTCAGCCGATGGTTTCCATCCCATACCAAAAACAGACGCCCTCGAAGCTCTTGCCACTCCTTATTGAGCTGATTATCAAATGAAACACTCTTAGCTTGCCAAATAGGATCCCAACTACCTTCCACAAGAGGAGTGACAGGCATGTAAGAGCCGAAGGAATCTTTCACCGACACCAAAAAAGATCCCATTGTATCCAAGTAAGCAACATTGTCAAAACTAGGAATCAACCAAGATGCAGAATCTGTAGCCACTCGTACAGCTTCATGACCAACCCAACGACATAAAGGTATAAGTGGAGGGTTGCTTCTTCGTTTTAAGTAAAATTGACTTAACACATCCTTCATAATCCCCAACGGGATTTTTTTCCCCAAGTGTCGAGAATGTTGGGCCACATCATCCTCACCTATCCCATTAGACTCTGTTAAATCTTCATCTTCAACATCCTCACCTGTTTCAACCTCCACTGTCAGCTCTCGAGACTCATCTCCTTTTACATCATCCCCACTCTCCAAATGGTTAGAACCTTCCTCCACGGCAGCTTCATCATCAACAAAGATGCATTTCCTATGTCTCTTTCCCCCTCGTTTAAAATGAGGACTACGAGTAGCAATTGCATGAGAAGATGCCTCTTCATCGATTGGATGCCTTCTCTTGGAAGGACCAGATCTCAAGGTCATGCATGGAGAATCAAACGTTCTCTTGATTGACTTGCTGCCTCGTCTTTTGGGAGCCATAAATGTCTACATCAATAAAGATTTGAAAAAGCATTATACATCATCATCATCATTCAAACAATAGCTTTAATCTGCACCACTTGTTAATAACACATTTAAGTGAACTTCCATTGCATCTGAAAAGCTACGGCCTAAAGTTGTTTGAACTTGATAGAGTGTACCAAATTTGCTCCAGATGCCGATCTCCAAATTTGTTGCCCGCTCTTCAGATTTGTCCGCTGCAGTGCTAAAATAAAACCTAAGTTTAGTGTAATCCCACATACAAATTTTGAAATTTACCTCTAAAGTTTATATCTGAAGATGAGAAAACCTACAAAATGCTGAAAAAATTAGTGTAATTTGATGTAAAAACCTTCAAATTTTTGTCAATGTACCTCTATTGTTTCTAGTTTGCCAAGTTTTTGAAAAAAAAAATCGAGCACTAGTCCGCTGTCCAAATATGTATGTTGTCTCTCTCTCTCTCTCTCTCTCTCTCTCTCTCACACACACACACACACACGTAATCTAGCTCTTGTAGGCAAGTAGATTGCGTCATTTGTGCTACTCTGCTGGGATGATAGACTGGATGAGACCGCAAACAGCGTGGCACGTATTTAAGCTAATGCTGGAACATGGCATTGCTCCATGTGATTGGACCTTTTAGATCATGATCCAAGCTTGCTACACCCTTATGGAGCAGGAAGAGCCTAGTTTCAATTATGGAATTCCTCAAGAACGTTGTCCACACAAGTGTCCACACAAGTTTTAATCATGGAATATCCACACAAGTGTCTATGTGAGTAGTGCCCTCGTGACCGTGTATGCTATGTTCGGGGATCTTGCTGAAGCGGCGTCTTTTGTAAGATGTACCATCGGGATGTTGTCTCATGGAATGCCATGCTTTCTGCAAATGTTGAGCAGGAAGAAGCAGAGAAGGCCCTGTTGTTATATAGCAAGATGCACGAGGAAGCAACAGTGAGGCCCAATAACATAACATTTGTTTATGCATGTCAAGTATGTTCCATACTTGCAGAGAAGCAATAGGCCACATTTGTTGACGGCTTTGTAGTCAAAGAGACTCCTCTCAAAGTTGGGAGAGCATTACATGTTGATGAAAACTCCATGGTGTGCACTGTGATCCCTTTGTGGGTAGTGTCCTTGTGGATATGTACAGTAAATGTGGGAGCATCTTGGAGGCGGAGACTATATTTGATGGGTTGTTCTATAAGAATACAGCACAGAACTTGTCATGTGTGTGCAGGTGAAAAATGCTGATTTTGAGCATGACCTTGACCTCTTTGTCAAGGTTACTCACAAGATGCTAATCTCTGTTTATGGCACTTAGAAGAGCAAATAAAACTGAGCAGTATACTTTCATTGCATTAAATGTCTACCAATATGCTCTTAACATGAATCCCAAGCCCTTCTATAACTCAAAATTCAGTCAAATAATTGCCAAAATACCTCCACTTTGCAGGTATGTTGTCCGTTTGCAGGTCTGTCCGCGCAGTTGAACTTCGAAGGTCTGTTGTTCGCCGGTGGCTAAATACTGCGCACTGGTCCGCTTGTGTTGAATACTGCCTATGTTGAATACTGCGCACTGGTCCGCCTGTCAAATGTTAAATGCTTGTTAAATGCTGTTAAATGCTGGTTAAATGCTGGTGCGCTTGTTAAATGTTGTCGCTGCAGGGATTAAGCATCAACCAAGTGAAGCTCCTCAACCGTCAGCGCGCGCGCTTACGATTGGGGAGCTCACGCATGAGTAGCTCACAATAAATTAATTTTCCCCTCCTCCTCCCCCGCACCCATGATCCCATAGCTCGGTAACCGTTAGCGCGCACGTTGACGGTTACCGAGTTGTGGGAGCATGGGTGCGGGGGAGGAGGAGGGGATTGTACCTTGTTTCACGGCTTCACTTCACGCAGGAGATGCAACAAGTCCACCAAGCAGGAGCTCCAAGCAAAGCACAACACACAAAAGTTGCCCTAGTATTAAAAATTACTTCAATTATGTGAGCTAAAAAAATACATTACACCTAATCAGTGTTCGGAAAAAATCATTTTCACAAACATACAAAAATCTCTCCAAGACAAATCTGCCAATGAAATTTTACATCACGAGCGAAATTTTCTCCTTCTTGCACTCCCCTCAACCGGCTACTTTGATAAGGCTAATCGGTGAAAAATAAGGGCAAACTTGATATTCTCACAGCTTTCAGGTCAAAATTTGAAGCTTCTGTCGGTGATCACACTAAAATATTGTGTAAACTTTTCGATGATTAAAGACATTTTAAAATCTAAAATTTTCGGTTTTCACAAACATACAAAAATCCCTCCAAGACAAATCTGAACCGGTGATCACACTAAAATATTGTGTAAATTTTTCGATGATTAACGACATTTTAAAATATAAAATTTGAAGCTTTTGTCGGGTGATCACACTAAAATATTGTGTAAATTTTTCGATGATTAACGACATTTTAAAATCTAAAATTTTCATGTTCACAAACATATAAAAATCCCTCCAAGACAAATATGAACCAGAAATTTTACATTACTAGCAAGTGTTTTTGCAAAATTACACTATTTTCCATGTATTTTAAGCGGCTACTTTCCCCTCAACCGGCTACTTTGATAAGGCACACTTTTTCCGAACACTGCACCTAATCTTGATATTCTCCCGACTTTCAGGTCAAAATTTGAAGCTTTTGTCGGTGATCACACTAAAATATTGTGTAAATTTTTCGATGATTAACGACATTTTAAAATCTAAAATTTTTGGTGTTCAAAATCCAAGGGGTATTTTTACAATTTCATACGCTTAAAATACACTGTCTTTTCACCTACTCATAAGAAGATGAACTCATTAACTAAAAAACTTGAGATTTGTGCCAAATATTATCGAAAATTGTGGTTTCTTTATACACCACTCATAAGGAGGTGAGCTCTGTAACCACTCTGTGAGCCCACTTTTTTTTTTTACACATAAAAAAACATAATAATGAACAATTATGCCACTTGCATAAAAACTTACTTAAAAACCATTTGTCCACGTCCGTCCCCAGATATTGACCTCTTTACTAACTGCTTATTTCTCTCTGTCTTCTCCACCTTGTTAGCATGGATGAAAGAGCATCCATCATCACCTGGACAATAGGTGATCAAGAACTTGAACGAGAGGTTCAACTTAGAGATGGAAAGCTCCTCCTTAGTGCATATTTCTTGCAAAGTCTACTACCACCTCACAGACAATTTCAAACATTGAATGCACTAATACAGTTTGGATCTGAAGTCAACCTTGTTGAAACACCATCTCACTTTGATATGGAGGGCCATCAGCATTTCATTCTTGATGCCTCTTTATCAAAAAGATATGCTATGGTGCATACAGAGAAAGAAACCAATGATGTGGAAGACTCAGAGGATACAAACTTACTGAATGCAAGCGCTTTCTATGCTGAAGCTATCAAGATACCAACCCAAGGAGACTTTCACACAAATTTGCAAAAACAGCAGGAGAATTATATTGTCCTCGATAGCAGCAGCGGTGATGAGAAACTGTCAAAAAAGGTTAAGAGTGTGGTGGACTGGATATTATCCTTTTCAACATCTCACAGATTGAAAGACCTAATGAAACAATCTCATGGGCCTGTGAAAGTGGAAGAACTACCTAGAGAATACAACGGGAAACTTGTGTTTGAACTTCCATCAACTTTTGGCAAATGTAAGTCAATGAGTGGCATGGAGCAGAAATTTGATGGACATACATGGACGCGCTCCCAAACAACCAACATGTCAATTGGGTGTCCAGTTCGGATGAGTTATTGTTTGGGCTCCTTGGAATGTCATAGAAATGTTTGTCAGTACCATTTAAACAATAAAGAATTCAATAATGCATATTTTCATGGATATTTAGATAAACCAATAGGAAAAGGTTACCTTGCTCAGGAAGACAGTACAAAGATTACATGTCATTATTGCGGCAAGGTTGTCACTTGTCAAGCTATATGTCCATGCATAATTTACTACGTTCTGCCAGGGGATTGCAACATGTCAAGATTGGTAATGCATGTAGGCCACCATGAGCATGATGTGCAGAAAGGTACATCTCGTGCTGCCATAGAAAAAATACGAGGATTAGTCCAAACAGTGTTGAAGATTGATAGGTCTAGTAGTTCTCAAAAAATTCAAATGCTTGTGGCTCGTCAAGTTCTGATGGATTCACTCATTCTTGACAAGGGACATTCTATGGGAGATGCAGAACTTCAAAACTTTCTAGAAGAGATGATGCCACTTGTGCAAAACCAAAGGTAAGGATACATTATTTTTGTTAAAATTTATCAGTATAGTACTTAAAATTCTTTTTTCTAATGCATAACAGATTAAAGAGTATCATTGCTTCAAAAAAACAACAAAGGTCAGTTGTAGTGGGAGATGGATTTGACAATATTCTGTTACTGAAGAAAAAATGCTTGTTTCCATTTTTTCATGGGAGTCGTTTTCCTGGCCAAGGAGGACTTCATGATAAATGTTTTGTTTTTAAGATGTCCACCAAAGGTCCTAGTTCAGGAGTTGATTTAATAAGACGCATGGATCGTTCTGGTCAAGGAGATCTACATAATGCTTGGGTCCATTTTGACTATACGCATCGTGTTGAAGGATGGTCAACCATGTCATGCTCACTTTATGACCCAAGGTGATAAATTTCTAGATGTATATAAAAGTGATAATTTAATCATTGACTAATACGTCTTACCATGCATACTTTTTGCCTCAGCATGAAGAGCTTGATGGTTATTGCAATATGTGAGATCAAGGAGGAAGATACAGAGTCACAAATATTATTTTGGAAAAGTCTCAATTCTGTTATGGTTGAGAATGGATATTCAATTGCAAATTTCACTGGGTTTATGGCAGATGAGGCAGGTGCCAACTGGATTGCTATTCGAGCAGTCTACAATGGAGGAGCAGACAATGTAATGGAAGGTCGTGAAAGATCATGCTTGTTCCATTGGGAGCAAAGTCTCCAAAAGAAAACAAGAGCACTCATTCTAAATGAAAAACAAATGGAGCATATTTCTTTGTGTGAAAAATGGCGAACAAGTAACACTTTGTTGGAAGCACAAATGCAAGCTAGGTCAATAAAGAGATGGTGGTATAAGAATGGTGTTTCAATAGAGAATCTGGTGCCTTTGAAAAATTGGTTCTCCTGGTGGGAAGATAGAATCTCACATTGGGGGGGCATTGCCATAAATGTGAGTTTTTTTTTTGTATAAATCTCGCAATTATGTAGTAAATATTGTGACCTAATGTTGTGAACTAATGTTTCTAATCTTTCAGGATGACATGAGCCCATGGGATCGTGCTGCTATCCCTACTACAAACTTATCAGAGAGTATACATGCAAGTTGGCTTTCTGGAGAGGGAGGAAAAAAAAAGATCACATTGTATGATGCTTGTGTTACAGATGTCATCAACTCCTATCTTCAATGTGCAAAGCAGTTGGGATACTTGACTGGACGATACATAGGTACTGGACCAGACATACACTCTCTCTTGAATAGAGCACAATCAAGGTTGACTCCAACCCCGGCTACGGTGACTCGTGTGCTGCATGGGATGAATGATAATGAAACTAACTTCCAAGATCCAATTTTACATGGTGACAAAGAATCGGTGCAAAGAAAGAAGAGGTCAAACCTTGGCAATAGCTCACACCGACCAGTGTATATCATGGAGTCACGAGATCGCTGCCAACGCGGACGACCACAAAAAATTAACTTCACAAATATGAACATGTGACTGTGGATAACTCAGCTAGATTGCAAGAAACTTTTGTCGAAGAAGAAGGACCAACTTACAATGAAAGTACAAAATATCATAGCATTGGTAATAAAGATGGTCATGGTGGCGGTGTGGACAGTGCAGCTCAAATTTTGGAAGAGGATATACACAGGTCAATGTGGCCCTTAGGCTCATGCCAATTCATTGTCGTAGAAAATGCTTTGGAAGAGAAAAAGGAAAAAAATGTATGAATGTAATTGAGAGTCGAAGTCCTGGGTTGGTCGCACCATCATTTTGGTCAGAGCGCACATACGATGGAAAAACATTTGCTCAATGGATATGGTTTTGTAACCACAATGTTGAACACACTTGGAATGTTGACAAACAAGTCAATCACAAGCCAGATACACCTACAACATGGCCAATTCAACTTGGTACCATGATTTCAAAGGAGGAGTATGTAGGCCTTTCAAAGGCAGGTTTTCAACTACGGTGTGTAATAGTGCCAAGAGAGGGTGAATGTATAACCACTCCTCCATCATGTAAGAGGAGTAAAAAATGGAGGCATGGAATCTCAAAAGAAGCTGAAAAGCGGTTGGCTGCAGCTGATAGTCTAAGCGCAACATTGATAGAGGAAAAAGAAATGGTGGCACACAATCATGTGGTTTTTCGTCTTCTTACTAGTGAATGCTATGATGTCCATATACGAGAAGATCCTACATGCACTTGTTTAGATTTTCAAAAGAGGGAGAAAGATAAGAAGGCATTTCTAGCATGTAAGCATATTTACTATGTTTATATATACGTCCTAGGTTTAGAGCGCAATCAACACATGGCAATGCATCAACCACTGCTCTCTAAGCAAGATTTAGCCTTCATACTTGCTCAACCTCGTCTTCTAACTCCAGTTTCAAGATAGTGAATAGCTATGCGATCTCAAACAGATGCTCAAAGTTATCCCATCGAAAAGTATTTTGGCAACTTGGATTCCCCTACTAATTACCAAACTGCATTGTAAATTCTATTTTGTTGTAACTTTTTTGTGAAACCCATTATGGCATCCGGTGAAATTTTAACAAGAAAGATTATTTTGAGCTCTATCTTTCTAGGAGAAATGAAGTATTAAATTAAGGTACCGTGTCCACATTGGCAGGTCCATGTGTTGGGCACATGGTTTAGTGGTGTTTTATTTCACTACAAGTTTTGGCATTTTAGTTGTCTCTACTAATTTTCGGATCACATTTTCTAAGGTTCTTGAATTTCTGATGAAGTCACACGTGCTATTTTAGCCTATGTATATAAGAAAATCTCTCTCCTACATACATGGTGGACAATGGCACATAGTGCACTTGAACATCAGAACCTAGGTTACAATACTTATTCCATAGATATCTAGTTTACCTAGATATCCTTGGATGGGGAGATGCCACACAACCATTATGACTCTATTTAGGTTGGTTTAAGGATGAGTTCCCATCCAAAATTACTTACCCTGTTAAGTTTTTGGGTTCTAAAATTAACCTTGAATGTACGTGCTCTGAACTCATGAAATTTTGTAAAGATTTTGATAATCTTGGATGGCATGTATGCACTAAAAATTTGAATATTGTCTCTGACTGGGAGGTGAAAGAATTGCTCAGCTGCGGGTTGAAACATATCCCCACCCAACCACTGAATCAACACTTGGCTTTTGCCACACTACTTGATTGCTTGGCTGAGATAGCAATTGTGCTAACATTAGACAGTCTAATCCCTAACAAATTGAGCTATGGCAAACATTAACATGTCATTCATATGTTGCACCTCTAACAACTTGGTGTAGGGATGGTCACCACTTGGTGGTGGCTCCCCCTCACCAGGTGGTTAACCCTCCTTTGAACATGATGGGTCTCTCTCTCTCTCTCTCTCTCTCTCTCTCTCTCTCCACAAAGTAATACTTTCATCAGTTCTTTTTCCCAACTTCTCGATGTGGTTGTATGGCGTGATGGTGTAACTATGTATGCCTCTAAGACCTTTCCATGTGCCATTCAAAGAATTGGTAATTATTCACAATGTATTTAGGAAGTTGTTGCATGGCACGATGGCGTATTTGTGCTTTTATGGAAAACCGTCCCGCGCACCATTAGACAAACTAGCCATTATGTACTTTACCTCCCTCTCTCTCTCTCTCTCTCTCTCTCTACACTTTCACTAAGATAGACACCACAACCTAGTAATACTTGATCTGATGACACGTAGGGAAATATGGAATGAACACATGACCCCAAAATTGGAGTGGGAACTAAATATGAGCTTAATCAGTTCTGCCAGTTGGACTGACTTAGGTGTTTGAATATATAAGTGGACTAACTACCTAGGTATGACCTTATAGACTAACTAGATTACAAAAGAAATCTAACTAGGGTTTGTTAAGGCTGTACCCTAAACTAAGCCTTAACATCTCTCTTGACTTAGGGACTTGGGATACAATAAACCCAAGGGCCTATACCCTGGGCCTTTTTAAAGATAGGATCCCTTGTGCAGGGGCGAATACCTAGGCTGCTAAATGCAGAGTGTAACGATGAAACTACAACGCCTTTTCTGCAACTGAACTCAAGGGCAAACGCCTCGAATTTATGAGGCAGTCGACCTTTATAGCTTGATGCGTAGACCTGAGCAATAGCACCTTTGATGGAAAGGAATAGTATTTAAAGGGGAACGCTTTACCTTGAGCTCACTTAGGTTCCTTCTTAGAACATCTAATGCTTATTATGTGAATTGCTAAGTAAATAAATTAGTAGATTTATATATCCTTCTTCTCTTAGTTAGAGGGTGAATGAAATTTACCAACACTAAATGCCCAACTAAATGACTTCAAACAAAACTTACATTCCTTTGGATCATTTGAGGTACCATAACATTTAACTTAAATTTAACTTCTTTACTAATGTATGGAGGAATGACTAAATTGGCATGGATGGTCTTTACATGTTAAAAGATACCATGCTGAGTGCATGGTTTAGCTAGATCGATATAAACTCATGAGACTAACCTATTTTCAGGAATACCAATAGGCTCATCCGTGATCGATATGTTTTATTTTTACAGCATTTTTCTCTCTTAGTTTAAGTTAGGGTGACATGGATAACAGCTAGAGTCACCCCAGTTACTTGTTATACTGTTTGAAAATTAATCCATTGATTGTTTTCTTATTGTGGATGAAGGTAAGGGTGCTCTCTCCATGGCTTTGCTAAAGGAAGGACATGCTATCATTTTTCCCTTTTCTCTAGCAAGACCCTAGAGGAACTAAGATCTGGCGTGCACATTAGAAAGATGTATTCTTTAGTGTTAATGACTAAATTAATATGTCTAATGAAATAAATGGATCTTGAATTTTTTATGAAGTCTCATGTGCTACTCTAGCCTTTATAAGTAACTTTTAGGATGTGGTTATATGGTGCAATGGTGCATCTTTGAGTTTTCTCTCTCTTCCCCACGCGCCATTCAGACAATTGGCAATGATACAACTAATGTGGTTGTATGGCGGTGGTGTATTTATGAGTTGCTTTAAGGCTTCCCCGTGCACCGTTCGGACAATTGGAAATGATGTAAATATACTTCTCTCTCTCTCTCTCTCTCTCTCTCTCTCTCTCTCTCTCTCTCTCTCTCTCTCTCTCTCTCTCACACACACACACACACACATTTTTTCCTTTTTTCTAGCAGCAAGACCCCAGAGAAACTAAGGTATGGCCTGCACATGTTTTATTCCTTGTGGTTCTCAACCGGCTAAAAAGTGTTTTGGCATTTAAGTTGTCTCTACTAATTTTCGGATCACATTTATAAAGCATGTTTTATTCTTATTACTAATTAAAATAATTTTAATAAATGTATTGAAGGATTCTTTGTATTTGTGGGCTTACTAGCAACAACGGTTCTATCTTGAACCATTAATGTTGGGTATTATATCCATATTTTGTGGTTAGTGTTTTTTTAATACCTTACACTAAGTGGTGAAAAGCTCATTATATATGATGAAATATGCAAAAGCTCTAACTAGGAATTGTAAGGCTCGAAATCACAAGCTCGCAAGTTTATAACTCCCCCAAAATAACTGCTTCATTAAGATCTTGATCATCGATGACATGAAACTGATGCGCATAATCCGTTTCATCAATAGTGATTGGTAAATTTATGTGGCCCAGACTGTCCATAGTGCTTTTGTTTTCTACTTTGAACCCCATCGTGTTTGGCATTAGAGGTTGCCACGTGATTTTTTTGAAAGTGGAATAGTTAACAACATTAGCTTTGGCCCAGTGTCCACTAATGCTTGCTCGGTGGCGCCATCGTCAAGTTGTAAATTAATGTGTAGATCTATTCCTCCTAACCATGTAGCTGTCGTTTGTATGGATGCTATTGGAGCTGTATCGATAGCATCGTTCTATTGTGCTTTTCTCTGAAAGTTTTCTTGCTCCTTGCGCTTTAATATTCTAATTTTGGCTTCCTATTGTGCCTGTTTCCGAATGTCATGTGCTTGACTTGCATCGAGTTGCTGCATGTATTGTTGCAAGTTCTTCTTGTGTCAGCGGAAGAAGATATTTCTTTAATCTGTAGCCACTCGTCCAATTAGGCATCTCTTCACATGCTAATGTTGTAAGCTTGATGGCGCCACTTTGTGATATATCACGTATTACAAAAGACCCCATCCCTTGCTTTTTGAGTTTTTTGGAGTGTTGTTTGAGGGTATACATTAAAACATAATCCCCTTTTTGGAACTCGTTACCGATGATGTATTGATCATGGAAAGCCTTCATTTGTTTTTTCTGAGCATATATCCCAGCTGTCGCTCTAAGTCGGGTTTCATCTAATTGTTCTAGGGTGTCTAGTCTCTCCGATAGCTCATGGCCCATCCATCCCGAATGTGTTGCTACTCTTAGGGTTTTGATTAGGAGTTCCAATGGTAGGATTGCATTAATCCCAAATACCAGGTTAAAGGGAGTGGTGCCGATGGAAGTTTTAAAATCTACTCTGTAATCCCATAAGGCTATGTGTAGCTTTTCATCCCAATCATTTCTTGAGTCGTTTGTAGACTGAGATGACAACTTTCGTGAGTACCGTGCATAAGGGGTGGTTTTGTGCCCTGACATTTATCACATCGTTTGATATATGCCTTTGGATCCATAAATAGGGTTGGCCACCATATGTCTGAGTGTAGCACGAGTTTTGCAGTTTTATCAGCAAAGAAATGTCTCCCGGGATGTCCTGAGTGTGCTTGATCTAAGATAACGTAATATTCTGTTACTGTAGCACACATCCGTAGTTGGTTGTCCTTTCTCCACCTATACAGCTGGTTGGCAGTGACCATATAGTATTTGGCCTCTTCTTGTATAGTTTTCATTCTTGCTTTGCCCCATTCCTCTAGGAAGGTCTTGTTTTTTAAGTATTCAACTATGTGAGTACTCCATTTGGGTGCTTGTACTACTCGAAATAGGATGGCATGTTCCACTAGAGGTTGTTTTGTATAGCTATCACAGGATTTCACATATGTATGGACATTGTGTTCCATGTTTGGCCAGTAGACTCCCAGTCTATTTACCCTTTGGCCTGTCTGTGTTTCTCCATTGTGAAATCCTGTATTTTGTATATGAGTCTGTTTGAGGTAGTAGATGGATTCTTTGGGCTGTACACATAGTCTCAATATCCCATCCTTATTGTGCTTGTACAGTCGTCCTGCTAAAAGCTGGAGATTTTGTGTTTAATGTATAATTGATGGTTGTCTTTCTATCTGTAATGACCCGATTGTGAGTAGAGGAATGACCTCTTCACTTCATCTCGATACCATTTTGATGTTAAACAAATACGAATCGGGAAGATCATCATCGACATCCTCAGGTGCTTCTCCATGAAATAGTCATGAAAGATGATCTTCTCGTGTGTGTGTGTGTGGTCCCCTTTTTTACGACAACTATCGTGAAGTCAAACTCAAGCAATAGTATAAACTAGCCACCAATTCTTCCAGTGTTGCAAGGTTTGTTTACTAGATATAGCAGTGCCTCATGATCCACGAAGATAACAAACTTGTTTGCAAGGTAGTGTCTTGTTAGCGGGTCACCGCAACGGACGTCTGCAGCATAGCTTTATGGCACTAACATAATGTCAATACTCAGGGAAAGTGACTCGGATGGGGCACGAAGACTCTATGAGATCGTCAATCTCACGAAGTGAACCTTAACAAGCAAACACACACAATCAAACCAACACTCAATGATCAGGGAAATCTGCCTATGTCCTTTCTCACAGCTCTAGGTCATCACGCCATTTCGGCACTCAAACGGACTCGAAATGCAACGAAACTTTAGGAGGAGGTTTAGGACACCTAGTATCCTAGCAAGTCTGGTCGCAATCCAACAAGGTACCAAAAAAACACGATCCATCATAAAAAAGGTCCTAAAAACTACAATATAACTATCCAAAACTATCGTCCTATGGTCTAAGAACACTCTCCTATGGTCAAAATGACTAAAAATAGTGATTTAAGCACTCAAATCTGCAATTATAGCTCATAGACACGTAGTCGTGAACCACAACAAAATTGACAATGCTTACACTTAATTTAAAGAGCAAAGAGAGAGAAATACAATGCAAGTTTCTGAATCAAAAACGGATTACCAAATCATTAGCTGCGATGATTGCAAGTTTGAAGCAGCTCGTAGCTTGAGCGTACATTTTTTGAGCTCCCTTCTTCTTCTCAAGATAAGCCTCCCTTTTCACATTACAATTATTGACCTTTATACCTAGGGCATTCTAAATGGCCAGTGCCAGGTTCACATGGACCTTTACAATTGGCATGACAGTATAACAACTCAAGGAATTGACTACTACTCTGGAATCAGGATTTACACAGAGTATTACTACACTAGCTCGGTAAAATAATAGACTACAAATGTGGTGTTCGGCTACGTGTCCGACCAGTTGGGCGACCGTTTGATTTATCCTCAAACATTCCCCCTTCCTAATTCGTGTCGTCCCTTGACACGACCTTGTGCAGCCTTGTCATAGGGTTGTCTTCAGCTTTGTTTTCAAGGTTGGTCTTCAGCTTGGAAAGTGCTTTGTCGTTGATGATCGACACTCCCCCCTTCCTTGAGTGCTTCATATCTTTCGTGTTGTTGATACGTGATTTGAGCGTGATTGTTGAGGCAACTTTTGTTCTTGTTGCACATTCTCCTCTTTGTTGCCAGTCTTGGCCGCTGGGAAGATGGATGTTGATGTGTCTGAGCTTACAGAACTGAACCTCTTTGGGGCGTGGACTTTATGATGGATTCTCTTCAAAGTCCATTGTAATTGAGTTGTCTGCAATAGGTTTCCAATGTTGAAGCACTGTGCGAGCTACTTTTGATTGTTGTGGATAGCTTGCTTGCTAAATTTCTCATTGCTTGTCGTTGTAGGCCATTCTTTGACTTGCCATATTTTGATGGATCTTTGTTGTCACCCTTTTAGATAAAATATGCTCTTGATAAGCATTTGGAGACCTGCAGTGTTCGCTCCAAGTCGTTGTCGATTGATTTGGATAGACATTTCCTTATTGTTGATGTAGAAGAAATGTATACAAGAAGTCGATGATGAGGGTTTCTAAATTAGGGTCTTAAAACCTGGATGACCAAAGGAAAAAAACCCAGTGGGAAAAAAGTTCCTTTGGTATATGCTCTTATTGGAGTTGAGCATTTGGACTTGAAGTACGTGTCATGCAAGGTGAGTGCCTGGGAGAAACAAAGGAAGAGTGCCTAATGCAAGTGCCAATTATGGGACACTCTATATGCTTGTGAGAAATTTTCAAACAAAAGCGTGCAGTGTAAGAGATGGAGTTGATGGGTGCTTCAAGGAACAAATGTAGCACATGTGACATCAAACAGACGTCTCAATAGCTTCCATGTTTCCAAGAAGGGTTTTCGATGTAGAAGCTTCTCCACTCATTCCTCGCTGTGTTGAGTGCGTGAGTGTCTTTTGGACTTCCTCCTTCACTTACCACTATACTACAACGACTTCGACTCTTTGCTCACCTATACCAGCATGAGCGACACAACGTAATTATACTCAACTCTTCCAGCTTGAGCAGTACCTAAAATAACTAAGACGCTTAGACCACAGAGAATATTACATGAAGGTTTGGGACTAACACCTCACTCATTTAGTGGCTTAGCTGTCCGTCTATGGCTTTTTTGCCATGTATTTTTAATGGCGACTTAGGCTTACATGTTCAAGGCCAGAAACCCAATTACATAAGTTCTTGAAATTTAGGCCTCTTCCATTGTGTTGGTCTTTGGATGCCACCATTTTGTCGAGTAGGTTAGCATATTTTGGCTCCTCTTGACTTACTTGTTGTATGTTCACACTGCTTTGTAAAACCAGTTCTTCAGCTGTTGTAGAGACTGATGTAGTTTTTGCTTTATCTTGCATGAGAAGCGGTTGTCGAGATTTGTGGGTTCTTTGTAATTGCGTTTCCACGAGCAATTTTGGAACCCACCTTGTCTTTGGTCCTTGTGTGATCATCTTTTGTATTCGCTCTTTTTGCGCGATGACTTGATGGACGCTAGGCTTCGGTAGCCAGATTTGATGATTTCCTTTGTAGAAGCCTTGCTTTTGTAATTGATGACAAGGTATCCATCTGTAGATTGCAGTAGCCTTGGTTGTAATTGTCTTCTGTTGGCTTTTGGTTATCATTGCTTGCTTTGGGGTAGAAGCTTGTGCTGCTTAATTTCTCTTCGATGTTCCAGATTGAGCTACAATTTGTGGTAACCATATTTGTGTGTTACCTTCATAAAATCCTTGTGCTTCGAGTAGCTTAACTGGAATCATCCACTGCTGCATCTGTTTGTGTTGGGTAGCTTTGTTGAAGTTTGACTTTGGTATCCATACTTGTTGTGTTGCTTTCTTGGAAGGCCTTTTCTTCTTTCCTTTTTTGTTGTTCTTCTTTCTTCTATTTGAGTTGTTTGTCTTGTGTTTATAGTGCATCCTGTTCTTTGTAGAACACGTTGGTTGAGGTGGGTAGGTCCAGGCTGTTACTTTAGGCTTTTTGGCCCAAACATTAGTGTTTCCTTGGAAGTAGCGTTGAGCAATGATTGACTCACTTGATGCTACCCACCCTATCACTTTTTGTTGTTGAGGCTGAACTTGTGCTTCATGTATCAAAACTGGGTCCTTGACTTTGATGTGCTCTTTGGATACTAGCACTTGGTTGACATTCTTCGGTTTCTTCTGTATTCTTTTTGTGATGGAAACTTTGGCTGATAGACTTTTTGTTTTGGTTTCCATTGCATTGTTGATGGTTTGGCTCTTGATGTAGAGGCTTCGCGGAAAGTTTGATGGAAGCTCGTTGAAGGTAAAGTCGTCTTGTGAGGTTGATATACTTTAGTGTTTACCTTTGCTTTACCTTTTTTTGTGATGGTTGGTTGCTCCTTTTTTGAATTGAACTGAGGTGCTTTTGGGGCTTTTGATGGTGTTGTTGTTGCGGCTTTTGATTTTTGTCAAAAGAAAACATTCCTCCAGCTTTCTGTCAGGACCAAAGTCCCTTTGATGTGATGGGAGTCGATTATGTGGAACGTATCCTTATACTCCCTGGTACTCAATTTGAGTACAGCTTCTGCCACTCCGAAGCTAGGAATTGGCATTTTTGAACTTATGTAAATTGTTTCTTCTAGCTCATTGATTGGTGTCTTTTCCATCATGATCCATGTTCCATAAGTCATTAGATTCTTTATCGCTTTTGGATCCATCACAGCTGAACATATGATTTTGAGTCCTGTTTCTCCGCATATGCTAAATTCGATCATTGTAGGAGACAGTCGATCTTCTTCCTTGTCCTTGTTCTTCGTTTGATACTACGTTTGTTGAAGATTTGCTGTTGAACTTGGAAGTTTTTCTCCTTCATCTACTTTCATTTGCACTTTTTTTGGAGTGGACTTCTTTGAAACAGCTTTTGTTGATTCTTCAGGTATGTCAATGATGACATATTCTCGTGGTTGCTCTACTTCCTTCGTTTGCACTTTGGCATCATGCTCCATGACGTAGCTCTTTGTTTCACCTTTTCTGCTTTCACACTCACAAACTTCGTTAGCTTCCTTCAACACCTTTATCGTAAACTAGGGAGTTACATCATACCCATCTTCATCGCAAAACTTAGTAAGGGTCACCTCATTCACGCAGACATCAAGAGTGGCCAGTATTTGTCCCATCCAAAGGGTTCAAATAACTCCTTTGGAAATGGCTCTGGTACATATGCCTCATCTTCTACTGAACGCTCTAGGATGCAATCCTGCTTTCTAAGACTTCCACTCTCAAGAGCTTCGTACATCCAAATATGCACTTCATACATCCTATGAAAGATGGCAAAGACTTTAGAGAGCGTGGTTTACTCTCTTCAGATGCGACAAACCCAAAATCCCCGTATAGAGATCGTATATCCCCTGGGAAGAATTCGTGATCCGTGTTTATCTCAGGGATAGTGTTGTCTATAAGGTAGCAATACCATCCTTTCGGTTTCTGATTGATTCCCACAAGGATTGTGGCCACGGTTCTTCCACTTCAGGAATTGGCATCACTGCTTGTGAGCCCACCCCATCTGTGGTATTGGCTACCTCCCTTGTATCTAAAGGTGCCTCAACTCCCAGCTCTTCCTGGTCTCTGTTTACAATACCCTGGCTCTCCAATTCTTAGACTTTATCACGGATTAGCACCTCTATTTTTCGAGCATCTGGAACATGTGGTTCCATAAGATCTTGGGCCTTCTGGATGAGCTCCTTGCACATTTGCAACCTCTCTTTTTCATACCTTGGATGAGGATACGTTAGCCATCTATCCTCTTGGGTTTGGTTGGTTTTAGCCTAAAGCTTCATAAGCTTTCAAGATCACATCCAAAGGTTCAACCACTTTGTCGACCAAAACTGAACCTCCCGAGTTAGTCTTTGACTCTTTAGGTCCCTTTGTGCTTTTGTTCCTTTCTTACTCTTGTCTAAGTTGCTCTTGTTGGAATTAGGGTTGCAAAGAAACACACACAGCTTGGAGAAGATGAAGGAAGCTCAAGGCACACAATAGAGAGTGTATAACTTAGTGTGCAATGGAAAGATAGGTAGCCCTAGAGTGATGGGCGTATATACAATGCTCAGGGGAAAAAACCTCCTAAAGAGGGGAAAAATGCCCCGGAGGTCCTAGTGTGTTCACACATATCAATACCACATGTATATAGTAACAAATCCCCCCTGGAGTGATGCGGTGAACGAGAGCTGCCACATGAGTAAAGGGAAGTGCCATGCCCTAAGGACATGATCGGTCCACAAAGGGGAGTAAGCCCAAAGCTTTGCGGAAAGCTTCAAGCTTCTCACGAGACAATGCCTTTGTGAAAATATCTGCAAGGTTGTCCTGTGTTCGCACATAAGCCAAGCTGATCTCTCCTGCTGAAAGCCTCTCCCTGACATAGTGGTAATGCACCTCAATGTGCTTTGTGCGAGCATGAAAAATTGGGTTTCTCGCAACTGCCAATGCGCTCTGACTGTCAGTGTAGATAGTGTTGGCAGTATCCTGTCCAACACCCAAATCATCCATAAGGTGTTTGAGCCATACACACTCAACCGTAGCTGTGAAGACTGCCATGTACTCAGCCTCACAACTCGAAGTGGCCACAGTAGGTTGCTTCTTGCTTAACCATGATATACATGAACAGCCAAGCATGAAACAAAAACCACTTGTGGACACACTCGTGTCAAAACAACCAGCCCAATCTGAGTCCAAAAAAGCATGTAAGTCTGGCAGCATCCCCCCTTGGGATAAAACAAGCCAAGATGTAAAGTGCCACTAAGGTAGCAGAAAATCCTCTTGACAGCCTGCCAATGCTTAGACCCTGGGCTATGCATAAATCTGCTGACCTGTGAGACTGCAAACTGAATATCCGGCCTCGTGTTGCATACATAAATGAGACAACCACCAACAGCAGTTTGGTAAAGAGTGACATCAGTAGGATCGCCAGCATCATGTAGACTCAACTTCAAACCTGTTTCCATGGGAGTGGCAATAGGTTTGCAATCCTCAAGTCCAAACTTACATAGCAATGTCTCTATGTAACTTTTCTGACACAAGGCAATACCACCATCACTTTGCTTAAACTCTATACCCAAGTAATGATGCAATAGCCCCAAATCTTTCATCTTGAAAGTAGCATTCAAATCAGCCTTAAATTCAGCAATATGTCTCTCATTTGGTCCATTGATCATCAAATCATCAACATAAAGAACCACAATGAGAAGTACGTCAGCTCACGCTTTACATACAATGTGCTTTCTGTTGGACTGTTACGAAAGCCTTGTTTGACCAAATGAGTGTCAACTTTCTCATACCAAGCACGAGGAGATTGCTTCAACCCATACAAAGCCTTGTTACATTTGCACACTTTGTCCTCTTGTCCTTTTATGACAAAACCGGCTGCGTTACATAAACTTCCTCAAATATGTCACCATTCAAGAAAGCAGTAACAATGTCTGATTGATGTACATCCCAACCAAAATGAGCTGCCAATGCACATACAAAACGCACAGTAGTTATACGACAGGTGGGAGCAAAAGTCTCTTCATAATCTATGCCTTTTTGCTGTGCATAACCTTTTGCAACAAGTCAAGCCTTATGGCGATCAATCTCACCATCCGGCTTGCGTTTCAACTTGTAAACCCACTTCGTACCAATGGCCTTTTTGCCAGGAGGCAAATCACATAATGTCCATGTGTCATTTTCTATGAGTGCATCATATGCTAATTGCATGGCAGCCATCCAATTTTCTGAATTCTGTGCTTCATCAAAAGACAGAGGCTCCTCAACATCGTGTAAGCTAGACACAGCCAAAGCATAACAATCTGATGCATAAGATGCATGGCGAGAGCCTGAACGAGTACGACTAGACAAAGGTGCATCCAATTTATTGTCACGCAAAGTGTGCACCATCCATTTTGGCATACCTCTAGCCTGCTCATTTTTAGTCCTTTCCTCATCAAGTACATCATGTACATCTGCATCAGTAATAGGCTGATCTAGAACATTTTTAGAAACCCCCATAGGCTGTACATTTGCCTCATTGGAACTTACATTCGTATTTCCACCACTGAAAAGAGGCAACAAAGTGTCATAAATGTCCTGTGAGCTTACATTACTGTCTCTAGTACATGACAGCAAGGGTTGAACAGAATCTTCTACAAACACTACATCCCGAGAAACTAGAATACGTTTTGTTTGCGGATGATACAACCTGTAACCTTTTCTTTCAGCACTATAACCAACAAAACTACATTTGACAGCCTTATCATCCAATTTTTTGCGCTACACTTGTGGAACCAAAGCATATGCCAAACAGCCAAAAACACGCATGTGCTCAATAGAAGGCTTTCTATTATGCCATACTTCATATGCAGTAATAGACTGCAAAGCTTTCGTAGGAAACATGTTAAGTACATAAGTGGCACACATGATGGCCTCAAGCCAAAAAGAATGCGGCAAAGCTTGACTTTTGACCATACATCGTGCCATTTCTGTCAGTGACCTATTTTTCCTCTCAGCATCACCATTTTGCTGAGGTATATAAGGCACTGTACATTGGTGTTTTATCCCACGACTAGCCAAAAATGCATTAAATTTATGAGACATATACTCCCCCCCTCGATCGGAACGAAGGGTGTGCATCGTACATTTTGAGACATTTTCAGCCATAGCCAGAAATTGTTTGAAGCACATAAAAACTTTAGACTTCGCTTTAAGAGGAAATACCCATGCACGCTTGGAGTAATCATCAATGAAACTCACGAAGTATAGGTAATTGCCTAAGGACCGAGTTTGCATGGGCCCACAAACATCACTATGCACAAGCTGTAACCTGCATGTGGCCTGAACTGAACCATCCTTTGGAAACTTAGAATGCTGCATCTTACCCAAAATACGGCCTTCACAAACATGTTTGATAGGTGCTTCAAGAGGCGGCAAAGAAGCAACCATATCAGATTTCTTCAAACGCAACAAACTGGCAAAATTCAGATGACCAAAACTTGCATGCCAAAGTTTTGCATCTGAAATAGCCCTTGAATCTTCAACATTTACAAAATTTTGTCCACACTTGTCATACAAAGTGAGCTTATACAGCCCATGGCACAAAAGGCCAGATGCAACAATTTCATCACACCAAAACTGAGATCATGAACTGTACATCTGTCATCCACAAATTTGACTACAAATCCAAGTCTAGCAAGTGCAGATACAGACAAGAGATTCTTCTTGATCCCAAGTACATAAAGTGCATCAACAAGTGTGAAAGAACTGCCATTAGTAGCACCAAGCACAATCTTTCCAACTCCTTGAACTGGATAAGAGGCATTGTTGGCACAAGTGACTGAATTCCCATAAGGGATAGACTCGAGAGGTAAACAATTCATGATGTGAGGTAATGTGCTTTGTAGCACCACTGTCGAAATACCACACATGTGAATCTGCAGCAACTGACAAGCATGCATTATGGACAGCAGGATTGTAAGTGCACTCTGCACTAAAAGCCCATTCTACATCAACATCAGCATTGCAATCTCCTTTTACAGAAGACTCAACAATGGCTGCATTTGTAGTGGAACCAACATTTGCAATGGAACCACCTTCTTTCTTCGTAGCCTCTTTTGCCTTCAACTTAGGACACTACTTGATCAAGTGATCATTAGCTTTACAATAATGGCAACGCATCTTCTTTTTGCCCTTATCACCACAATTGCCAGACGAAGTGCTGCCAGTAGAAGCAGCAGAACCATAAAAAGTGGCTGCATTGTTGTTACCACCATTTCTTTGAGAAGCAATAAAAGCTTGTTCAACTGCACGCTGCCCAGTCTTGTTTTTTTTGGAAAGTGACTCTTGCAACAGCAATGTGCATAATGCATCAAACTTGACAACTTCAGGATTTCCTTGAGTCATAAGTCTCCAAGTACTAACAAAAGTTTGGTAAGAATCTGGTAAGGCATCAAGAACAGTCTGCACAAGGGAACTGTCTGAAATGACTTCACTTGCAGAAATAAGTTGCTTATTGATATCCTTGACACTAGCAAGGAAAGTGTCCATATCATCTTCCTCATGCATAATCTTCGACTCCAGCTCTTTACGCAACAAAGCAATTTTAGCCTCATTGCGACTTGCATAAAGACCAGCCAAAATATCCCAAGCCTATTTTGCAGATTTTGCTGAATGTATGTGAGGAACAATGGTGCGCTTCACACATAACGCAATCAATGCATGAGCCTACGCATCCTTAACATCCCAACGAGCTTGTTCTGTCATAGGCAAAACAACTCTAACAGCAGCAAGACCTGCAACATCCTCTACATCGCCTACATCCTCAGAACCAGGACGTACATCAATGCCTTGCACAATATTCCAGATGCCCTTTGACACAAGAACGTGTTGCATCATATAAGCCCACATAGGGTAATTGTCCCCATCCAACCTGTTCTCAACAGCAAACATCTTGA
The DNA here is from genome assembly GCF_014529385.1 of Adiantum capillus-veneris. Classification (NCBI taxonomy): domain Eukaryota; kingdom Viridiplantae; phylum Streptophyta; class Polypodiopsida; order Polypodiales; family Pteridaceae; genus Adiantum; species Adiantum capillus-veneris. Next base: position 110,846,524 of record NC_140952.1, read on the forward strand.
ACACATCTGTGTTGTTGTTGTCAGCCATGATAAATGTTGCACCTGATGTGAAAACTACCCGAAAATAGGAGAAACGGAGCGAGAACAACACGTGCTATAGAGCACAAACCGCAGAAGACTATAAGGCACCTATTATGCAGAAAACGGCACTGACAAAAATTCTGCACAAAATGACAAAATTGCCTGTGCAGACTTGCTTGTAGTGAAAACGGAGGCCAAAATGAGCCCAAATCGAAAATCTACGAGCTCTCTCGAAGTATTTGTCGACCTGCAAACGCTCGCCAAAGCTCATGGAAATCGGAGAAAGTGAGCAGGCGTGTACGAGAGCAGCCGGCGAGACTAAGCCCGGGAGGATGCAACCTGCTCTGATACCAATTGTTGGAATTAGGGTTGCAGAGAAACACACAAAGCTTGGAGAAGACGAAGGAAGCTTAAGGCACACAATAGAGAGTATATAACTTAGTGTGCAATGGAAAGATAGATAGCCCTAGAGTGATGGGCGTATATACAATGCTCGGGGGGAAAAACCTTCTAAAGAGGGAAAAAATTCCCTGGCGGTCCTAGTGTGTTCACACACATCACTACCACATGTATATGGTAACAGCTCTCTTGTTTGATTCAGTTCAGTTTCCAAAGCCGCTTTCTCCTTCAGCCTCTTCAATATCATTTTGTCCCGTCTGCCTTTCCATGATCTTATTCCGAAGCTTTTCACCAGTTTGTTCTCAAATTCTGTTTGAACACGCAATGTGGCTTTTTCAACTGGTTTGTTTTTGGCAACTTCTTGATCTTGAGGTCGAGTCATCACCTTTAAAGGAATGGCGGGTTCTACCTCGGATCCGCTTGAAGAAGGCATCACGCCTACAACATTCATTGTTGCTTTCCCTTTGTAGTCTGGATTTTTAGCACAGTGTTGGCATAGATGGTCTATCCCACAACGTTCACAAAATATGAATAGTTCGATTTGTGGACCCTTGTTTGGACAACTTCGTGCCCAATGATCACCTCCACACTCATAGCATGGACCTTCTTGTTTCACAGCTGGTGATCCAGCTAATGGTTGTTCTTGCCTTGTGAGAATGTTCTTTGAACCATACTCCTGATGATTGGCTATGAACATGAGCGTATTCACATCGGAGTACTGGTTTCTCACGAGTTGCGGCATATACATTGGCTGAGTGTAGTTGACTACTACTCTACCATTGTTCAAAACAGGTGGTTGTTGCCCTAGTACACGTTGTGGCTTTGGTTGAGTGTTACACCATGGAGTGGGATGATCCCCTCCACAAGTACTACATATCCTCAATTGAGGCTGTCGTACATCTAGGTTTTGTTGGTAGTAAACCACTTCTAATCACCCCCTTGACCACTTGGTCCATGATTGGTTCCCAAGGAGTTTGAACATCTGTCTTTGTTGTTGATTTGCTCTTCGGAGATGAGGCACTACTAGTCGTGTTGTCTGTATCTTCAGTCACCTCTCCGTAGGCCTTGCAATTGTCAACTAGATATAGAGCTTCTCTAGTGACTTGCTCAAACATTGTGCATCTTTTTAGATGTAGGTCCTTTTTGCGAGTTTCATTTCTCAATCCCTCTATGAAAATAACTAATAATCTCTCATCTTGCGGGAGCTCTCTCATAGGACATCTGTCTATGTACTGCTTGAAGCGAAGCAAAGCCTCCTTCACTCTCTCGTTCACTTTTTGTTTGAAAGCGTAGATTTGGGACACTGTGTTATGTTTGATCCCCCTTTTCGAGAACTCCTCTAAAAACTCTTGTAAGAGTTGTGCTATGTTTACAAAATCATCTCTATTTAGTGGTTGGAACCAAGTCAAGGCTGTTCCTTCCAATGTTAACCCAAATCCCTCATACTGAGTATGAAATCCGCAATTTGTTCAACTCTCAAAACTTGTTTGAAGAGTGAGACATGAGCATATGGGTCCTTAGACCCATCGTATTTTGTCTTGACACGTTGAGCCACTTGATATGGTCTTAATCGTTGGGGTTTAGTCACTCGTGGTCGCTTGGAAAGATGTTTCTCACCCTCTCATCTCGTCTTGGAGAGAATCCCGGTGGAATCCTCTCTGAAGTGTACTTTGGCATCGTTTCTCGTTGAAAGTAAGTAGAGATCAGAGTACCCTTGTATGTGTATCGCTCTAAGTCAATTGGATCGACAAGTTTGTACTCACGTCCATACTTATCTACCATTAAAACTTGCACTCCATTGGCATATATATACGTGAATGCATAGAGGTTCTTATGGGTGGTCAACTCCCTGGCATTGGGCTCTACACACCTCTAGAAGATGTATGAATCCCCATTTGTAAATCTATACAAGCCCTCATAAGTGTAATCTGTAAGCACTCTCATGGATTCATTGGCTTTGATAAATCTCACGTTTGGTTTGTCAATCAAAGGATGCCTCTTCTCTAGGTATTCTCCCAATCCCCCTATTGAAGGCATTGCAGCGTTTTTAATGTCTTTGAGTGGAGTAGAAAACCCTGGTAGTGAATGATTTATCATGATTAAGGATCACTCATATCTCTCAAGATAGTCCTTGACAATCCCACTTTCTCTTAGTGCAACTTATCCCTTTTTGCCCTTGATCAGGTCTCTCAAAAGTCAAGAATTTCTGACTTTTTGGTCTCTAGAAACTGGTCTTGGGGAAACCTAGGAAACCTAGTAAGCTATTGCCCGCAAGCTTTCTTCCTAACTATACTTGACTCAATTTGAAGTTGTCTATCAAAAGTTAGAGCAATTTTGGTGAACTGCACTTGAAAACAGCACTCAAAACAGTCTTAGGAGCAAAAAACAAGAACTTTGGCTTGTATCTTGGTCTCCCGAAGGTATTTTTAGCTCAAACTTGAGATTTGAGATGTACTCAAGTATATCTACAAGATCACCAAGTCAGATACCCCCACTATGCTGAGAGGTACATGGATCGCGATCCATGTTTCCTGTCAGATTTTTTCTCCAAATTTTTATTGTGTGTAGACAAGGTCATGAGCAGGCTCTGTGCCAATTTTTAGTAAATTTTGAGGTTGAGGTACATGGATCGCGATCCATGTTCAACCACATCTGGACGTGTCATCTCAGGAGTTTGTTCCTGACTATGTCCACAAGCTAAATCTCAAATATTTTTGGATTTGGACTTGGTTTGCTAGGTCAAATGGCCAATACTAGGTCTACACAGCGGTTTTCAGTTTGTCACCTACTTTGCTCCCTTTTGACCCAAATTTGCTCAATTTTTTTCAAAATTGAACTTGGGGACATGTTTTCTTGTGTATGCACTACTGATCTAGAAAGTTTCAGGTCAAGCTGTCACTATGGGTACATGGATCGCGATCCATGTTTGGTGCCCAAATTGACTTCTCTTGGTACCATTAGAATCAACATGACTAGTAGGTCCTATGGTATCATTTTTTTTTGAAAATGAACATCTGGATTGAGAATTAGGTCAACTCTGGCACTTGCTTAGAGTACCTTGTAGTTCTGGGCTTTTGGACAGGTTTTTGATATCCAAATTCACTTTTGAAAAGACCACTAGACTCCTGGTGATGTCCTCTAGCAATGGTGCAAGTTTGGTATCAATCTGTGACAAAGGAACATGGATCGCGATCCATGTACCTATGTGTCAGATGGTAGTAAAACTTAGCACACAGCTTCCCTTTGGTCTCCTAATCCTTGCTATATGGTTTTTGTATGATTTGGATCACTTTCGGTCAGGCAAAAGTCAATTCACAGGTTTGTTTTAGGGTTTTCCTCTTTGCACTGTTTTTGGCACTTTTGACCCAATTTTTGAACTTTTTTGACAAAATTTCTTTGGGGACTTTTGTTCACAATGTTCTTTGCTACAGGCTTGAAACGTTTCTGTCCAAAAATTTCTCGGAGGTACATGGATCGTGATGCATGTTCCACCACTTTTGGATCTGAATTTTTGGTGTACTGATAGCTTATGATGTTTGTAGACTGCCCCACAAGAATTTCTGAATTTGGATTAGTTTTTCCCTACCAAATCTGACTTCTACAGTCTGCTGTGGTAGTTTTGAGAATGTTCTGTTTTTAGCTCTTTTGACCACTTTTTACAACTTTTTTACAAATGGTTCTTTTGGGAAAGTTGTTCCAAATGGTACCAGCTACCTACTGCTCGAATCTCAGCCAAAAAATTTTCAAAACTTTTTCATGAGGTACATGGATCGCGATCCATGTTTGACTACATTTTGACATGAAACATGGTCAGCTTGTAGTCCATGTTATGATGATACTCTTCCCCAAATCTTTTTGAGTTTGGACAAATTTTGCCTAGTCAAAAGTGAGTTTTTATGTCTGCCCTGCGGTTTTTGACTAGTTTCTGTATCTGGCTATTTTGATCAACTTTTTTCAATTTTTTGACATGGTCCCTTGTGGCAAAGTTGTTTCACTAGTTATCAGGGATGTACTTGTCAAATATCAGCCCCAAATGCCAGAAAGGTACATGGATCGCGATCCATGTTTGGCAGCATTTTTTCATGAATTTTGTTCTGTAGGTTCTTTATGCCCTGTAGAAGCCAAATCTCACCTTTTTGGATTTGGATCCCAAAATCTCAAGCTTTACCCAATTTTGTGTCTCAAATGCTTGTTTTGCTATTTTTGTCCTAACAGCAAATTTTGATGTGATTTTTGAGTTTTTCTTTCAAGCAAACTTAATCAAAGAAGTTTCCCAATGATGTACATTGTAAATGGTCACTTTTCACAAAAATGGTTTTTAGGGTACATGGATCGCGATCCATGTTCTTTCACAAATTTTGATCAAACTTCTCAGATTGCTTCTGGAGAGTCTACTGCCCTTGATCCACAAATTTTTGAATTTGGATCACGTTTGAGATCTCTACCATCAAAATTTTCATAATTTCAGAGTTATGGTCATTTCGGCCAAAGTATGGTTTTCACCCTTTTTTCCCTCAATCTTTTAGCCCAAATTTGATGGTAGTAGTTTCTACTTACCCTACTCCTAAGTACTAAAATGACACATGAAACAAAAACAAACACAACGGTACAAAATAAAGTCGAAACCGAAAATGGTACAGCACTCTGAAAGCATAGAGAAAATTGAAGAATGAAATGCTTTTGGCTATCTCACTCACAACCCTCTTTACTTCTCAAGAATAGATCTAGCACGTCCTTGACTTTTAGACTCTATCAAGCACTAAACCCAAGTGTAAATGGAATGGAGAGACAAATCTTAGAAAAAGAACGCTCTAAAAATACACTAGGTCACTCACCATCTAAGGATCATATCCCCGACAACGACGCCAATGTTAGCGGATCGCCGCGACGGACGTCTGCAACATAGCTTTCTGGCACTAACATAATGTCAATACTCAGGGAGAGTGACTCGGATGGGACACGGAGACTCTATGAGATCGTCAATCTCACGAAGTGAACCTTAATAAGCAAACACACTAGCTCAATAAGCAAACCAACACTCAATGATCAGGGACATCTGTATATGTCCTTTCTCACATCTCTAGGTCATCACGCCATTTCGGCACTCGAACGGACTCAAAATGCAACGAAACGTTAAGAGGAGGTCTAGGACACCTAGGGACACTATCTTAGCCAGTCTAGTCGCAATCCAACAAGGTACCAAAATCACGATCCATCATGAAAAAGGTCCTGAAAACTACAATAGAACTATCCAAAACTGTCGTCCTATGGTCTAAGAGCACTCTCCTATAGTCAAAACCACTAAAAACAGTGACTTAAGCACTAAACTCTGCAATTACAGCTCACAGACATGTAGTCGAGAACCACAGCAAAACTGACAATGCTTACACTTAATTTAAAGAAAAAAGAGAGAGGAACACAATGCAAGTTTCTAAATCAAAAACTGATTACCAAATCAGTAGCTGCGATGATTGCAAGTTTGGAGCAGCTCGTAGCTTGAGCATACGTTTTTTGAGCTCCCTTCTTCTTCTCAAGATAAGCCTCCCTTTTCACATTACAATTATTGATCTTTATACCTAGGGAATTCTAAATAGCCAGTGCCCGGTTCACATGGACCTTTACAATTGTCATGACAGTATTACAACTCAGGGAATTGACTACTACTCTGGAATCAGGATTTACACAGAGTATTACTACACTAGCTCGGGAAAATAATAGACTACAAATGTGGTGTCTGGCTACGTGTCCGACCAATTGGGCGCCCATTTGATTTATCCTCAAACATGTCTGAATTTTTTGATAGCATATATCATCCCAAGACCTTCTCTTTCCATAGTGGTATAATTTTTCTCTACGTTGTTTAGCTGCTGACTAGATAGAAAATGGGAAAATCCATTTTCTTCTCTCCTGGCTAGGCTAATATGCATCCGATGGCATAGGCTGATGCATCAACATGAACATGAAAGATTTTGCTCTAGTCAAGGGCTTGCAAAATTGAAGCAAAATTAATTGTTGCTTCAATTTTTGGAGAGCCTGATCACATTCTTCCGTCCATTCGAACTTAGCAATGAGGGCGTACAACGGCTTAGCTATTACAGCATACATGCATATGAAACACCTGTATTATCCGCAATGCCCATAAATGCTTGCACTTCTTTCATCTTCGTTGGTCTCGGTAGTGCAATAATTATTTGTATCTTCTCTTGATCAGTTGAAATTCCGTTTTTGGACACAATGTGGCCCAAAATTCTACCTTGTCTTACCATGAAGATGCATTTTTTCGGGTTTAAGCAAATACGATACGTTTTGCACCTTTCAAAGACTTTTCCTAGATAAGTGATGTGGTCACTTATTCGATGAGAGTGAACACAAAGATCATCTATGTAAATCTCCAAAAATTGTCTGAGATATTCTTTGAATGTGTGGCTCATTATTCTTTGAAATGTAGCAGGGGCATTGGTCAGGCCGAAAGGCATTACCCTGTAAGAAAATACACCCCACTCCATCGCAAAAGTTGTCTTATGCTAATCTTCCACTTTAATCTGTCAACTGGTTGTAGCCTGAGAACCCATCTAGAAAACTATAGGCATCTTTCCCTGCTACCCTCTCAATAACATGATCCGTTATTGGTAGTGGATAGTTATCCCTGATGGTGGCTGCATTTACCTATTTGAGGTTTACACAGACACACGGTTTTCCATTCTTTTTGGGTACTACCATAATAGGGGACACCCAATCTGTGTGTTTAATCTCGTAGATAAACTCGGCATCCTTCAGTTTGTCTATCTCATCCTTAATTTTCTTGGCAAAAGTCTCATTGTACATGTAAGGACATTGTCTGCGTGGTCTGGCATCACTCTTAAGGGGTATCATGTGCTTACAGATCTCAAGATCTATCCCCTTTAGATCTTTGTATTGTCTAAGCGTATTGACTAGAATTTTGTCTTCTTTGTCAGTAAGATTCATTGCGATGTATGTTGGTTTAGGCTCCTCACGCGGTTCTGCTAAGTTGATGCATTTGGCTTTTTCAGCCCCATCGTATGAAGTTCCTGGTTCTTTGGGATCTCGTTTGGGTTTCTGTACCACAAATTTCCTATCCTGAATGGTATACTTCTTATAGTGGGAGGGTGCATCGAATTTATCATCATTCGATTCCTTGTCAGTTTCCATTTCTGTTGCTCTCTTTTTTTGGTTTTTGTGTATTCGCCTTTTTTTATTTTGTTTTGGTTGAGTCAGGTTTCATGTATCTCTTTGATATCCCGTCTTTGAGGTAGTCCATTGCTTCTACAAGCCTGAAGTTCCTGGTTCTTTGGGATCTCGTTTGAGTTTCTGCACCACGAATTTCCTATCCTGAATGGTATACTTCTTATAGTGGGAAGGTGCATCGAATTTATCATCATTCGATTCCTTGTCAGTTTTCATTTCTGTTGCTCTCTTTTTTTGGTTTTTGTGTATTCGCCTTTTTTTATTTTGTTTTGGTTGAGTCAGGTTTCATGTATCTCTTTGATATCCCGTCTTTGAGGTAGTCCATTGCTTCTACAAACCTTAAGTACTGCGTTTTGTCAGTTAGCAGAGGTACTGAGTCCTCGTTGTGCTTGTTTCAGTTGTTTCTGCGTTTATCTCAATATCTGGGTTGTCTTTGAGGATTTTGGTTCGAGAAATCATAGTAGATCACCCATCAATCCTTCCATTTGATGATGTTCTGACTTGAGCTACTAGACAGCTCGTCATCTGCGTTATCCTCTAACATCTTATCAGTCAAGTCTTGGAAATCTTCTTCATCCTTTTGGTCAAGGTCTCTTAGTGACATTTCATCCACTATGCGTCGGCACTCGGCAACCCCCTCGTTGTCAGGAACTTCCCACTCTAACTTCGGATTTAGGCTGACACCCTACATCTAGAATGGAATGATATCATATCCTTCCTCATCACAAAATTTGGTGAGGGTCACCTCGTTTACACAAACATCAACAGTGGCTAGTATCTGTTGCCATCCAAAAGGTTCGAATATCTCTTCTAGAAAAGGCTCTAGTATATATGCCTCGTCTTGTGCAGTCCTATCAAGAAAAGGCTCTAGTATATATACTAGAAAAGGCTCTAGTATATATGCCTCGTCTTGTGCAGTCCTATCAAGAATTCAATTTTCTCTTTTTAAACTTCCACCTTCGTAAGCTTCTCCTGTCCACCACTGGTGAGCTTTGTTCTGCAGCCAAGCTAGTATTCCCCCCTCTTGGTCAGTTGTGGAGTTCAAATCTTCTCCTGGGGTTTGTTGTACATCTCTATAGCTATGATCTGTGACACTAATTTTCGTAGTGACATCCTTGTTTCTTAGATATATATAGTCCTAACCCCAATCTTGCAGCATTTGGAGCTGATGCATGAATGGTTTGCCAATATGATATCAAAATTACTGCTCTCATCGACATTCATAATAGCAAAAGTGTGTTCATATGCAATTCCACAAGAAGTTACCACAATCTGCTCCAAAATGCCAATGGGTCTTTCCAGATATCCATCTCCTAATTGAAGTTTCATTCTAGTCTTTTGGAGAGTAGGTTTTTCCCATTTTTCCCACATTGTTTTGGTAGCTATGGCTATTCTAGCCCCACTATCCAATATTGCTATTGACTTAATCTCTTTGTACTCCACCGACAGGGTAGTATTTTTTTCTTCTCCTTCACAATAATCCCCTACCTTGTTCACTAGTACTGGCCCATGTTTAGTTTGTTTCGAGTGTTGTGTCTTCAGTGTTCTTGGAGAAGAATTGGGTGGTTGAATTATCAGCCCTATTTTTTTCAAATTTTCCTCGACCTCCTTCCAAAGTACACTAACTCTGTCAGTAACTCTGACAGAGTTAGTGTACAATGGATAGGGGATGACATCAGCTCGTGAAGAGTTTTAGTATCCATCATCTTAGGATTGGCTTTCCATTGAGATGGTACTTTCTTCACCTCCGATCGAGTTTCATGGTTACCAAAATAAATGAAGGTAAAGTCTTCAACGACCGCGGTTAACTGTCTTCCAATATAGCTGTACATGCATCACCATACAGTGATCTGATGTCATTTGGGCAGAGCTCATGCTCCAAGTGGATCTCTGTGATGGGAGCTAACAGAAGTGTAGCACTTTTATCTTTTGTATTCCTGATATGTTCCCATAGCTCCTGAGGCCATTGTTCTTCTACTTCCGGAATTGGCAGTGGTGCTTGAGAATACGTTCCATCGGTCATATTGGTTGCCACCCCCGTATCCAATGGTGTTCCGTCTATAGAATATGGTCGGTATTCCTTTTCAATTCCCTGCCCCTCTAGCTCTTGAATCTTTTCTCGGATTGATACCTTAGTTTTTGGAGTAGTAGGAACTTATGGTTCCATAAGAGCTTGAGCGGCTTGGATGAGCTCCTTGCACATCTTTAGCCTTTCTTTCTCATAGCCCGGATGAGGGTACATTAACCACCTATCCTCTTGGGTTTGGTTAGACTTTAGCCTTGCCTCGTTAGCTTTTAAAATTGCATCCAAAGGTTCGAACACCTTGTCTACCAAGACATATCCTATCGATAGTATAACCGACGGAAATTTTTATCTCGTTGTTTCCCTTAAGGTCTCTTTCCCTTTGCAGTTGTTCCTCCATTTTCAGTAATTTGGTTTCCAATGTCTCTTTTTCTTTTTCTCTTTTAGCTTTCATCTTGTCTCGTTTTGAATTCCAGGATTTTCTAGGGGTTCGGACATACAAATTTTTTATCTCTGTTTGGTCGGCTGGGACGTTCCTTGCTGCCTCATGTGCTTGTGCTCTAGTTATCACATTTATCAAAATGTTCAATTCTATTTTTGTTCCACTTGAGCTTGGCACAATCCCCATCATGTTCATGATTGCTTTTCCTTTGTTGTCAGGGTTTTTTGGACAGTGTGAAATGAGATGATCAGTGGTACATCCATCACAAAAACCAAAAAAATTTACCCGTTCTCCTTTGTTTGGACAAACTCTTGCCTAATGATCACCGCCACATTCATAGCATGGTCCTACAAATACCCCCTAGGTTTAATGCCCTGGCTTGCATAAGCATAAGCATATTTTCATCGACAAGTAATGGTTTTCTGTTGGCCATGCTATGTATGAGGACTTAGGTATCTCTTCAGGAGTTATCCATAGATTGTGTCCCTCTGGAGCATTTGCATTCCCATAAAATCCCCTCTTGTAGGTATTGTCTGAATCTTCCCGATATGAGACTACTTGGACCATACCTTGATCAGAAGGTGGTTCTATGGGTTGAGAAATCCTTACCATCCCCCTTTCCTTAATAGAAGAATGGAAAAATCCTCTAATGACTGAGAAAAGGACAACTTTTTCCTTGGCATGTCAACTACCTGCTATAGAGCTAGGCATAGCAATCCATGAAGTAGGCTTGCTTATCCATAAATTTTAGAGCTCCTAATTAGAACTTTTGTTGGGGCATTTAATATCCTACCCTCTGATGGGGACCAAGGGCTATAGGGTGGAGCGATGGCAAAGCTCGCTCGCTCTCGCTCTCTCTCTCTCTCTCTCTCTCTCACTCTCACATCAGCTTGACTTCATACATTTCCCTGCGTTCAGCAAGCTCTCAACATACTTTAACCCAACATCCAATGGTCAGAGGATCATCTCTCTCTCTCTCTCTCTCTCTCTCTCTCTCTCTCTCTCAGCAAGCGTTCAAGATCTGAAAACGTGGGTGAGGGGGAGAGAGAAAGAGAGACCTCTTGAGTCTTCCGGACAGCAACCTCGCAGAAGACCAACGGGCTCTTCATGGCAGTTTTTGGTGGAAACTTGAAAGCTCATAGGACTCGTATCATGAAACCAGAGTGTCCTGCCAGAGAAAATTACCATCCCAAGCGATTGCCAGCTTTTGAAGCAAAACTGGCGTCTTGACTCACGTGGGAAATTCAAGGATTTTTGTTTTTTTTTCAAGCAAAAGAGGTAAGATCACCCAAAGGCTTGGCAGCGGGTTGCTGCTAGAGGCTTTCGCGGCAGCACAATGGGGCAAAGCCAGTGGCACTTTGAGCTATGTAGGAGGATACCAACAGGAGTTTATGGCTAGCATCGCTAATGGAATCTCAAAACAAACTAATGGTTTTTAATTTTTTAGAGCCATTTATTATGTGATACATATATGTAGGGCTTACCAATTCAATTTAAATCAAAAAATCGAGCATGAGGAGAGTATATGCGCTCTGATTTCACTACAAGAGGTTCTTCACACTTGTGACGGTTGTAGAGACGAAAATATTTTTTCCTCCAGCGTAGATATATGAGATGCAAAGAAAACATTGCTATATAGGCTTGGCAACGGGCTAGTCACTATGAGGCTTTCACTGCAGCACAATGGCGACAAACGCTAGGCAGGGAGACAAAGCCAGTGGCACTTTGAGCTATTTAGGAGGATGGAGAGTAGGATACTAACAAGAGTTTATGGCTCACAACTCCTTGTTGTCGTCAAGGCATCGCTAATGGAATCTCAAAACAAACTAATGGTTTTTGATGTTTTAGAGCCATTATGAGATATATATATGCATGGCGTACCAGCTCAATTAAAATAAAAAATCGAGCATGAGGAGAGTATATTTTGTAGGAGTGGAGAGAAGCCGTACGATCGAGGTCGTGCAAGCAGGAGGCGGAGGGGGGAAGCAGAGGTCGCAAGCAGAAGATGGAAGATGGGAGACAGAGGCGCGGGGTGGGGCGGACGTCATGCAAGCAAGAAGTGAAGGAGGAGATAGAGGCACACATGACGTGCAAGACCAGGTGAGCTAAAAGGATTATTTTTCAAAATTTGATGTGCGGGACAGTCGTTAGATCAATGCACCTTCTCTTGTGGTGTAGGGCAATGCACGTAAGGTGGATCTTTGTTGCACACGGGTTCGAATCTGGCAAGTAATTTTGTCGAAAGCAAGGGAGCTATAGATTGGAGACATTGTTGAGGAGGAATCTTGAGATGATCTTCCCAATAAGTAGGGGTACCAATTAAAATTAATTCAAAAAATAGCGAAATAATTGAGAGATGCTCTCAAATATTATAGAGTGCAAGGTTCACAAGGCGTAAATGCATTGGAGGGAAGGTGATGCTCTATTAGTCTGTTTCATTATTCCTCCCAATGTGACATGTATTCCGATTCCAAAATGGGGGAGTTGATTTGAGAGGGCATGAATAACTTTCTTGTCTAAAGGATACTGCTAAAAGGAGGTGCGAGAAGGCGACATGGAGAGGAGGCAAGCTATGCAAGAAACGGTCATGGACTGACTACCCATAGAAAGTCGTCAGAATGAAATGTGGCAAGGGAGAAGAAGCACCACAACGGTAGGAGGAAACGCACAGATTTGTACATACGCAAGGGGAAATACATTAAATTTACCCTTCAAAGGGATGATAAGGGACTCCCTTCAAAAATGAACCTTGCCTGTCAAATTCCCTAAACAGAGGTAGAAAAAGAACTCGATGTTGAGAGTCGAGAAGACTATTCGGGAGCGTAAAAGGGCGTGAAGATCCTCATAACATCTCTCAAGAACTTAATTACGATACTCAAAATGGAAGAATACGGATAATGATGGGTAGGAATTGGAGTCAAAATGGGTAGAAGGGCATGTGGATGGGTAGAAGGGCTACAAAAATTCATAAGACTCCTCAACTTTTCCCAAAAGAGTCTAAACCTCAATGTGTCATACTCACATGCGTTGGAGTCTTCCACCCCCTTCTAAAAACTCAAGGTTTTCAAAAGTGTTTGTGTTATACTTCTATGCTTCGGACTTTCCCATCTCTTCCTCAAAACTCAAAAGTTTTCAAAAGCGTAAACCTCCACCATGTTTCATCTTCCCAACTCCTAAATGCAAAACTTTTTTAATCAAAAGTAACCAAGAGCTTATTCTAAGATAACACAGGTCATCTTCCGATGGATCTTCGAGGACTGTCTGAAATTTCAAGAGCCTCTACTATTATTCTATATACTACTATGTAATGGAGCTTCTTCTTTTGAAGCTCATGATCCTTTGAAAGCCCTATGAATCCACTTGTTTTCTGTGCTATATACTTGTATTGAGTATGCATTGATTCATTGAAGAGAAGGAAAACAACAACTGATGAGATTAGGAAAGCCACTAAGTTGCTTAAGGAAATCTTAGCCTCCACGATCCTATGTATACTCAGTTTGTCTTTGTTGTAAAGAGATCCAAGAGCATAATGAAAAGCCTTTTGAAGCCCTAGTCTTATGTCATCTCATGTAAATAATCTTCTCCTTAATTTTGGTTATGTCGACACATATTTTTGAATATGTATGTGGAAATGGTTCTTGGTTATGCTCTTAAAAATGTAAACTATACTAAGGTGAGTTTATGCATCAAACAAGTTCAAGCTAATCAAAGTCTCATCAATATCAGAGCCTAAGGTTTTTCTCTCTTGCACAAGGTAGAGAACTCTCATAGAATATTCTCTTTGGGAGTAGTATTCTTTTCTTTAGCTTCTAAGCTACTTGGTTTTTAAAAAGAGGAGAGAGAAATGAAAAAACATAAGGTGCTTAAAGATCCCATGGAGAATAATCCATCTCATGAGATTAATTGACATGAAATCAGTTTTAAGGAAGATGAAGCATCAACATAGGAGCTCATGCAATAAGGTATTTAGTACAAAGGCTACATAAAGCACAACATAATCCCAATTTAAGATCCATGGTACAAGGGTTGATGTTTTCACAGACATGGTTCTTACCACAATGAATCCTCTCTACTATTAAGAATAAAGGTGTAGCTAAATAGAGGTTAGAGTGGTTTACTTAATGGAGAGAAATGATAGAGAGAGAAAGAGAGCACATACGATATACATGGTTCACCCAATGTGGGTTACATCCACGTAAAAGAATCCACTTAATGGCTTTTGCACTTCAAACTAAAAGTAAGTTACAAAGGGATTTGCAACGCTTTATGAAACTCCCGCTTTTCTTCACTCTCGCCACCTCACACACCTTCACCTTCCCTTACAGTCTTCACCACTTCAATCCCTTTTGTGTGTAGAAGAGGCCTCTTTTTATAGGCCAAAAGTGTTGCCCTCTCTCACGAGAGACACTTGTGTGTATCTGCCCTTGTGTAGATGAGTTCGAGTATAACTCTCCCATGCACCCACGGGTGGCCGTCCTTAGGTAGACAAGTCTGACTGAAATTTGTCCACGCACACATGTATAGAAGTAGACAAGTCCGCCTGAAACTCATCCACTGACCATTGAATTCGGCCATCGGTGAAAGACTACCAACCACCGCCTAGCTGACCATTTTTCTATCACTTTTTGGCCATCGTTTGACCATAATATTTTGACAAAAAGGAATATGCTGATGATCAGGCTTGAAATTTTTGCTTTTTGGCGAGTGGTTTTTCTCATGCACGATGGCTTCTCCTCATATGGAGGCCTCACAAATGTGGATTTTTGAGTTTAAAAAATCTACAAGGGGTGACTTACACAAGATGATGAGCAAGTATTTCCAAGCAACAAAATAAACGAGCAAGTCTCTTTTGGGATTGTCACTACTAGTTTAACAAATTTGGAATTGCAATAGTTATTTAGACACAGTATATCGGGTGCCCCAAAAAAAAAATGCTCAAGAAGGGAACTTCTCTTGTAGTAGAAACTACCTTGTACACGAGGGAGACATAAAGGTAGACCTTTGTACTCTCTTTTTATATCTTTCCATAGATTAGGGTTCCATGTATCAATGTTGTCATCTATGCTCAATAATAAACGACACCAAAGAAATAGTTCACAGAGGGAGTTTAAAATGATAATGATTGTTGATCACTTATGTTAGCTGCTTTTGACAAGTTTGCATAGAGACTTTAAAGGCCCCTTTTCCCTTTATGTAACCCTCTATAGCAAATGCAACCTCCTGACTTGAATCATTTGATTTAAGACTATGAACTCGTGCATATGGAATGAGTCTTCACAAAGGCACTAACGGGCACTCAAAACAACTAAACACCCTTTTGATCTCCCCTAGATCCATATGAAAGTGATTGTCATCCATGTCGTCTAAAATAGACTCCACCTGAGATGGAACTAGCTCCATGGAAGCTTTCTACCTAGCTAAGTGAGGAGCTACATCATTCACTGACTCTAAACCAAGACCTATACTCTAGCTCCATGGAAGATTTCTACCTAGCTAAGTAAGGAGCTACATCATTCATTGACCCTAAACCAAGACCTATACTCAAGCTCCATGGGAGCTTTCTACCTAGCTAAGTGAGAAGATAGTTAAATCATTCATTGACCCTAACCCAAGAGCTATACTCAAGCTCTCATTACCTGTCATTTGAAATAGCCCCCACCTCAGATGCAATATGAAAGGGAATTAACTCCATGCCGGCTGTTTACCTACTAAGTCAGGAGTTACATCATTCACTGACCCTAACGCAAGACATGTACTCTTGCTCTCATCATCAGTTATCTGAAATAGACCCCACCTGTATGAAATGGAACTAACTCCATGGTGGATTACTTCCTACTAAGTGAGGAGCTACATCATTCACATCAATCCCTGACCCTAACCCAAGACCTGTACTCTATCTCTTATTACCATGAAGATCATTGGCATCATAGTCCTCTTTGATTGGAGCATTGAACTCATTTAATCGCTACAAAGTGGATCATGAGAAACAATAGATGATCTCCATCTTCTTTGAGTGCCTTTTCCCATTGCAAGACTACAATTAATTTTCAACAAACTGAAAACATTTTATTAAACATAGTTCAATTATTGGTTCTTTTTGAATTTTCACAATCTAAAATTAATTTTAAGAAATGAATCGAATGACTTTATAATACGTGGATGACAAAGACAAAATCTCTTTATAATCAAATTAATAATACCATACACTCTAATCATGTAATTGTGCATCTGCAAAATGAAGTGATAGAGATGAAAAAAAAGCAACAATCTAATCATGTAATTGTTGTTTTGGCTGTCGGTGCCAAAACAACAATCAAAACTGTTCTACGATGCCATGGAATGGTTATGGCCACCTAACACGTCGGGAGGGTTTTTTCACCCTTTTTAACTAGTACTATGCAAAAAAAAATGACCACTTAATAATGAAAAAATATATATATAATTTATTAAAAAATTGTGCTTCTTGTCGTTGCCGGTGCCAACACCACGGTAGCCTATTGGTATGTTGTTATCGGCACAGACTAGTTGCAGGAGCATACCAGTAGCGTCTTATGGTGCGTCGCACACTTGGAGGGCATTTGATGTCGGGGTTCCATGCTTGTGTGTAGGCAAAGGTATTGTGGCTTTCAATGCACCTGGAGGGTGTTCATGGTGGAGTGTATCTGGAGGGCGTTCATGGTGGGGTGCCATGCCTACCTGTAGGCAACAGTGATAGCATGATATCAGAGAGCAAGGCTTTAGATTGAAGCGAGGACTACCAAAGACAAATGTGGTGAGAACTTATGGACATATCTGGTGACAACTTGTGGATGATATTATTATTTTTTAAGATCACTAGTTTGCAGGGATGATTTGCCAAGGACGATTATGGCGAGAGCTTATGGATCATCACTTGTTTTCCATTTTGCTGTCAGCATTGGCTCCATAGTAGCCTACTGGTCTGCTCAACCAGTCCTCACCAGTGCGAACTGCTTGCGACAGCACACTAGTAGGGTGCTTTGGCTGGTGACATACCTAGAGGAGGGTGTTTGATGGCAAGGCATCATGGTTGTGTGTAGGAAATGGTGATAGCAGAGTTTACCTAGAGGATGGCATTCAACATCAAGGCGCCATGCCTATGTGTACAAACGGGGACAACAGAGTGCATGGCTATCGATGGGGATGATGACTATTAAGATACAATATGGTGTCATCAAAGGTAGTGTTAGGGCGGCAAATATATGATCGAGGGAGTAGGGCTGATGATACCCAAGCATGCTTATGGAAGCAATTGATTGAGGTAGTTAGGGTACGTAGGATGCTGATGAGTACAACACATGCGAGCCACTCCAAGGACTATAGGGGGATGTAGAAGAAGGAGCACATGCACACACGAGAGAGAGAGAGAGAGAGAGAGAGAGAGAGAGAGAGAGAGAGAGACTCTACAACAATATGTAGCTTGTCCATAAGCAATGCATGCGAGACAGAGAGATCACCAAAGATAGCTAGATTCAAGTGCAGCTTGCGAGCCTTGCAACTATTGTGTGTGTGTGTGTGTGTGTGTGTGTGTGTGTGTGTGTGTGAGAGAGAGAGAGAGAGAGAGAGAGAGAGAGGGGGGGGAAAGGGGGGGGGGGGGGGGGGGGGGGGGGGGGGGGGGGGGGGTATAAGGAACTCAGACTCCTTAGACAACATTTTTGCTTATAATTATAGGTCAAGCCCGTGGGATGCCCTCAAGTGTAAGATTATAGAGGATGTAGCTGCTATTGGCACGACAAACAATCCTGTGTATGCCAAGATCTTAGACCAATGAGAGACCAATTGTAAGCCCTAGAGAGACGTAGTTATGGGCTCCACAACAGCTGAATTGTGAAATAAAATCATTCAATGCCTCTGGTGTTATGCTTTGATTGATTAACTCTTTTTGGATTTCTTAGAGTGCGGTTTATACCTTATAAACTAGTTTTTGTTTCAATGAGGTTATAGTTTCCACAACAAATACATTTTCACATCATTTTTCAACCCTCTGCTCGCTTGGTCTTTTTTTTCTTGTGATGAAATCCCACATTACTATCTAAAGTCCTCATTGTGGTCCACATTACTATCTAAAAAAGAATGCTTGAAAAAAACCAAAAGAGAATGAGACATAATGCCTAAAACGGCAAGGAAAAAGGAGACATAAAAAATAAAAGGAGTCCTCAAAATAGAGATATGTAAACAACATGGCATTTAAAGAGTCCTCAAAATGGAGATATGTGAAACTCAAGATTTGTGGCCGCACTATGCACTATATAACACTATTTTTTTTAAATAAAAAGTGATGCTTAAAATAAAAAGTGACGATGGACACTTCACAAAGATGAAACCTGCACCAAAATCAATTGCATTAAACATTGCATAACTTACAGCTACAAACTCCGGTTTTCTGCAACCCAAAACTCTAAACAAAGAGTGTGAGCAGATGAGCAAGTTTTGGCTAGAAGACCCTTAAAAATTGATCTAAGTTGAGGGTGTAACAGACTTGGACACTCCAAGTCAAAAATCAATCGCGACAGCACCAAATAACCACTTCAAGACAATTCACAGATCACAATAGATTTGCACTGGCCCGGCGGAGTTCCGTGCCTAGAGATATTGGCCCCAAAGACTGGCGCCCCTTTCGGTATTTCTTTTTGTATTAATCTATCATCAAAGTACAGGAGAGTGGCTAGGGTTTCACTCTCAGACTCTGCATCCAGATGCTCTGAGAAGTGAGGCCCTCACCACTAATTTAAAGGTTACAAGGGATGCCCAAAAGTAGAGCCCCAAAAGCTTTTAAAATAAAAAGCATCAGTTCTCTCTCTCTCTCTTAGAGAGTCTTTTCTCTTTTCTTTTTAATAAAAAAAAACAAAATTCATGTTGCTCATCATTTTTTTTTCCTTCGCGATTTTTGGAAATTAGGGTTTCTGGTAAAAATTAGGGTTTGCAAGAATTTTAGGGTTTCTTGCAGAAATTAGGGTTTTTGTTGTCCGCCACATCATCACTTTGTGACATACCCCCCTCTTGAAAGCATTGTAATCGACCGCGATTATGCCTGCAAAACCGACAAAATCCATAAACTGTCTTAGTAGACACTGACTGTTAGTACCTACGTACTAGGAACACACATCTAGCACATGTACAAAAATTGACAGTCACATCACACGACATCACAGGACATCACCAGACATCACAGGACATCACATGACATTCAACATTCATTCGGATCTTAGACCATGATTTATCGGCAATGTAGCTAGCAATCACATCTAGGTCCAATCGGGACCTCATCGATGTCCGATTGACTAACCCCTATTGCAACCATGTCTATTCGAGATCAATCAGACCAAAATGCTGCAGTCATTTCGTCTATCAGTTCCTGCACTCAAAAGAAGCCAAGAACAAATCAGTATCATTATCAGGAATTCCATTTCATAAAGTCATCCAGCAGAATACTATCAGCTCTCAGTATCCCTAAAGCTCAAAGAGACATCAGTGACTTTAGTATCAAAATCAAGGCATCTGTTGACAAGGGAACGGAGTGACTCCCCTCTTGTGCATCCCACTACACCAGATCTCCGGCCAAGCTGAATTCTGGGTTCCGTTTGGAGTAGACTATGCTAAACCAAAACATCGAGGTAAAGTTTCACAATCTGAGGAGTATCTACTAGGTCCTCCTCCTCCATCCACTTCGCATCAAATGCAGGAAAGTTCTTGAACTTAACCAAGAACCGCCTTCGGACTTTACCTTTCTTCGTATCGTTATGTGCCAAAATCTGTTCAGGAACAAGGATCTCCTCGTTATCTTCCACTTCGGGTTGCTCATCAGGCACATCACCCTTAACAGGTTTCAAGAGACTCACATGCAATGTATTGTGAATCCTCTAAGTATCTGGCAGTTTCAATCGGAAGGAGACATCATTTATCTTGTCAGTGATCTGGAAAGGTCCGTAGTATCGCATACTAAGCTTTGGAAAAAGCCTCTCCTTTCCCTTTTTCTTTCATAGGCGTGCCTTCTCAAAAGTAAGTGCACACCCAATCATCCTCCTTCAATTTCAAGTCGCGACGATGGCGATCCGCTGCCTTTTTCTGTCGTTCTTGAGACTCCTGATAAGTCTCGGGAACCTTGGCAAAAGCCGTATCCAAATCTCGCGAATATTCATCCGCTTCAAATATCTAATCTTTCGTGCTCAGGAAGGATGGAACCTTCGCAGCACTTTCAACAATCTCACATGGTGTCTTCCCGTCAAAGAGTGTATCGTGTTATTGTAGGCAAATTCCACCAAAGGTAAGTTCTTTTCCCATTGAGTCTTCTGATTCGAGATACAAGATGCAAGTGGAACGATGACGAGAACTGCAACTCCGTGCCAATGTTCTCCCAAATTGCCTTCCAAAACAAACTCATAAATCTGGGGTCTCTGTCGGAGACAATCGTCTCAGACGTGCCATGTAATCGGAAAATCATCGTGATCATTCTCTGTTCTTGGGAGATCAAAAATGAAATCCATTGCAATACTTTCCCAGGGGTGGGTGGCTATCGGTAAAGGCTGTAACAATCCCTATGCCTTATGCCTGTCAAACTTGACCTTCAGGCATACCAAGCAACTGTGCACAAACTCTTCCACATCCTTTTTGAGTCTCGGCCCAAAGAAGTATCTCTCTACCCCTTTCATGGTGGTAGCAATGCCGCGGTGATCCGTAAAAGGTGGACAGTGGCATTCAGTCGTAACCTTATCCCTCAACGGCTGTGTAACGCACAATATAGTCTTTTTCATCAAGTAGCCTTCCCAAAGGGAGTATCCAGCTACTGTCTCCCCATCCCGTATCCGAGTGAAATTATCTGCAAAATCTGTATCTGTGGCATACTGATCGACCATATCCTCGAAGCTCCTATGATGTATCGCGGAAATAGCCAGAACCAACGGTTTCCGAGACAAAGCATCTGCCACCACATTCGTCTATCCCTGCACATGGACAATATGGAAGTGCAACTGTGACAAGATGTTCGCCCACCGCATGTGCTTTTTCCGAAAGCTTCTTTTGTGACAAGAAGTAGCACAAACTCTGATGGTCTGTAAACACAGTAAAATCCGCTCCGAGTAGGTAATTCCGCCACTGAGTAAGAGCATGGATAACCACCAAAATCTCTTTCCCATAGATCTGTGTTGTCATCTCCGGCCTAGAGAACAAACGGCTCTCCTAAGCTATGACATGGCCTTCTTGCATCAAGACCGCACCCAGACTACGACCACAAGCATCACAATATACTTCAAATGACTTCTGCAAGTCTGGCAAAGTCAAAATAGGTCCCGTAGTCAATTTCTCTTTCAATGTCCGAAAGGCAGTCACCTCTGTGGGTCCCCACGAAAAAGGTACTCTTTATGTGTCAAGGTATGCAAAGGGGAATCAACCTCTGCAAACTTTCGTATGAACCGCCTGTAGTACGAACACAGTCCCAAGAAGCTTCTAACTTCATGGACATTCCTCAAATCGGGCCAATCACGGATAGTCTTTATCTTGGCCGGGTCCATTTGCACTCCTGCTGCTGACACAATGTGTCCCAAAATGTGTATCTCTGGTAGGAAAAATTCACTTTTCTTTGCATTAATCACTAACGTGTGATCTTGTAATGCCTGAAAGACTTGAAGCAGATGATCTCTGTGTTCTGCCTCATTCTTGGAGAAAAACAATGACGTCGTCAAAGAAAGTGCCAACAAATAGCATGTACTCTCGAAAAATCCTGTCCATCATCCGGTTAAATGTCGCAGGAGCATTGGTTAAGCCAAAAGGCATCACCAAAAACTCAAATAACCCAAAAGTCGTCCGAAAAGCTGTCTTGTAGACATCTCCTGGCGCTATCCTGATCTGATGATATCCACTCTTGAAGTCAATCCTGCTAAAGCACGAGGATCCCTGTAACCTGTCAAGTATATCATCGACCCTAGGAATCGGAAATCTGTTCTTGATGGTGATTTTGTTGAGAGCGCTATAATCGATGCACATTCTCCAAGATCCGTCTTTCTTCAAAACCAACAACACTGGAGAGAAATACGGTGACGTACTAGGCTGGACAAGACCCTTTTCCAAGAGGTCTTTCATTGGGTTCATAATCTTTTCATTATGTACTCGTCTCACACGATAAGGTGGCCAATTCGGTGGCGTGCTTCCAGGTATCAGATCAATGGTTTGATCTTTAGGCCCTCTGAAAAGAAATCGGCATGAGTGTCGAGAAAAATCTTGGTGTTCTTTTGATCAGGTCAAAACATATTCAACCTTTATCGAGCGTTCAATTCTCTTCCAAAAGAATGAGTAAGAAACTGAAGTTCATCAAGTACAATCTCTAAGCCCTTCATTTATCAAAGTCGCTTTCTCAACCCAGTAGTCAACCACGGCGTAGTTCTTGTGGTACCAAGGGATCCTGAGTAGAACATCACTCGCGTGCCCTGAACACCCCTGTCATTGCAAACAAAGTTTGCCAATGCTCGGTGTAATGGAAACATCCCATCCGGGTGCCAGTCAAACTACCTCTGTGGCGTCAGTCTGTCAGGCGTAATTCCAAATCGAGCCACCAATTCCAAGTGAAAGAAGTTGGCCTTGACTCCTTCAAAAGAGCTTCCTGATCCTTCACTTTGCCCCAAAAGCGGTTTGTACTTTCATTCATTAGATTCGGTGCAGGTCCCACGCCATGTGGTACCAGTTTTGCTTTTCTATCTGCCTTTTCTGCCACATTCCTCAGCTGCTCTCGAACTCTCAAACCTGTCGTCATCTTTATCATTCTGTTCTTTCTGTGCCTTATTAGGGCACTTCGCAGAGATATGTCCCTGTTCCCCGCATCCAAAGCACTTCCACTTTCTGATGAAGCGATCTCTCTCCTCAGGAGTAAGCTTGGGTCGTGCATCATTTTTCTCTGGGTTGCTCTTTTTCTTTCTACTTTCATTCCCAGAAGACTGTTCGGCTCATTGTGTCATGGCCTCATCTGTGGGGTAGGTCAAACTGCAAGAGTGAATGGCAAAGCCCCGCTTCGCATGACTCATCAAGTCCTAAATAAAAGCTGACTCCTATTCCAAGCAATGATCTCGGTCTCTGTAGGTAGACCCAAGGTAAACCGCTCAATTTGTTCTCTGAACGAGATCTTCTTGAATGAAGAGGCGGGTAGAAAAGAGCTCCAGAATCTTTCACAATAAGCATTGATTGTATCTTTCTTGGTCATCTGAAGATGGTTCCAAGCAGCTCGTATATCTCGTTCATATTCTTGCGTCAACCAAGAAGAAATAAAAAGCTTCTTAAAGTTCAGCCATTTAACTGGCGCAGTCTTGTTTAAAACAAGCGTGGACCACCAAGTACAAGCATTCCCCTTAAGGTAAGAGGTAGCTCTCCGAATCTTGGAGTGCTCTGAATAGCATCCTCCCGCAAAAGCGATGTCAAACTGCTGTATAAAAGACAAAGCCTTTGAAGCATCTGAGTATCCTTAAAAAGTATCAAACTTGATCGAGTTGCCACCTTTCTTAACTCTCCCACTTTCTTGCTTTTATCTTCGAGAAAGTCATACTGGTTGGCTTTGTAAAAATTCTTCTTGTTCGCATAAAACTTTCCATCATCGGAATCTGAGCTGTCTGTAGACGAGTCCTCAATAGAACTCTCAGTCTCTGGGTGAGATGTAGCCTTCTTTGCCTTTTTCTTGCCCTTTTCGAAGCGTTGTTTCTTGCTTCGCTTTTTGCTTTTTGTGTCTTCTTCGCTCGAGTCTGAACAGCTAGAAGAACTGTCAGAAGAAGAAGAAGAACTGGGTAGGTCTTCAAACTTGACGCGCTTCTTCAATTTCTTTGCCTTGTCAAATGTCGACCGAAGACCCAAATATCTCGGGAAGTCAGTGCCTTCCTTCTGCTGTTTGCCGTGATTTTTGCCTTTCTTTTGCACGTCGAAAAGCTGAGCAATCCGTGCATCAACCACATTCTCCAGTTCCTTCTCCGTATATTTCTTGGAGGCAGAAGGTTTCTTGAGAGCGGTTTTCGGGAGTGGTGTTGTGGTTCTCTGCCACTCCATCTGTACCTCTTCCAAAGAGGTTTGGTTCATATATTTTTCCATCTTCGGGTCCTTGGCAAAATTGAGCATTATCTTTGTTGCATCGTCGATCAACTGGCGACGCTCCATCTCTCGCCGCTCCACCTAAGTAGGCCAAGGCAGACCATACTCTCTGTCGGAATCTTCGTTGTGATCCCTGCCCGCATCTCCAGATGCAGGGGGAGTTGACTGATCATTGCCTGAAGCCATAGGTGCCGCGGAAAAAAAAATCGGGGATCGGATTTCCCGTAGAAGAGAAATCAGCCGTGCTCTGATACCACTGTAATAGACTTGGACACTCCAAGTCAAAAATCAATCGCGATAGCACCAAATAACCACTTCAAAACAATTCATAGATCACAATAGATTTGCACTGGCCCGGCGGAGTTCCGTGCCTAGAGATATTGGCCCCAACGACTGGCGCCCCTTTCAGTATTTCTTTTTGTATTAATCAATCATCAAAGTACAGGAGAGTGGCTAGGGTTTCACTCTCAGACTCTGCGTCCAGATGCTCTGAGAAGTGAGGCCCTCACCACTAATTTAAAGGTTACAAGGGATGCCCAAAAGCAGAGCCCCAAAAGCTTTTAAAATAAAAGCATCAGTTCTCTCTCTCTCTTAGAGAGTCTTTTCTCTTTTTTTTAAATTTAAAAAAAAACAAAACAAAATTCACGTCGCTCATCATTTTCAAAAAAATAAAAGTTAAAAAAAAATAGCCTCCGCGATTTTTAGAAATTAGGGTTTCTGGAAAAAATTAGGGTTTTTGTTGTCCGCCATGTCATCACTTTGTGACAGAGCGTGTCAAAACACAAATTTAAAAAGTAAGCAAAATTCAATTACATTGATTAGCAACACACACCACTCAAAACACTAACTACATTCCCCTCAATACAAAATAGTCACTATTAACAAGAATCTCTCCTCAAAATAAAATTTACAAAAATTGAAAATCTTGCAAACAAACCATGCACACATACTTTGTTCCTGCACCACGGGTTGCATCGCTACGTGATCGTTACTGCTTTGATACCATGTTGATATGTGGAGAGAGAGAGAGAGAGAGAGAGAGAGAGAGAGAGAGAGGAGACAAGAGGCACACCATGTATGCTCCCAAAGACTAATTCATATTGAGGACAAGTTACATATATATAGATGAGACCAAGTTAGGTAGAGAGCCATATATAGCTCCAACACTTTGAGCTTTGTCCAACGGCGATAACCTTGGTTTTCAAGGATTTTGAGTAAGAAATGAAAGATCTTGGGATTAGGGTTTTTGCCTTGAGAATACAAAGTCGATTCTTCCTAGTACCATCGAGTCTAATTTAGAATGTATGTGGTAATACGTTTGGTTCAAGTGCTTGTATAAAGACTTCTCCCCAATAATGAAGATACTCGAGGGGGGAGGGGGGGGGGGGGGGGGGGGGGGGGGGGGGGGGTCTACCCATCTTCTGATCCCTAGCATTGTATCGATCTTCTTCCTTTTTTTTCTCTTTCTCCTTATATCAATTTGCTTGAGTATTAAGTGATAAATTCTTTTTGTCCAAGTATATTTGATATTGTTATGCACTCCCCTTTTAGACAACTCTTGTTGAATAGTTTTGATTGATTGAGTTGCATACATAGCCTCTTTATATAGGAGATAAAAAGACACATACGAAGAGGCATGTCTGTTGATGAAGAGACATGACTCTAGACTAAGATTTGTTGTGACTAGTCATTGTAGAGACATGACCGCTAAGAGATGCACCCTCTCAAGGATAGGGGTCTCCAATCTATTCTATATTTGTACATGTAACATGATCAAGTGCAAGAAGGTAACATATGGATAAAGTATACATCATAGTCGTGATATTTCCTTCCATTTAGAGTGAGAGTTTTGGTTAAAGAAATGACTTTTGGTCCTGATAGATTTCTGAGAAAGAATTGAATCTAGAAAATCCTTCAGTCTTTGAATTATCTAGAAGCTTTGTCTTTGACTTTTGTTTCTTGAAAGACCTTTTGTTTTGATTGCTAATCCCATTACATTACATCATTCAAAGGCTTTTTAAAGGATTGTGGCCTAATCAGGTTGACTACAACAAGAGAGTAATCTTCAAAATCTTTAATGTGATGTGAGACTTTTGATTGAAAATATTTCAATAATTGCAAAACATTCGGCGAAGAGGAAATCTTTTGAAGGCATTCTTTGATAAGATGGATTTGGTCTCTTGGGACAGCAATACCTCTATGGTTACCACCACAAATTGTACATAATCCATCCTTGTTTGAAGTCAAAGAAGTAGTTAAAGAAGAGCCTTGTTGGGTATTGAAACGTCAATCTCGAGGAAAATCACATCCTTTATGACGATCAAGTGGAACATTTGAGGGAAATCTTCTTTAAGGTTGTCAATCTTGAGAGTAGAACCTTGAAGTTAAAGAAGGCATTGTTTCTTATTGCCTCAACTGAGACTAATGCTGTTGACTTTTTCTCTAACATTCTTTGCAATTGTGATGTGAAAAAATGAGTGTTGTTTGAAGACCGATCGTTGGGAAGAAAATTCCTTGTAGGACACTGATTATCACCAAGACCTTCCACATACGTGATTGAAGCATCCACGGTGGTAGGATTATACTTGTGAACATTGTTGTTCTATGTTGGCTAAAGCCCATCAATGAAACTATGTAGATTGTAAGAGGGGCTGAGAGTTTCTATTTCTAGGGTTAATTTTTGAAACTTTGTGATATGCAACGAAGGAACTAGCTTGGCTCAGAGGATGGAGAGAGCTTTGGGCATGGAAACCCACATTAGCAGATTTAAATGCCTTACTAATAGCATGTCATAATTTTTTCCAAGGAGGTTTATGTTGCCATCAGTGACCCGTCATTGCCACAAATGAAATATTGTGAACTAGCACGTGCAATCTTTTTGTTCTCCACTAAATCTGTGTTGGACAAGTAGACCTCTAACCATTGGTCTTGTCGCGATGACCATTGTAAGGTACAGGTAGTTTAACATCCAAACCCTTCTTTTGTGTAGCATTTAATATTTTTAAGCTCACAGTTGTCTAATTCAATAGTTGGGTCCAGTTCCTTGTGCTCTTCCACAAAAGCTTCGGAAGAAGATCATGGAGAAGCACCATGAGGAGTCCGAGAAGTAGTATAGTAAGTATGTGAAGAGGTTTGTGTCTGCAACTACTCTAGGTGAGTATTAATTGATGTTGAAAGTGCTACAATTTCCTCCTTGAGAACAACAAGAGCATCCTCCTAGTGGCCATTGCCATCTTGAACGGGTAACTATGGCATAAAATTTACCTCAAGAACGGATTCCAACTTTGGACCTTGTGTGCAAGAGTATTTTTTTGGCAAAACTTCTTCTAGAACTACATCTATGTACAAGAGATACGGGATGGGCACTCACACATGGTCGTCTTCCAGTTCTTGGGTTGTACCGCGTGCAAGAGAAGGGCGGGAGGCGAACGATGGAGATGAAGAGGGGGTGGGCAACATGAGAATTTACACTAAGTTGGCTGAGTGGCATGTTTTTTCTAAATGATGTTGGTGTCTTTTTTTTTGTCAAATGAAAGGTGTCCACACTTGAGTTAATTTTGGGTTAGGCTAGCCAATTTCGGCAGGACACTTAATGTGGATTAAATTGGGCCTTTTTATAAATAGCTCGTGTTGTTGCCTGGTCATGTAAAAAAATAGCGGCATATTACATGGAATATCAGTCAATGTGAAGGTTTTCAACAATGTACGATTGTGAAGACGCACACCCTTTTGACACTAGCAAGGAGGATAGGAAGCATTAACCGCGAAGAAAGACTTTAAAGAGCAAGAAGAACAAGAACAAAAAGAAAGCTAAGAATAGAACATCACAAAAGGAATCTTGAAAGCATCAAAAGCATTTTGATAGTTTCAATGAGGACATATGATCATTTGATTCTTCTTACTTAGATTCAAGTCAAATTGTCAATATATGGGAAGAAGAGAAGACACTCATACCATTTAAGCTAGTATGACCATGTCAAGAAAAGGGGCAAGAAGACCAAGGATTTCAAGGAGGTTGCTTCGAACAACAATGCAACATCATCTTTTTGTGAGGTTGTTTCTTAGAACGCTCCAAAGTACAAAGAGTGTTGTCGTATTTGAAAGGGAACATGCCTAGACATGGTGGTCTACCATACTGTTGCACAAGGAAGCACCTACAAAATGGTTCAAATTCAAACACCTCTTCACCTCCTCATCATGGCTTACATAATAATACAAAGAGTATGTCATCGTGTCTTGGAATCATGTGAAGGTGACCAAAGCAGACACGTTGGACAACTATTGCTAGACATTTAAGGATGCTTTTCTACCAGCCTCTTCTTTCAAGAAAATCCCAAAGTTGAGCGGTTTTGTTGCAGTCTACCCAAAGAGATACAACCAATTTCCCTACATAGGAAATTTGTCTCTATTCATATATTTATCAGTCATGCAAAATCGGGGTTTGGTATGCATTCCAACACACTGACGTACACTTTGGACAAGCTAGTGTCTAAGAAAACAGGGCAAGATTTGTTCAACGGTAACAAGAAGAAGGGTAGGCAGCAAAATAAGGAATCATATAGCATGTCAAAAGAGCAGTGTGTTGAGTATTATAAAGAGGACAAGTATTATGGTTGTGGGGAACAAGGGCACATTCTTCGGAAGCACCAAAGGAGTAGGTTGAGGACAAACTAGAGACATTCATAGCGGTAGGATTGTGAGGGCCCTAGACCAAATAGACAAGAGTGCAAAACTCTACAGAGAATGGGGAAAAGTACATGATCAAGAAGTCCTTATAATCTTTGATGGAGGAGCCAAGGCCAACTTCATCTTGATTGAATTGGTGGCTCGATCTAGAATCATGCCTAAAGAAATGGGAACCGATAAAGACAGTTCTAGCAGCATTAGGAAAAGATGGTGCCATTATACCTATCATAGGAAAATTTTGGGTGCATTGTCACAGGTATTTAGGGCACAAGGCCCTTTACATCATCCCTTGAGATGGGTGTGAAGTATTTTTTGGGATCCCTTGACACCACAAGAATGATGTTGTGGTCAATTGTTGGGCGAGAAAGGCCACTTTGAAGAACGCGAAAGGCAAAGAAAATACTCTTAATGTAAAATTAAATGGCGAGTGTGTCCCACTTGTATTGGCTTTGGCCATTTCAAAATCAATGAAATCCAGTCTCTTTGTTTACTCAATCTACTTGAACAAACTTAATGAAAATAAGAACTCAAATCTGTCCGACTTGGGAAAAGAACGAAAGAAATTTTTGCAAGCTGAAGCTGACCATTTCTCTGAGGATTTTCTTGGAGAGCTTCTTGAAGATCATACGATTTATTTGATACCTAGAAATTTCCCACAAAACGAGCCACCTTCTAAAGTATGTAGAACCCAGAATGAGGAAATCATGAACCAAGTGAAAGAACTTCTAGAAAAGAATCCTAATCTAGCCTAGTATATCACCTTATTCTTCACCAATGCTACTAGTGTTAAAGAAAAATGGATCTTGGAGAATGTGAATTGAGTACAAAGATCTCAAAAAAATCACCATCAAGAACAAGATCAAGAGCAAAATATTGTCAGCTTGTTGGTATCTCTAAAATCTCAACAAGAAATTAGTTACTTTATTCAATCTAGGCAATCTATAAAAAGGAGTGGCTCTCCACTTGTGTACGCCACACCGCACCAGATTCAAAAATCTGGTTCCTTTTTTAACATTTGGCAAAAATAGTGGTAATAACTCAAAAGAATCAAGGTACAACTACAAACTAAAAAGAATTTGTAAAATTCTCTTCCCTCCAACCACTTCGCATAGAGAACCAAAAAGGGCCATTGACAAAATCATCCAGTGGACCTAGCTTACCTTTCTGTTCTTTACTTGTGTCATGTGACTTGTGGGTACTAGGTAGCCCCGTTGGTCTCTTATGTCCACTTGCACCTCAATTTGAATTGTGTGAATTCTTTGATGAACCATTAGCTGATTCCCTTACTTCTCTCGAATCCTCACATACACTATTAGTTGATTCCCTTACTTCTTTAGAATCCTCCCATAAACTATCATTGGGTTCCTTTGGTTCTTTCTTTTCCTTGGAAGACTCTCCCTCCATTGAGCCACATTGGCTTGTGTGTAGGATAGGTTCGTTAACCGGAATTCATATCAAAACCTTGCTTGGAATGTCCCATAAGCCTCTAAATAGAGTGAGACTTTTGTTATAGACTATACCGTCATATCCCTTTTGGAAATCCATAGCAAAAACTCTCTATTTGGTCCTTTAGAGTGATCCTTTGAAATGAGGACACTAGCAAATAGGTACCCCCAAAAAATTTGACAATAATTATCCAAAGTGTCTTTATTATTCATTCTCACATGATGCCAAGACACGATGATATCTTCTTCATATTCTTAATTATCAAGGAAAAAGTGGAAATTCTCTTGAATTTTACCCACTTCTTAGGTGCTTCTTTGTGCAACAACAAAGTAGACCACCATGTTTGTGAGTTTCCGTAAGATACCACCCTTTGTACCTTGGAGTGTTCCAAGAGTGGTGGAACATGGATCGTGATCCATGTCCCCTCACCTCTAAACCGAGATACTTTTGGTGCAAAAGAGCCCCCTTAAAAACGCTATAATGATTGCCCTAATTATAGTTTCAAAAATTTTCTAGACATGGATCGCGATCCATGTACCCCAACTTGCCAAACATTGGAAAAAAGTGTATACACAATTGGATCTAGCCTTGGAAAATGTGCCCTGCAAAATTTGGAAAAATGGACCTATGAACACCCAAAAACCATAGGGAAACAAAAAATTAGTCTTTGCAAATGGTCATTTTGACCCATGGAGTCTAAACTTGATCTGAACACAAGAATTTGTTGACCTATAGCCTTGGGGAACATGCATAGGTCCATCCCTTAAAGTTTGGCCAAAATTGGTCACCAAACATGGATTGCGATCCATGTACCCTCAGATAGAATTGCTAGAAAATGAGTGCAAAGTGATGGTACAAGTCAACTATAAAGGAACATCTAAATTTTTCAGTGTTTGGATGTATAAAGTGGTATATGTGGCAAAGTTAAGCAATTTTAGAGTGCAAGTGCCAAAGTCTGTGAATTTGGTCAAGGCAATGTATTAAAGAAGTTGGTATTCTTAGTGTATAAAAAATAGTGCAAAAAATGCTTGGCAAATGGGCCAAACTTTCCAAAAGGCCTGAGATGGTCAAACAAGCCCCAAAGATTGTGAAAATGGACAGATAGATGTAATTGGGACTGGACTTCAACTCTCAATCATCAGATTTGTGAAATATCAAATAGTACAATCAAAGAGACATATCAAGTATGGGATCAAAAATCCAATATGACAGAGTCGGACCAAACTGGGCCATAAACTAGGAAATTGGTAAACTTAGGAAAAACTTGTCCAAATCTCAAAAGATTTCACCAGTGTACTAGGATAGGCTATAGTATGTGTACAAAGTTTCACCCCAAAAGGCTTCCAAATATGGATTATGATCCATGTATCTTTTCCATTTTCTAGACCAAAATCTCATCATCAAGTCCTAATTGCCAAATAAAGCCTAACCATATAGTATCAAGTCATTTGGATTCCAAAACCATAACCAAAGTTCCAAAATCCTCTAACTCTACATTTTTTTTTCAAGAATTGGCATAAATATGAAACTAGAGATCCAAATCCGAAAAGTTCTGGACCATAGTATCTGCATATCATTCTCTATCATATGGTTTAAAATGTGTTCACAACATGGATCACGATCCATGTACCTCTGTCACAAATTTGACCTGAAACCATATGACCTGGGAGCCTATAGCTATCATAGATGCACTCGTTAAGTTTGGTAAAATTTGGACTTGTTTAGATCAAGTTATACTCATTTTTTATTTTATGGTCAAGTTTGTGTTTTTTCGACTTTCTCCACAACTTTTTGACAAATTTCAGGAGCTAATCAATTGGTTTTGATACTATGATGCCTCAAAGAAGAGCTTAGAAATAGTGGGAAGAAGCTCCCCATGAAGTCATTGACATATCCTCAAACGAGAAAGCACACGTATCTAAATAGGATCTAGCAAATATACCAATAAATGTAGTTTTAGGCAAGTCCCAAGCTGTAGATGGCACAAAAGTGAAAACTACCATCTTTACAAGGGATTTGTGGACCTTACACTAACAAAGAGAGGTGCTTAAAGGCTCTAGATGTCTGCAACTCGATACATTTTTTTGACTTTGCCATTGGGTACCGACTTCTAGAGAACCCATGAGCTCATGAGCACCATATAATACAATGGTGAAGCAACATTGATTGACAAAGATGATTCGATAGTCAAAGTTCAAATCACTGATGATTTGATCAATCAAGCACTATACATACCAGCTAGAAACCATCATCTTCTAAGGTGAGGGCCATGTCGGGGACCACCGACTATACCATCTCCAAATGAATACACCGTGATTTCCAACATCCCTCCCGCTTGAGACTGACATCAAGACATGATTCCTCCTACTCTTCGATGCCAACTCAAGGGATTGATAACATTCACTTTCTCTCATATGGATCCTTTAACCCGAAGCACCTTTGCTTACTGGTCCCACTTTCCAATCAAATTCATCGGACTAATTTTGAACTCAACCTTCCAAGGTCAATCGGTGGGAGTTCTCTTATTCACCCTTGGTTCAAGGTCATTGATGCTTTTTTCCCGGTTATGACAGAGCACATCCATCAATGCGTTCACCTAAGGTGAGTGTATTATAATCTATGCAAATCCCTCAATCGCAAGTTTCTCTCATGCACCGTAGATTGGAAACCCTTTTCCCCGCTCAAGACTTAATTGCTAAGATAACATAAAATTGGGTTCAACTTTCCAGCCAACAAATTAACCCTCTGAAATCCGCCCACCCACCGAACCGTTTGATAAATACACCTTCCCAAGGTAATACTATGATACTAGAAAACAACATTCCAATCATGTCAAACTGGGAATATATTTCAAGCATTTGAAAGGAGCATGCAAACTGTTGCATACCCTTGCAAATGTGCATTTATCAAGTCATTCCCACCTTTCTCCTTTATGGAATATTTTTACTTCTTTTTTTATGTAATATTAGTAAAATTATCTAGTTATCTTTCAAGCAATCACATATACTCCTCTAGGCATATCCCTATCCTCATCCAAGGACTCGGGTATCCTGTCTCCTGTGCCACGTGTGGAGATGGCGCCTTTACACAGATTCTAATTCTTATCTTTCTTTATCTTGTGTGGAAAAGGCTTCAAGATAATCTATTTTAGGTTTCTTTTCAATCAATAAAGCAAAGGTCCGGCTGATGAGAACAATTGCGGAATAGCCCCTTTGGGTTCCTAGCCCTTTCAAGGTTCTTTTTTATCAAATAATTTGAAGAGTTCCTTAATTAAATCACATCCTCCTCCCTTATCACAATCCCTCCATGGATCCTTTTTCCTTCCTTCTTTTTTTGTTGGCATCAGGCCTACACGGACTAGGCCGATTTCTAGACGCATTTGTGGGTCCATTTCTAGGGCAATGAATGAACCCGAGCTTAAAACATAGACCAACGGTTATCAGTCCTAACCAAAAATGACCATCCCCCGTTGTATCCCATAGGTAAACACCTGCATTGGTCTTTTTACAAACACAAAGACAAATTCACATATAAATCTCTATATTATGCTAGAGCTATCCACGTCAATCTTCTTGGTAAATTTTTTAATCCTAGTTTAAATTTAGATTAAGCTCCTTGAGTTAATCCCTTGATTCCTATTTCCTTTTAATTTTTCTACTCAAACAAGACTTTAGAAATCAACGAATCTCTTGGAAATTTAAGGTTTTGTCTCGACGTAAGTTTCGAGTTAACCCCCACTTTAATGATGAATCCCCTTTTGGTCCCTTTTCATCATTTGCCATCCATGGGACATCTCCATGGAAGCAAACGCAGTTTTATGTTCCAGCAACATGGTCATGATATCCGTGAAGCTATCCCCTTACTCCCCCCTTCAAATTTGCAAAACAAACTTGAAAGTAAACACACTTGAAATGAACAATGCAATGCTTTCTGTATTGAGTTTTCTTTGGTGTGTCTATGCGTGGTACACACACAACTTTGGAATGCACCAACTTGCAATCTTGAGACAATTAATCAGAACTTCCTTTGAGTGCTTATGCAAGAGTGAAACCCTTCTATGCATGGTAGTGTAAAAGAAGTTGCAAAGTTCGTAAGATTGGGCATGCGGATGTAATACTGTATGAATGATTAAAAAATTATCCTTTAAGAAGAGATTTTTCTACTATGGAGAGGATTAATTATATGTTACCAGAAGAGACTTATGGTTTCGAAACTTTCCATTTGGTAAAAGAAAAAGGAGGTAATGACTTTACAGAAAAAATCCTCTTTTTCAATTAACCTCTTTTAGTTATGCTAAATTAACCTTCAAAACCTCAACTTCTCCTTGAAAAAATTAAGTATTAACTGAATTTGCATCACTAAACAAAACCTTGTACATATACAACCAACCAAGAAGTTATGTTTTCCTCCTAAGCAAAAAGGATTGCTTAAGAAAATTAGAGAGCTTAAGCGTGAATTTAAGTAAGCATGAAAGTAAATCTCTTTCAAGAATGAAAAATAACAAGATAACCTTACCTTAGTGTGTATATGGTAGGGTCTTCTCCTTGCTTTGGAAGAGCAACGACGAAGTGTATTGACATAACCGGTTCTTTTCCGCTTCTCTTTGCTTAAAAACCACCAATTTGGCTACGGGAATAAAGAGAGGTTAAGAAAATTCAAGCTATGGAAAGCTTGTAGGTTAGGAGAGAGAAACTGAAGAGTGTAATGGTAAATTGGATTATGGTTATGGCTTCTCTTGAGGAGAGAGAGGTGTGTAGGGGTGTGTGTGAAGGAGGATTATCTTTGGCTTTCATAGCTCACCTATCAAGCTTGCATTGTCAAAATGTGTAGAAAAGTGTTTAATGAGTCGGAAAGGCCTCCTTTTAAGCTTAATTTGATAAACCCTTAACTTGTCTTGATAAGTTACTTTTTCATATCTTGATATCCTTTCTTTCTTTTCAAAGCTTTTCCAACAAGCCACTTATGCAACAAGCTACTTTTCAACAAGTGGCTTATGCAAGAAGCTACTTTTCCAACAAGTGGCTTATGCAATAAGTTACTTTTTCACCTTACCCTTATTCTTTCTTTGTTTTCTTATGCAAATTTTTTTTGAGGTAAAACTAATATCCATTGCATTGGTTATATCCACGTTCCCATGGTGAAAATCAAAAGGGTCTCGTGGGTAGCTAGGGTACTTGACTATAGAACAAATTTACTCGATCGTATTCGAAAAGTCGACGGCGTAGATATTTCATCAAGAGTAAGGGCTAAGAGGAGGACCTTAGAAACTCCCCAACTTCATTCTCAAGTTACACTTTCAACTTCTGGTTAATGCTAATTTAGCCTTCGTTGGTTGGCTCGCCTATATAGAGTGCAATATATTTTCATTTCTTACAGCATTATTCCCTTTGTCTTTCACTTTTATTTCCACCCCTTGTCAAAATTTCTTAGGTTTGTCTCTTTGCTCCTTATCTTACTTTATGGATCGGTGGCAAGAGCTAGTTTTATCTGTGGCCATTTCTCATTTGCAGCAAACAAGTAAATCCGTGAGGAGATATTTTGTGGAGCAATATGGGAGCATGCTATTTCCTCACTTGGGAACTTCTGTAGCTCAAACCCAATGGTGGACATTTCAAAGTATAACAAGGGTGACCTTTAGGGTTGGGATCACTTTTGTAATAATGTCGGTTTGGCTATGGTTACTGAAGCTATGGATTTGGGTCCTCGATATTACTGCATGATGAGGTCGATGCATTGAGGTTTTTTAGAAAGATTCTTTTTCCTTGCTCAATTCCTTTCTCATCAAAAGATATATCTTTACCCTCACTTTGGTTTACCACTTAGAGGGCCCTTTAACTTCACATCTCATACTACAGAGGTCAATGAAACAATTTCACAATGAATCCTTCCTATTAATGAGAAGCCTAATATGTGCCCTACTTGTCATAGTTGCTTTTGTCATCATGTAATGGATGGACTTATTAACCTCTAGAAAATGTATCTTCGTTGTATCCCTTAACATGTTCATCATGTTCTAAGATATTGGTGTCTGTCTTAAGTCCTTCTTTCTTTGATTTTTCTTGATGGATATAATGGAATTGGTTCTGAGTTCTTATATCTTGTATTTGATAGAAGTCCTTGAGCAAACAAAGCTAAATCCATTTATTGATTTTGTAATTCCATACAGAGATCCAAGTCACAAGATGATAAAGGACAATGCTAATCTTGTTATTATTTAGCAAAAGGCTATATTACAAAATTTGAGTAAGATAGAACTTGGATTGGTAGTTACATGGGCTAACACGGTTTAGTTTGAGTACAAAAAAGAGGAGAATCCTAATAAAAAAAGATGAGGAAACTGAGAAGTAAGGCATTCCCAATCTTCCCAAGAGGCATCTTCAATGGGATAGCCCTTCCATTGGACCAAAACCTCCCGAATTGTTTGGTGTCGTAGCTTTCGCTCCTTCATGTCTAAAATTTTCTCTGGCTCCATCTGGAATTCTTCTTGTGTGTTAAGAACCATTTAGGATGTGAAGGGGATCCGCAAAATATCTTTTTAGCAATCTAACATGAAAAACATTGTGCACATGCAAGTGAGGGGGTAAAGCGAGTTTGTAAGATTGGTCCCCTATCCTGCTCGAAATCTCACAAAGGGTCCACAATATCTATATGCTGACTTCCTGTATTTTTCCAATTTGAGTGAGCTTCTCTTTGATTTGATTCTAAGGAAAACTCTATCTCGTGCCTTAAAAATCAAAGGAGATCTATGTAAATTAGCATAACTCTTTTGCCTGTCACTTGCTCTCTTAAGGTTCTCCCTTATTACTTTGATTTGGCAATCTATCTCTTCAAGTGTATTCTTTGCTGCAGGCACTGGGAGACTTGGGTCGGCCATTCTGAGAGGAATGATACAGTCTTGTCCATAAAGAGATTTGAATGGGGACATTCCTAGGCTTCCATGGTAGGAATAATTATAAGAAATTCCCACTAAGGGTAAATATTTGATCCAAAGATGAGGTTGTTGATTGCAATATAATCTCATCATATCTTCTATGACTTGATTAACTCTTTTGGTTTGTCCATCTGTCTATGGATAATAGACTGAACTCAGATTTAATCGAGTGCCTAAAGATTGGAACATGGCCTTCCAAAACTTAGAGGTAAACTTGGCATCACGATCACTGATTATATCATTATCCTAGCAGGTATTCCATGTAATCTGATAATTTCTTTTACAAAAATTTGAGTAATATCTATTGCAGAGGCAGTGGTTTTGATTGGGACAAGGTGAGCTACTTTGGTGAGTTTATCCACCACCACAAAAATTGAATCAAAATTTCCAACAGTCTTGGGTAACCCTGTTACAAAATCCATACTGATGCACTCCCACTTCATTGCAGGTATATCCAATGGTTGTAGCTTACCAGGAATCTTAACTCTTTCAGCCTTCACCTTTTGGCATACCAAACACTTCTTAACATACTCTAAGGTATCCTTTTTTATCTTAGGCCAATAGAGATTTTGTTTAAGAGAAGCAAACATTTTGTGATAACCTGGGTAAGCGG
Organism: Adiantum capillus-veneris; assembly: GCF_014529385.1. Classification (NCBI taxonomy): domain Eukaryota; kingdom Viridiplantae; phylum Streptophyta; class Polypodiopsida; order Polypodiales; family Pteridaceae; genus Adiantum; species Adiantum capillus-veneris. The sequence goes on from NC_140952.1 coordinate 110,884,367, forward strand.
CAAGGGGAGTTTCATGAGCTTCCTTTAGAATTTGCATCCTTAAGCATGTAGGTATGCACAATCGATTCCTGAAGAATAAGAGTCCATCTTGAATAGAGTAGTCTTCTAAATATCTTTTCTGGATTTGAGCTTGGATTTCTTGGATCAATGGAGCAAATTGCTTATCAATTTGGAGGGCGTTTTGAACTTCCTCGGGTAGAGTTGAGTGGACTAGCGTAATGGCAAAGGCGACTACTTGTCGGCTCAGAGCATCCGCAGCTTGACTTTCCTTGCTTGGTCTGAATTTGATCTCAAAAGTGAACTCTTGTAGAAATTCAACCCATCGCCTTTGTCGCATATTGAGATCTGGCTAGGTGAAAATCCACTTGAGACTTTTGTGGTTAGTAACAAGCTCAAACATCTGACCTAAAAGATAGTGTCTCCACTTTTTGAGGGCATGAACCACAGCTAGTAGTTTGAGGTCATGGGTGGGATAATTCTTCTCATGAATTCTAAGCTGTCGTGATTCATAGGCTATGGGATGGCCTTCTTGCTGTAGGATTACAATATATATTGTATGGAAGCATCCACTATCACCTCAAAGGTATTTTGAAAATCTGGAAGTTTGAGAACAGGTTCACTGGCCAACATCTCTTTTAGTTTGTTGAAGGCTCTATCTCTCCTATCGGACCAGATAAAGGGTTTCTCTTTCTTAGTGAGTTCAGTGAGAGGACTTCCGATGAGTGCATAGTTTTTTATAAATACTCTACACCATCCTGTGAGGCCAAGGAATCCCCGTACTTCTAAAACAGTCTTGGGAATGGGCCACTTAACTACAGCTTCCACCTTAGCAGGGTCAGGAGAAAGAACATCCTTTGAAACTATGTATCCCAAATAGGCAACCTTCGCTAAAAAGAAAGAGCATTTGTGCCTCTTGGCGTAAAGTTGGGCTTTTCTGAGAATCTCCAAGACATGGCGTACATGCCGTTCGTGATCTTCTCTAGTCTTTGAATATATAACAATGTCATCAAAGAAGACTATAACAAAATCATCTAACTCTGCCCTGAAGAGGTCAGTCATGAGATGGTTAAATGTGGCAGGGGGATTAACTAGGCCAAAAGGCATGACAGTGAACTCATAATGCCCAAACCTTTTGTTGAAAGATGTTTTTGGAATATCCTCCCTTTTTATCCCAACTTGGTAATAACCTGACCTGAGATCAATCTTGGTGAAAAATTTGGAACCATAGAGTCGATCATGCATCTCATCTATGCGAGGCAAGGGATACTTGTTCTTGACAATGCACTGATTTACGCCTTAAAAATCTACGCAAAGTCTGAACGTATTTACCCTAGGGAGAGACACTGGGTTTGATGAAACCTTGTTCCAAAAGCTGAGTCAATTGATTCTTCAGCTCTATGGATTCAGAAGGTGACATCTTATAGGGAGTCCTTTCTATTGGTTGGGCACCATGAATGAGCTCGATCTCGTGCACTAATTCCCTAGGTGGTGGAAGATTTGTCAACTCCCCTGGAAAAATATTTTGATATTCATTTAGCCATTCAAGATCCTATTCTTTGGATTCGGTCACTGGTTTATTGAGTCTTATAACATAAATTAATAGTTCTTTCTCGACTGGCTTTGACCACTTTCAGGGGAGCTTTCCCTGTTCTGCCTTGCACTAAGACTTGTTCACCCTTTGAGTTTGAAAAAGAGATGCTTCCTTCACTGCAATGGATGCTGGCTTTAGTTTTGCTCAACCAATCCATTCCTAGGATTCCTTCATCTTTAGGATTCTAAATCTTTGTTGGGTTGAATTACCTTCTAGTTGAAAGCATAGATCTACCATCTGTTCGTGTGTCAAAATGGTGGATCCAGTTTCTAGAGAAACCCGTAACTTACAGCTTGTGGGTTGGGAGGTGACTTGAAATCCTTTTACAGTCTTAAGTGAAAAAAATGAATGTGAGCTACTAGAATCAATAAGAAATGAAATAGGTTTACCCTCATACTCTCCCTTCCTCTCAAGAATGGAGAATTGTCGATTTCAGCCACTGGGACCCAAGGCAGCATAGATGTGGGCTTGGTCCTCCATCTCATCTTTTACTGAAATGAAGTTCACAATTGATGTTCTAGGTGGGTTTTTGGTTGGATTTTGTCCAGGAAGATGAGGCATAGGAGTAGGTCTTGCCTGTGCTCGATTTCTCCCTCTGGTTTGAAGGTTTATGAATTGTCCCCCTTGATTGGGTGGATTCAAACGGTTAACATGGGGGGCCAAATTACTGGAGTCATTTCCTTTAGGTAATTTGGCCTTCTTATGACCAAACTCTAGGCACTTGTAGCATTGAATTTGTCTTCCACTTTGAGTGACTGGAATGGTGTTTACACGAACAAAGTGTGGTGGCGGTTGGGGTTGGGCAGCTAGCTTTGGTATAAATGGTACTTTATTTGCTTGACAAGGTTGGCCGTGGTAAGAAGGATATTCTAGCTTCCTATTAGTTGTGGTGCCTCCCTTGAAAAGGCTATTATGCCTTGACTTGGCCCAAATTAAAGCATCTATGAGTGAGACAGGTCGGAAGGACTCTAATTCAGGAGCCAAATCTCCTCCAAGTCCAAGGATGAAGCGACTTAGATTTTGTTCCTCTGTCATGAGAGGAGCATATCATGGAAGCCAGACAAACTTCTCACAAGAAACTTTGATAGACCTATTCCCCAGCTTGCATGAAAGAAATTCATCTTAGTGATGGAGTAGTCTAGGGGAAGATAGCGTTCCTTGAGATGATGCTTTAACTCATCCCAATTTTGAGTCACCTCTGCTACTTGGCGAGATTGACAATTGAGCTTCCACCATGTTTTTGCAAGTCCTTCTAGCTTGGCTCTCCCCATTATCCCTTGAGCTCCTGAATTGTAACCAACAAGAGCAAAGTAGTCATCCTTATTAATTATCCATTCTTCTAGTAGGGTAGGCACATCATCACCCGTGCCTAAAAATGGATGCGGTTGCACAGATTTGAGAAGGGCCTTGAGATCCTTGTCATGCCCAAATTCCTATACAAGAGCTGCAACAAGCGCCGTTTGGTTTGGAACGTGGCACAAGGGTAACTTAGGGTGCTGGTGGTGCTTATGAATCGAGTGGCGTATGATCTGAAGCACTAGCTATTGGTAAATCCTGAGCAGCCTGACTTCTTGTGAGTCTACATGGCATATTTTTATGGTTGTGACAAAAAATATCCTTTCTCTTAGCAATCGAGTTGAAAAACCTTTCAGATATACAAGACTAGTTAAACTCTTTTAAAGATAGACTTTTCAAAAAGGTAGATTCTTTGTTATTTCTCAAAAAAAAAAATCTTCTTCTATTATGCCAACTATTACATCTCGGGGAAATAATTACTGATATAGGCTTGGACTTCTTTAGTAACTTCTAGACATCAAGTTCTTCCATCTCTTGCTTTGACAGTATGGACTTTAAAGCCCTAAGGTTACCAATCACAAAAAATACAAGTCTGTGGACTCGGGAAGAAAGTGACTTGCGAGCACATATAGTTTCACCAACTTGTTTCCAAGGGTTATGTGTAAATGGTCCACTAGGTGTTGTTCTCTGTTGTGGGTAGATAAACATCTTATTTTTGGAAAGGTTGGTTATTAATAGAAGATGTTTGCTTTCATATTCTATGGCATGAGAACTAATAATATAATAGCGGATGGGACCTAGTCCCAATTTCGCCCTCATCGTGGCCAGTCAAAGATTATTTAGAAGGTGATCATGGCCCCAAAGAGTTATTTCAGTTATGTTGCATTGGGTCTTCCATATTTGTTGAGCTCCGGTTGTCCCTTTGGCAAGAAAGAGGAGGTGAACAAAGTGTTCCAACATGGCCTCCTTTTGTTCCATAGTTGCTTCTTCCAATTTCTTTTGGATGATTTAGAATACTTCCTGTTCTTGATACTCACGCCATCTGAAATATTTCATGCAACTTGAGAAGTTATTTTTCATTATCTCACTCATTTCTACAAGAGTTAGCTAAAATCTTTATCTATCCAAGGACAGAAACTGCACTCTGATACCACTTGTGAGGGCCATGCCGAGGACCACAGACTGTACCATCTCCAAACGAATATATTGTGATCTTCGACATCCTTCTTGCTTAAGACTGACACCAAGATAGGACTCCTCCTGCTCTTCGATGCCAACTCAAGGAAGTGATAACATTCACTTTCTCTCATATGGATTTTTTAACCCAAATCACCTTTGCTTATCGATCCCACTTTCCAATCAAAGTCATCAACCTAACTTTGAACTCAACCTTCCAGGGTCACCCGGTGGGAGTTCTCTAATTCACCCTTGGTTCAAGGTCACTAATGCTTTTTTCCTGGTTATGAGCAAGCACAGCCATCAATGTGTTGCCCTAAGGTGAGTGTATTATAGTCTGCATGAACCCCTCGATCCCAAGTTTCTCTCACGCTCTGTAGATCAGAAACCCATTTCTGCTCAAGACATAATTGTTAAGACAACATAAAATTGGGTTTAACTTTTCGACCAACAAATTAACCCTTCGAAATCCACCTCTCATCAAACCATTTGATATAAAAAAAATTCCAAGGTAATACTATGATACTAGAAAACAACATTCGAATCATGTCAAACCAAGAATACATTTCAAGCATTGGCAAGCAGTATGCAAACTGTTGCATACCCTTGCAAATGTGCATTTATCGCGTCGTTCCCACCTTTCTCCTTTATGGAATATTTTTACTTCTTTTTTTCTATAATATTAGTAAAATTATCTAGTTATCTTTTAAGCAGTCACATATACTCCTCCAGGCATATCCTATCCTCCTCCCAGGACTCAGGTATCTTGTTTCCTCCGCCACATGTAGAGGCGGCATCTTTACACAAATTCCAATTCTTATTTTTCTTTATCTTGTGGGGGAAATACTTCAAGATAATCTAATTTAGGTTTCTTTTATATCAATAATCCCGAGAAGAAGAGCAAAGGTCCGGCTGATGAGGACAATTACGGAATAGCCCCTTTAGGTTCCTAGACTTTCCAAGTTCCTTTTTACCAAAGAATTTGAAGAGTTTCTTAATTAAATCACATCCTCCTCCCTTATCATGATCCCTCCATGGATACTTTTTCCTTCCTCTTTTTCTTATCGGCATCAGGCCTAGCCGGACTAGGTTGATTTCTAGACGCATCCGTGGGTCCATTTCACCCGGTCGAGACACACTCCCATTCAATCCCCATTTCTAGGGCAATGAATGAACCCGAGCTCAAAACATAGACCAACGATTATCAGTTCTAACCGAAAAGGATCATCTCCTGTTATATCCCACAGGTAAACACCTACGTCGGCCTTTTTACAAACACAAGGACAAGTTCACACATAAATCTCTATATTATGCTAGAGCTATCCACGTCAATCTTCTCGATAAAGTTTTTAATCCTAGTTTAAATTTAAATTAAGCTCCTTGAGTTAAAATCCCTTAATTCTTATTTTCTTTTATTTTTCTACTCAAACAAGACCTTAGAAATCAATGAATCTCTTGAAAATTTAAGGTTTTGTCTCGATGTATGTTTCAACTTAACCTCGACTTTGATGATGAATCTCCTTTCGGTTCCTTTTCATCATTTTCCATCCATGAGACATCTCCATGGAAGCGAAGGGAGTTTTATATTCAAGCAACTTAATCACGACATCCATGAAGCTATCCCCTTACTCCCCCCTTCGAATTTGCAAAACAAACTTGAAATGAACAATGTATATGCTTTTTTTATGGAGTTTTTTTGGTGTGTCAATGCGTGGTACAGACAAAACTTTGGAAGGCACCAACTTGCAACCTTGAGACAATTAATTAGAACTTTCTTTAAGTGCTTATGCAAGAGTGAAACCCTTCTATGCATGGTAGTGTAAAAGAAGTTGCAAAGTTCCTAAGAGTGGGCATACACATGTAATACTGTGGAGAGGATTAATTATGTTGTTAGAAGAGGCTTATAGTTTTGAAACTTTGGTAAGAAGAAAAAGAAAGAATGACCGTATGGAAAATCCTCTTTTTCAATTAACTTTCTTTGGTTATGCTAAATTAACCTTCAAAACCTCAACTTCTCCTTGAGAAAGTTAAGTATTAACTTAATTTGCATTACTAAACAAAACCTTGCACATATACAACAAACCAAGAAGTTATGTTTTTCTCCTAACCAAAAAGAATTGCTTAAGAAAATTAGAGAGCTTAATCGTGAATTTCAGTAAACATAAAAGTAAATCTCTTTCAAGAATGGAAAATAACAAGATAACCTTACCTTAGTGTATATATGGTAGGGTCTTCTCCTTGCTTTAAAAGACCAACAACGAAGTGTGTTGACGTAACCGGTTCTTTTCCACTTCACTTTGCTTGAAAACCACCGATTTGGCTATGGGAATAAAGAGAGGTTAAGAAAATTCAAGCTGTGGAAAGCTTGTAGGTTATGAGAGAAAAGGTGAAAAGTGTAATGACAATTTGGATTATGGTTATGTCTTCTCTTGAGGAGAGAGGGGTATGTAGGGGTGTGTGTGAAGGAGGATTAGCTTTGGCTTTCATAGCTCACTTTTCAGCTTGCACTTTCAAAATGTGTAGAGAAGTGTTTAATGAGTAGGGAGGGCCTCCTTTTAAGCATAATTTGATAAGAACCTTAATTTATCTTTATAAGTTACTTTTGCATATCTTGATATTCTTTCTTCCTTTTCAAAGCTTCTCCAACAACCTACTTATACAACAAGCTACTTTTCAATAAGTGGCTTATGCAACAAGCTACTTTTTTAACAAGTGGCTTATGCAACAAACTGCTTTTCCAACAAGCTACTTTTTTACCTTACCCTTATTCTTTTTTTGTTTTCTTATATGCAATTTTTTCTTGAGGTAAAACTAATATCCACTGCATTGGTTATATCCGCCCTCCCATGGTGAAAATCGAAAGTGTCTCGTGGGTAGCTAGGGTGCTTGAATATAGACCAAATTTACTCGATCGTATTCGAAAACTCGACGGCTTACATATTTCACCAAGAGTAAGGGCTAAGAGGAGCACCTTACATCTATAAAACCAAAGCCATCAACAATCACAAAGCCTTCATCAAGCAACAAGGACACAACTTTACATACAAGTATTGGATCTACACTAAAATTGAGCTGCCACTAAGATTGATCTCACAGGGTCTCAAGGTCCAGAAGCCACCCCGCTACACCAAGTCCGACTTACACATAGTAGTGGTTATGGTCATGGGACTGGTAGAACAAAGGGCCATCCAATGCAACCTCAAAAATTACATCTTAGAACATCTGGTCGAAGAAATATTAAAAGATTGTGAGAAGAACAAGATGTACATGAATGCAGGACCTGTACTCAAAAGGATTTCATATCAGGACCTTGGTATGATTTTAATCACCCGCCACCAACAGAGTCCTAGTTGGAGCGTATAAACTAATTCAAGAGTTTGACCTAGAAAAACATCTAGAAAGCCTCCAATTCAAATGCCAACAAGCAGTGTCCTAGCTCATAGAGTTGGATGCTCAAGATGCCAAAAGAGAACACACAAGCATCAAAAATAGAAAATGCAAGGTTGCAAAGGAAAATAGAGATCCTACAAGAGAACCAAAGAAATCTATGAGCTGAACTTGAATAGGGAAAAGAGAAGCAAAGGGTTTCTTCCACATTCTACAAGATCAAATTGCAGCCCACCATGAGATGCAAGTTAACCAACAACGCTTGGAAGAAGAGTTGGCAAGAGAGCGACAAAGAAATGCCAAGCTAGGAGACTCATATGATGTCGTGAAGCACACACTTTCAAAGCTCCTCACAATGCAAGATGTGCCTTCTCCAACCCTCACTTCTCAAACACCACTAGCCAATGTAGAAGAGATCAAAGCATTAAAGGCGGAGCTGGCACGTGAAAGGTATGATCAACAAGTGATGACAAATGGCCATATGGCCATTTAGAATAAAAAATATCAAGAGATCAAAGAGCTAAAGGACCACTAACAAAGGCACAAATAGATTTAACCATTCAAGCTAAACATCATGCACAAAAATTAAAAATTAAAGAGCTAGAAATTAGTAGCCTCAAGGATAAATTAGTGATATTTGCTCATCAAGAAACAACACAAGCCATAGAGGCTAACAAAGTAGACATCCCTCCAATGGACCTACCAAGTACATCTACTAAGGGTCAGCTACCAGGATTTGAGAAGGTTGCAAAGCTTACAGATGTAAGAGAAGAACTAAAGAAATGGATTGCCGAGTTTCTAGACCCCTCTCACAAATAATTCATGCTATATGAGCTCAAGGTATTCGCATCTATAGCCTTACTAATGATAAAGCCAAATGAGGTGGTCAAACGTTTTGGCCACAAGATGATATCACTTGCATTGATGAAACAAAAGGTTATTCAATGGAAGAAAAAGCTTCTGTCAGCCCTCTCAGGGGGTGCACCTTTCATACTTATGTATATAGCGTGCATTCATAGAGCATTAAAAAAACCCCTTTTTAAAAATGTTTCAATATTTGATACACCCCTCTTGTGAACATTTTGGCAATTTTATATATAGTTGTAGTTAATCTAAAATTTTGACTAAACTCATTTTTATAATCCCTCTTGTATTTCTTTACATCAATTGAACAAATTGTCAATCACAAAGAATCTTGCCACATACCTTGACAAGTGGTAATTAAAAGCTTAGAACAAAGTGATTGTGCATATTAAACTCTTTTTAGACCTTTGATTAGTATCCAAATCAGTATAAAACAAAGTACTTACTATTTGGTGCATGATAGTTTGAAGCAACCTCCCCAAACTCTATTGCATATAGGCGCACACTTCCACACGTTAACAAGAAGAAGCCAAAGAGAGACATCTCTATAGCTAGATTCCCCTACAATTTAGACACGCACAACCCTATCTCTTAAAAGACATATACACAACACTCATAATTGCTTGTGGAACTCAACTCAAGTCCTCAACCCTCAAGAATGACAACATATGCTCACCCAACCACCCACCAAGCCATGTGGGAGATAACCACATATGTACACACAACTCTTATCCACACCAAAATTTCCATCTTTGCCACTCAAAAACACATACTCATCATGCCTATAATTCCACCTCCGCCTACTGTCGTCATAGGCCGCCGGACACCACCGCCCGCCACAGCTTCCAACCTCCATAATACCGCCGCAATGCGCCATTGGCACCGCCAAAGCAGCGCCCCAAGGGGCTGCCATCGCTATGCACAAGGATAGCTCACTCTCTCGCATGCTCTTCAAAGAGGTCACACCCTAGGTCATATAGAGTACACGCCCGAGCCTACTTTGCGCATATGGAACTAGCCCACGCCACGTGGCTGCCTGTGGGGGTTTGCCCTTTGGAGCCTTCCAAGTTTCTCAAAAAATTCCCCCACTTAGCTTTAAAAAAGGCCTTTTTTGCTTGCTTTGGAGGCCCGCCATTTGTTGCTCCCTTACCCGATGGCCGCGCCGCAAAGCCGTGCGCCATATCCCCACAGTGTCGATCCCGGGCTGTGCAAATCTCAATGCCTTCAGACCCTTTTGAGCTTGCTATCCAAGGCCGCCAAAAACAAAGAAAATTACCTGCATTGTACTCTCTAGCACCTGCCGCCAATTTCGACTCGCCATATCTTATTGACCAAGCATCCAATTGACAAACAGTCGATTTGTGCTAACTCCACATGATGCATACTATCACTGAGAACCTTAGCGAGGCCAAAAAGATGCCAGATGGCGCATCCTCCAATGCGGGCAAGTGGGCATAGGCTCGGCCCCTGAAAAATCCTTAAATAGCCATAACTTGTTGTCAAGAGCTCTAATTTGCAATCCAAGAAGACAAGCATGCTCCATAATTCAAGTTGTACGCATCTATCTGCACCACCTATCCCGAGCACGCTTGCCCGTCGAGGATGCAACACCTTCTAGCTTTGAACTGCGATATCTTGAGCACCGGGGCTCCGTTTGACGAGCGGTTTGGGCCGACTTCTAGAGTACATTAAACACTACATTACACAGTACTGACTTGGCACTTTGGGCACCTTGATCTCTCATCCTATCCGGACCATCCTTTAGCTCTTTTGGCCTAAAAAACCGCCTAAGACATACATTCCCGCTACCCTTTTTCTGCCCAGGACCTTGGTCCCTGCCCCAGCCTTCTGCACTGTACTTGCCTGTAGCCTTTGCTTGGCATAGACTACTTTCCAACTCCGACCAGCTTTGACTACGCCAACGTACTGAATACGTACCGTACCTTACGTACCTTTCCACATTGTACCAAAGCTCCAAAGTCTCAATGACTTATTACTATGCAAATACTACACACAGCATTGTGAAGTACCAAGTTGGGAACTATGGGTACTCTAAGGTTAAGATTACCAAACAAAAAACACTACAAAGGGACATGATAATAGCAGTCCCATGGACTTGGTACTGAGAGATAGTACCCAAGCCGTCTTTAAGTACCAAGATTGGTGCTTTGGGATGTTGGTCAGCTCTAAAAAACCATTTGATGAACTACCAAAGTTCCAACATCTCAATGACTTGGTACTATGCAAATACTACACACAACATTGTGAAGTACTAGGTTTGGATATTTGGGTACTCTAAAGTTAAGATTACCAAACAAAAAACACTACAAAGAGACCTGATAATACCAGTCCCATGGACTTGGTAGTGGGAGATAGTACCCAAGACAAACTAAAGTACCAAGAGTGGTGCTTTGGGTGCTAGTCAGCTCTAAGTTTCAAAGAATTATTTGAAAGTTCCAAAGTCACGGCCGCTGCCGCTAGCACGCCACCTCCACCTACTGTCCATAGGCCGTCGGACACCGCCACGCGCAACTTCCAACCTCCACAAAACCGTTGTAGTGCACCATCGGCACCGCCAACGCTATGCACAAAGAGAGCTCACTCTCTCGCATTCAGCCCTTCAAAGAGGTCATGCCCCAGGTCATATACAGTACATGCCCAAGCCTACTTTGCGCATATAAGACTAGCCCGCGCCACGTGGCTGCCTGTGGGGGTTCGGCCTTTGGAGCCTTCTAAGTTTCTCAAAAAAATTCCCAACTTAACTAAAAAAAAAGGCCTTTTTTGCTTGCAAGACCATATTAGGTAAAGTGGAAAAATCCCAATTCCCAGGCTGGACAACTTTCAATATATCATGTACAAAATATAGAGATTTTGTCAAAAATTTGAGTTTTCTTAAGGTCTCATTCCACTTTATGCACATACAATACACAATGAAAACAACTAAAATACCATGGTTTCAATCAATTGGATTATTAGGAGACGAGTATATTGCATCCATTATCGTTGTCTATGTTCTACTGTCCTACCTACAACTTATCTCAACATGGAGAGCTTGGTTTCTAGGTCCACCACTTATCCAAGTTAATGTAAAAGTGACTCAAGGTTCACAACTTGTGAAAGCAAGGATCCATTGAGGAATACAATCCACTTGGCTATTTTTCTTTAATTTATTGCATGTGACATTCAAGCAAGGTCCACTTCTAATCTATAACTTCTTAATTTGAAGCATGGGGCATACATAAAATATGTAGCATATGCTCTATTGCCTCATAGGAAGGTTGGTTTCAAGGTGCACTTATCCAGGCTAGCCTATCTTAGAGAAATGATGGAGCTTGCTTCTCTCCTTGTTCCAATGGAGACTAGCTTGGACAAGTGGTGGACCTTTGCTTCTCTCTATGTTTCAATAGAGTTAGCTTGGACAAGTGGTGACCTTGGAACAAAACCCACATGTAAAACATATCATAGGTATTCCAAGTGATTAGAAAGATTACCATTTAAGATATAACCTTATAGGTTGGACAACTGGAGCCTGGCTTGGAGAAATGGTGGACCTTAAATTCTCTTCATGTTTCAATGGAGCTTATCTTGGAGAAATGGTGGAGCTTGCTTCTGTCCATGTTTCAATGAAGCCTAGCTTGGACAATTGGTGGACCTTTTCTTCTCTCTATGTTTCAATGGAGTTAGCTTAGACACGTGGTGGATCTTCAAACTAAACCAACTACTATCAATGTTTCCTAGCTTGGACAAGTGGTGGAGTGTTTCTCCTCTCCATGTTTCAATGGAGCTTAGCTTGGACAAGTGTTTGACCTTAAAACAAAAACCCCATGTACAACATAGCATGGATTTTCTAGATTTCAATGGAGTCTAACTTTAACAAATGGTGGAGCTTGCCTTCATCCATGTTTCAATGAAACCAGCTTGGACAAGTGGTGGACCTTGTAACAAACCCCCCCATGTACAACATATCATTGGTTTTCTAAGTGATGGGAAGGAATACCATTCAAGATATAAACTTATAGCTTGGATAAGTAGTTGATTTTAAAACCAAATTGATCATCATACAATGAAATACAGGTCAGTCAATTGCTAAATCTTGAGACCAAACCTCCCATGCTATTGGAGATAATATATTGGATAAGTGGTGGACCTTCCATAATTTTCCCATGCCTAGTTTAGACAACCGGTACACTTTGCAGCTATAAAGGTTGGACAAGTGGTGGAGCCTTGTTTCTATCCATGTTTTAATGGATCCTAGCTTGGACAAGTGGTGGACCTTGGAAAAAAGCTTCCATGTACAACATATATGAGGTTTTCCATGTTTTAATGGAACCTATCTTGGACAAATGGTGAAGCTTGCTTCTCTCCATGTTGATTTTGGAACTACCTTAGACAAGTGGTGGAACTTTGCTTTTTTACTCTTCATAATACAATGAAGTATAGGTTGGTTACATGATGAATCTTAAGGCCAAACCTCCCATTTTACTAGAGATGATAGGTTGAACAAGTGGATCAACCTTCTATCATTTCTCCATGACTATATTGGACAATTAGTAGACCTAACATATCTCTATGTTGTCTAGGGATGAGCTTGGACAAGTGATAGACCCTGCTTCTCTCTTCCCTTGGTTTACTAGTTTGAAGACTCAGTATATATACTTTCTTAGATTCAGCTTGAACAAGTGGTGGACCTTGTATCCACAATCTTAATTCATTACAAAAAAGTATATGAAAAAATAACATAGGAATCTTGGTTTGAAGATCAAGCAATTACGTTCCAAATGCACATAATAATATATTTTCCACCCATAAGAAAAGAAAGTTAAATATGTTATTACCAAATTGACAAAGGTAACGTCCAAGAATTCTAGCTTTGCATCTTGTCAGATCTAAATCTTCATCAAGGCGACATGCATGTATACATCAACTTTCAAGCCATTCAAGAATACATGCACTTAGATTCCACAGTTTTCTTTTCAAAGTCTTTTAGGTTCTAAAACTCTTTCACATAAAGTATGTAATGACAAATTCTTGAAGCAAACATTTGTGCCCAAGAAAAAGATCCCTCTCACATATTTAAACTCCATGAATTCTTTGATCCACACTTACAAGTTTTGTTTTGACATTAAACATCAATTCTCTCATAGTTACAAATAAATGCAACCTCGATATGAATTGACAAAAAATGAATTTCTTTTACTATATGACCCAACATAGGCCCCAATCAAATAAAAAATGAGTCCCCAAAAATTTGGGTGCACTCTAGCAATGCATCAGAGTCCCCTTACAATAGGATGCACTCCAATAGTACATTGAAGTTCCCTTAGAGTAGGGTGCACTCCATTGAAGTGTTCATAAAATTGACACACCTTTGTTTTTTTTTTTTTTTAAGACTATCAAATTATACAAATGTTGAAAGATACACACTAGAATAAAAAAAGCATCTTATGGCCATATTTATTCAATGCTTTCGTATTGACAAGTCCACACCAAGGACATAATTTGTCTCAGAATCACTATACTGATTTACAATTGTGTTGTATGTGTAGACTCTCTTATCTCTTGCATACAACCATCCTACCAACCATGGAATTATGGTTCTCTGCAAGAAGTTTTGAAGTTGCTCGGAAGTTTGCCTCCACATCTTTGGAAATATAAGATATGTCCCTGGCATGTTCCACATCACCCTATATGGAGTGTCATCAAAAATTAAGGTATTGTTTGCATCCAAATCCTCAAATATCTTCCAAATATCACTCAAATTTTTGTGATTAACCCTTGTGAATCCTAACATGATATTTGGATTTTGGCAATTTTTGTTACTCATAAACACCTTGAACTTTGTATACTGCTCAGAAAAACATTTTTGTGTGATGCGTTGCACCCTTGTTAAGTTATAGCAACTCCATATCCATAGTTCAAAGTATTCAGCACAAAAATCCAAAAAACTTTGTGCGTCTGGTCGCACCACATGATAAACTTCATCTTTATCCTTCACAAGTCGCATGTGTTGAGCCCAAGCTGGCATACAATCTCCATGTTTCATTTCAATTGTCTTGAGAAGAAACCCCTCTAGATCCAAGATAAGTACTCTTTTGATGTCCTTGAAAGCAAGTGGTAGGTGATAAGGAGGTGATTCATTCCTTGGATAAGGTCTTGGAGGAGGTTGAATGGGTAATTCAATAGTTTTCTTCAATTTATGCCAGCATATAGCCAATCCATTTTTCTGTAATGATTCTGAAATTAAAGAACAAGAACACTTAATGCAAACACAACAATAGACATGAGTTTTACATTGTCTACCCTAAGGTTTTATTAGATACCAAAATCCATATATGATCTACTCATAAATAGAAAGAAAGTCAAATTAAAATCCTGACTCTTTTTTATACTACACTCTCTCTTAGTCTCAATACCATGGAGTTCAACTAGACTTAAGTTAACTAATAACTACTACTTGTTGTTAAAGGTATGCTTGAAGTGCATAAGGCTTAACCAATGCTCTAGTGTAGAATGGGTATTTAGGTCTCAAGGTCTACCACTTATCCAAGCAAAGATCCATTTAGATATGGAAACCCAGTTTTTCTTAATATAATGATATAGAGTGGACAAGTGGTGAATCCCGAGACTAAACCACTCATGCTACTAGGGATAATAGGTTGGACAAGTGATGGACCTTGAATGTAAACCCCAATGTACAAAGTATCATGGGTTTTGGGTATTTCAATGGACTCTAGCATCTTGGAGACATCGTGGAGCTTACTTCTCTCCATGTTTCAATGGAGTCTATCTTGGATAAATGGCGGAGCATCATTCTCTCCATGTTTCAATGGAGCCTAGCTTGGACAAGTGGTGGACGTTTGTTTCTCTCTATGTTTGAACAGATTTAGCTTGGACAAGTGGTGGACCTTGGAACAAAACCCCCATGTAAAACATATCATGGACATTACAAGTGGTGAGAAAAAATATCATTCAATATATAACCTTATAGGTTGGACAAGTGGTGGACCTTAACACCCAATTATTATTAATATAATGACATAAAGTGGACAAGTGGTGAATCTTGCGACCAAACCTACTAGGAAAAGTAGGTTGGACAAGTAGTGGACCTTGAATGCAAACCCCCCATGTACAAAATATCACTCATGCTACTAGGAATAATTTGGTATTAAGGTCCATGTTTCAATGTAGCCTAGCTTGGAAAAGTGGTGGACCTTTGTTTCTCTCTATGTTTCAATAGAGTTAGCTTGGACAAGTGGTGGACCTTTGAACAAAACCCCCATGTAAATCATGTCATGGGCATTACAAGTGGTGAGAAAAAATACCATTCAAGGTATAACCTTATAGGGTGGACAAGTGGTGGACCTTAGCACCCAATTCCTCTTAATATAATGACATAGAGTAGAAAAGTGGTGAATCGTGAGACCAAACCTACTAGGGATATTAGGTTGGACAAGTGGTTGACCTTGAATGTAAATCCCCCATGTACAAAATATCATGGGTTTTGTGTATTTCAATGGAGCCTAGCATCTTGGAGACATGGTGGAACTTACTTCTCTCCATGTTTTAATGGAGCCTATCTAGGAGAAATGGTGGAGGTTCCTTCTCTCCATTTTTCAATGGATCCTAACTTGGATAAGTCGTGGACCTTTGTTTCTCTATATGTTTGAATATGGTTAGCTTGAACAAGTGGTGGATCTTGGAATGAAACTCCCATGTAAAACATATCATGGGCATTTCAAGTGGCGAGAAATGATACCATTTAAGATATAACCTTATAGGTTGGACAAGTGGTGGACCTTAACACATTGCTCTTCTTAATATAATGACATAGAGTGTACAAGTGGTGAAGCTTGAAACCAAACCACTCATGCTACTAGGCATAATAGGTTAAACAACTGGTGGGCCTTCAAATAAAACCTCCTAGAGTGTTTCAATGAAACCTAGCTTGAAAACATGGTAAAGCTTGCTTCTCTCCATGTTTCAATGCAGCCTATCTTGGATAAATGGTGGAGTATCATTCTCTCCATGTTTCAATGGACCTAGCTTGGACAAGTGGTGGACCTTTGTAAATAGAGTTATCTTGGAAAAGTGGTGGACCTTGAAACAAAACCCCCATGTAAAACATATCATGGGCATTACAAGTGGTGAGAAAAAATACCATTCAATACCTTATAGGTTGGACAAGTGGTAGATCTTAACACCCAATTATTCTTAATATAATGACATAGAGTGGATAAGTGGTGAACTTGGGACCAAACCTACTAGGGAAAATAGGTTGGACAAGTGGTGGACCTTGAATGTAAACCCCCCATGTACAAAATATCACTCATGCTGCTAGAAATAATTTGCTATTAAGGTCCGTGTTTCAATGCAGCCTAGCTTGGAAAAGTGGTGGACCTTTGTTTCTCTCTATGTTTCAATAGAGTTAGCTTGGACAAGTGGTGGACCTTGGAACAA
The DNA here is from genome assembly GCF_014529385.1 of Adiantum capillus-veneris. NCBI lineage: Eukaryota > Viridiplantae > Streptophyta > Polypodiopsida > Polypodiales > Pteridaceae > Adiantum > Adiantum capillus-veneris. The sequence continues at coordinate 110,901,138 of NC_140952.1, forward strand.
AACCCCCATGTAAATCATGTCATGGACATTACAAGTGGTGAGAAAAAATACCATTCAAGCTATAACATTATAGGTTGGACAAGTGGTGGACCTTAACACCCAATTCCTCTTAATATAATGACATAGAGTGGACAACTGGTGAATCATGAGACCAAACCTACTAGGGATAATAGGTTGGACAAGTGGTGGACCTTGAATGTAAACCCCCCATGTACAAAATATCATGGGTATTGGGTATTTCAATGGAGCCTAGCAACTTAGAGACATAGTGGAGCTTACTTCTCTCCATGTTTCAATGGAGCCTATCTAGGACAAACAGTGGAGGTTTCTTCTCTCCATGTTTGAATGAGCCTAGCTTGGATAAGTGGTGGACCTTTCCTTCTCTATATGTTTTAATAGAGTTAGCTTGGGCAAGTGGTGGACCTTGGAATAAAACCCCCATGTAAAGCATATCATGGGCAATTCAAGTGGTGAGAAAGGATACCATTTAAAATATAACCTTATAGGTTGGACAAGTGGTGGACCTTAACACATAGTTCTTCTTAATATAATGACATAGAGTGTACAAGTGGTGAATCTTGAGACCAAACAACTCGTGCTACTAGGGATAATAGGTTGGACAAGCAGTGGACCTTGAATGTAAACCCCTCATGTACAAAATTATGGATTTAGGGTATTTTAATGGAGCCTAGCTTGAAGACATGGTGGAGATTGCGTCTCTCAATGTTTCAATGGAACCTATCTTGGAGAAATGGTGGAGCATCCTTCTCTCCATGTTTCAATGGAGCCTATCTTGGACAAGTGGTGGACCTTTGCTTCTCTCTATGTTTCAATAGAGTTAGCCTGGACAGTGGTGGATCTTGGAACAAAACCCCTTTGTAAAACATAGCATGCGCATTACAAGTGATAAGAAAAAATATCATTCAAGATATAACCTTATAGGTTGGAAAAGTGGTGATGGACCTTGACAAGTGGTGAAGGATACCATTTAAGATATACCCTTATAAGTTGGACAAGTGGTAGACCTTAACACCCAGTTCTTCTTAATATAATAACATAGAGTGGATAAGTGGTGAATCTTAAGACCAAACCACTCATGCTACTAGGTATAGTACGATAGAGAAGTGATAGACCTTGAATGTAAACACCCCATGTACAAAATATCATGGTTTTAGGGTGTTTCAATGGAGCCTAGCATCTTGGAGACATGGTAGATCTTGATTCTTTCCATGTTTGAATGGCACTTATCTTGGAAAAATGATGCAGGTTACTTCTCTCCATGTTTCAACGGAGCCTAGCTTTGACAAGTGGTGAACCTTTACTTCTCTCTATGTTTGAATAGAGTTAGCTTGGACAATTGGTCGACCTTTGCTTCTCTCTATCTTTGAATAGAGTTAGCTTGGACAAGTCGTGGACCTTGGAATGAAACCCCCATGTAAAACATATCATGGGCATTTCAAGTGGTGAGAAAAGATACCATTTAAGATATAACCTTATAAGTTGGACAAGTGGTGGACCTTAAGACATAGTTCTTCTTAATATAATGACATAGAGTGTACAAGTGGTGTATCTTGAGACCAAACCACTCGTGCTACTAAGGATAATAGGTTAGACAAGTGGTGGGCCTTGAAATAAAACCCCCCATGTACAAAATAAAATGGGTTTAGGGTATTTAAATGGATCCTAGCTTGGAGACATGGTAAAGCTTGCTTCTCTCCATGTTTCAATGAAGCCTATCTGGGAGAAATGGTGGATCATCATTCTCTCCATGTTTCAATATAGCCCAGCTTGGACAAGTGGTGGACCTTTGGTTCTCTCTATGTTTCAATAGAGTTAGCTTGGACAAGTGGCGAACATTGAAACAAAACTCCCATGTAAAACATATCATGGGTAGTTCAAGTTGTGAGAAAAAACACCATTTAAAATATAACCTTATAGGTTGGAGAAGTGGTGGACCTTAACACCCAATCCTTTTTAAAACAATTGCATAGAGTGGACAAGTAGTGAATCTTGAGACCAAACCTATCAAGCTACTAGGGATACTAGGTTGGACAAGTGGTGGACCTTGAATGTAAATCCCCTATGTACAAAATATCATGGGTTTAGGGTGTTTCAATGGAGTTTAGCATATTGGACACATGGTGGAGCTTGCTTCGCTCTATGTTTCAAGTGGTGCACCTTCAATTATTTTCCCATACCTAGTTTAGACAACCCATACACTTCGTAACTCTAAAGGTTGGACGAGTGGTAGAGCTTTGTTTATTTCCATGTTTTAATAGATCTTAGCTTGGACAAGTGGTGGACCTTGGAAAAAAGTCCCCTGTCCAACATAGCTGAGTTTTTTCATGTTTTAATGGAAGAGAGATTCGAAAATGATGGAGCTTGCTTATCTCCATGTGGATTTTAGAACTAGCTTGGACAAGTGGTGGAGCTTTGCTTTTCTACTCTTCATAATACAATGATGTATAGGTTGGTTACATGGTGAATCTTAAGGCCAAACCTCCCATCTTACTAGAGATGATAGGTTGGACAAGTGGTCAACCTTCTATCATTTCTTCATGCCTATAATTAGACAATTAGTAGAACTAGCATCTTTCTATGTTGTCTAGAGCTGAGCTTGGACAAGTAGTGGACCTTGCTACTCTCTTCCCTTGGTTTATTAGTTTGAAGACTCATTACTTAGGTTACAAGTAGGTATGTAATTTGTTAATCTCAAGGGACTTTGAATATTGAATAGTAAGAAAGTCAAGTGCTGGTTTGAAGATCTTTTGCTTATCTAAACTAAACTCTAACTCAATAATAAGTTTCTAAAGTTCCACGAATTGTCCTATCTAAGCTCCAAAAGAGTCTTAATTGGTTTGTGCTAGATTCTAACTTCCTTGATGGGATAGAATCCTAGAAAAATGAGACGCTATAAGTTTTACCTTAGCTCAAATGGATTTTCACTTAAACAATACTGCACTTTGGCACTCTAGTATCTTTGTCGCGATGGAGTTTAACACTAGATACATAGTAGTGATATTTAAGCTTCATGTCTCTTCACTTGATCGAGATATGAGACCATACTTTCAAGGTCACCACTTGTCTTACCTAAAGACCAATGTGAGACATGGGAGCAAGAAAGCCATCCAATATTGTTTTAAGAACTATTACATAGACAATCAATAACTTAAGTAAAGCAAAAAGACTTGGATCTTTCACAATTAATAACTTAAGTAAAGCCAAAAAGACTTGGATCTTTGACATTTTTTTTCAAACTAAAAAAGCACAATCTCATGCTAACAAAACTATAAATCACAATTGAAAGTTTTGAACAAGAAAAAGATCAGGAATCTTAATAAGAAGGATACTTTTCATTTCATTTGATGATTACAAATTAAAATAAAGTCTCTCAAGAAATTGATAAACAAAAAATGTAGGTGACTGCTTCATTATTTTGAGCAAAAATATCAAAATCTCTAATAAATGAGCTCCATCTAGTAGTATACTTTGTAAGATCCTGCAAGAAGGAATAAAAAGAAAGATTTGTTAGATACCATGCACATGAGTGTTCAAGCATGTGTATCAAGAATATATGACATGTCACTAGTACCTTAGGGTTGGTTTCTATCTAGCCTTAGAAGATGTTCTTAGCTTTCACCTTATTTATATAAGCCTTTGTTGTGGTTGCCTTCAAAACTCCTTTTGTGTTACAACCCAATTGCCTAGCTAAAGTGGTCAATTGTGATGTCTTCATGCTTTCAATGGGTGTACGCTCCTTTGCCAAGATCTCTTGTATTTGGGCTCTTCTCATTTCATTGCGGTGGCTTGTGTCACTTGCGTCTTCAATGGTAGTTTCATCTCTGTCACCTTTTACAAGTGGTATTCTTCTTGTAAAGAACACGTTAGCTTACCAAACATCATTTTTCTGCTTCCAATACTCCATGATTTGTTTGTATTCACTATCATTTGTCACTATAGGTTGCCATAACGATTAGAAGCAATTAAATCACGCACATCCCTTCTCTCATCAAGCTGAATCAAGTATGGCAGTAGCTCCTCCAAGAGCATATTGTCAACCATCTTCTCAGCATCAAATTGTGGTGGAAAAATGCAATTGTTTGCTGGTGAAATACATCCCTTGTAAGGAGAGTCATCAACAAGCACTGTTCTTTGTGGATCACATTCAAACCCCATGGCAATTTTGGCTAGAGGCTTGAACATTGCCTCAACGTTTAGATTGTCGGGTCTAAACAATTTTTGAGTTTGAGCGGTGTAGCAAACATCTTGCGACCAAATTGCAAAGAAAGGCAATGTATCCTCAGCTAAGTTGTTTAGTGCTGCAAGGATTTGATACACATTATTCCTAATAGCTGTCGACCAAATTGCAACATTAAACCTCTGTAAAATAGTCTTCAAGAATTGGATGCAACCTGGCTTGAGTATAATATATCTTTTTGAATCCATTTGCACCGAGTTGTGATGTGAGGATGGTTGAGGGGAACGTTTCAACAATAGACCATTTAAATCCAATATAATTGTAAGCATGGATTTCTCAACATCTACACTACATGACGTAGTAGCAATTGGCAATAGCTCCTGAGTGGACTTTTCAGTCTCTTTTGATGTACGTTGCATTTTTGAAGCATCGATTTCTTGGTTCTCATTATTGGAAGCTTGCTCAAGTTGCACAACACTAAACTCTAGTACAGAAATTTCATCCATCTTGAGCACTTTAGAAACCATAGAATCTATGGATTCTATAGTTGTTGATTGAACCATAGGAGCATTATCCATCCCAGTTTGTGAATCTAAGAAAACAGACACACAAATGGTATCTCAAAACCACTAGAATTTTATTCACCATATTTATATGTAGAAGTCCTAGTAAGAAATTTATTTAAGATAAAGTCGTCGTTAGAATCCTTGCAACCATTTTCAGCATTCGTACACAAAACACCACTTGTCTAAAATACAATCTACTAACTCAACATTTTCCATCCTACACTTTATTAAAGATGAGTAGTTAAAGAGAAAACTAAAAGCCACAACTTGTTGAGGAAACATGGATACAAGGTCCACCAAATGTCCAACCTAAACTACAAGCAAACAATTAGAGATTTGGCTTAGATTTGGATTCAAAGGCCACCACTTATTCAAGTAAGATAACTCCACTTGTTTAAGACAGTAATGTTTGAAACCTAAACATTGATTAAATTTTGGTAAGATTTATCACAAATCTACAGTAGAATCAAGATTCTATGGCCAAGGTAGTCAAATAAGTTAGACAACACACAAAGCATAAGAGCACTCTAGATTCTCGTTGAGCATAAACTAAACAATAATCAAATGTTATATTCACTGGAGATTTCATCCATGAAAAATGAAAATGATGCATGTACTTGAGATTTCCATCCATGTACAATACTTTACAATGTCAAGTAAAGTTATAGTCAGCAAACAACTCTTCTCCTGCTTCAACTTGACAAATAGTCTCAATGCATACATGGCCATATTCTTCTGACTTGATGTGTGAAGAGGTGCATTTATGCCAAGGTGGCAAATTTGGATCAAATGTATAGCGTACGTTGGGACAGACATTTGTACTGTGAGAACTATTTATATAACCCGACACGTTTCCTTCTTCTACACAACCAATAATGTATGATTGATCTTCCTCTTCTTCTATGTTTGGATCCTCTAAAAGATAATATTTATAAGCTCTTGGAAACATTTTGCATATCTTTTTCCAATCTTGAAATCTATACTTATGCCCTCCATAGTTTAGAATAGTCAAACCACTTTCCAGGGTAGTATGCACAAATAGCCCATAACCAGCTCCTTGAATACATGAACGTCGCACTTCAAAATCCACACCGTTAATATGAAAAATTACATCTTTGAGAATAAGAAAAGTTGGTGTCCCAAAAGGATCTTCATGCCAATCATAGTGTGAAATACATTTAGTTTTTATATCACTTAACTCCTTTGTGTGTGCAAAAAGAAAAAAATATTATGCATAAAATAATGACAAGATCAAAGAAAGATATCATTATTTTATAGTCCAATAGGTCCATTGTATGGAAGACTTAGAGTGCCTCTTACATGGTGCCTCCAAGGTTTTCAAAAAATAAAATCATTGAAAAAAAAAAGCCACTGTGTCTCCAATCTATTGCCCATTTGAAGCATAGAGAGAACCAAGGTCCACCACTTGTCCAAGCTAGACATGGAGCATTGACACAAGATCCAACACTTATCCAAGAACCCTATAGTATATGTGGTAACATGGGATGCATTGATGCAACAAAAGTAGTCTAGCCTCCTCATTCATCTCTTTTTTCTTGTAGCCTAGAGGGATTAGTTTCAAGATCTATCACTAGTCAAAAACTACACACATAGAACATTGATACAAGGTTCCACCACATGTGAAACCTATCATCTCTAGTAGCATGGATGGTTTGATATCAAGGTTCACCACGTGTCCTACCTATACTCTATTGTAGCATAGAGATTTTGGTTTGGTGGTACTACACTTGTCCAAACTTGGCTTGTTGTTGATATCTGGAGGTAATCAAGGGTCCTCCACTTGTCCAAGTTAGGCATATAAAACAATTGCAAGGTCCACCATGTGTACAACATATGATTGATTATAGCATGCATGGTCTTATTTCATGGGCAACCATCTTCTCTCCAACATGTGTCCAACCTCGGCTCCATTGAAGCATGGAGAGAAGCAAGGTCCACCACTTATCAAAGCTATTATTTTCTCCCAGTGCTTTCAAAACCCAGAATACATTGTACATGGGGGGGGGGGTTCTTATTTCAAGGTCCACCACTTGGCTAAGATTGGATCCATTGAAACATAAAGAGAAGCAAGCTCTACCATTTGTCCAAGCTAGATGCCATTGAAACATGAAAACCCCATAATATGTTGTATACGGAGGGTGTTTTTCAAGGTCTACCACTTGTCTAAGCTATGGTCCATTGGAACATGGAGAGAAGCAAAGCTCCACCACTTTTCTAAGCTAGGATCCATTAAAACATGGAGAGAAGCAAGCTTCGTTGTTTGTCTAAGCTAGGCTCCATTGGAACATGGAGAAAACAAGCTCCACCACTTGTCTATTATTGCATAGAGATTCTAGTTTGAAGGTCCACCACTTGTCCAACCTTGCCTTCATGTATGGAGATAATCAAGAGTGCAATGCTTCTCTAAGCTAAGGACATAAAAGAGTTTCAAGGTCCACTACATATACGATCTATGATGGGTTGTAGCATGGGAGGTTTCATTTTAAGATTGACCACTTCTCCAGCTCCGCTTGTCCAACCTCAGATCCATTGAAGCATGGAAAAGAAAGGTCTGCCAACTCTCCAAAATAGGCAAGAAAATCTCTATAAAACCCATGAATTGTTAATATATGCTATGCTGTGGAGTTTTGTTTGAAGGTCCACTCCTTATCCAAGCTACAATCCATTGAAGCATGGAAATAAGTAAGATATATCTCTAGTCCAAGATAGGATCTATTGAAACATAGAGAGTATCAAGGTCCACCACTTGTCCAAGCTATGCATGGGTAATTGATATAAGGACCACTATGTTTTCACCTATACTATGCTCTATCATGGATGGTTTCATATCCCACCAATTTTCCAACCTATTTAATAGGTTATATTATGGGGGTTTGGTTTCAAGGTACTTCACTTGTCTAAGGTGGGCTCCATTGAACCATGGAGAGAAACAATCTCTACCACTTGTCCAAAATATGCTCCTTTAAAACATAAAAGCAAGGTCCACCACTTGTCCAAGCTAATGTTTCTCTCCATTGAAGCATGGAGAGAAACAAGGTCTACCACATGTCCAAAATATGCTCCATTGAAACATAAAAGCAAGGTCCACCACCTGTCCAAGCTAATATAACAAATGGGTGTTGGTTACAAGGTGTACTACACTTGTCTAAACTAGTCTCCATGCAAGGTCCACCACATGTCCAAGCTATATGAGCTTGGTTTGAAGGTCTACCACACCTCTTGAAATTAGGATCCATGTAAGATCCACCTTTTGTCAAGCTATGCCTTTAGTGAGTACTAAAACTAAGTAAATTGCAGTACTTAAATACCTTTCCAAGCTCATTAAGATTTTGGTCTCTAAGGCCACCACCACATGTCTAATCTATGCTCTAATTGATTACTTATGCTAGTTCTCAAAGTCCAAATATAAGCTCCCTTCTAGCAAGGTTAGTTTAAATTTAGGCTCCAACACCTGTCTAAGTTAGGTTCAATTTATGAAGCATCACCATTTAACCATGCTACAATCTAATGTATCATATCAAGGGGGTATTGATAAAAGGTCCAAAACTTATTGAGTTCAAGCTCTTAAGTAATTAAGTCTTTGTGAGTATTAAATGTTATAGTTTTAGTCTAAAGATCCACCATTCAAAAACTCAAGTAATTTACTATTTACATTCAAACCTTGAATGCTTGAGATAAAAAATACAAACTCAATCAATACTATATAAAGCAAAATCTAACATTAAGAGTATCAAATCAATAACAAGAAACACTAACATGCACAAGAAACTCAAAACATACGTGTCTCCATTTCCAAAAAGTCCTCCATTGAGAGAGGATGTTGTTGTTCTTCTTCTTCTCTTCGTGGAGAGGACTCCTCTGTAACAGGCACAGTGTCGTCTAGCCCATTTTTCTATATCTTCATGAGACTTGACAAAGTCTAGCAGCATGGTCTCCATGTTTTTTGCCTCCTCCACACTATCAACTAAGCATATAACTTCTTTTTTCTGTTGTATTCCTTCTTGTGCAACCAAGGAACCATCACCAAAAACATTGACAAGCTTGCGGTCTTCAAAACAATATGTATGAATGTAGTGCTTGACCAAAGCTCTTTTTTTTGCCTCCAAATATTACAAATCTGACATATGGTTATCTGCTACTTGAAGAAGAGAACAATCAATTTGCATGGGATGTTCCTCTAATCTTCTTCTCAGGTCTTCAAATGCATTGCCTTGTCCCAAGAAGGCAATAACTGTTAGGAATTGAATTGCTCCTTTGCAAGGAGCTGATGGAAAGTGATGCAATACACCACAACAATGGTAGCTCAGATTATCTCCCATGGCGTGAAAGACACATTGCAATTTTGTGAAGTTAGTGAAATCCACAAATGCAAGAAAGACAAATCCAGGACCTGTTGACCCTCCAACAATAGCCAAGATCCCATGCAAAGCATTGTTAAATGTCTCCTCACTCCACTTCAAATTGCCTCCAACAATTTTTGTCATATCTAAAACACATAAGCCAATAGGAACTTTATTATTGAAGTAGCGCATCAAGTAGAGATTGCCTTACATTTGTAGACTCACCACATAGATTGACCATGGCAAATCTCTAGGCTCAATTTTCTCCTTTTGAAGGTGAACTGCCCATTGCATGTATTTTATTGCTCCATTTGGAAAAGCCATTTTCTTTGTTCCACGCGTCAAACTAGATCTGATCCGTTCCTCGCATAGCATTAAAAGTGTTTTATAAACAACATCATTGATGTTATACATTTTGACCACCTCCTCCCAATCTCTACATGGTGAGGACTCATTCAAATTGTTGAAGCCTTCAAGAAGTGCATCTTGAATCAATTTGTCTTGCTTCAACTGCTTGATTCGATCATACATGTCAGTTGCATCACCATCCTTTGCACTCTTTGACAGTAAAATCTTCTCATCTCTAATCTCTTCTTGAATAGTCTTTACCTCTGATTCCTCAAGGCCACAAAGGTATCTAAATACAGTTGTTGGGGGTTTCTTATTCTTCTCTTCTAGCCTTTCAATGATTTCTATCCAGCAATCATAAATTAAATCAGAGTACGTGACCATGTGTGTCTGTTTAGCAATCCAACTTGCTATTCCACTCATTCTTGCTAATCGAAGAAAAGCCTAAATAGAAATAGAAAAATAATTAAACTATTGAGCAAGATTTGTTAATTAAACACTATAAAAAAGACAAAGAAAATAACTTACATCCTATCTGGCACGAGATGCATGTCCCTTTGCCATTCCACTTGCTGCCATTGGTGGTCGTCCTGAGAAGATCTATTGACTCCGTAAATGTCTCAATATTTGGATGTAAGATTGCTTGACATACAATGTCTGAGCCTCCTCATTTGCAATGGCAGATATAGCAGTTGCAACAAATGGAGGAGCATTCACGACAATGCGAGCCTTTCTAAATTTATACACGCTAATCAGTCTTTCAAATATCTCTTTGTTGTTTTGTTCATTGTGAAGCAAAACTTTTGCAGCATAGATTGAATGTTGCCCATCAAGAATCCAATAATGATAATCTTTAATTTTTTGCTCTTCTACTACCAAAGGAGTCCCCTTCTTTGACTTTGCATTTCGAACAAGCATCAAATATGCACATGCTGCAGGCTTGGTCGTACTCCGTGAAAATCCAAATAACACACTTTCAACGTCTTTTTTATGAGGAGCAAGCCAACAATTTTGAATAGGGATATCAAATTCCCTATATTGGAAAGAAAAATAGTTTATGTACTTATTCATTCCACCTGTATATTTTTCTTGTCTTTTTATGGCCTTAGCTTCTAAAACATCTGGATCCACAATTCTCATCTTTGACATTGAACCCTCTGTTAATGAGGATGCCAAAGATGCCTTGTCTACATCCAAAATGGAACTAGTTTGCTTAGCTGTAACTTTCTGCACTTTTGCTTGCTTCTTTGTGGATGGTGGTCGTGAAGCTTTCACCTTTTTTCGTTGTAGTGTGGCAATGACGGAGCTTTGAAGTTGATCTGCTGTGATATTTGGATTTGATTCTACAAACTTCCATCCTCGAGAAAACATTGTCTCTTCTTTGTTTCTAGACATGTGCTCCAATGCATATGCTCCTAGAGATAGTTGAAATTCTAGATTCATTGGAACTAGAATGTCAATGCATTCCACCTCCGGATGACTATCAACTACAGAGACAGATGCTTCCACAACTTGTCCAACATCTTCAAACAAGCTGTCATTCTTCTTTTTGGCAATAAATAGATGCACCTTATGAAATTGTGCACCCTCTATACCATGTATGTCCAAATACCATTTCCTAAGATCATTGCAAGTATAGTCAATTGAGACCGCAACCCTTGCAACCTGTTTTTTTGGAGCCATCTTTCCTGAAACAAAAAAAAAATGTTATTTTAACATATACTTTTTTGTAGTGAATTAAGTTTGTGTGAATACAAGGTCCACCACTTGTTCAAGCTAGATCTAAGCAAGTATACATAGTGATCTTTTAAGCTAGTAAACTAAGAGAAGGGAGAAGTAAGGTCCACCACTTGTCCCTAAGCTCAGCTCTAGACAACATGGAGAGATTCGAGGTCTACTAATTGTCTAATATAGGCTAACTCTATTGAAACATAGAGAGAAGAAAAGGTCCACCACTTGTCCAATCTAGGGTCCATTGAAACATGGAGAGAAGAATGCTCCACTATTTGTCCAAAATAGGCTCCATTGAAACATGAAGAGAAGCAAGCTGCACCATGTCTCCGAGATGCTACGCTCCATTGAAATACCTTAAACCCACGATATTTTGTATATGTCGGGTTTAAATTCAAGGTCCACCACTTGTCCAACCTATTATCCCTAGTAGCATGAGTGGTTTGGTCTCAAGATTCACCCCTTTTTCACTCTATGTCATTATATTAACAAGATCTGAGTGTTAAGGTCCAACATTGGCCCAACCTATAAGGCTATATCTTAAATGGTATTACTTACCACCACTTGGAATGCACATGATAGGTTTTACATAGGGGTCCGTTTCCAAGGTCCACCACTTGTCCAAGCTAACTCTATTGAAACATAGAGAGAAGCAAAGGTCCACCACTTATCCAAGATAGACTCCATTGAAACATGGAGAGAAGGATGCTCCACCATTTGTCCAAGCCAGGTTCGATTGGCACATGAAGAGAAGCAAGCTGCACCATGTCTCCAAAATGCTATGCTCCATTGAAATATCTTAAACCCATGATATTTCGTACATAGGGGGTTTACATTCAAGGTCCACCACTTGTCCAACCTATAATCACTAGTAGCATGAGTGGTTTGGTCTCAAGATTCACCACTTTTCCACTCTATGTCATTATATTAAGAAGATCTGGGTGTTAAAGTCCACCACTTGTCCAACCTATAAGGCTATATCTTAAAGGGTATTCTTTCTCACCACTTGGAATGACCATGATAGGTTTTACATGGGGGTTTGGTTCCAAGGTCCACCACTTGTCCAAGCTAACTCTATTGAAACATAGAGAGAAGCAAAGGTCCACCACTTGTCCAAGCTAAGGTCCATTGAAACATGGAGCGAAGGATGCTCCGCCATTTATCCAAGATAGGCTCCATTGAAACATGAAGAGAAGCAAGCTGCACCATGTCTCCAAGATGCTAAACTTCATTGAAATACCTTAAACCCACGATATTTTATACATGGGGGGTTACATTCAAGGTCCACCACTTGTCTAACCTATTATCGCTAGTAGCATGAGTGGTTTGGTCTCAAGGTTCACCACTTTTCCACTCTATGGCATTATATTAAGAAGATCTAGGTGTTAAGGTCCACCACTTGTCCAACCTATAAGGCTATATCTTAAAGAATATTCTTTCTCGCCACTTGGAGTGACCATGATAGGTTTTACACGGGGGTTTGATTCCAAGGTCCACCACTTGTCCAAACTCATACTCTATTGAAACTTAGAGAGAAGCAAAGGTCCACCACTTGTACAAGCTAGTCTCCATTGAAACATGGAGAGAAGGATGCTTCTCCATTTGTCAAAGATAGGCTTCATTGAAACATGAAGAGAAGCAAGCTGCACCATGTCTCCAAGATGCTAGGATCCATTGAAATACCTTAAACCCACGATATTTTTTACAGATGGGGTTTAAATTCAAGGTCAACCACTTGTCCAAGCTATTATCCCTAGTAGCATGAGTGGTTTGGTCTCAAGATTCACCACTTTTTCACTCTATGGCATTATATTAAGAAGATCTGGATTTTAAGGTCGACCACTTTTCTAACCTATAAGGCTATATCTTAATGGGTATTATTTCTCACCACTTGGAATGACCATGATATGTTTTACATGGGGGTTTGGTTCCAAGGTCCACCACTTGTCTAAGCTAACTCTATGGAAACATAGAGAGAAGCAAAGGTCCACTACTTATACAAGCTAGTCTCCATTGAAACATGGAGAGAAGGATGATTCACCATTTGTCGAAGATAGGTTTCATTGAAACATGAAGAGAAGCAAGCTGCACCATGTCTCCAAGATGCTAAGATCCATTGAAATACCTTAAACCCACGATATTTTTTACAGGTGGGGTTTAAATTCAAGGTCAACCACTTGTCCAAGCTATTATCCCTAGTAGCATGAGTGGTTTGGTCTCAAGATTCACCACTTTTCCACTCTATGTCATTATATTAAGAAGATCAGGGTGGTAAAGTCGACCACTTGCCAACCTATAAAGGTATATCTTAAAGGGTACTCTTTTTCACCACTTGGTATGACCATGACATGTTTTACATGGGGGTTTGGTTCCAAAGTCCACCACTTATCCAAGTTAACTCTATTCTTCTCATAGAGAGAAGCAAAGGTCCACCACTTGTCCAAGCTAAACTCCATTGAAACATGGAGAGAAGCATACTCCACCATTTGTCGAAGCTAACTTTATTGAAACATGGGGGGTTTACGTTCAAGGTCCACCACTTGCCCAAGCTATTATCACTAGTAGCATGAGTGGTTTTGTCTCAAGATTCACCACTTTTTCACTCTGTCATTATATTACGAATATTTGGGTGTTAAGGTCCACCACTTGTCCAACCTATAAGGCTACATCTTAAAGGTTGTTCTTTCTCACCACTTGGAGTGACCATGATAGGTTTTACATTGGGGTTTGGTTCCAAGGTCCACCACTTGTCCAAGCTAGGGTCTATTGAAACATGGAGAGAAGGATGCTCCAGCATTTGTCCAAGATAGGCTCCATTGAAACATGAAGAGAAGCGAGCTGCACCATGTCTCCAAGATGCTAGGCTTCATCGAAATACCTTAAACCCACGATATTTCATACATGGGGGGTTTACATTCAAGGTCCACCACTTGTCCAACCTATTATCACTAGTAGCATGAGTAGTTTGCTCTCAACATTCAGAAATTTTCCACTCTATGTCATTATATTAGGAATACCTGGGTATTAAGGTCCACCACTTGTCCAGCCTATAAGGCTATATCTTAAAGGTTATTCTTTCTCACCACTTGGAGTGACCTCTATAGGTTTTACATGGGGGTTTGGTTCCAAGGTCCACCACTTGTCCAAGCTAACTCTATTGAAACATAGAGAGAAAGATGCTCCACTATTTGTCCAAGATAGGCTCCATTGAAACATGACGAGAAGCAAGCTGCACCATGTCTCCAAGATGCTATGCTCCATCGAAATACCTTAAACCCACGATATGTCGTAGATAAGGGGTTTACATTCAAGGTCTACCACTTGTCCATGCTATTATTGCTAGTAGCATGAGTGGTTTGGTCTCAAGGTTTATCACTTTTTCACTCTTTGTCATTATATTAAGAATATCTGGGTGTTAAGGTCCACCACTTGTCCAACCTATAAGGCTACATCTTGAAGGTTATTCTTTCTTACCACTTGGAGTGACCATGATAGGTTTTACATGGGGGTTTGGTCCGAAGGTCCACCACTTGCCCAAGCTAACACTATTGAAATATAGAGAGAAACAAAGGTCCACCACTTATCCAAGCGAAGCTCCATTGAAACATGGAGAGAAGGATGCTCCACCATTTGTCGAAGCTAACTCTATTGAAACATGGGGGGTTTACGTTCAAGGTCCACCACTTGTCCAAGCTATTATCACTAGTAGCATGAGTGGTTTTGTCTCAAGATTCACTACTTTTTCACTCTATGTCATTATATTAAGAATATTTGGGTGTTAAGGTCCACCACTTGTCAAACCTATAAGGCTATATCTTAAAGGTTATTTCTTCTCACCACTTGGAGTGACAATGATAGGTTTTACATAAGGGTTTTGGTTCCAAGGTCCACCACTTGTCCAAGCTAACTCTATTGAATCATAGAGAGAAGCAAATGTCGACCACTTGTCCAAGCTAGGGTCCATTAAAACATGGAGAGAAGGATGCTCCACCATTTGTCGAAGCTAACTCTATTGAAACATGGGGGGTTTACGTTCAAGGTCCACCACTTGTCCAAGCTAACTCTATTGAATCATAGAGAGAAGCAAAGGTCCACCACTTGTCCAAGCTAGGCTCCATTGAAACATGGAGAGAAGAATGCTCCACTATTTGTCAAAGCCAACTCTATTGAAACATGGGGGGTTTGCGTTCAAGGTCCACCACTTGTCCAAGCTATTATCACTAGTAGCATGAGTGGTTTTGTCTCAGGATTCACCACTTTTTCACTCTTTGTCATTATATTAAGAATATATATCTGTTAAGGTCCACCTCTTGTTCAACCTATAAGGCTATATCTTAAAGGTTATTCTTTCTCGCCACTTGGAGTGACCATTATAGGTTTTACATGGGGGTTTGGTTCCAAGGTCCACCACTTGTCCAAGCTAACTCTATTGAAACATAGAGAAAAGCAAAGGTCCACCACTTGTCCAAGCTAGGGTCCATTGAAACATGGAGAGAAAGATGCTCCACCATTTGTCCAAGATAGGCTCTATTGAAACATGAAGAGAAGCAAGCTGCACCATGTCTCCAAGATGCTATGCTCTATTGAAATACCTGAAACCCACGATATTTCGTACATGGGGGGTTTGCATTCAAGGTCCGCCACTTGTCCAAGCATTTATCCTTAGTAGCATGACTGGTTTGGTTTAAAGACTCACCACTTTTCTACTCTATGTCATTATATTAAGAAGATCTGGGTTTTAAGGACGACCACTTTTTCAACCTATAAGGCTATATCTTAAAGGATATTCTTTCTCACCACTTGGAATGATCATGATAAGTTTTACATGTGGGTTTGGTTCCAAGGTCCACCACTTGTCCAAGCTAACTCTATGGAAACATAGAAAGAAGCAAAGGTCCACCACTTGTACAAGCTAAGCTCCATTGAAACATGGAGAGAAGGATGATTCACCATTTGTCGAAGATAGGCTTCATTGAAACATGAAGAGAAGCAAGCTGCACCAAGTCTCCAAGATGCTAGGATACATTGAAATACCTTAAACCCACGATATTTTTTACATGTGGGGTTTAAATTCAAGGTCAACCACTTGTCGAAGCTATTATCCCTAGTAGCATGAGTGGTTTGGTCTCAAGATTCACCACCTTTCCACTCTATGTCATTATATTAAGAAGATCAGAGTGTTAAGGTCGACCACTTGTCCAACCTATAAGAGTATATCTTAAACGGTATTCTTTCTCACCACTTGGAATGACCATGATATGTTTTACATGGGGGTTTGGTTCCAAGGTCCACCACTTATCGAAGTTAACTCTATTCTTCTCATAGAGAGAAGCAAAGGTCCACCACTTGTCCAAGCTAGGCTCCATTGAAACATGGAGAGAAGTATGCTCCACCATTTGTCGAAGCTAACTGTATTGAAACATGGGGGGTTTACGTTCAAGGTCCACCACTTGTCCAAGCTATTATCGCTAGTAGCATGAGTGGTTTTCTCTCAAGATTCACCACTTTTCCACTCTGTCATTATATTACGAATATCTGGGTGTTAAGGTCTACCACTTGTCCAACCTATAAAGCTATATCTTAAAGGTTGTTCTTTCTCACCACTTGGAGTGACCATGATAGGTTTTACATTGGGGTTTGGTTCCAAGGTCCACCATTTGTCAAAGCTAGGGTCCATTGAAACATGGAGAGAAGGATGCTCCACCATTTGTCCAAGATACGCTCCATTGAAACATGAACAGAAGTGAGTTGCACCATGTCTCCAAGATGCTAGGCTTCATCGAAATACCTTAAACCCACGATATTTTATACATGGGGGGTTTACATTCAAGGTCCACAACTTGTCCAACCTATTATCGCTAGTAGCATGAGTGGTTTTCTCTCAAGATTCACAACTTTTCCACTCTATGTCATTATATTAGGAATACCTGGGTGTTAAGGTCCACCACTTGTCCAACCTATAAGGCTATATCTTAAAGGTTATTCTTTCTTACCACTTGGAGTGACCATGATAGGTTTTACATGGGGGTTTGGTCCAAAGGTCCACCACTTGTCCAAGCTAGGCGCCATTGACACATGGAGAGAAGGATGCTCCACCATTTGTCAAAGCCAACTCTATTGAAACATGGGGGGTTTACGTTCAAGGTCCGCCACTTGTCCAAGCTATTATCCCTAGTAGCATGAGTGGTTTTGTTTCAAGATTCATCAAATTTTCACTCTATGTCATTATATTAAGAATATTTGGGTGTTAAGGTCAACCACTTGTCCAACCTATAAGGCTATATCTTAAAGGTTATTCTTTCTCACCACTTGGAGTGACCATGATAGGTTTTACATGGGGGTTTGGTTCCATCGTCCACCACTTGTCCAAGCTAACTCTATTGAATCATAGAGACAAGCAAAGGTCCACCACTTGTCCAAGATAGGGTCCATTGAAACATGGAGCGAAGGATGCTCCACCATTTGTCCAAGATAGGCTCCATTGAAACATGAAGAGAAGCATGCTGCACCATGTCTCCAAGATGCTAGGTTCCATCGAAATACCTGAAACCCATGATATTTTGTAGATGAGGGGTTTACTTTCAAGGTCGACCACTTGTCCAAGCTCTTATCGCTAGTAGCATGAGTGGTTTGGTCTCAAGATTCACCAGTTTTCCACTCTGTCATTATATTAAGAATATCTGGGTGTTAAGGTCCACCACTTGTGCAACCTATAAGGCTATATCTTAAAGGTTATTCTTTCTCACCACTTGGAGTGACCATTATAGGTTTTACATGGGGGTTTGGTTCCAAGGTCCACCACTTGTCCAAGCTAACTCTATTGAACATAGAGAGAAGCAAAGGTCCACCACTTGTCTAAGCAAAGCTCCATTGAAACATGGAGAGAAAAATGCTCCAGTATTTGTCCAAGATAGGCTCCATTGAAACATAAAGAGAAGCAAGCTGCACCATGTCTCCAAGATCCTAAGCTCCATTGAAATACCTTAAACCCACGGTATTTCGTACATGGGGGGTTTACATTCAAGGTCCACCACTTGTCCAAGCTATTATCTTCAGTAGCATGAGTAGTTGGGTCTCAAGATTCACCACTTTTCCACTCTATGTCGTTATATTAATAAGGTTTGGGTGTTAAGGTCCACCACTTGTCCAACCTATCAGACTATATCTTAAATGATATTTTTTCTCACCACTTGGAATGTGCATGATATGTTTACATTGTGTTTTGTTCCAAGGTCCACCACTTGTCCAAGCTAGATCTATTACATATATATTATACATACAATATTCAACTAGATTCCCTACCTATCATGTCATGTAGCATGGATGCTCTAGCTTTAAGGTCCACCATTGTCCAACCTATACTCTTATGTAAAGGAAAATCTCTCTATAAATTCAAAACCTTTTCGTCTAAATTTAAAATATCTGTCCCAAATTTTAAATATCCAACCTAAATTTTAAAATATCCCGCCGAAATTTTAAAATTCAAACTTTTTTATAAAATTTAAATTTTATCACTTAAATTTAAAATATTCCACGCGAAATTGATTTTAAATTCAAGTTCACCACTTAAATTCAAATATGCAAACCTCAAATCATTATATTGTACATAAATTCAAACAAATTCAAATTAACAAGCCTAAACCGATATTAGTATGCATAGATATGAATTTATCACACCTAAATTATATCACCATGTTAGAGAGAGTGGTTAGAGAATTTAAACAAGGTCCACCACTTGTCCAACCTAGATACCAAGAAAGATTGAGTGTACAAGGTATTGTTTGGAGGTCCTTATAGTCCACTGGTCTCAAGGTCCACCACTTGTGGTAAGGGTCACCAAAAAGTGTATATATTCATCCAAAGAAATACACGTATTTTTGGTCTACATGTCCTAGTTTCAACCATTTATGTCCATTAGGTGTATCACTAAACAACACTACTTTTGTTGAGAAACAGAAGTTACAATCATATCTACAAATGGATTAGAGGAAAATCATCTCAGCATACATCCAAAACTCGCTACAAGAATCGGCTTTAACAGATCACGCAAGTCTGTCTTTTAGTCAAGTTTAGTAGTATTACAATGTGTTATTTATTTGTGATATTTATGTATGTATATATACTATGTGTGCATATCGTAATTAAGTGTAATTGTGTATCTGCATTATATATGAGTATTACAATGAAATAACACAAATATACATACATACACATAGATAACACAGACGCACACACACATGAACATGTATTTTCAAGAGAGAGATAGCAAGATACAGAGATAGATAGAGAGAGAGAGAGAGAGAGAAATACCTGTTTTCTAGAGAGAGGAGAGAGGAGAGAGAAAGAACAGATTTCACTGTGTTTATGTATGTGGAAGAGAGGAAGACGATATATGGGAATATGTGCACGTTTTTTCAAGAGAGAGACAACAAGATAACAGATTTCACTGTGGTTATGTATGTGGAAGAGAGGAAGTTGTGTGGGAATATGTGCATGTATTTTCAAGAGAGAGACAACAAGATAACAGATTTCAATGTGGTTATGTATGTGGAAGAGAGGAAGACGATGTGTGGGAATATGTGTATGTGTGCGGGAATCCGTTTAAACTATGTATCTCTGTCTTTTGACGATAGAGTGTGTGTGCAAGAAAGAGTTAAAGAGAACCATCTTCTGTATATGGAGAAAGACAGAGAGTGAGAGAGAGAGAAATACTTGTTTTTTCTCTATTCGTGAGGTGTGCAATGTCTCTTGAGAAGAAGCTATGCCCGATCCTGCCCTTCTGGAAAGCGTTGCGTACAATGCTGTTTCTTTATCTTGTGCGGGAACTGTCAATCCTGTGCGCTCCACCTGTGCGTTGTGTACGATGCCTGGTTTGCTCCTCTACACGCGCGTATACTTCAACTGTGTGCAATCCGTGTGCGCTTTCTATGTGTTTGCTACTCGCTTGCTTTCTCAGTGTGCGTTGCTCGTGCGCTCTCTCTGTGCCTAATCTTGATAGGGTTTATTAGAATGCCACGTATGCTACAAGTCCATGTTTTATCATAGGATTAAAAAAAACAAAAACAGTATAGAACATTAACCAATTCACACGGCCAAAATTAAAGAAATCATGGTTGAAAATATGCAAAACATGCGTAACTCTATACTAGGAATTCACTTTAAAAAAAAGAAATCTATGGGCACTGCCCCTAGCCCCACGGGGGCGCTGCCCCTCGACCCCGCCCGGAACAATATCCCAAAATCAGCCTCCCAAGCCCCACCATCGAGAGCACTATATTCCACATCCCCATCAAGAGCGCTATCCCCAAACCTCACGTGGAAGCGTTGCCTCGTCAGATGCACCCCATTGTGGCATTGCCCTAAGACCCCGCATCTGGAGTGCCAAATGGGAACATTCTTCATTAGTGAATTTATTACATAAATTATATTTAGCATATACTTAAATATAATACAAATATTAACATATTAACTATACTACTAATTAACTATAGCAGTTCTAGATTATGTCCCATACTATATTTAAGGTGCCAAAGGTTTGGCCTTACGATCCTAGATTTAGCCAAGTGGTCAACACATATAGGACCAAGTGCACACTGTGCCACAAAACTTGGCCACCACTTCACTTGCCAAAGTTTAGGCCACATGGTCAATCCTAAGTTTCCAATTTTCTTATTATGTCATAAGAGACAACACTTCTTTTTTGTCACCTTTTGTCTCGTGGAAAACCTAGGCTTGTTTTCACATACTCATGCACTTCAAGCCATAATAAATTTTCATTACTCTTCGGCAACCCTTTTGTTCAAGTCTTTGAAAAAACGTTGTTTAAGGCCACCCTAAACTATTTTCATTTAGGGGTGTTTAAAACTAGCTTTTTGGCAATTCGAGAAGAAAATGGTCAAAGTTTTATACTTAGTTTTAACCACTTGTCCAATTCAAATATTGGAAAGCAAGGTCTTGTAATACTTTTCTTTGGACATCACACATTAAAACTAAGTCCCTCACTTGTCCAAGCTATGCTCTAATACAATAAAGGGATTTTGGTTTCAAGATGCACCACTTTCTCAACCTTGACTCCATTAAAGAAGCTAGCTCTACTTAGACATTTAATAGCAAGGTCCTGTAGCAGTTCACATTGAACATTTTCCATGACAGCTAGGTCCACCACTTATCTAAGCTATGCTCTAATAGAGTAAGAGGGTTTTGGTTTCAAGATCCACCACTTGTCCAAACTTGATTTGGGAAGCAAGGTCCTATAATAGTTTGCTTTGGACATTCACCATTACAACTAAGTCCACCACTTCTCCAAGCTATGTTCTAATACACTAAGGAGGTTTTGGTTTCAAGGAGAACCACTTGTACGACTTTGTTTTTGGAAGTAAGGTCTTTACATAGTTCACCTTGGACCTTGGACATTGGATACTACAACTAAGCCCACCACTTGTCCAAGCTATCCTCTATATATAGCCAAAGGGTTTGGGTTTCAAGATTCACCACTTTTCCAACCTTTCTTCCGTTAAAGAAAGGAGGGGCATTATAACTAGGTCCACCACTTGTCCAAGCTATGCTCTGATATAGAAAGGGGATTTTCGTTTCAAGATCCACCACGTGTTCAACCTTGCAAGACTCAAGGGATACTTGGACATTGGAAAGCATAGTCTTATAGTAGTTGATAGGTGGCAGTGGGTATTACAACTAGGTCCAACCTATGCTCTCATATAGCAAAGAGGCTTTGGTTTCAAGGTCCACCACTTGTCCAACCTTGCTTCCATTAAAGAAATGAGGGGCTACGTAAACATTGGCAAGCAAGGTAACAAGGTCCTAAGGTATTTCACCTTGGATATTGGGCATTATAACTAGGTCCACCACTTGTCCAAGCTATGCTCTGATATAGAAAGGGGATTTTCGTTTCAAGGTCCACCACGTGTTCAACCTTGAAAGACTCAAGGGATACTTGGACATTGGAAAGCATAGTCCTATAGTAGTTGATAGGTGGCAGTGGATATTACAACTAGGTCCAACCTATGGTCTAATATAGCAAAGAGGCTTTGGTTTCAAGGTCCACCACTTATCCAACCTTGCTTCCATTAATGAAATGAGGGGCTACGTAAACATTGGCAAGCAAGGTAGCAAGGTCCTAAGGTATTTCACCTTAGATATTGGGCATTATAACTAGGTCCACCACTTGTCCAAGGTATGCTCTGATATAGAAAGGGGATTTTTGTTTCAAGGTCCACCACGTGTTCAACCTTGCAAAAATCAAAGGATACTTGGACATTGGAAAGCATAGTCCTATAGTAGTTGATAGGTGGCAGTGGGTATTACAACTAGGTCCACCACTTGTCCAACCTATGCTCTAATATAGCAAGGATGCTTTGGTTTCAAGATCCACCATAATTTCCAACCTTGCTTCCATTAATATAGCAAGGAGGATTTGGTCTCAAGGTTCACCACTTGTCCAACCTATGCAAACCTTTTTCATGTTGTAGCATGATTTTTTGTTTGAAGAGTATTTTTCTATAACTATGGATGTAACAATGTAATCTTGTTCACTTACAGGATAGACTTCGAATCTGGGGAGAAAGTACATATGATACTTGACAATGAAATTGTTGGTATTGGTTGTGTGTAGAACAGATCCAGATTCCACTTGTGGTGGTACAAAGATAGGCCAAGGAAATCTCTCCATACTAGTGGAGGAATGCTTGAAGGATGTGGTCCTACCTTTTCCTACAATGGATACTTCATCTCTCCAAGGCTCATTATGGAGTGTTGTTCGATGGTCAAAGCTTCTTTTACAATCTTTTGTATTAAATGGGAACTTAATTGATCCACAAGAAAGCTACAATGGTGATGAAGAACATGATCATTCTGATCCTCTAGTTACAGATGCAATACCTATGACAAGCCCAGAATTTGAAGCAGTGATTTGAGAGTCTTGGAGAAATCAGAGGGTCCTTTTAAAAGATGACACAATGATGCAAACCATGAATGAAGGGACCATCTTATATGTATTTCCACATGATTATGTCAACTTTCACGAACTTGGTCATGATTGTGTGGGTGTGGGTATTGAAAGAGAAAATGCAAGCATTGATGATGTGGTTGAAGTGGGTAGCATCACTTTGCTAAAGTGGCCCATCAAGCAGACAACAATGTTGAATGGGATCCAATTACAACGCTTTGTTCCTGTTGATGGCATGCATGCTACATATAAGGATGTATCCAACGATGACAATGTTGGAAAAAAACTTGATAGGAGTAATGTTGTACAGTTGTCAAGGAAGAGACGATACACTTTCATGAACAGAACTCAAAAATCAAAAGCAGCACCAGCTTTGACTTTTTACCTTTCAAACAAATCAATTCAAAGGGTATGATGCATTGATTGTTGTGCACAAAAATGTTGTCAGTTTGCAGATCGTGATATGGTGACAAGGTTACGACAACAATTTTGGGGAGAGTCTCAAAAATCACACACTAATTATGTTTATGATGTTCTTTCTATATGTTATCAGAGATGAGAAGTCACGATACCAATTCAGGCTAAATGGATCTATTGTTTGTTGTAGAGCATGGTATGAGCTACATGGAATACCAAAGACATCAGTTTATCGATACAAGGAGAACTTTGAAAATGGTGTGCGCCAATATGTACATGGGAACACATGTACATTGAGAAGGGGACTTCAACATACTAGTTTAGCAAGAGCACTACTAAATGAGTTTGTGGAAAACAACTCTGAGAAGATGCCACATAGAAGTAGAACACTGCTAGATGGCTCAAGAGAGACTCAATTGGTGATTCTATCAACATACAAACAAGTGGATATTTTATGTGAAATCAACACGACACTTGACCAAATGGGCTATGAGAAGAAGCTATCCCAATCTTCTTTTGGTAGAATTTGGAACAAAGAGTACCCACATGTCACTTTAACAAAGACGAGTGAGTTCTCTAAGTGCAATATTTGTAACTCAATCAAGGCAAGGTTAGAAGCTAAACCTTCTCTTGAAGAGAGAGCTCTTCTCTTGAGGGAGAGAGAAGTTCACATGGCACAACAAAAGAGTTGCAGAAGCCTATATTATGCATGGCGCACGTATTCAGAAACTCAACCACAAAAATATGTATGCATAATCCATGATAAGATGGATCAAAAGAAGACTGTCATTCCTAGATTACGCATTGTTCCTAAGGGTGTGGATTCAGGATATAATCTGCAGGTGGCATTGATTGGCATGATCACTCATGGACATGGAGAAGGTCATTATGGACACTTTGTCTTGAATGGTTTGTGGCCAGTTGATCCAAATCTTACAATTGGCTCAATTGCTAATTGTTTACATAACCTAGAGAGGATAGATAAGCATCCTCTTGGTGATCTAGTAACAAATGGACTTCCAAGGAGCAATATTTCACTATTACATGCTTTAAACTCAAGGGATGCTTTGGACTACCATAACTTGAGTGATGGAAAAGACCCCATTGTGCAGTCAGAAATTGCAGAAGAGGAATTGGGGTCAACATTTCGCAGGTTGCCAGAGAACTTGTTGCTACAATTGGATAATTGTGCAGGGGATAATTGTGCAGGGGAAAACAAAAATCGATACTTATTTGCCTATTTGTCAATGCTTGTTGCAAGGGGTGTTTTCAAAACCATCCAGCTGGGATTTTTAATGGTTGGGCATACACATGCGGACATAGACGCTATGTTTAGTAGGTTTTCAGAGAAGTTGAGAGTTACACAAACCTATACTTTGCCACATTTGATGGGATACATTACGAAACAGCTCATCTTCATCTCCAACTCCATTTTTTCTCACAAAGATCCCCGATTTCAAGCAATATTGTGATGGCTATCTTTGTGATAGACAAGACATACTTGTTGGACATTCCAAACCACTTCAGTTCAGGTTCTTTATGCAGGATGAGACACCAATGATGCAATATAAGGCACATGTAGGTGTATTAAGTTGGAGTGGAAGTATTCACCTTTGGAAAACAGACACAGAAGGCAAGCCAATGTTACCACATGGAGATCCACCTCTAGTACAAATGGCCGAGTATGTCAAGGCCCACGAAGAAGTCATTTTGGGACTAAAGAACTATATAAAATTTTGGGAATGGTTCAAGTATTCCGCGATATTATAGACCCGTGATAGATAATTGGAGTAAGGTAATTGAAGAGATTGGAAAAGAAATCATATCAGAGGGAGTCTTGTATGAAATGTTTTGGCCAAAAACTCAAGAATATTCTCACCTACAAATCACTACAATGAATTTGCAACAAGGAGCAGAAAGATTCCTAGGCCTTGAAGAGTTGAACGATCATTTTGGTGGGCCTCAACGAGATAGGCCAAGGGAAGAGTTTGACCCTATGTCTAATGTGCACCAAGGTGACTTTCTTATGCTTGTTCCGAGTCACAGAAATCTATCCAATGTGGCTTACAATGGCTTTATCTTGACATAGATAATGAGCCTACATCACCAAACTACAGAAAACTCTTGATTCAATATCGGGCACCTTGCGCGAGAAAAAGTGGGATGACAGATACTCAAGCTTACAGTAATTGTTGGAAGGGTTATTGGGCTGTCAACTATAAGGACCCACAAGTGTGGGAAACTGTAGATGCAATTGTTTGGTCCTGGAGACCCAACAAAGAAGGACCATTTTCTAGAATAAAGATTCAAGAAAGGCATGCTCTAAAAGCCAAAGAAGGCCTCACTCGTGCACATCAACCACACTTGGAGCAAAGTTCAGATATGGTATCAAATGTGGAGTAGAATTATGTGGAGCTTCTATTGTGACTATACTAGTCAATTTGTAAACAAACTCTTTTTTGTATCTTCCTTTGTTTTATGTAATTCGTAGTTATTTTTCAAATCCATGTGTTGTACATCCTCTTGACTTTTGGTGTTTATCAACACCACAATCCTATGAGATTTTCACTTTATTTACTAACCACACACCTCAGTTTTTCCCACTTTAAGTGAAAAATTCCCAAATTACATGAACTCAGTCGATTTGGAGATTCCCATAATGTGAGATTTTTACCAAAATACCTAATATGGTCTTTTGCATTGGATGCCCTGCCATTTGTTGCTCTCTTACCCAATGGCCACGCCACAAAGCCATGTCAGGTTCCCACCGTGTCGGTCTCGGGCCTTGAAAATCTCACCACCTTCTGACCCTTTTGAGCTTGCTATCCGAGGCGCCAAAACCAAGAAAATTACTTGCATTGTCCTCTCTAGCACCTGCCGCCAATTTCAACTTGCCATATCTTACTGACCAAGCATCCATTTGACAAACTGTCGATTTGTGCTAACTCCACATGATGCATACTATCACCAAGAACCTTGGCAAGGCTAAAAAGATGCCAGATGGCACATTCTCTGATGCGGGCAAGTGGGCATAGACACGGCCCCAGAAAAATCTTCAAATAGCCATAACTTGATATGCAGCTCTGATTCACAATCCAAGAAAACAGGCATGCTCATAATTTGAGCTCTACGCATCTATCCACTGACATCTGTCTGGGCCACCAGTCCCCAGTTGCCCTGCCCGTCAGGGGTCTGCAACACCTTCTAACTTTGAACTGCAATATCTTCAGCATCAGGGCTCCGTTTGACGAGCCATCTGGACTTGGCTTCTAGAGCACATTGAACACTACATTCTAGAACACTGACTCGGCACTTTGGGCACCTTGATATCTCATCCCATTTGGACCATCCTTTAGCTCTTTTGGCCGAAGAAAACCGCTTAAGACATACATTCCCGCTACCCTTTGGCTGCCCAGGACCTTGGTACCTGCCGTAGCTTTCTGCATTGCACCTGCCAGCAGCCTTTGCTTGGCATAGACCACTTTCCAGCTCGGACTAACTTTGGTTGCACCATCATTTCCCAGCAACCTCATCGAACATTTATATTCGACCAAAAGCATATGTACAAAACTATAGAACTGGCACACCAAACTGACAATTGAAAGCACTTACAAAACCACAACTCTATGTACAAAAGCTCCGTTTTTTCTCTCGCACACTGCATGCTCTAGGTGGGTTGCCCACCCCCCTTGACTACAATCTCATGCACGTTCGGCACTAGATCCCTCTCAAAATACAACTTGAGCCATACACCGTTCACCTTGTTCCTAACAAGCTTGCCATTTGCTCTCACCAGCTGATAGGTCCCATTTGGAAAGGTCTTCTACACTTTATACGGACCTGTCCACTTCTTCTTGAACTTCTTTTGGAATGTGAAATCCAGGTAGCTTTTGTACTTAATGACCAGATGTCCTTTCTCTATTCTCTTGTCTGGAAAGTTCTGAGTGAACTTGGCAACCCGTTTCTCTCTCTACTTCACACACTAGTCTGCTATTGCCTCTCTATCCATCTGCAAAGCCTCCAAACTGGTCATCCGATCCTGTAGAACTCCTTTTTGAGTGGCATTGACCCGCCACATAGACTTCAAAGCACCTAATTGTGCATGCACCGTCAATACAACCTCCTTACCATAGACTAGCTCAAAGGCAGTGAAATTTGTAGCTACTTTATAGGGCGTCCTATACGCCCACAGACACTTCTCTAGATTTGTTTCCCACTCAGTCTCCTGCTTATACACGTACTTTGTTAACATTTTGACGATTTTCCCATTAGCACTCTCGACTAGACCATTGCATTGGGGGTGATAGGGTGAGAAAAACCGATGCTGAATCTTTAGCTTTTCTACTAATGCATGCATGAGCTTGCTTCTGAACCCCTAAACCCTATCAGAAACTAGCACACATGGAACACCAAAACGGCAACAGCAAATGTTGTCAAACACAAATTGAGCCACCACATTAGCATTTACTTCCTTTACAACCTTGGCTTAGACCCACCTTGTAAGGTAGTCAACGTCTACCACCACGTACTTCTTACCGCTCATAGATTTTGGGAGAGGACCTATGGCATCCAGACTCCACTTCTTGAAAGCACTTTGTGTGATGGTGGCACCTTGTGACTCCACTACCAGTCGTCTTTCACCTATGGTCTGACAATCATCGCATGTCTTGCACCAGTAATGCACGTCCTTCACTATGGAAGGCCACCAAAAGCCTGCTCTAAGCACTTGAAACAAAACCTAGTCTTTGCCTTGATGTCCACTTTCTTCGTGGCATTTCTCTAGCACCATATCTATCTCTTCTTTATACAACACCCTTCTAAGCGCTCCGTCACATCCATAGTTCATGAGATATTCACATATGAGTGTAAATTTGTGGGCCTTCTACACCACTCTTATCCTTTGCAACTTGGACAAACCCTCTGGA
The DNA here is from genome assembly GCF_014529385.1 of Adiantum capillus-veneris. NCBI lineage: Eukaryota > Viridiplantae > Streptophyta > Polypodiopsida > Polypodiales > Pteridaceae > Adiantum > Adiantum capillus-veneris. The sequence goes on from NC_140952.1 coordinate 110,929,646, forward strand.
CACTGCCCTGTACCCAAAAACCCTTCAATCTCTTTGAGAGTCTCCCTGCTTGCATAAGTGGATGGGGCCACATATAGACCTACAACATGCACTTGTACCTTGCTACTTGCTAACTGGTCCGCCTATTGGTTTTGCTCTCTTATCACGTGCTTGAATTGAACCTCTTCAAAAGACTTTAGCATTTTCTTGATGGAAAAGAACCAATGCTTCAAAGAATCCCTCTTTACCTGCCATTGGCCTAGCAGTTGCTTGATGACAAGCAACGCATTTCCCTTCACCACCAATCTCAAAATGGCGAACTCTATACACTGCTTCAAACCCAAATGCAGAGTGAGATACTCTGCCTCATTATTGGTGTGGACATCCTCCAGATCATACACCTTCAAAAATATAGTTGTGTCGTGTGGGTCATGTATCACCACACCTCCTCCTGCCTTCTGTACTACCCTTTGATACGCTCCGTCGAACCACATTCTAAAAGAATTCTCTAAATCATGCCCCTCCTTAGCTTCATCTTGCACCACCCTTGGATAGGCTGGCAAATCGAAGGCCTTGCTGACAAGAATGTCCGCCAAGTGAGACCGACTCGTGTGATCTACCTTGAACTCAAACTCGAATTCTTGCAGTTCCAACACCCACTTCATAATCCTCCTTCCTGGCTTCAAATGTAGCACTACCTCTGGCAATAGATTGTTAGCTGTCAACACGAAAAACTTGCGCACAATTAAATGCACCTTAAACTTCTTGCAAGCGAAGACTAAATCCATCACCCATTGCTCTGCCTCGGTGTAGGTAGCCTCTCCTAGGCTAATCACGCTGCTTTCAAAGTATATCGGGTTGTAGCTCCTCCCCACCTTTTGCAGTAGAACCGCTCCAATAGCAATCGTCCCCATTGTCATAGAAACATAGAAGTTGTCCTCTCGATTGGGAGGACACACCGCTGGCAACTGACACAAAATTTCCATAACCCTATCAAAAGCTCTCCGAGCTTCTTCATCCCACTCATAACCATGCACCTGCTTAGGCCTCTTTTGAAGAGGATGTACATATTGCAATAACATCCAAAAGAAACATGATAGATACTTTAGCGTATGAGAAAACGAAGCCAGACCTTGAGCATCTGATGGCAGCTCCATCAACACCAACGCCTTCACCTTCTCGGGATCAACCTCTATACCATTCTGCGACACCACATGACCCAACAGCTATGCTCGAGGCTGTGCTAGCTTGCACTTCTTGGGGTTTAATTGACCTCCTTCTTCATCAAGCCTTTGAAAGCATAACTGTAGCTTCAATAGGTGCTCTAAGCTTGAACTATAGAAGTCTATATCATCCATGAAGACCCTGATAAAGCGGCCCAAGTATGGACCAAATACCCAGTTTATCCAATCTTGGAAGGTGGCATATGCATTCACCAATCCAAACGGCATCATGCAGTAAGCAAAACAACCCCATGGAGATATGAATGTGGTCTTCAGCTGGTCTTCGACTGCAATCCCTATCTGAAAATACCCCCAAAAATCCATCCATAATCGAGTATCTTTTGTGCCCAGCCTCGTCTTGAAACAGCAACGGATAGTGATTTCTCTTTGTCACTGCATTTAGTGGCTTGTAGTCGACACACACCCTCCATCTCCCATTCTTCTTAGGGGTTATAACCACTGGTGAGATCCACTCTGACTCTTTCATAGAGTATATGATGCCTGCATCCAACAACTTATTGATCTCCAACCAAAGCGCCTCCTTTTGGATTTCCCCTAGTCTTCTCAACTTCTGTGCTTTAGGCCTATGTCCCTCCTTGAGAACAATCTTGTGCTCTACCCCTCTTGCACCACGCAAATGCTTGTATTCCATCACAAATAGATTTGGGTAGGACTCACACAGTTGAACATAACTCTCTTTCTCACCCTTGGTCAAATCTTCACTTTACATGCTTGAAACCTCCTCTATGCTTAAACCATGACCTTGAGGTTGCATACCATTTTCTTTAGGAGGGAAGTCGTCTATGGTGACTCCAAACAAGTCTGCGTCTATCTTCAGCATGTCGTCCTCGCTCTCCTCTTCCTCTGTGCTAGTGTAGTCTTCATCATAGGCCGTCATAGGCCGTCTGTTTTATCCTCGTAGCTCATCGTGTCGCCCTCATCTTTAGCTGCCATAGGATGGGAACTGCTCTCCTTGATCTCCAAATCTAGCACAATCTGTCTCCCCTTCTCCCTGTCAGGCAAGGTGAACACTTTGCTCTTCCAATCCTGCTTGGCACCTATCGCCAAAAGCCATGGCCTACCCAAAATGATCGGATAAGCATTATCTCTTGCTTTCATCACAGAAAAGTCTATCAGGCACTCTATGCCCATCACTTTGACCTTCACATCCTGTGCCACTCGCAGACACCTGGCTTTAGTATGGTTGGCCATTCTCATGTGCACATTTGACTTGGCTATCGCCTTAACCCCGGTCTCTTTCATGGCCGCTTCCGTCGTGACACAAACCTCTCTTGATGCAACGATATCTTATTTGGGATATTGTTAAACCAATCCAAAAGCATCTTTCTTTGAATTCCTTAAAATTCCTTTTTATCATACATGGTTGAAAAGCCTACTTTCTTTGTTGTGGACCTATCAATCGTCTTTGAAATCACATCGTATAGTACATCCAATTCCATCTTTCCTACCTCATAGATAGTATCTTACAAGTAGGAACAATATAATTAGATACTACAAGTAATAAACAATCTATCTTGTGTTCTTTTGATATACCATCCTATATAATTTGATACACAAAGAGAGCATGTAAGCTCACTAGAGAAGCACGTGGATTATTATGAAGGTATCTTTGAAGATTACACTCCTTCAAAAAAACCTTGTCCTCAAGAGCTTTTGAACCTCTCCCACTCATACATCTAGCTTTCCCTCAGGTGGTGTCATATGCAAATTGATTGAATTGTAGGGCCGCCTTACTAATCTCAAGTGGCTTATAATGAGAATGCTCCTCTAAGAAACTTCGAGGCTCCTCCTTTAAAGCACGATCCTTCTCTTCACATTTTTGTCGTATTTTTGAAGTAGACATCACTGAATTACAAAACGACCTTGAAAAGAGGATTACAATGGAGAGAGAGATAAGAGTATTTTAAGAAGAAGAAAGAGGGAGCTCTTGGATAAGACTTTTAGGATCCAAAGCTACTGACAATAGTAGTAGAGAGGCTACTGTTACGCTACTATCCACTGTTGTTTTGAGGCTCTTGATGTTATGTTGACAGCCACGCAATTGCAAAACGACCCAAAATTCCAAAGCCAATATACGCAAAATGTTGCAAATGGTGCCCACTGCTGTTCCCAGACTCTTTGTCAAATGTAGCTAGTAAGCACAAAATACCTCACATACTTTGCAATGTTTATTGAGTTCTCATTTTGGTGCAATGTTTCCGTTGAAACTTAAAAAGGTGGCCCTAAAATTCAATCGATCTACATGGGACATTGCCTTAGGGAAACCTATAGGTATAAGTGGGAAGCTCTCCCAGACAGTTTTTTTGAAGGAATGTAATATTCAAAGCTACCTTCATAATAATCCATGTGCTTATCCGATGAGCTTACATCCTCTCTTTGTGTATCAAAATATGTAGGATGCTATATCAAAAGAATGAAACATAGATCATTTATTACTCGTAGTATCCAATTACATTGTTTCTACTTGTAAGATACTAGGAAAGATTGAATTAAATATACTACACGATGTGATTTCAAAGACGATTGATAGGTCTACTGCAAAGGAAGTAAGCCTTTCACCCATGTATGATAAAGAGGAATATTGAAGAATTCAAAGAAAGATGCTTTTAAATTGGTTTAATGATATCCCAAATAAAACATCGTTGCATCAAGAGAGCCTTTTATACACTCGCCAGGAATTTAATGTATCTTTTTATTTTTACCTAAAAGTCGAATCGTTGTACTCTATGTTGAAATTTAGCCACCATGTCATTTTCGCCCAGGTGGGGCGTAATGTTTCATGTTTACCAAAAAGTTAACTCTATATTTTGTTGTGCATTTCAATCACCATGCCGTTTTTGCATAGGTGGCCACACGCATGTTTGAGCCTTTTCATGTTTTCCATTCCTCTAAGATGGAAATGTATAAATAAGCCTTGGGACACTTACAAGACAGAGTCACAAACCATCCCAAACCACAAACCTCGTGAATTGTCTTGCTTTGGATTGTAATTTGTGTCCTCATTGAGAATTCAATTCTTACTTACTCCTTCACAAGTAATGATCCATTTATTGTTCTAGTGGTCCTATGCATATTCTAAGAATTTTGAAGAATTCAAAGAAAGATGCTTTTAGATTGGTTTAACGATATCCCAAATAAAACATATTTGCATCAACAGAGCCTTCCATACACTCGTTGGGGACTTAATGTATCTTCTCATCTTTAGTAAAAATACGACTCTTTGTACTCTTTTGAAATTTTTTCACCACGCCGTTTTTTCCAATGTGGGGCCTAATGTTTTATCTTATGCATTTTTACCTTAGTTGGAAAGCATTCTCTAAAAACCCTCGCAGCTCCATGCAATCCTAGAATTTTTGGTTGTAGGGAGGACCTAAGACTCTAAGCTCCCTCCGGAGCCATGGGCATCCCCTCTCCATTTCCTACACCGTTTGTGGATGTCGTGCTACATACGAGAGCGCACACAAATATCTATAGTCTTAAATAATTAATCATTGAGGCATGGTCATAAGATGGATGCATGCCTTTGTTGCATATCCTCTACATCATTTTCTTTAAAGGCTCTCTCTCTCTCTCTCTCTCTCTCTCTCTCTCTCTCTCTCTCTGCCTTTTGTTTCGCTTCCACCATGCCGCACTACCATGGTATTAGAGTCTTGGAGGACATCTTTGTCACAATGTGATGATGTGTGAATAAACCTATAAAGAAAAAGAAATGGTATTTGCAACCAAAAAGTGATGACCTAGTGTATGAAATCTTGGAAATCATTGCAAATATTTAGGGACTTGGAAATTGTGGCAAATTTTTAGGAGTATTGATGTGGAACATTTTGTGTCATGTGCCTTGGGAGAGGCTTCTCATAGACTTGCAGTTGCATATTCCAAAGACCTCTCCTCCTGGAAGTTTTACCTTTTGAACGTCAATGGAAAAGAAATACTAAAAGGGGCGCCAAGGGTTTAGAGCTCTTGTATCTGGGAGTGGAGCTCCGCTACTATGTGTCTACTCATTAGATTCTTTCTTTATCCCTTGTTGCAAGTTGCATTGAAGTGCTAAGTTTTGTTCCAATTTTGTTCTTTCAATTGGCATGTGGTGCCCCTCGTTGGTCACATATCCCTTACTACTGATACTCTTCCTCCATAGATCATATCTAGCTCCATGCAACCCTAGGGATTTTGATTGTGGGAGCAACCTAAGGCCCTAAGTTGCCTTAGGAGCCATTGACATCCCCTCCCCATTCCCAACATTGTCTTAGGATGCTCTCTACCACGCACAGGAGCACTCATGTATATCAATAGACTTAAATAATTAATAATTGAACCTGACTGAGGTCTCATAAAGAGAGAGAGAGAAGAAGAATATCAAACCAAGCCGAGAATAAAGGGAGACAAGAAGAACAAGAATAGGTCTGGCAAACACTAAAAATCCCAAAGCTTGAAGTCTGAGGCAAATTTTCATAAGACGCAATGACATGTTGATGTCATAGTCCATATGGACAATGATGTGGTAGGATTGTACAAATTTTTTGTGTTTTACATGAAAGTTTCCACATGGCAAGTTGTACAAATTTCCACCAGTCACACTGGTTGTTTTTGGTAGTTTCCGCGCTAGCTTTTGATGATCAAATGATTTTGGAATATAATGTTTTTTAGAGAAACACTTTTGGGGCTCTACTTTTGGGCATCCCTTGTAAGTTTAAAAGGACCCTTGGGCCTCATTCTCTATAGGGGCATCTAGACGCATAGATTGAAAGCAGAGGACCCTCGGGAGTTGTACTTCGCGACTCGAAATAATAAATAAATATCAATAGGGACACCAGTCTTTGGGATCAGTGCGTCTGGGTGAAAAGTTCAATAAATTTTGTAATTTCTATTCTATGTTGCTATTGATTCCCACTTGGAGTGTCCAAGCTTGCAACAGTGGTATCAGAGCTCAGAAATATTCTTCTTCTATGGAGGATCGCATCCGTTTTGCATCACACATGGGTTCTCGCAGAGAATCCAACACAAACCACATCCCTGTGTGTAGGGAAGTGAAGAAAATATGAAAACCGGCGAGGGAAATGAAGAAAACAATAGAGACTTTGGCAAAATTTTTGCGAGGAATTTTACCAGAGCGGAGTACAAATGTCAATTGTGCGTTGACGATTGCATAAGAAGATTGCTCAAATACTCCCAGGATCCAGAATATGTAAAGCATTTGAAGGTTTACACAATTGATGAGATTCACTTGAGATGGCGAGAGTCCTGGATTTTGCTCTCAAGAAGGTACGGCAGCTGAGAGACAAGCCGAGTGCAGAAAAGCGGACATTGTATTCGTAAAAATAGCTCGACAGAGCCCTTGGACAAGAAGATGAACCAAATAATGAAAGGCTGAAGCACTCTCAAAAGAAGAGGACGAAATTCTACTTTCAAGGTGGCAGGCAAACCCAACAAGTGTGTTTGCTTCTAAGATGACACAAATTTTTCTTCGTCTTCAGAGAGTTTCGACAATTCATCGTCCTCTAGTTCCAACGAGGATGAGAAAGGACATAATAAATGGGCAAAAACCAAGAAAAGAAGATAATTGAAAAAGTCTAGAAGGCATGGAAGGCCATCTAGCAGTTCAAAGGAGGAGAGCTCGTCCTCTTTTGACAGTGAATGAACGAGCAAGAAGACCAAGGAGTTCAAGGAAGGGGGTCAAGCCGTTAGGTTTGACACGTTTTTAGGCTACCAGGACACCCATCAAGCCCTTGAGTTTATACAACAGTTGGACGTCGTCTCTCATGAAGTCGGTTCTTGAAACGCTCCAAGGTGCAAATGGAGGCATCTTACTTGAAAGGAGATGCATAGAAATGGTGGTCTACTCTATTGTTACGCAGACAAGCACCCTCAATGTGGATGAAATTCAAGAAAATTTTCATGCCAACATGGATATTAAACAAATATGAAGAAGATGTCATCATGGCTTGGCATCATTTGAGAATGACTAAGAAAGACACATTGATTGACTTCTGCCAAGGTTTTGGGATACTTATTTGCATGCGTCCTCGTTTTGAAATATTGCTTTGAATGACTAGATCGAGCGGTTTTGCCATGGTTTGCCAAAAGAGATTTGATAGTATTGTTTGGAACAAAAAATTGACTCTATTTAAGGACTTATGGAAGATGCTAAGTAAAGATTTAGAATGCATGCCAGCTCATTGACTTATACTACGAACAAGAGAGTATCCACCTCGACAGGGCAAGAGTCTTTCAATGCAGAGAATGAATGAGGGGAACCTGATGACAACTCATCACAATACTCTAAAAGAGTAAGGGAAATCAAATGGTAGCGCATCCGAGGGTTCTGACGTACTAAGGGAACCAAATGTAAGTTCATCAGTGGATTCTGAAAAAGAAAGGGGATCATATGATAGTGCATCTCAAGGTTTCGATGATTGAGACTGATGTGCCATTGGAAAAGGGAGGCCAACGAGGCTACCCACATGTCTTAGGGCAGAAGGAGAGAAATTAGAGGGAATCAACTAGTAGATCAAAGAATTACACAAATCCACATTGAGGTGCCAAGTACAAGGAGGCTAGCAAGACACGAATAGGTCACATGGCACATGAAAATAATAGAAAAGTAATCTAGGTTCACCTAATAATTTGGTCAATGGTACCTTTTTGTCTTGATGGATGGAGGAAAAGAACATTGCAAATTCTCTTTAGAGAGAGCTATACCTTGAAGCTTTTGGGTGATTATCAACGTCTATGCCAAAGGTTACCGATGAATCAGTAGGTGGAATCTCGTACGATGCGGACTGCAGAAGAGGCGAGCCAGTCTATTCCTTCGTCATGGGATGGTCATGGGCATGGTTTGCTTGAAATGTGAAATAAAAGCACATGAACCTAGAAGCAACAAGATTTAGTAGATCAAGACATCCATGAAAAGATTAGCACAATCTGGATGTGATTGCTAAATGGCTACAATGATCAAGATTTGTAGTCAAGACCCTTGACAGAAATGTGATTGATCAGTGAGATGTCTTTGTAGAAGTGATGGATTGGTGGAGTCTCGTGGATGAGTGCATAGAGTCAGTGTCTGCTGAAGAAAGTTTATGTCCTGTGGCTGTTTTTGCAGGCGTAATCGAGGGTGATTACAATTCTTTCAATAGGGGAGAATGTCACTCAACAAAGTGATAGATGTGGCATGCCCAACACAAAAAGCATCGGTCAAGTGGACAAGAGAAACTAAACCGACCAATTAAAAATAAATTATGAGCATGAACCGAGGGGCCAAACTTTAAGATCCCAAAGCTTGAAGGCTGAGGCTGATTTTCATAAGACGTGTTGGTACCAACGATGATGTGTCATGCTTGTACAAATTTCCTACGTTTATGTTGAAGTTGCCACGTGGTAGATTGTTCAGATTTCTGCAAATTACGATGGTTGTTTTTGGCAATTTCTTTGCTAGCTTTTGGTGAGTAGATGCTTTCAGGGTTTAATGATTTTGAGATTAGTGCTTTTGCAACTCTACTTTTGGGCATCCCTTGTAAGATTAAAAGGACCCTTGGGCCTCATTCTCTACGTGGGCAAGACTGAGAGCAAAGAACCCTCGGGAGTTGTATTTAGCAACTTCTAATAATAAAGAATTACCGAAAGGGGCGCCAATCTTTGGGGCGAATGCGTCTCAACATGGAACTCCGTCATAAAGTTCAGTGATTTTGTAGTTTCTATTTGTGTGTTGCTAGTGATTCTCACTTGTAGTGTCCAACCCTATAACACTCGACCACCCTCGTCTGCTATATAAGCAGGGTCTATGGCACCTTGTCCACACGCTATTGTTTTCACTCTACACCTTCTCAGGGGGGGAGACTCCATGGTCATGAGACTGATGCGTGTCTTTATTTCATAACCTCTATTGCATTATTTTCTCTCTCTCTCTCTCTCTCTCTCTCTCTCTCTCTCTCTCTCTCTCTCTCTCTCTCTCTCTCTCTCTCTCTCTCTCTCGTGTTAGGAGCATATTCCTTCTCCAAGGGATTTTTCCTTGTGCTCTTATCACAACTCGTAGGGAGACTACATCATCACCTAATGATGTGGGTGGCAATGGGACCATCTCAATTCAATTCAAGTGAGATTTCGATAGTTGATTGGAAGATGGATTTCTTTGACAGTGTTTTAAGTCCTTTGGCAATAGAGAATAACTCTAGGCCACCCAAATCTTGATCTATCACAAGGATAGTCATTAGCCCAATGGTTGCCATGGCATTTAAAACATGGTTCTTGCCCTTGAGCCCCTTGCCATAGCTCCAGAACCTGGTTGACAACCTCTCTCATTTGGCCAACTATCATCATTGATTGTGTACTCTCAACAAATTTGTTGGAGTATTGTCTAGGTAAATCATACTCTTGTTCATAGTATGTACCTATTGGCATTAACTATTGTGAGCTAGAGGGTACGACATCAACAACACTTGGGAAGGAAGGTTAAGTGCATAATATTGGTGTTGGCCTCTCAACACCCTCTCCCCATGATGTAGGCTTGGTCCTAATCTAGTAATCTCTTTGATCTCCCCTTAGATGCTAGCATGCAAGCTCAAGCTCTATCGTGGTTGTCATTTTTATCGTGGGTGTCAAATCTTCGATTGCATCCCACTATATTTTGCTTAGGATGTACTTACTTGGCATGAACCACTAGGCTGGTTTCTTGAGCAAATTTTGCATACATAGGTTCTTGAATAACCTCCTTAATAATGGAGTTCACTCACGCATCTTGGTGCATCCTTTAGAAGATCATTTTTGTGATGGCCTCTGAGTTTATGTCTTCACTCGTATGGCTAGAAGTATTAGAACCACCTTCGCCCAGTTCACCTAGGTCACATTTGTCTTCAGAAAGGAGTGTATCCTTGCAACACACAACATAAACCCGCATAATAGGAGGGCCATGAATGATAGATCTTATTCAAGTTCTCGGTCTTGTAGGCTTTGTATGTGTCCTTGGTGGTGCCATCGTCGTTGGATGTGGTGGTGTTGTTGTGGTAGGTAGCACAAGGTCTAGAAAAGCATTAGGGAAAATATGGACTTTGCATGTGTCTTGTAAGAAAGCTTAATTTTTAAGGATTAAGGCTAATGTTGTGTAAGGTTAAGGGGTCAAGGACATTCAAGAAGCTAGGTTTTAATAGGCTTTTCGATCCTTTTTTTAAGGCCCATGTACGATGTAGATCTAAGAGGCCCATTTCTCTCTCTAACCTTTTGAAAGTGAAGGGAGAAAAGGGAGTGTGGCCATATCATAAAAAACGAGCATAACTAAGGGTCAAAAATTGACTTTTTTTCAAAAATTTCATTTTCACCTATTTTTGACATAAAACTCTCCCAACATATATGTATATCAAATGAACCTTTTTTTGACCTTTTTTTTTACTTACACTCATTGTAAGTCCACTTTTTCAAAATTCTTTTCCCAAGAAAAAAATAGTTGTTCTCTCCTCCTCTCCCCCCCTCCGTGCCCCCTTCTCTCCTCCTCCTCATTTCCCTCTCCCTCTCTCCCTCTATTCATCTTTTTCTTTCTCACACATCAATGGCCATGGAGCTCAATCACATCACAATATTGGTTCCTCCACCACCACGTACTCCGTACACCACAAGCGTACATAATCACTTGCCCATAGAGTTTGCATTAAACGCCACCCGTATGGGTGAGCAAAGATCGTCACAGGAATATCGCGCCGCTGATGAGACTAATGTCGATGTTTGGGTATATAGCCATTTGTACTCATACGATCTTGTAAGCCGTTTCCATCCAACATTCAATAGCCTTTTGGTGTTTCTTCAATATCTTGGGAGGGGAGAGGTGGGTTTGTTAGGTTATTATAAGCGATTGTCTATGGATGCAAAGTAGCATTTGGTGGATGCACCAATGTCAAGCACTTCAACTCAACACATTGGCATTACAAGAAAGAATTGTCTCTTCAAAGAGGGAGGTTGCAACTCTCCAACAACAAATGCAACAGAAGGATACCGATACTTCAAAGCTTGGCAACACCATTTTGTACTTGAAAGAAACACCCTTGGTACAAGAGACTGCAAGCGTGCATTTTTATCCATTGAAACACTTGTACATATACGTGGAGCATGTAAACAACGAGTGACAACCACAAGGGTAATTTGTTCTTCACTTGCACGAGACGTTTCTACTTCACACTAATTACTAATATTTATCTTGTTGGTTGCTAGAAATTTTATTCAAGAGGCATGCGGTGGATCTGGCCAAGATAATCGAGTCAAACTTTTCACTAGTTGTCTCAATACCCATGATATAATTTCTATCTTACATTCATCTAGGAGAAGCACGTTAGTGATGCAGTCATTAAGGAGCTTATGTATAAATTGGTAAATGTGGTTAGTGAAGGTTACTCAAATCAACATTAAAGTCTACCAAAGCTATTTTCTAGTTTCTAAAGGATGCCCTGTGGGAGAGAACCCGTTTCTCGTTTTACACAAGGTCAACCTTGCAAAGAAGGCCAAAAACAAAGATGTGTTATGTCACATTGGGATATACCTACACATTGAGGACACAATGTATGCTTCATGTACGCCAAAAACAAGAGGAAAAACTAGGCAATACTCCATAAGATCTTTGGAGAAGGGTTTCCCTTACACATTGTGTAACAACATATTTGTGGACCTCCAAAGGCTTCAACAATCTATACTTAGATTCTATGAGTTGTAACCCTCAACAAGGTGACACAATATAATTCTTACTTTTGGTTGTATTCTTGTTATCATAGATTGTAATATCTAAGGTGTTGCCTCTACTTGTTTTGTAGTGTTTGACATAAAGGTCGCTTTTGTACTGAAACTCGATGAGTGCCAAATAGTGAAATGTATAAGGCTAGATAAGTGTCATTCTAATGAATGAAGCCATATTGCAAGCAAAGTGAAGGGATTTAATCGAGCCATCTCCCATCTCGTCTTTCAATTAGAGAAAGACATTTGGTGACTTGGTGTTGTTGAGACACCCAAAGAGACCAATGGAGTACTTTTATGGATTTTTGAGACAACTCCATGGATTATAAAAGTAATACATTCCAAACTGGCCAAGATGACGCTCAAAACAGCTTTAGAAGGAATCATGCAAATCCACTACTGACAATTACTCGAATGGAAAGCTTGCAAACAAGCACAAGCAAGTTTGGGCAACTTTTGATAAAGTGGTCAAGCTTATGGATCTTAGCACAACAGAGGAGCAATGCCAATCATTTTAAGTGAAGTGGGTGGATTTCACCAAGGTTTATACCCTTGCTTAGGGTGACAATAATATCATTTATTACATGGTAAGCCATATCACATAGTGAGTATTATAAAAGGTTCTTTTCAATTCCTATGAGCAACATATCTTATTTTTATATGGAATATTTTTTATGCACAAATATGGTACTCTTACAATTTTCAACACTCATGGCATGGAGAAGTCCCAATATCGAGCTAGGGGGATGTACTTCAAAAATACTCAACATGGTGGCAGTGTCGTATAGCTATTTGAGAAAGATGTTCAAATGGTTCTTTTGCATGACATTTGCTCATAAGCTCATCATGGAGCATGTACGACAATCAAAGATTATAAGGAAAGTACCCAATTGAGTCGTCAAGAGTACAACAACAAGTAGCAAATGTCACAAGGCCTCGCCAATCATATAGCATGATACCAACGCAGGGTTTGGCAATGTCCAAGGTGGATTGAGCAACACCAATAACTACTCCATGTCTGTAAATTTACTTTTACTGAAGTTTGGAAGCACCCATTTAAAAAATAATAGCTTTTTTGTAAAAAAAATATTGAGAGAGAACCCTTCTAAAATGGGCCCTTGTAAATAGAAGATTCACTCACTTGTCACTTGGTTCTTCTCTCATTCTCACAAATGAGCTTACACCACACCCCATAGCGTGAACCAAAAAAAAATTCAAAGAGCGTCCGCTTGCTAACAAAAATACTCTCCAAGGTTGCGAGAAGCTGGCTTGGTTTAAAAACACAAGAAAATGTTCACGCACACTCGTTCTTAGCACTCCTCAAGCTCTAGACAAGGTAGTCGGAGAGAGGCCCCATCACGGGATTACAAGCGATAGGCACAGAGCAGCAAGCCTAGCTGCCACCACACCAAGAATGAAGGCTTGCATTGAATGATGGAGAGACGATGAAGAGAAATCATCATCTTTGAGTGACAAGGAAGAGCCGCCACGCCAACAAGCGCAAGCAGGAGGGTCTCAAGCAAAAGAATGAAGGCATGTGCCGAATGATGGAGAGAAGAAGAAGAGGAATCATCATCTTCAAGTGACAGGGAAGAGTCACCATGCCAACAAGCGCAAGCAAGAAGGTCTCAATCTCGAGTAGTGAACATAGATAGTGACCGGTTGGGAGGAGTTTAATGAGAATCTTAAGGCTTGTTTCCTGTCTCCAGAGTATTGGGAGCAATTGAAGGAGTATTTTTTAGCTTTGTCTCAACAAGATAAATGTGTGATATGTATGCTAACCATGTGTCCCACTTAGGTGGACAATTGAGGAAATCGGAGGACGAAAGGTTGGAGGCCTTTTTCTTTGGATTGGACCACTCGATCAAGTTTGACATGGAAGTCGACGATCCAAAGATATTACAAGAGGCGATACACTTGGCTCAACTTCAAGACATGAATCACAACAAGGGTAAGCTCAAGAAAGCCTACATTAATGGTAACTCTTCCTTTACTGACTCCTCTAAAGACAAGGACAAAAATTCTAATGAGAATAGTCACAATAAAAAGAACTCTTGAGAATCTTTTTCTCAATCTAATTCTCCAACTACATTTCAATCTATGAATGACAAAGATAAAAATAAGGGTAAAGGAAAATCTGAGAAACCTAAACTCACACCTGATGAGAAATTTTCTCAAGGAATAGTACGTGGTCAATTAAGTAAAGAAAAATAGGCATTGTATGCAAAGAAACGTTGGTGTTTTTGTTGCCCCATAGTAGATCACATGTAAAAAGATTGTCCTAAGAAAGAATCTAAAAATGAATCCGCTATTGCTTTAACTCCTAGCCCTACCCCTCAAGTGAATGCTATGAGCGTGGTAGAGCAATAAGCTAAGTCGGAGGGGAATTCTGATGATGAGAACTCATTATCAATGCTTTGTTTGATTCTATAACTTCTCAAGATGTCGTTAGTAAGTCTCTTGTGAAATGTGCATGTCTTAAGACTTCTCTTATTCCCACTGTTTTGATGTAGGAGTTCTCTGGAGGCATAGATGCTTTGATCTCTCAAGAATGTAATGATGTCAAACTGCTCATTCAACAAACACAATTCTCTCATCCTTGTGTAGCCTCTAATCTCGCAAGGTGTGATATTATCTTGGGCATAAAGTGGTTTTGCACGTTTAAGCCAATTATCGATTGGTATAAGCTCATACTTTTCATCGATGATAATGTGTTGCAGTCCGTTCTCATTCAAGGCAGAAGTGGTATTCTCTCTCTCCCTCTCATCTCTCATGTCCAAGCAAAAAGAGAGCTAAGTCGAAAAGCCAAAGCAACCGCCATCTTCCCATACCAAGGAACTTCGATATTACTGGAAGGTATGGTGAGTTGTTTGCCAAGTTAGAGCATTTGATTATCTTGGAGCATTTGTTTTTCCAAGAATCTTCCTCTTACACTCCCTCCCAAGTGACCGAAGCATTATATCATGGACCTAGTGGGTTGAGCACATGTTGGAAGTAAATTTACATATTGTTTGAACAAGGCTAATGAAGAGGAGTTAAAGAGCCAGCTAGGTGAGTTATTGGATAGGGATTTTATACGTCCCAAAATAAGTCCTTTTGCTGCTCTAACTCTGTTTGTTTGTAAGAAAGATAGCTCATCGTGGATATGTTTGGATTACAAGGCCCTCAATGAGATGACGAGATTAAGAACAAATTCTCTATGCCTCGCATTGAGTATATTTTAGAGCATCTCAATGAGACTATCATGTTTTTGAACGTTGACTTGAAGAGTGGTTACCACCACGTAAGAATCGCAAAGTGAGACATCTATAAGTCCACCTTTGGGACTGATAGAGGGCATTACGAGTTTATGCTTATGATGTTTGATCTGGCGGGTGCACCTGGTACGTTTAACCATATGATGATGTGTATTGTCATTGACTTGGTCAGTTAGTGCCTATTTATTTTTCTCGATGATATTCTATATTCTCAACTTTCATGGGAGCAGCATGCTATAGATGTAGAGAAAGTTTTAGCCTCATTGGATGCTAATCGTCTTAAAACCATCTATTTGGACTACATCATCTCTCCCAACAGCATTCAACTTGATCCCACCAAAATCAGGGAGCTAAGAGAGTGGCTTATGCTTGAGACCGCATAAGATATTTGCTCATTTTTTTCTGTATCAAACATACAGTTCTTAGATTAGAAACTTTGTACACATTGCCACACTACTGTTTGATTTGTTAATTGATGACAAGACTTGTCCTTAGCGCATAATCATGATCGATACTGCTAAGAGTACTTTTAAAGGGCTCAAAATAGAAATTACACAAGAACCATGCCTCGTCCTTGCCTGTTGAAAGAATCCTTTTGAGGTTTGGATTGATGCTAGCAATATTGTTATATGTGCGCTTTTCTAGCAAAATGATCATTCAGTGGCATTTCTCTCTCGTAAACTAAATAGTGTTGAGAAGAATTATTATAATTACTAGTACGGACGGGGGGCTTTTCCTGCCTCTCTCCCTCTCTCTTTCTCTCTCTATTTGCTATGTGCCTCGAGGCTGTAGGAGACCCTCCCAGAGAGAGCATCTTTCGACGCGTGGTAAGGGAGGGGGACTGGAATCACGTTGGAGTGGTAGACAAGCACGATGGTCTCAATTTTTTGAGCAATTTGACTATATGATTAAGTATATGCTGGCAAACCTAACCCTATTGCTAATGCATTGCGTAGGAAAGAACAAATTCTCTTATTAGAAACACATTCTTTTCTCTCTATTCAAGGTGTTCGTTTTGATAAGCTCAAGAAAAATTACATATGTTCAAAAGTTTGAAGAGCATTGGTTACAAGCACTTAATGCACAAGGTCCATACAATTATATCATTCGTGATGGTTGGCTTTTCTTTGGGAATTGTTTGTGTGTGTCGTCTTCTCTAGGATTCAAGCCCTAGACTAAAGGGTTGTCTACCCATGGGAGCATATCCATGTAGCATGCAACTCGATCTCCACTTGTTTTAGAAGTTTGCATGGCAAATTCCAATCTATATATACGTAAGTCTTTAATAAACTAGTACAATAGTGTGTCGTTTTGTGCTCTGGGTCGAAGCTTTGTGTGTGTGTGTGTGTGTGTGTGTGTGTGTGTGTGTGTGTGTGTGTGTGTGTGTGTGTGTGTGTGTGTGTGTGGCTTTCACTGCGTGGCCTCCGCCATAGCCTCGCCATCTCCAACGATTGGTATCAGAGCGCCAAGCTCCTAGTTGCAAGGACAACATATTGAAACGCCACCTTGTACATGACACATCCAACCCTTTGTGTCTGTGGACAAGCTATAGCATGACCAGGATTCAGTTCAGGTAAGTCAGTCTAGAATAGGAAGTGTTCTGGAACTTTCGTGAGTCTGTTCGCAGACCGTGCATACCCAAGCACTTAGAGTAGATGCATATCGTCTGGTTGCACACGGCGTGATCATCAACATTACCATCAAAAATCAGGAGCATTTTCCAGTGCAATGAACCTATTTTTCCCTATTTTTGACATTTTTCACTTATTATTTTTAAGTGACTTTTGTTGGGAACTAGGTAGGAAAATTGGCTAGTATATAAGAAAACCTAGAGCTAGCACTTTCTAGCAGAAGAGGCAACAGGAACCAAGCGTTCAGCAGGCACCTTCTCAGCAAGACTCCTAGCCGCGGAAGGAAGACTGCATTTTTCAACCATCAACAAGATCGGCCAGCTTTTGCACTGCAGATTCCCGGTGACAGTAGAACAGTAGATCATCCCTAGCGTTAGCACATTTTCCACAACAAGACCAAATCAACCCTAGCGTTTTTGGAGCGTTTTGTAGTTTCTCCACGACGAAATCAACAAGAAGACCAACATTTTCAATTTTCAGCATAGACACTCCACAGAACAAGTCTCGAACCTCGCAGATCTCACCTTCCCACAGCAGAATTTTTGGCTTCAAAGGCTTCAAAGGCATTCAAAGCCTTCAAAGACTTGTTCAATTATAGAATTTTTGGCTTCAAAGCCTTCAAAGGCTTTCGAAATCATTAAACAAGTCTCTGACCTAGATCTTCTCAATTACAACTACTGATCTTGCACATATCAAAACTAGTTTTCCAGTTCAGTATCATACTTTTTTTCAAAGTTTATCTTTTGTCAACAAAATCAGTCAAAGCCTTTTTTTGGCTTATAAATTGTTCATAATTGCCATGACATACATTGTACGGGTTAGACATGGCCACAAGTAAGTGGTAAGACCTCCCAAAATTTATATGTTCTCAGTCTATTGTCCCACTTCTTGTGAGGTTATAGGATACACCTTAAACCCAATGTTTGGAAGTAAACCAAAAACTCTCTTCGTCGATAGCTTAACAATAGCACCATGTTACTGTTTTTGAAGTTTGCATGGCAAATTCTAAATCTATATATATGTAAGGCTTCAATAAACGAATACAATAGCGTCTCTCTCTCTCTCTCTCTCTCTCTCTCTCTCTCTCTCTCTCTCTCAATCTTTGCACCTCCATGCCCCTAAGCATCCATGGCTTTCACTTAGTAGCATCCGCCATAGCCTCACCATCTCCAACGTTCTCACAAAGCACTAATTTTTCATGCAAGATGCATTAACGGGTGGTCACAGAGGTATAAATGCTACACTAGAAAAGATTGAATGATATTTTTATTGTCCAAAGGTGCGTAAAGATAAGTACCACTATGTTACTAAATGTGTTGTATGTCCAAAAGGTCCCTCATGATAAGTAACAAGGTCTAATCATATCGTTGCCTATTCCTGACGCACGGAGGATAAAAGTATGCATTTTGTCAAACAAGGAGCGACAAAAGATAGTTGACTAAGCCAAAGTGAAGGAGCCGAAACAAATCCTTTTGCATCAATTCAAGAACGAAACAAAGAAGCAAGCAAGGCAATACTTTCTGAAGTTGAAGGATCGACGGACAAATGAAGCTACTTGGGTGGACGAGGAATTTTTCATCGACTATCTAGATTTTCTAGCCTCATACAAGGAGGCCGTGCAGCTTGGTACCTGTACCTCACTTTAAGAAGGAGGAGATGTCACATGCGCATGGCTATACGTGCCATGTGGACAAGCTTCATCAACTTCCAAAGACAATATGTACATATCTCTAGACATGAGTGTCTAGAATCCTAGGAGGATTTGTACCAACAATTTTGTGAGCCTCCTTGCAGGACCTGCATGTCCAAACTAGCCTATTAGATTAGGTTTTTTGGTTTTGGAATCTTCTTGCAAAAATGGTTTGTAAACGATTTTTTAACATATATTATTACTCTTCCGTGGACATCTGACATGACATGCACGTAGGTCTAGGCTAGAGGATTGTGTCGGTCCAATACTTTTGCCAAATGATTCACTAATTGTCACGTGACACATCCAACCCTATGTGTCCGTGGACAAGCTACAGCATGACCAGGGTTCAGTTCAGTCAAGTCAGTCTAGAATAGGAAGTTTTCTGGAACTTTTAGGAGTGTGTTCGCAAACCGTGCATGCCCAGACACTTAGGGTAGATGCATATCCTCTGGTTGCACACAACATGATCATCAACATTACCATCAGAATCCATCAGGAGCAGTTTCCGGTGCATAAAACCTATTTTCCCTATTTTTGACATTTTTCACTTATTTATTAAGTGACCTTTGTTGGGAACTAGGTAGGGCAATTTCGCTAAAGTAATATATAAGCAAACCTAGGGCTAGTACTAACTGGCAGAAGAGGAGAAAGTGCATCGGGCAATTAATTTGAAGCAGGCTTCTCTCTCCCCCTCTCTACAAGAACAACCCCCCATCAGCCTGGCGTTTTTCAACACTTGAACTCCAACGACTTCAGCCCAACCTTTGGCGATTTCAGTAGCGTTTTGCATCAGTGATTCAGCCTCAAGCCAACGTTTTCAGTAGGGAAATTCAACAAGAAAAGGACGAGCAGGACAATGTTTTTGCAGCAGCACTTCAGTACCATCAGGATAGCGTTTTTGCAGCAGCGTTTCAGCAATACCAGACCAATGTTTTCAACACTAATTCAAAGAACAAAACAACATCAAGATCAATGTTTTTCTACGCAATTATAGTCAGCCAATCAGCGTTTTCTGTCAACAGCCAATTAGCGTTTTTAGGAAGAGCAAGCAGTCAAGCGTTACCAACCTTCAATGTTAGGTGCAACAGAATGATTTTTTGCACTTTGCTCAAGATGAGTGCTCCGAACTATGCTCAAGGGTTCCTTTTAGTGCTTATGGAAGGTAGAGCCTTCCGTTCTTAATGAAAAGTGCTTTCATCACAAACAAAGTGAATGGACACTGTGCGTGCAAGTGTATGAGACTGAGAGATAGAGAGAGAAGAGAGATACGACACCAAAGACGTAAAATCATCCTCCGAAGGTCCCACTCTCGTTGGCGAGAATGGTCTACTATTGATTGCACAAAGTGGTACAATGTGGATGTAATGTGCAACTTGGAACTATGCCGATGACGACGATGGTGATGACGAAGTCGACCTAAGGGCTGAAATCTGCAATCTTTCTATCTACTGTCCAAAAACGCTATGGGTTGAAATCTGCAAATCTTCTATCTGCTAAATTCTAACTCTATGTCGGTGACGATGTCGATGGCGATGATGCGACGACGACGCACTGAAAATGCAAATGCTGAAATCTGTGTTTTTCGAGTTGAAACTGTAAACCTTGCAAAAACTGACCGTGCGGCGAGGAACTGCTCTGCGGGAGGGTGATATCTGTGAGGTTCGGGACTTGATCTGCGATTTCTAACTGCTGAAAACTGAAAACGCTGGTCCTAGGGCTGATTCTGTTGCGACAGATCTGCAAAACGCTGAAGTTGCTGGAAGATGCAAAAACGCTAGGGCTGAAAATGGAGTTTCTGTCGCCGAGGTTTTGCAAATGCAAAAACGCTAGGCTGATCTATTGTGGTCTTGTCGCCAGGGATCTGCAAGGGCAAAACGCTAGCTGATCTGCTGTGTCTTGTCCAAAAACGCTAGCCAAACTGCTGAGGAGCAAAAACGCTAGAAGCCTTTGGGGTCCTGTTGAGAAGGTGCTTGTTGAGCGGTGCTCTTGCTGCCTCTTCTGCCATTGAGTGCTAACTTGGGTTTGCTTATATACAAACTTAGCAAAATTGCCCTACCTACTTTTCTTGGAAAGTCACTTAAAAATAATAAGTGAAAAATGTCAAAAATAGAAAAAATAAGTTAAATGCACTGGAAATTCCCCTAACTGATTTGATGGATCCTGATGGGAATGCTAATGATCATGCTGTGTGCAACAAGAGGATATGCATCTATGCTAAGTGACTAGACATGCACGGTCTACGAATAGACTCACAAAAGTGCCAGATCACTTCTAATCTAGACTGAGTGGACTGATTGAACCCTGATCATATTGTAGCTTGTCCACGGACACATAGGGTTCGATGTGTCACGTGACATCCCCTCCTTTTCAAAGTGAGGTACTCGTACCAAACTGTATGGCGTCGAGAGAGATCACCAATAGCATCTGGAATCCTGGAAGAGACTCTTCGCCGACCCACTCGGATGTGTGGGTCGTGCGGTACTTGAACTTCATAAAGGTCTGCTACGCTTGCTTCTTTGGGCCGCGCCGAAAGCTACACAAAGTCTTTTGTGGCTCCTTCGATGCTTCAATTTCGTCGAGAGTCATGCTTCTTGGTTCTTCAAGAATCTCCATGGCTGAAAATTCCTGAAACAACCTCCAACACAAAAACATGAACATACCTATTCCATGTAAAGTGACTATAAAAAATCGTGTCTTCCTCAAAGACTGTGCAGGCAATGTAGATGAACAAAGAGACGGAGTGTCAAACCATTCACCACACACATGCAAACAATGAAATCGAATCTTTCTCTTTTGATCTAGAGCAATCAACTATGGCAATTCACTACGGAAATGCCAATGCTTGGTGCTCATACTGTCATGTGCTCGTTCTACGAATGTGTCATGCCAAGGAAGAGACATGGAATGTGACTTCCTTACATACATACTTTTCAACTTTTTATGAAAAATCCGCATACATACGTGCTCATTCATGAGTGAAACGTGCTCAACGTACAATATGCCATGCCTAGGAAAATGGATCACATAAAGACGTTGAATAAAATACACGAAACGATCATGAATGAAACATTCGAACAATGCGTGCGTATCAATCATGCGAACACATAATACTTCCGGTGTGGGTTCTTTGGACCTAGGCTCGAGAGTAAAGATCGATCCTTCCTGAATGATCGAATCGTCCTGTGAGGGTTCTTTGCACCTCGACTCGAAAGCCAAAATCGGATCTTCGTGATTGATCAAATTTACAACGAGGTTAGCTTCGCTAGAAAAAGCATCCACTAACACGCCATCCTTGTGAACAATCACATCTTCTTCATGCAACTCATCATGCTTGTGAGAAATCATATCTTGATCATGCAAATCATCATGCTTGTGAGAAATCACATCTTGATCATGCAAATCATCATGCTTAACTTTATCATTCAATTCATCATACTTATCATCATGTAAATTATTGTCAACCAAATCATCATGCAAATCATTGTCATTCAAATCATCATGCAAATCATGGGTGTCTTGCTTAGGAGAAGAAGAGACTGAGAGAGTCTCCTTTTCCTGATTCTCTTGCATCTGTGCCTGAACTTGAGAAAAGAGTCGCAAGAACTCTTGCATTCTTGCATTGTTCTCGCGATCAAATCTTGCTTCTCTTTCTTTGTTCCCGCGTGCTTCTCTTGCTTTGGCTGCCAAGCGTGCTTGCTCGCTCTCACGTGCTATGGCTTCCATTCTTTCTTGGTATTTGCGCTCTATGGCTGCTATTCTTTCTTCGCTTTCTAACGTCCTTTCCATCATCCTCTTGTCGAAAGCCTCCATAAGAGTTAGTGCAATCCTTGTCGTAGATGGAAAAGGGGGAGGGTCGGAAAAACCTCCTGGTGGGGAGAGATCTTCTACGCCTCTCTCATGCTCATCACCTCAAAGCGAAGCATTTCGCTTCGAGTGATGACCATTCTAAAGTCGTGGGTTCTTGTTGGTTCTTGTGGAATCTTGTGGTCTTGGGTTCTTAAGTTCACGAGGAACTTGGATTCTTGAGGGTCTTGAGGTTCTTGAGGTTCTTGGGATTCTTGAGGTTTTCTTGCGCTTGCAAACCGTGTTTGAGAAGGATCTTCTCTTCACCCGAGTTCTACTCCTTTCCACGGGCGCACCCCTTGGCAGCCTTGCGCTCACACCAAGGTTGCTTTTTTCCACCTCATGTCGATTGGCCGGCCCCTAAGTGCACGATCCGCTCTCAATGAGTGAAAAGAGACACAAGGGGAGGCTGGACAAGCACTTCTTTCTTGAGTTTCCTGTCACTCTTCAAAACCACGATTAGGACTCGACACGCCCAAGCGAACTTGGGTTCGTGCGACCGCAACAAGCAAAAAGAAATTCTTGTGATTCTTGTGGTTGTTTCCTTGAGTGATACAGAACACTGTCAAAGCTCTGATACCAATGTTAGGTGCAACGGAATGATTGTTTGCGCTTTGCTCAAGATGAGTGCTCCAAACTGTGCTCAAGGGTTCCTTTTAGTTCTTATGGAAGGTAGAGCCTTCCGTTCTTAATGGAAAGTGCTTTGATCACAAACAAGTGAATGGACATTGTGCGTGCAAGTGTATGAGACTGAGAGATAGAGAGAGAAGAGAGATACGACACCAGAGACGTTATAAAATCCTCCTCCAAAGGCCCCACTCTCGTTGGCGAGAATGGTCTACTATTGATTGCACAAAGTGGTACAATGTGGATGCAATGGAGTGATGCAACTTGGGACTATGCCGATGACAACGACAGTGATGACGAAGTCGACCTAAGGACTGAAGTCTGCAATCTTTCTATCTGCTGTCCAAAAATGCTATGGACTGAAATCTGCAAATCTTCTATCTGCTAAATTTTGACTCTATGTCGATGGCGATGATGCAACCACGACGCGCTGAAAACGCAGATGCTGAAATCTGCATTTTCCGAGCTGAAACTGTAAGCCTTGCAAAAACTGACCGTGCGGCGATAAACTGCTGCGGAAAGGTGAGATCTGCGAGGTTCGGGACTTGATCTACGATTTCTAACTGCTAAAAACTGAAAATGCTAGTCCTAGAGCTGATTCCGTTGCGATAGATCTGCAAAAACGCTGAGGTTGCTAGCAGATGCAAAAACGCTAGGGCTGAAAATGGTGTTTCTGTCACCGAGGTTCTGCAAATGCAAAAACACTAGGCTGATCTGTTGTGGTCTTGTCGCCAGGGATCTGCAAGGACAAAACGCTGGCTTATCTGTTATGTCTTGTCCAAAAACACTAGCCAAGCTGCTGAGGAGCAAAAATGCTAGAAGCCTTTGGGGTCCTACTGAGAAGGTGCCTGTTGAGCAGTGCTCCTGCTGCCTCTTCTGCCATTGAGTGCTAACTTAGGTTTGCTTATATACAAACTTAGCAAAATTGCCCTAGTTCTCTGGACCTCGAATCGAAAGCCAAGATCGGTTCTTCGTGATTGATCGAATCTACAACGAGGTTAGCTTCGCTAGAAAAATCATCCACTAACACACCATCCTTGTGAACAATCACATCTTCTTCATGCAACTCATCATGCTTGTGAGAAATCACATCTTGATCATGCAAATCATCATGCTTGTGAGAAATCACATCTTGATCATGCAAATCATCATGCTTGTCTTTATCATTCAATTCATCATGCTTATCATCATGCAAATCATTGTCAACCAAATCATCATGCAAATCATGTGTGTCTTGCTTAGGAGAAGAAGAGACTGAGAGAGTCTCCTTTTCCTGATTCTCTTGCATCTGTGCCTGAACTTGAGAAAAGAGTCGCAAGAACTCTTGCATTCTTGCTTTGTTCTCGCGATCAAATCTTGCTTCTCTTTCTTTGTTCTCGCGATCATAATTTGCTTCTCTTGCTTTGGCTTCCAAGCGTGCTTGCTCGCTCTCACGCACTATGGCTGCCATTCTTTCTTGGTATTTGCGGTCTATGGTTGCTATTCTTTCTTCGCTTTCTAACGTCCTATCCATCATCCTCTTGTCGAAAGCCTTCATAGGAGTTAGTGTAATCCTTGTCCTAGATGGAAAAGAGGGAGGGTCGGAAAAACCTCCTAATGGGGAAAATTCTTCTTCGCCTCTCTCATGCTCATCACCTCCAAGCGAAGTATCTATTCCGCTTCGAGTGATGAACATTCTGAAGTTGTGGGTTCTTGTGGGTTCTTGTGGAATCTTGTGGTCTTGGGTTCTTAAATTCATGAGGAACTTGGGTTCTTGAGGGTCTTGAGGTTCTTGGGGTTCTTGAGGTTTTCTTTCGCTTGCAAACCCTGTTTGAGAAGGATCTTCTCTTCACTCGAGTTCTACTCCTTTCCGCGGGCGCACCCCTTGGCAACCTTGCGCTCACACCAAGGCTGCTTTTTCCCACCTCACGTCGATTGGCCGGCCGCTAAGTGCACGGTCCGCTCTTAATGAGTGAAAAGAGACACAAGGGGAGGCTCAACAAGCCCTTCTTTCTTGGGTTTCCTATCACTCTTCAAAACCACGATTAGGACTCGACACGCCCAAGTAAACTTGGGTTCGTGCGACCGCAACAAGCAAAAATAAATTCTTGTGGTTCTTTCCTTGAGTGATACACTACCAAAGCTCTGATACCAATGTTAGGTGCAGCGGAATGATTATTTGCGCTTTGCTCAAGATGAGTGCTCCGTACTGTGCTCAAGGGTTTCTTTTAGTTCTTATGGAAGGTAGAGCCTTCCGTTCTTAATGGAAAGTGCTTTGATCGCAAACAAAGTGAATGGACATTGTGCGTGCAAGTGTATGAGACTGAGAGGTAGAGAGAGAAGAGAGATACGACACCATAGACGTTGTAAGATCGTCCTCTGAAGGTCCCACTCTCGTTGGCGAGAATGGTCTACTATTGATTGCACAGAGTGGTACAATGCGGATACAATGGACTGATGAAACTTGGGACTATGCCGATGACGACGATGGTGATGACGAAGTCGACCTAAGGGCTGAAATCTGCAATCTTTCTATTTACTGTCCAAAAACGCTATGGGCTGAAATTTGCAAATCTTCTATCTGCTGAATTCTAACTCTATGTCGGTGACGATGTCGATGGCGACGATGCGGCGACGACGCGCTGAAAACGAAGATGCTGAAATCTGCGTTTTTCGGGCTGAAACTGTAAACCTTGCAAAAACTGACCGTGCGGCAAGGAACTGCTGTGGGAAGGTGAGATCTGCGAGGTTCGGGACTTGATCTGCGATTTCTAACTGCTCAAAACTGAAAACGCTGGTCCTAGGGCTGATTCTGTTGCAATAGATCTGCAAAACGCTGAAGTTGCTGGCAGATGGAAAAAAGCTAGGGCTGAAAATGGTGTTTCTGTCGCCGAGGTTCTACAAATGCAAAAACGCTAGGCTGATCTGCTGTGGTCTTGTCACCAGGGATCTGCAAGGGCAAAATGCTGGCTGATCTGCTGTGTCTTGTCCAAAAACGCTAGCCACGCTGCTGAGGAGCAAAAATGTTAGAAGTTTGGGGTCCTGCTGAGAAGGTGTCTGTTGAGCGGTGCTCCTGCTGCCTCTTCTGCCATTGAGTGCTAACCTGGGTTTGCTTATATACAAACTTAGCAAAATTGCCCTACCTACTTTTATTGGAAAGTCACTTAAAAATAATAAGTGAAAAATGTCAAAAATAGGAAAAATAGGCTAAATGCACTGAAAATTCCCCTAATTGATTGTGATGGATTCTTATGGGAATGCTGATGATCATGCTGTGTGCAACCAAAGGATATGCATCTATGCTAAGTGACTGGGCATGCACCGTCTACGAATAGACTCACAAAAGTCCCAGATCACTTCTAATCTAGACTGACTCGACTGACTGAACCCTAATCATGTTGTAGCTTGTCCACGGACACATAGGGTTGGATGTGTCACGTGACATCCCTCCTTTTCAAAGTGAGGTACTGGTACCGAACTGTATGGCGGCGAGGGAGATCGCCAATATCATTCGAAATGTTGGAAGGGACTCTTCGCCGGCCCACTAGGATGTGTGGGTTGTGCGGTACTTGAACTTCATAAAGGTCTACAACGCTTGCTTCTTTGGGGCGGGCAGAAAGCGAGACAGTCTTTTATGGCTCCTTCGATGCTTCAATTTCGTCCAGAGTCATGCTTCTTGCTTCTTCAAGAATCTCCATGGCTGAAAATTCCTGAAACAACTTCCAACACAAAAACATGAACATACATATTCCATGTAAAGTGGCTTAAAAAATTGTGTCTTCCTCAAAGACTGTGCGGGCAATGTAGATGAACAAAGAGACGGAGTGCCAAACCGTTCACCACACACATGCAAACAATGAGATCGAATCTTTCTCTTCTGATCTAGAGAAATCAACTGTGGCAATTCACTACGGAAATGCCCATGCTTGGTGCTCACACTGTCATGTGCTCGTTCTACAAATGTGTCATGCCAAGGAACAGACATGGAATGTGACTTCCTTACATACATACTTTTCAGCTTTTCATGAAAAATCCGCATACATACGTGATCATTCATGAGTGAAACATGCTCAGCGTACAATATGTCATGCCTAGGAAAAGGGATCACATAGAGACGTTGACTAAAATACAGGTAACGATCACGAATAAAATATTCGAACAATGCGTGCGTATCAATCATGCGAACACATAATACTTCCTATGAGGGTTCTTGGACCTAAGCTCGAGAGCCAAGATCGATCCTTCCTGAATGATCGAATCGTCCTGTGGGGGTGCTTTGGACCTCGACTCGAAAGCCAAGATCAGTTCTTCGTGATTGATCGAATCTACAACGAGGTTAGCTTTGCTAGAAAAAGCATCTAACACATCATCCTTGTGAACAATCACATCTTCTTCATGCAACTCATCATTGTGAGAAATCACAACTTGATCATGCAAATCATAATGCTTGTGAGAAATCACATCTTGATCATGCAAATCATTATGCTTGTCTTTATCATTTAATTCATCATGCAAATCATTGTCAACGAAATCATCATGCAAATAATTGTCATTCAAATCATGTGTGTCTTGCTTAGGAGAAGAAGAGACTGAGAAAGTCTCCTTTTGCTGATTCTCTTGCATCTGTGCCTGAACTTGAGAAAAGAATCGCAAGAACTCTTGCATTCTTGCTTTGTTCTCGCGATCAAATCTTGCTTCTCTTTCTTTGTTCCGCGATCAAATTTTGCTTCTCTTGCTTTGGCTTCCAAGCGTGCTTGCTCACTCTCACGCGCTATGGCTGCCATTCTTTCTTGGTATTTGCGCTCTATGGCTGCTATTCTTTCTTCGCTTTGTAACTTCTTGTCCATCATCCTCTTGTCGAAAGTCTCCATAGGAGTTAGTGCAATCCTTGTCGTAGATGGAAAAGGGGGAGAGTCGGAAAAACCTCCTAATGGGGAAAATTCTTCTTCGCCTCTCTCATGCTCATCACCTCCAAGCGACGTATCTATTCCGCTTCGAGTGATGACCATTCTGAAGTTGTGGGTTCTTGTGGGTTCTTGTGGAATCTTGTGGGCTTGGGTTCTTAAGTTCACGAGGAACTTGGGTTCTTAGGGTTCTTGAGGTTTTCTTTCGCTTGCAAACCCTGTTTGAGAAGGATCTTCTCTTCACCCGAGTTCTACTCCTTTCTGTGGGCGCACCCCTTGGCAGCCTTGCGCTCACACCAAGGTTGCTTTTTCCCACCTCACGTCGATTGGCCGGCCGCTAAGTGCACGGTCCGCTCTCAATGAGTGAAAAGAGACACAAGGGGAGGCTCGACAAGCCCTTCTTTCTTGGGTTTCCTGTCACTCTTCAAAACCACGATTAGGACTCGACACGCCCAAGCGAACTTGGGTTCGTGCGACCGCAACAAGCAAAAATAAATTCTTGTGGTTCTTTCCTTGAGTGATACACTACCAAAGCTCTGACACCAATGTTAGGTGCAGCGGAATGATTGTTTGCGCTTTGCTCAAGATGAGTGCTCAAAACTGTGCTCCAGGGTTTCTTTTAGTTCTTATGGAAGGTAGAGCCTTCCGTTCTTAATGGAAAGTGCTTTGATCACAAACAAAGTGAATGGACACTGTGCGTGCAAGTGTATGAGACTGAGAGATAGAGAGAGAAGAGAGATACGACACCATAGACGTTGTAAGATCGTCCTCCGAAGGTCCCACTCTCGTTGGCGAGAATGGTCTACTATTGATTGCACAAAGTGGTACAATGCGGATACAATGGACTGATGAAACTTGGGACTATGCCGATGACGACGATGGTGATGACGAAGTCGACCTA
Source organism: Adiantum capillus-veneris (assembly GCF_014529385.1). NCBI lineage: Eukaryota > Viridiplantae > Streptophyta > Polypodiopsida > Polypodiales > Pteridaceae > Adiantum > Adiantum capillus-veneris. The sequence continues at coordinate 110,958,405 of NC_140952.1, forward strand.
AGGGCTGAAATCTGCAATCTTTCTATCTGCTGTCCAAAAACGCTATGGGCTGAAATTTGCAAATCTTCTATCTGCTGAATTCTAACTCTATGTCGGTGACGATGTCGATGGCGACGATGCGGCGACGACGCGCTGAAAACGCAGATGTTGAAATCTGCGTTTTCCGGGCTGAAACTGTAAACCTTGCAGAAATTGACCGTGCGGCGAGGAACTGTTGCGAAAAGGTGAGATCTGCGAGGTTCGGGACTTGATCTCCGATTTCTAATTGTTGAAAACTGAAAACACTGGTCCTAGGGCTGATTCTGTTACGATAGATCTGCAAAACGCTGAGGTTGCTGGCAGATGCAAAAATGCTAGGGCTGAAAATGGTGTTTCTGTCGCCGAGGTTCTGCAAATGCAAAAACGCTAGGCTGATCTGCTGTTGTCTTGTCGCCAGGAATTTGCAAGGGCAAAACGCTGGCTGATCTGCTGTGTCTTGTCCAAAAACGCTAGCCAAGCTGCTGAGGAGGAAAAACGCTAGAAGCCTTTGGGGTCCTGCTGAGAACATGCCTGTTGAGCGGTGCTCCTGCTGCCTCTTCTGCCATTGAGTGCTAACTTGGGTTTTCTTATATACAAACTTAGCAAAATTGCCCTACGTACTTTTATTGGAAAGTCGCTTAAAAATAATAAGTGAAAAATGTCAAAAATAGGAAAAATAGACTAAATGCACTGGAAAATTCCGCTAACTGATTCTGATGGATTCTAATGGTAATGCTGATGATCATGCTGTGTGAAACCAGAGGATATGCATCTAAGCTAAGTGATTGGGCATGCACGGTCTACGAATAGACTGACAAAAGTGCCAGATCACCTCTAATCTAGATTGACTGGACTGACTGAACCCTGATCATGTTGTAGCTTGTCCACGGACACATAGGGTAGGATGTGTCACGTGACATTCAAGGCCACAGCAGCAGATAGAGGTCGTCATCATGGTCACCATTGAACATTCAGTGTCCCGCATTAGCATCACTTAGCTTCGCATCTACACTTATACCAGATTTGTGCAATCAATAGCGTAGACCTCTCTCGCCATCGAGAGAGGAGCCCTTGGAGGAGGTTTTAGCAACTTCCCGGTGTCGTATTCTTCTCTCTCTATCTCTCAGTCTCAGCACCTTCACTCACAGTGTTCATCCACTTTGTTTGTGATCACTTGCACTCTCTCGTTAAAGAACGGAAGGCTCTCGCTTTTCTAAGTAAAAGTAACCTTGAGCACAATTCGAAGCACACATCTTGAGCAAAGTTCAACATTCACTTCCGCTGCACCTTACACTAATCAGTGAGTTATGGCCATTCTACAACTTGAAACTCATAATTGTGCACATTTGCACATTTTTTCCACCTTGGCACATTTTCCAATTCTATCACCCAAGAAGTTTGTATAAAAGAAGCACGAAGTGTGAGTGCACAAATGCAGTGCATGTGCGGAGATTGAGAAGGGAGGAGAGAGAGAGAGTACACAGGATGTGGGTGGAGCTCCCAAATCTCACTGTATGAGCACTATGTGAGAATGAGTGAAAGCTCCTTATTATTTGTATGTATAGAGAATAAGGAGATAAATGTGGGTGGTCGGACACTGGCCGGCAGACAACACGAGCAAAGCACGGTGAGGCACACCGCCTTTACCTAACATTCTTCCACTAAAGGCTGTGTGACAATAAGTGGCGAGAAGACTAGCCTACAACTAGTATATACAAGAGGTGAGAGAAGACGGCTCTCAACCTATGTCCACTCGCTCACTCTGTAACTGCTCTAGTATAGATGCAACGTGCATACCACTAGGGCTAGAGCTACGGACACTGCTGATGCAAGTATCAAGTGACGACCTGCATGGCTCCACAATGCACAATGCCAGTGTCAATCATCACACGAATGACAACTCCCACTGCAAATGCACCAACCGCATAAGCAAACCAAGTCTCGAAACCAAAAGGTCAGACATGAGAGACCCGAAAGCCGACAAAACATGCACTATGTGTGCCAACCTATCCCTATCAGCAACCTCAATGCCATATGCATCCTCGTCAGGAACCACTTGACTATGCATCACCATGTCAGTATCGTCTGGCAAAGGCATATCTGTTGAGAATGATTGCAAAACCGAAAAATCAGTACCACTGCAATTACACGCAGCTGTCTGAAGGACACTGTCGCCCTTAAATGTATCAAACTTATCATAGAACAATGCATCGGTCTTTGGCTCAACTGATATCACCTCAAATGATGACTGGCCAAGCTGTGCATCCCCATAGATGCCACTACTGTCTGCATGAACGTCACCATAAGACAAATGCACAACCTGCTCTCCATGCAACACATCCGCAAAAGAGACACGCCTCGTCTCTCGCTCCAAACATGGCTGCAAATACACAGAGACTACACTACCTCGTGTGTCAAAAATATGCAAAGGGTATACTAGACCACTCCTAGCACCTCTGGCTATCACCAGTGATCCCCTATGCATCTCAAATGATCGCTCTCCAAGCAGTACACAATATTCACTACTCTGCAAATGACGCACTGAAATGAGACTCTGGCTGAGTCTTGGTACATAACTTACATCTCGTAGTGTAAGCAATGCACCGCTAGGCAAGGACATGCATGCATCTCCAGCACCCTCTATGTCATATGCTGAACCATCAACAAACTGCACACAACCAAGTCTCCCACTAGAGAAAGAGCAAAACAAATCACGACGTGGCGTCACGTGAAAAACTACATGCTCATCTAGTAGAAAACGCGTAGACAATGTGCTATCCCAAAACACAAAGTAGTCTGAAGACAAGGTAGACTCAAAAGTGACATGCTCGTCACATGCATACTCTCTAGCATCTTCCCTCATAGTAGCACCATGCATCTGCCTCTTCCGCTGTCTCATATGCCTGAAGCGACGACGCCTAATATGTCCATTGTGGCCGCAGTGCCAACATGTTAGTCGCGATCGTGAGCGAGAGCCGCCTCTAACCTGAATCGTCTCCATATTCATGCCAAAACTATGGCAAACAAAGTGGGAGGTAATTCGACCACTACACAACGCTCAAAAGCATGATCAGTCGCATCAAAGTCGATTCTCACATATGCATAAAAGAACTCCACAATCTGCAAACTCTACAAGCATAAACTTCGAGAGACTACTCAACCGAGCGTAAAGCACATAACTATATATGCAAGTAGAGAGCAAACTAGCTCAAAACGCGTTTCACACGAGAAACTGACTGCAAATGTCTGCAAAAACCTGTGAAAAATGTGACTAGCATGTATTGTAGCCACACAAGCATACGTAGATTCTCACTTCTGTGAGAGTGGGTACATGAATACCAAGCCGTGTCCAAATTGACAAAACCTGTCAAAGTGAGAGTAAACACTCGATCACTGTCTAGGTGGGAATATATCGACCACTATATCATCAGAGAGCAGAGTGCAAATACACATATCATGGCGAGAAATCTTGAAAACAATCCAACAAAGTTTCCCATGGAAACTGAGCAAAAACTCAAAAAATCTCACCAAATACGCATGACAATAGACACTGTCTCAGTAGCAAAATCCACAAATGGTCTATATGCAATGCCAAGAGCCTGGCAAATTGGCTTACTCTTGACTGAGTAGCTCTATGGAAGTGTACCTGTAAACTTGCGAGCTGCGAGCTATGGCTAACTCAAACTGTATCTGCATAATGTATACATAGCATGAAACTGCACAAATCCGTACTAAAAAAGTTCTCTGAAATACCCCACACAGTCAAACAATGCGCATAAAACCGCATCCGAATATGTACAATCCGAAAGTCGCATCCCAACTTGCATACGCAAAAACAAGATGAATTCTCTCTCAATAGCATCACAGTGTGTCATACATAGCCAAAGATGCAAACCGCATCACTCTCTCTCTACACTATAGGAATCAAACTGCAAAATCTCGATATGTCGTGATTGTTGACAGGCTGTTGCAGAAAATTCAACGCTCAAAATTTCAAAAATATGATCTGACCAACACGTCTGGAACATGCCAAAACCTCAGGGTAGACTCCTGGATTACATGTATCTGAATCCAACTGTAAGAGATATGCCAAAAACCTCTGTTTTCGACCAAAAAACGCAACATAGATTTGTTGCTATTGCATCTGCTGTAATTCAAAGCGAATTTCAAAAAATGGACATCACCTCGCGTCGGGAATGTGTCAAAACCCCAATCTAGACTCCTGGACCATATCCATCCGACTTCACGCGACGGAGATATGCAAAAAACATTGTTTCGAGAGCCAAAAACAGCAAAAACAAGCTGCAACACTTCTTATTCCTGCTCTTTTTCTGCAAAATTCAGCAATGGCTTGCTACACAATCTCTATACAAGCTGAATATACATGCCTAAGCTGAGATCTAACATCGTCAAGTCGTATCCACCGCCGCGGAGCTCAAGCTGCCACAACTGAGCTCCGTCGCTTCCATCCTGTCGGGAAGCCGTCGCACGCGCGTCGCCAAAGCTCTGATACCAATTGTGAGTGCGCGAATGCAATGCGCGTGCGGAGAGAGAGAGAGAGAGAGAGAGAGAGAGAGAGAGAGAGAGAGAGAAGGATGTGGGTGGAGCTCCCAAATCTCACTCTATGAGCACTATGTGAGAATGAGTGAGAGCTCCTTATTCTTTGTATGTATAAAGAATAGAGAGATAAATGTGGGCGGCCAGACACTGGCCGACAGACACGGTGAGACACACCGCCTTTTCCGAACACGAAGACCAACAAATTTCTATAAGCTTAAAGTGTCAATTCTAGACGAGTCTAGCATTTCTATCTCTTGCAATCCCTTGGCGTTTTGCTCCACACCACAGTCATCTGCTAAATCAGCCAACGTTTTGGAGTTTGAGCCCATTTTCTTGTCAAAAGAGCCTCGCATCCAATAACACTAGATCCTTGATGCAGCCCGAATCTTTCGACAGCCCATCGAGCCTCTTCTAGCCATTTCTTGATCGCATCAAAGGCTCCCATCATTGTCTATCATCTACTCCATCATCAGATGTGGATTCAACCTCGTTGAGCGTGTCAAATCTGCTGCATTTTTGTAACCCGATCTGCATTTTTGCAACCAACCATTAGTCCTTCATTTCTCTCACATTAAGAGCACAAATCACCCCCTTGGTGGCTATCTGCAATCCCACATCGAGACGGATCCAAAAGATGCATCAAATCAATCCGAAGGTGCTTCATTTTGAAAAGTTACTGCGATGATATTCCCCATTCGAGTCAATAGAATCTACATTTGAGGTATCGACTGTGTGTACAGTCCCTTTATCCGATCAAAAAAATAATGCAATGACAATGGTGTGGGGGGCCATTCATAGTGTTGGTTAGGACTCAATCGAGTGTCATTCTCTTTCTCTCTCTACCTCTACACATCTCTACCTCTCTCTCATTCTCTACAAGAAACCATCATTCGTGTTAAGTAGCAGCATTCAAGCAAGAAAAGAATTCAAGATTTGTGAAAGTGTAAAGTCTAGCTCTTGTCAACCATTTCAATTCTGCTACACCTGACAGGCAACCAAGGGCTACACGATAAGTACAACCTATCATCTTTGCTCTCTCCGTATCAGCTCTCTCACTCTGTAAATGCAATCCACCCATTCCAAAACCTTCTTGAACACTTCAGAGCTCACATTTGACATGCATACAACTCATGACCATAGCCGCCTGCTTCATGCAACAAGCATCTTAAAGAGACATCCACTGTCATTGTCCACCCACAGCCACATCAAACAGCCACAAGCATATACTCCTCTGCTAATCCAATGTCAGACAAGTGATTCATTGGTCGATATACACTTTCCAACCAAAGATACTCATTCTAAAGTTCACAAGCCATCATTTCCTAGCTTCTCTAGATTCCAACCATTCATACAAATGAAATCATAATCCAAAGCTTCTGCGTGAGGATAAGCAACCTTCAACACAAGATGTATCAAGATTTTAAGGTAGTAATGGTTTCCATTTCCTTTGGCCTCCATAGCACATCACAAGTGCAAAGCATGTTTGGTTGAAAGGCATTCTTGGCTTGATGCATAGTCACTAGAGACACGTCCCAAGGAGTGGGGACGAGAGATGGGGCTCAAATGGATTTTTAATGTAAAAAAGAGGGCAGGACGGCAAGTGGGGACAAGATGCCCAAAAATGGACATTTCCTGTGACTATGGCTTGATAACGTCCTATGTACTTCGACAATGACATGGAGCATGGGTTTGTTGTTGCGTGCCAGTCCATGTCATGCCATCATTTCTATGTAAAGTCCCCAAAAATAAGGCTCTCTTTATTATCCCCAAAGCTCCATCAAGTGATACACTACCAAAGAAAAAGCCTAAAATGCACAGGAGGAGGAGGAGATTACCAAAGCCAGAGTTGATAGAAAGCTCAAAAGGGAGAGTAAAAGAAAAGAAGTCCTAGCTAAAAAGGAGGCTCGAGAAAAGCGTAAAGAAGAAGCTATGCAAGCAAAGATTGCCAGGAAGAAGTGGGAGACCTAGCAACCACAATATGAGAGCCGTTCTTTTAGAGAAATCTCCTCTTCATGGTGTGTTTTTAACGCCTCTACATGTTGATATGCCACATCATGCACTTGCAAGGAAGCTACCATTAGAAAAATTGTGAAGTTTGCAAAGATAAACCATATGTACCTCTCCGTTTTTGACCCAAAAACGCAGCATAAACTTGTTGCTATTGCATCTGCTATAATTCAGAGCAGAATTTCAAGACAAGGACATCACCATCGCGTTCGGAATGTATCAAAATTCCAACCTAGACTCCTGGACCATATCCATCTGACTCTCTGTGAGACGAAGATATGTAAAAAACATTGTTTCGAGAGCCAAAAACAACAAAAACAAGTTGCAACACTTCTTGTTCGTGCTCTTTTTCTGCAAAGTTCGGCAATGGCTTGCTACACAGGCTCTATACAAGTTGAATATACTTGCCTAAGCTGAGATCTGACACCGTCGAGCAGTATCCACCGCCGCCGAGCTCAAGCTACCATAACCGAGCTCCGTCGCTTCCGTATTGTCAGGAAGTCGTCGCACGTGCGTCGCCAAAGCTCTGATACCAATTGTGAGTACGTGAATGCGGTGCGTGTGTGGAGAGTGAGAAGGGGACAAAGAGAGAGAGAGAGAGAGAGAGAGAGAGAGAGAGGTGGGTGGAGCTCCCAAATCTCATTGTATGAGCACTATGTGAGAATGAATGAGAGCTCCTTATTCTTTGTATGTATAAAGAATGAAGAGATAAATGTGGGCGGTCGGACACTGGCCGGCAGACACGGGCAAAGCACGGTGAGGCACACCGCCTTTACCGAACACGAAGACCAACAAATTTCTATAAGCTTGGAGTGTCAATTCTAGACCAATCTAGCATTTCTATCTCTTGCAATCCCTTGGCGTTTTGCTTCACACCGCTATCATCAGCCAAATAAGCCAACGTTTAGGAGTTTGAGCCCATTTTCTTGTCGAAAAAGCCTCACATCCACTAACATAGATCCTTGATGCAGCCCGGATCTTTCGACAGCCCACCAAGCCTCTTCTGGCCATTACTTGATCGCATCGAAGGCTCCCATCATTGTCTATCATCTGCTCCATCATCCGTTGTGGTTTCAACCTCGTTGAGCGTGTCAAATCTGTTGCATTTCTGCAACCCGATCTACATTTTTGCAACCAACCATTAGTCCTTCATTTCTCTCACATTAAGAGCACAAATCAACCCTAGATCAACCCCTTGGTGGCTATCTACAATTCCACATCGAGACGGATCCAAAGGTGCATCAAATCATTCCGAAGGTGCTTCATTTTGAAAAGTTACTACGATGACATTCCCCATTCGAGTCAGCAGAGTCTACATTTGAGGTATCGACTGTGTGTACAGTCCGTTTATCCAATTAAAAAACATACTGCAATGACAATGGTGTGGGGGGCCATTCATAGACTTGGTTAGGACTCAATCGAGTGTCGTTCTCTTTCTTTCTCTCTACCTGTATGCATCTCTACCTCTCTCTCATTCTCTAAAAGAAACCATCATTCGTGTTAAGTAGCAGCATTCAAGCAAGGAAAGAATTAAAGATTTGTGAAGTGTAAAGTCTAGATCTTGTCAACCATTTCAATTCTGCTACACCTGACAGGCAGCCAAGGCATAGTAACAGGGAACGGGCGGAACGGACCCTAAATGTTCCGAAACGGCGTTCCGAACGGGTCTGGCTCTCGAAACGGATTCGGGAACGGAACACTATTCCGGAACGGGGTGTAACCGGAACGGAGCGGAACGGCGGAACGGGGAACCGGAACGGTCAAACCAAAAAGTCAACTTTTTTCACTAGCTATTTGGGGGCATGTTTGGGGCTGTTTGGGGGCTGTTTGGGGGCTATTTAGAGGGCTGATTTGGGGCTATTTGGAGGGATGATTTGGGGCTGTTTGGGGGCTATTTAGAGGGCTGATTTGGGGCTGTTTGGACTCTGGAGCCTCGTCTCACCTCCTCCTCAAGCTCTCAACATCTCTACTGAGCTACTCTCCTTGCTAAAGCTTTAAGCTTGGACATGGAGCTCTGACCTCTTCCTGTTCCTTTTTGGCGGAAAGCACAACACCCTCAAAGAACAAATGTGGCTTCTACCTCTCTTTCTCAAGCTCCATCCCTCCCTCTCGTGTCTCAAGCTCCATTCCTCTCTCTCTCTCTCTCTCTCTCTCTCTCTCTCTCTCTCTCTCTCTCTCTCTCTCTCTCTCTCTCAAGAGTCAAACTCCATCCTTGTCTCAAGCTACGTCATCGTAAAACATGTGTAAATATGGCTCTAATTAGGATGGTCGAATTCAAAATCTTAGCTTATAGTTTTTCACTAACATATGAGCCTATAATACATATAATATATATAGTTTCTTTGGTCTACCGTTCCGGCCCCGTTCCCGTTCCGGGTAACTATGAGCCAAGGGCTACATGATAAGTACAACCTATCATCTCTGCTCTCTCTGTATCAGCTCTCTCACTCTGTAAATGCAATCCACCCTTCCAAAACCTTCTTGCACACTTCAGAGCTCACATTTGACCTGCATACTCAGGACCATAGCCGCCTGCTTCATGCAACAAGCATCTTAGGAGACGTCCATTGTCACTGTCCACCCACAACCACATCAAACTGCCACAAGCATATACTCCTCTGCTAATCGAATGTCAGACAAGTGATTCATTGGTCGATATACACTTTCCAACTAAAGACACTCATCCTAAAGTTCACAAGCCATCATTTCTTAGCTTCTCTAGATTCCAACCATTCATACACATCAAATCATAATCCAAAGCTTCTACATGAAGATAAGCAACTTTCAACACAAGATGTACCAAGATTTTGAGGTAGTAATGGATTCCATTTCCTTTGGCCTCCATAGCACATCATGAGTGCAAAGCATGTTTGGTTGAAAGGCATCCTTGGCTTGATGCATAGTCACTAGAGACGTGTCCCAAGGAGTGGGGACGGGAGACAGGGCTCAAATGGATTTTTAATGTAAAAAAGAGAGCAGGACGGCAAGTGGGGACGGGAAGCCCAAAAATGGGCATCCCCTGTGATTATGGCTTAATGCCTCCTATGTACTTCGGCAATGACATGGGGCATGGGTTTGTTGTTGCGTGCCAGTCCATGTCATGCCATCATTTCTATGCAAAGTCCCCAAAAAGGAGGCTCTCTTTATAATCCCCAAAGCTCCATCAAGTGATACACTACCAAAGAAAAGAGAGATTTAACTCTAGAAAAAGTTTCCCTACCCTTTTTAGTGAAAGACTATTCCCCTCTTTTGCTGATTGACTTTTTCATCGTCGATTGAGAGCATGAAAGCCTAAAATGCACAAGAGGAGGAGGAGATAACCAAAGCAAGAGTTGATAGAAAGCTCAAAAGGGAGAGTAAAAGAAAAGAAGTCCTGGCTAAAAAGGAGGGTCGACAAAATCGTAAAGAAGAAGCTATGCAAGCAAAGATTGCCAGGAAGAAGTGGGAGACCTAGCAACCACAACATGAGAGCTGTTGTTTTAGAGAAATCTCCTCTTCATGCCTCTACATGTTGATATCATAGTCACAAGGGGAAGCATTCCGGGCCGGGGAACGGGGAACGGGTCTCAAATGGATTTTTAGTGTAAAAAAGAGGGCGGGACGGCAAACGGGGACGGAAAAGTGGGGACGGGAAGCCCGGAAAAGGGAGTCCCCTGTGATGTCGCCTCTACATGTTGATATGCCACATCATGCACTTGCAAGGAAGCTACCATTAGACAAATTGTGAAGTTTGCAAAGATAAACCATATGTACCTCTTCATTTTGCACTAGCTAAGTCCCCTCTACAGTTTTGATATCTATGTTCACCATATGTTGCTACTGTAAAGAGCACCTTTGACTACACCACCAAAGAGATACCTTGGTGAAATGCTGATTACTCCACCAACTCTCTTGGGCAAAAACATTACATTAAACTAAACTTGCTCTTCTTAGAATGTTTCTTTTGTTCCAATATGCATGCACATGCATATTAAAGAAGCAACATCAATTTTGAAACAATATTTTTGCACTCAACAAAGGTCTCTTTTCTCTATTCTTGCTCACTTGCAAGCACATAGTTTTATGCAGATAATAAACAAAAGATTCTGTTGTTCTCTATGCTTGAGTTAACAAAAATAATGAAGAATATCACCTGTCGGCAATGCCGCTGCAATCTTTTTGTAAAATGATACATCCCGCAAAGTCTACGGCAGCCTTTTTGTGCAATGGCACATCTCCCACACAATCTTTCCCAGCGTATGAACCCTTCACCTCATGTAAACTGCAAATTTTATGAAGTCAGGAAAAAATCATTTTCATAAACATACATAACTCCCTTTTAGGAAATTTCTAGTAGAAAATTTTGAAAGATAAATAGAATTTTCTGCATGTTTACACCTATTTTTGTGAATTTCCAAGCAGATTTTTTCCTTTTCCATGGCTATTTTCAACCGGCTCAAGGCGACACACTTGTCCAGAATGCTGTTCAGTCCCCCTTTCCTTAATAGAGGAATGGAAAACTCCTCTAATAACTGAGAAAAGGACAACTTTCTCCTTGGCATGTCAACTAGGCATAGCAATCCATGAACTAGGCTTTAAGATTTGCTTATCCAGAAATTTTAGAGCTCCTAATTAGAACTTTTGTTGGGGCATTTAATATCCTACCCTCTGATGGGGACCAAGGGCTATAGGGTGGAGCGATGGCAAAGCTCTCTCTCTCTCTCTCTCTCTCTCTCTCTCTCTCTCTCTCTCTCTCACATCAGGATGCCTTCATACATTTCCCTGCGTTCAGCAAGCTCTCAACATACTTTCGCCCAACATCCAATGGTCAGAGGATCAACATCCAATGGTCAGAGGATCATATCTCTCTCTCTCTCTCTCTCTCTCTCTCTCTCTCTCACACACACACACACACACACAGCAAGCGTTCAAGATCTGAAAACGTGGGTGAGGGGGAGAGAGAAAGAGAGACCTCTTGAGTCTTCCTGCACTCATCAATGGACAGCAACCTCGCAGAAGACCAACGGGCTCTTCAGGGCAGTTGGTGGAAACTTGAAAGCTCACAGGACTCGTATTGTGGTGTGTGGGTCTTGTAGGTGTGTCCGACCACCTAGTGTGGGAGGACACTAGTAGGTTCTTGGCATATGTAACCAACCTCTCTTGCTATAAGAGAGATGACGGATTAATGAATAGGAGGTCTAGTTTTGGTCTGGTCTCTCTCTCCTGTAACAGTACGTTACATTGGTGGAGGAGACAGGCAGTTAGAAGGGTTTCTTGGGTTTCTTTTCCACTTTCTTGCTTTCGTGCCATGGCGAACTTCACGTTTGATCCTGGGTAGGCTTCGCCTTGTTCGTGTTAAATCTTCCAGCCCACAACATCATCCACCTGTTTTGTCTTGTCTTTCGAGGACGCAGAACCACAACCCCAGCCTATCGTCCTCAGTTACATAATCACACCGGCTACAATTTCACTCCCCTACAAAGGCGTTCTCATCTGTGTCCCTATCTATCAACAGCTAGCAACAGCCCAGCTCTAAAGTCATCACATCCTTCCTTGCTACTTTCCTCTGTACTGCGCTCCCTCCTGGCGTGTGGTGTCTTCCCTCTTGCTAGCCCATGGCCAAAGAAGGTCCTGCTTTCTTGCAACGCAAGCACATGGCGAACATCTCTATGAACGAGGAGGAGCCCCCTGTAGAAGCAACAGATGCAAGTAAGCAACCTCGACTGGACGAGTCCCCTGCTATTCTCAAAGGCCCTCATGATGAGAAACCCGGGTCTTTCAGACTTTCACCTCTGTTAAGGGGAAGGCTTGCTCAACTGCATAGGAAAACAAGAAGACCAAGAAAGTGCAACCCAGATCAGTTAAAGAGGAAGAGGATGATGGAAAAGGGCTGAAGCCAAATGCTGGGAATGGTGCTGATCTTCAGAAGTATTCATGGATGTAGACACTTTCGGAAGTCCTACACGACATACGAGTCAAACACAACAAAGCAGTTTGGCGAGTTTTTTAATGCATCTGGATTTTTGCGAGTGTCTTTTTTCAACAATTCAAAAGCCCAACAGAGGTTTTCAAAGCCACATCTAAATGGGTTGTTTCAGTTTCCGCATATAGGTCGACAAGGCCACTTCACATTTCTATTAGTTGTTCTGCGTTTTAGTCTGGCATGTAGTTCTTTTTCAATAAGCCATCGCATCCACACCAAACTCTGATAGGGAATGAAGTTGTGAATCGAGTCGTGTCTTGGTCGTTATGACGCAGTTGAGCCGTTCCTCATGTAGCCATTTGCATTGGGATAGCGACCTAGTGCATTGCCTATGTCGAGATGTTTTCTTATCAAGTCCAATCGAGTCGAGTCAAGTCCTCTCAGAACCTAACCCTAACAAGTTGTAAGCTCACTCCCCCCGGATGAGGCGTTGGAGTAAATGCAGTACCTTCAGTCATGTCAAGTCCCTTCTCAGTTGAATCTTGTAAAAAGATGTCCATCTTTTTCTCCCCAAGGGGGGAGGTGTGGTGTGTGGGTCTTGTAGGTGTGTCCGACCACCTAGTGTGGGAGGACACTAGTAGGTTCTTGGCATATGTAACCAACCTCTCTTGCTATAAGAGAGATGACGGATTAATGAATAGGAGGTCTAGTTTTGGTCTGGTCTCTCTCTCCTGTAACAGTACGTTACAGTATCATGAAACCAGAGTATACTGGGAGAGAAAATTATCATCCCAAGCGATTGCCAGCTTTTGAAGCAAAAGTGGCGTCTTGACTCGTGTGAGAAAGTGAAGGATTTTTGTTTCATTTGTCAAGCAAAAGTGGCAAGACACCCAAAGGATGCAAATTTGCAGCTAAGTTTTGTTGCTTTCATGAGACGCGTCCAGTTAGAGGCCTGCGTGAGGGAAAGCTTGCATGAGAAGGGAATCATGGCCTGCTGCGTCAGGAAAAGCTTGCTAGAGAGGGAGGAGAGTGAGGAGAGTCGAGGCATGGGAGACTTGAGACCAGAGAAATTGGGGCTGCGACTCCAGTTGTGACAGTCGGGGTGGATATGAAAGATGGAGAAATTTGTTTCACGCACGGGGGGGATATTCTTAGTTATTGTATCTATATCTATATTCTATATCTATATCTATATCTATATTAAGGATAAAGGGGGAGGGAATTCCGGCTCCCCCTGGCCATGTGTCAGCAGGAAAATGATTCGGCTGGTGTGGGCTGAGCAAAACTAGCACAGGAGACAACGTCCACCAGAGAGAGAGAGAGAGAGAGAGAGAGAGAGAGAGAGAGAGAGAGAGAGAGAGAGAGAGAGACTCCTCAGACAGTCGAGAGAGAGAGATCTCAGTCGCCAGCGCTACATTGAGCAGTGATCTGACTGGTGTGGGCTGAGCAAAATAGAGAGAGAGAGAGAGAGAGAGAGAGAGAGAGAGAGTTCCCAGATGGCCGTTCGCCAAAGAGAGAGAGAGAGAGAGTCCTCAAAGTCCAAACGGCCATCCTCCACGGAGAGAGAGAGAGAGAGAGAGAGAGAGAGAGCTCAGGGAGAGAGAGAGCCGCCAGCGCTACAATAGAGAGCACCCCTCTATTGTAGCACTGGCGGCTCTCTATTCTCAACATATCCCTCGAATTTCAAAAATTTCCAAAATACCCCAATTATTTTGTATAAATTCCCAAACTGCCCCTCAAATTTGCCAAAATTCCCAAGATCGTGAGATTAAATTTCTCTAAAGCTAAAAAAATTTGTAGCTCTTCATAAGAAGAGTGATTGCCTATCAACACAAGATATCAAAACTAGAATCTGAGTTGGTTATGTAGGCTTTGTATATTAATCCCTCCATTATTTTTAGACATAACCGCCTGTTTTTCCGAGGGAATTTGTGAACAACTACATGCTAAGCACTCAAAAACGGATCTCAGTTGTAAAAAAGGAATAAAGATTAGAAAATCTTGAACAATCCGACCAAAATAGATAAAAGGGTATTTTAGGAATCTATACTAATACTAAGGATAATGGGGGAGGGAATTTCGCCCCCCCCCCCCCCCCCCCCCGACATATGGCAGCACGACGTTCATCCGGCGGACTCAGAGGCGGGCTGAGCACGGGGGGGAGAGAGAGAGAGAGAGAGAGAGAGAGAGAGAGAGAGAGAGAGAGAGAGAGAGAGAGAGAGAGAGAGAGAGCAAGCAGACTCAGTGTAGCCTGCACCTGCGCGCTCGGAAAGAGAGAGAGAAAGAGAGAGAGTGAGAGAGAGAGGCGGTCGGCTGTTGATAGCTGAGCTTCTGGGCAGTGCTCTCTGATCGCATAGAGAGAGAGAGAGAGAGAGAGAGAGAGAGAGATGACTCAGAGGTCGGATCTCAACGGTGTTCTCTACACAACAAGAAAGAAAGCGAGAGAGAGAGAGCGAGAGAGAGAGAGAGAGAGAGAGAGAGAGAGAGAGAGAGAGAGAGAGAGAGAGAGAGAGACTCGGCAGTGCTCGAAAAAAACCTATGTTTAGTGTAGTCCCACCTACAAATTTTGAAAATTATCTCTAAATTTTTTATTTGAAGGTAAGAAAACCTTCAAATTTTGTCAATTTACCTATGTTGTTTCACATGTGTAGGCTTGCCATGTTTTTGGAAAAAGTTTTGAGCACTGGCGAGGAGGTCCGGGGGGGGGGGTTTGCCATTGCTAGAGATGGCCTTTTGCCTTTATGTTGCACAACAACCAAGGTGCACGGCGGCTAGTGCACAAAATCGCGGATGCAAGTGCAGCCTGCCTCGAACGACCTAGAGAGAGAGAGAGGACTCGCAGTGCTCGGAAAAAACCTAGGTTTAGTGTATTCCCACCTACGAATTTTGAACTCTAAATTTTTTATTTGAAGGTAAGAAAACCTTCAAATTTTGTCAATTTACATCTGTTGTTTCACGTGTGTAGGTCTGCCAAGTTTTTGGGAAAAAGTTTTTTTCGAGCATTGGCGAGGAGGTCCGGGGGGGGGGTTGCTGTTACTGGAGATGGCCTTCTGCCTTTATGTCGCACAACAACGAAGTGCACAAAATTGCGGATGCAGGTGCAGCCTGCCTTGAACGACCTGGAGAAAGAGAGAGCGAGGACTCGCAGTGCTCGAAAAAAACCTAGGTTTAGTGTAGTCCCACCTACAAATTTTGAAATTTCCCTCTAAATTTTTTATTTGAAGGTATGAAAACCTTCAAATTTTGTCAATTTAGCTCTGTTGTTTCACATGTGTAGGTTTGCCAAGTTTTTGGAAAAAAGTTTTTTTCGATCACTGGCGAGGAGGTCCGGGGGGGGGGGGGTTTGCCGTTGCTGGAGATGGCCTTCTGCCTTTAGGTCGCACAACAACCAAGTGCACAAAATCGCGGATGCAAGTGCAGCCTACCTGATCGAACGACCTGGAGAAAAAGAGAGAGAGCGAGAGAGAGAAAGAGAGAGAGCCTGAAGGAGTACGAGCGGAAGTGCGACGCGAGAGAGAGTGCGAGAAGAAGAGCACGACGATATGGTGAACTCGCTCTACTGTAATGTGTAGAGCATAGTGAGTTCTTATTAGGTTTTTACAAAAGAATATGTGTACATACCTGGCGGTGTACATACCTGGCGGCCCGCCCACTTACCTGGGCGACCACATTGGGCTTTATACCCCAACAACCTCCCACTTAAAGTCCAATGTGGTACTTTAAGTGTGAGAGAAGCTACTATACAAGCTAATATACAAGAGATGTAGAGAAGTGATGTACTACCCTACACCTAACTGCTTGCGAAAATGCGCAAAGCTCTCTGAGGGAAGTCCTTTTGTAAGTAGATCAGCAGGATTTTCTGTGGTGTGAACTTTGACAAGCTGAAGTTGCTTATCCTCGAGCATTTCCCTGATGAAATGATACTTCACATCCACATGCTTTGTCTTTGAGTGATAAACTGGATTGCGAGCCAATTGTATAGCACTTTGACTATCACAATATAACACAGGCATCTCTTCTTTGATTCCCAAATCTGTTACTAGTCGATTAAGCCAAATTGATTCTTTGCATGCCTCTGATGCTGCAACATATTCAGCCTCTGTAGTAGACTGAGTAACACAATCTTGTAATCTAGAACGCCATGATACTGCTCCACCAGCCAATGTAAAGACATACCCTGACGTAGACCTTCGGTTGTCTAAGTCACCTGCATAATCTGAGTCTGTAAAACCCTTTACACTTAGCTCCTGACTCCCATAGCATATACGCATACTCTTTGTAGCTTTCAGGTATCTCAATATTCCTTTCACTGCCTCCCAATGTTTCTTGCCTGGGTTTGACATGTATCGACTTACTACTCCCACTGCAAATGCAATGTCTGGGCGAGTAGCAATCATTGCATACATCAAACTACCCACTGCAGACGCATATGGAATCTTATCCATTTCAGCCTGTTCTTCCTCAGACACAGGACAATCTTGTTTGCTAAGTTTCACATATGGTGGCAATGGAACACTCAGTGCCTTTCCCTTCTCCATATTGAAACGTTGCAAAACCTTGTCAATATACTCTGTTTGAGATAACCAAATCAACTTCTTTGATCTGTCTCTCTCAATGCGCATACCAAGTATATGACTTGCCTCACCCATGTCTTTCATGTCAAACGATTTTGCCATCTTTGACTTCAAAGCTGAAATTTCTTCCAAGTGCTTGCCAGCAATCAACATGTCATCCACATACAAAATAAGGATCAGCCAACTGCCATCCTTAGCCTTCTTTGTATATAGACAGTGATCGAACTCACTACGTTTGTAGCCTTGAGAAAGCATAAACTTGTGGAATTTATGGTACCATGCCCTCGGTGATTGTTTTAAGCCATAAAGACTCTTTAACAACTGGCATACCCAATCTTCCTTGCCTTTCTCAACAAACCCTTCTGGCTGCTGCATGTAAATTTCCACATCTAAATCACCATGCAAGAACGCTGTCTTGACATCCATTTGGTGCAACACCAAATCTAATATGGCAACCAATGCAAGAAAGCATCTCAATGTAGTCATCTTGACCACCGGAGAGAAGACTTCATCAAAGTCAATGCCTTGTTCTTGCTTAAAGCCCTTGGCAACAAGCCTTGCTTTGTACTTTGGCTGACTATCATGAGCGGTGATCTTATACCTGTAAACCCATTTACAGGGTAGAGCCTTTTTGCCCAGTGGTAATTTAACTAGCTTCCATGTCTGGTTTTTATGCAGAGCTGTCATCTCTGACTGCATGACCAATTGCCAATTCCCGGAGTCCTTCATTTGCACTGCTTCCTTGTAACATGAAGGCTCATTGCAATCAGTCAACATGACATAATTCATAGATGGAACAAACCTATCAGGAGGTCGCGTGACACGTCCAAATCTACGCACAATAGGTGGCTCAGGCTCAGCCACAACCTGTGGTTCCACTCTATCCTGTCCTTGCTCCTCTTGAGCCCTGACATTTTGTCTTGCACGTGCAGGTCCATCTTCTTGGAAGACAACTCTTCTAATCTCCTCAACCCTCTCTGGTTTAGAATGATATTTGGATTCATTAAAGTGAACATCATTGCTACGGACAACCTTTCTGGATTCGGGATCCCAAAGTCTGTACCCCATCTCACCAGAATTATCATAGCCTAGAAAGATGCACTTTCTACTCTTTGGCTCAAGTTTGTTCCTAAATTCCTTTGGAACGTGAGTATATGCCTCATAGCCAAAGACTCTGAGATGCTTGTATGAGGGCATTTTGCCTGACCATACCATCTCTGGCACTGAATCCTTTTGCAAAACCTTGCTAGGAGATCTATTTACAAGATGAACAGCTGTTGATACAGCTTCAGCCCAAAACCCATTTGGCAGCTGTGCATTAGACAACATACTTCTAACCTTCTCTTGTATGGTCCTATTCATCCTCTCAGCAACACCATTTTGAGGAGGATTGTAAGGAGCAATAAGTTCACGTTTTATACCTTTTGACTCACAAAAGTCCTGAAAGGCCTTTGAAACATACTCTCCACCATTGTCAGTGCGTAAGCATTTAAGCTTCTTGCCACTCTGATTCTCCACAAGTGTCACAAACGTTTTGAAAACACTAAACGCTTCATCCTTGTGCTTGAGAAAGTAAACCCATACTTTCCTCGAGTAATCATCTATAAATGTCATAAAGTAAGAAGCTCCTCCTAGAGATAGGTTAGGCATAGGTCCACACAAATCACTATGAACAAGTGCCAACTGTGTATCTCTTCTACTGCTTCTATGCTTATGTGGCTGCTGTGTTTGCTTACCATACAGACAATGTTCACAGAATTCAAAATCATTAAATGAAAAGCCAGGAAAATAACCAGAACGAGACAAGATTTCCATTCCCTTCTTGGACATATGTCCTAGCCGGCTATGCCACAAAGAAACGTTCGGCTGCTCGGTTACATTGATTACATTTTTAGAGACATTTGATACATAAATCATGTAAAGTCCTCCAGACTTTACTCCATGTGCTACTGTCATAGAACCCTTGGATATCTTCCACATGTTCTGTCCAAAAGTGGTGACGTAGCCAACATCATCAAGTAAACCTGTGCTGATTAAGCTCTTTGTAATTGCGGGAACATGTCTCACATTCTTCAGTGTGAAAGAAGAGCCATTCTGAAACTTCAATTGAACATCTCCAACACCTAATATCTCACATGTCTGCCCATTGCCTAGCCGAACATGATCTTTAGTGGTCACATAAGAGGTAAACCACTCCTTGTTTGAAGACACATGAAGTGATGCCCCTGAGTCTATAACCCAGTCACTCAGTGCATTTCCATCAGATGCTGTAAGAAGAGCTGAGTCCATTGTATTCTTCAAGAAGTAGATGTCTCCTGACACTAGATTGTCATCCTCTGCAACAGTGTTTGTCACATTTATTTCTTGAATCTTCATTGAGGACTTGTTCTTCTCACCATGGTCTTCAGCTTTCTCTTTGCCTTTTTCTGCTTTCCATTCTCTGCAGTCTCTTTTCATGTGACCCTTCTTGCCACAATGGTAGCATTCTATGTCACTCTTGCCTTTAGCACTGTGGGACTTGCTACGAGACTGATTCCTCTTTCCACCTTTGTACTTTTCTTTGGTCCTTCCCCTGACAACTAAGGCTGTTCCTTTGCCTTTGTCCATTGTCTTTCTATTGGTTTCTTCAGTAAGCAGACTTCCTTCTACACCTGCTATGTTCAAACCATCTGGAGGTGCAGAATTACTCAAAGCTGTGCGAAAAGTGTCCCAACTTTCCGGCAATGTGATCAACAGGAACATAGCTCTAACAGGTTCATCAAACTTGACACCTTGAGCTGACAACTGACTATAGATTGTGTTGAATTCATTCAAATGATTGGACATAGGTGTCCCTTCTTTCATCTTCAAGTCAACAAGCTTCTTAAGCCAGTATACCTGTGAAGCTGCACTCTGCTTCTCATAAAGATCACTCAGCTTTAACCATGCTTGATAAGCCGACATCTCGTCTGCTACATTGAAGTAAACGATTTCTGCCAAAGTCAACATAATGGTAGAAAGTGCCAATTCATCCATTTCGCTCCATTCATCTTTGTCCATATCTTCTGGTTTTATCCCCTTGAGCTTTATAGGTTTTATATGCTTCTTTTGTACCAACACGTGCCAAATCTGCTTCTTCCACAATGGGAAATTGGTTCCATCCAGCTTCTTGATATTGTAAAGAGCAGTGTCCTGTGATCCAGCCATAGCTACGCTTCACAGTGGTTTACTTTCCTGGGAAAAATTCGGCAGCGTTTTCCCTGTAAACTGACCTCTGAACCAATATCAACCTGTCAAATGAACCAAGAAAGCTTCAGATTCTGCATAAATTTTGGCAGAGTCTCCTTTGTAAAATGGCTCTGGTGTACTAAAAAAACAGACCAAAAAACAGCTCAAAAAAAAACTGTCTCTCTGACACTGTAAGCTGCAGGTAAACCTGTCCTGCACCTATACTGTCTCTCACTGTCCTGTCACTGTCCTGTAAGCATAGACTGAGACAATGCCTCAACGGCAGTAAAGCAAAGATGTAATCCCAACTGTCTAACTCACACTCAATACATCCTAGCTGCCTATCTAAGGGTGCTCGAGGGATCGCTCCAAGACCTGTATCACCGAAAGGATCTCAACATTCGAGAATCCCCCAGCTCAATAAAACCTCACTTGACCCTCAACAAAGGCTGTAGTAAATCTGACAGTACATAGACTTCCCACAAAGTCATACATCCACAAATTTCCCACTGTATGTTGTAACCGCTGCAGCGGTTGTTTGCTGCGTGACTCACAGCCAGCAAACCCTCAACAAACATACATCATCTCTGACAATACATCCCATGTGGAAGTACCTGCAATGTCAGGATGAAATTTGGAATATCAAGCAGCAAACACAAGCTACTTGATGAACTAGTGGATGTCGCCTACAGTCTGTGTGTAGATGCGCCCGTGTCGTATGTGACACGCCTCCAAGAACTGTGAGCCGTCCTTCGATGTGTAGACAACCACAAATCAACACTCTGGGAGTGTCGATATCCTCAGCACCTGCAGTCGTAGGCCGAAAAACCCCAAATTTGTAGAGTCGGATCTGCACCCGTCAAGACCACGTAGTCGAAAATGGCATGTGCAGACCTTTGTCGAAGCCGAACGGTGGCCGAGATGACCTCAAAATGAAATTCTGACAACACCAAGCCCATCGGACTTTCCCACGAGATTTGGGGCCGTGTCTTCGCCTGTCGAATTTCACTCCAATCTGAGCTGGTGACTCTAGCCTCCTGCAGTGCTGCCCCGAGCCTCGATATGAGCTATGATACCAGTTGAAGGAGTACGAGCGGAAGTGCGACGCGAGAGAGAGTGCGAGAAGAAGAGCACGACGATATGGTGAACTCGCTCTACTGTAATGTGTAGAGCATAGTGAGTTCTTATTAGGTTTTTACAAAAGAATATGTGTACATACCTGGCGGCCCGCCCACTTACCTGGGCGACCACATTGGGCTTTATACCCCAATAGAGCCAGCCAGCCATTGAATCCGATGACCTGCTCGCCTCGCCTTCGTCTTCGATAATCGTGGATGCAAGTGCAACCTACCTCGACGACCTAGAGAGAGAGAGAGAGAGAGAGAGAGAGAGAGAGAGAGAGAGAGAGAGAGAGAGAGAGAGCGAGGAGTAGTGCTCAAAAAAAACATAGGTTTAGTGTAGTCCCACCTACAAATTTTGAAATTTATCTCTACATTTTTTATTTGAAGGTAAGAAAGCCTTCAAATTTTGTCAATTTACCTCTGTTGTTTCACATGTGTAGGTTTGCTAAGTTTTTGGAAAAAAGTTTTTTTCGAGCACTAGCAAGGAGGTCTTGGGGGAGGGGGGGGGATTGCCGGTGGTGGAGATGGCCTTTTTCCTTTATGTCGCACAACAACCAAGTTCACAAAATCACGGATGAAAGTGCAGCCTGCCTCGAACGACCTGGAGAGAGAGAGAGAGAGAGAGAGAGAGAGAGAGAGAGAGAGAGAGAGAGAGAGAGAGAGAGAGAGAGAGAGAGAGAGAGAGAGAGAGAGAGAGAGAGAGAGAGAGAGAGAGAGAGAGAGAGAATTGAATTGAAGTGAAACAGCCTGCATTTAAGTTAGGGATGACTCTGAATGAGTTCAAGATCATGGCTAGATGGGGTAGTACAGTCACCTGTTTGAGAGTTATATTAACCTCTTCTAAATGCCACATTGATCTGGAAAGAGAGAGAGAGAGAGAGAGAGAGAGAGAAAGATGCCATATTGACTTGGAAAGAGAGAGAGAGAGAGAGAGAGAGAGAGAGAGAGAGAGCCCCAACCTTGCTCGCTCGCTATGTCCTACCAGTATTCTCTCCCGCCTCGCCTTTGGTACATGTTGTCCACTCGCAATCGTTAGCGCAAACGCAGCTATAGAGAGAGTACCACTAAACCCGATGACCTGCTCACCTCGCCTTCGTCCTCGTTACCTCGCCACGGGGAGAGAGAGAGAGAGAGAGAGAGAGAGAGAGAGAGAGAGAGAGAGAGAGAGAGAGGAGAGAGAGAGAGAGAGAGAGAGAGAGAGAGAGAGAGAGAGAGAGAGAGAACTCTTGTAGGAGGGTAGAGAGAGAAAGAATTGAATTGAAATGAAATGTTCTGTCAACCTCTTCTTAATGCCATATTGACCTAAAGAGAGAGAGAGAGAGATGGAGAGAGAGAGAGAGAGACCCTGTCGTGCTCGCTCGCTATGCCCTACTAGCATTCTCTCCCGCCTCGCCTTCGCTCTCTGCTGGCCGCTCGCAAGCGTTAGCGCAAACGTAGCTCGAGACACAAAGAGAGAGAGAGAGAGAGAGAGAGAGAGAGAGAGAGAGAGAGAGAGAGAGAGAGAGAGAGAGAGAGAGAGAGAGAGAGAGAGAGAGAGAGAGAGAGAGAGAGAGAGAGAGAGAGAGATAGATAGATAGATAGATAGATAGAATTTATTATCGTCCTCGGAGGTCAAATATGACCTATGGGACCAAAGTTACATGTGATGTAGTATGTGTATGGCTGATGAGTGACTCTCGATGCTCCAAAATTGTAGTGATGAGAGTCGCAATGGAGAGCCCACACTTTGGTTGGGAGAGGAAAGTGTGTAGGTCTAAGTTATGGCTGAAAATGTGAGAGAAGCAAGTTCGAATGTGATCAAAAGCTGAGCACTCTAGTAGTGTGTGGTACTCAGACTCTCGAACTTGCAGTGAGCATAATGTGCACAATCGATTTTTGACTCTTCTCCATTGCCCCAACGCCCTATCTCGCATTGAAGGAAATGGGAGCTAAGCCGAATTGCTGCAATAGTGCGTATCGCGGACAAGGGAATAGGCTCAAAGCATGTAAGTGTGAGTACGGTTTCCTCTCTCAGCGAAGAACATGGTTTTGTAGTTGGGGGCAATATAGGTGGTGTAATGTATGAAGCGTGACCCACCGGATTTCTCCCAAGCCGTAATACATTGGCGTTGTAGAAAAGCTTCATTCACTTGAGAGTCAATTGAAGCATCATGTAGCAAGCGTAATGCATCCCATCTCCCAAACCACTTCTTTATGTCTTGCATCCATCCCGTGCTCAAGATCTTGCTTTTATGCGTCTTTTGAACTTTTTTGCTTGCTTCCCATGCAATTGTAGGAAGTCGATGTGAGGGGCTTTGACGCATCTTTATCATGTACTCCACAACCCTTTCCATGCCCATAACCTCAATTGGAAGAGATCCCGACTCAAGAAGTAGGAGCATATATGGTGTTTGTGTCTTAACTTGGAGAAAGTTTGTAAGAAAACGCTTTTGGACATTCTCAAACTCTTTCCAAGTAGACTTTGAGATGCTCCCGCCCCACACTTCAACTCCATAAAGAAGAACCGGTGTCACCAATGCATCAAAAAGATACTTCTTGAGAACCCAACACTTGATGTTTCCCGCATTACACATGTTCTCAAATGCATAATATGCTCTCTTTCCCGCTTCCAAACGACGCATAGCACATTCATGCCACTTGTGATTGGATGGAACCTCAAGGCCAAGGTACTTAAAGCTCTCAACAACTTCAAGTGTCTCGTTGTTGTACACAATGCATGGCTTCTCCTTATGGTTGGTTTTCACAAGCATAACCTTTGTTTTGGATTCATTTACAATCAGCCCACTATGCAAGCAAAAGTTCTCAAGGACAACCATAAGCTTTTGTGCATCTTCTAAAGTGTGTGCTAGAAGCACTACATCATCCGCATACAACAAAAGCATGATTACCGCATTGCAAATAGTGACCTCTTCAATGCCTTCTTCTTGCATAAAGTCAAGTACCATTTGTTCCAATTGATCGATGCATAGACCAAAGAGAGTTGGTGACAATGGACATCCTTGTTTAACCCCAATAGTGCTTACAAAAATTTCTGAAATTTCTCTTCCCATGCGCAATTGACAAATCACCTTCTCATAGATTCGAGAAACCGCAAGCAGAAACTCACTTGGCACTTGGAGTTCTTCCATCCTTCTCCACAAATTGTTACGTGGAATCATATCAAAGGCTTTCTTAAAGTCCACAAAACAACAATACAATCGCTTGCCTTTCAACCGACTTTCCTCCATGAGAACACGAAGAGTGACAAGATGATCAATGGTGCTATGGCATCGACGAAAACCCGCTTGTCCCTTTGCACGCTTGTCATTCTCTTCAGCCCAATCACTCAATTTCATTTCCATTATGCACCCAAACAACTTTGCCATAAGAGACCCAATCATTATAGTCCGGTAGTTGCTTACATTCTTTACATCCCCTCCTTTATGCAAAGGCTTAACCCAATTAGTACTCCAATCATAAGGCATACCATGTTGAAGTGCAAGGTTGAACATATCACACATCCACTCATGGGTAAAATCTCCCGTCCATTTGATCATCTCCGGCTTGATACCTTGAAGATCTCTCGCTTTGCGAGTGGCCAACTTTTCAAGCCCACCGCATACATCCTCAATAGTAAAAAAAGAGGGCATACATGGGAGTGAACCATAAAATGGTATTTTTTCAGTATTTTCTTGCTCATATAATTGCCTACAATGTGTGTACATATCCACTAGACTCAAGTTACCAAAATTCTCAATCCGCTTGCCTCTCAAGTTTCTCCAAAATCTTCCACATGCATGTGCCTTTTCTTGGACTTGAAATTCTTGTTGCTTTACTTCCCATCTTCTTCTCTTCTTTTGAATCAATGCCTTGTATGTATGCAAATGACTTTGATAGTTGTCTTTGTCCATAGTTGCATCAAGCTTTATCAAGGACTTTCGAGCATCTTGACATTCTTTATCAAACCACCTTTTGCGTGATCTATCTTTGTTGATACCATGGAGATGCTTTATGGCAAAGCATTCTTCCGCACAAGAACAAATAGCTTTTTGAAAGCTTCCCATTTATTTTCCAATGGTGCATCACATTGAAGCTTTGTCATCCATAATTTTTGCTCAACCATTTCAATGTACATTGGTGCCCGTTTGAAATCCATACATAGTGATAACTTCTCTTTCCTTTGGCTGAGATTATCATGCTTAGTTGCTTCTCCACATGAAAGGTCAATACATAAGGTGCGATGGTCGGATTCCGGGGTCCATTGACCAAACATAAAACTCTTTATGCGATACATGATGGCTTCAGAGAGTAGCATATAGTCAATCACACTATCCCCATTATGTCTTCTACATGTAAATCCATTGGTTCCACTCCACAAAGATACACCATTGGCAATGAGCATACCCGTGCTATTACACATGTGTAAAAGTAACTTTCCATAGTGATCCGGCTCTTTCTCATCCATTGAAGTACGATCATACAAGTGATTTTCCTCCAACTCCCTTGAAATGTATGGCATATCAAATTGTTGAGTATCATGTTGCAATGTTTTCATGCGAGCATTCATATCCCCAAATACAATAACATCACCTTCACCTTTGAAATAAGCAATGTCCTCTTCCAAATCAGAAAATGGTTGATCTCTATCCATGCAAGCATAAAAGGGAGAATCATGATGAGGAATGTAGCAACCGGCTACAAAAATGGGTGCTCTTTTTGGTGTCATAATTTTCAGCCATACATAACGTTTGTACTTGTCATCTTTCACAATTGATACAAAATCTTCCAATCCTTTCTTAACCATACATGCTAACCCTCCTTGTCCTCTTTGTTGCTTGAGATTCTTTGACCACATCAATGAATGTACATTGTAATCCTCCAAGCCGTCAATCCTTTGTGTATCATGCTCCCAAGTTTCAACAAGAAGTACAACATCGGCTTTGTTTGTTAGTTCATCAATGCCAACCCCCGCATTCCATGGGTATCCATTACAATTCCAAAAGCATATTTTCAATTGTAACTCGGTCTCATAGGTCACGCATCCCTATTTGCTTGAGAGACTTGCCTCCTCCTTGGGCACATTTTCTTCATGAGAGATCTCCTTGTTTTTATTATTCTTTTCCTCATATGCCTTGCGACGCATATTTTGTTGCTTAATAGTGCGATTTTCACATACAAAACATTTTGTATCCCTCAAATAGATCCAACTATTATCAAGGATAATCTTTCGCTTGGTCTCATCCGGCATGGTGCATACAATTGGCCGTTCTCCCGAGCGAGGAGCTCCTTGCTTCCCCACTCTATGTGCTCCATAGACCATAACTCCGGACATGCCAAAGTGGGTTTTGAAGAAATCTTCAATAACAATGGCAAGAGAAGGAGGTGTCTTTAACTTCTCTTCGGGAATTCCACGAATAACAATGTTCTTGGAACGTCGCTCCCGTTCCTTCAACTCCTCCACATCCACATTCTCAACATTCTTTGTTTGAGCCATAGCTTGCATGAGTGAGGAATTAGAAACCACATTGCTACCACATACATCAGCCCAAGACTTGTTTGTGCATACATTTTTCATGTCGGATACATCCCGGCTCATAGTGTCAAATTTCTCCTCTTTCAATACATGGTCATGCTCTACTTTGCTCATCCGCTCCTTCAAAGCATTCAAGTCCACAAGAGAGCGTTTACATTCCTTGACTTCCTCTTCAAGTTGCATCAAACGTGTTGTTTGCATCTCAAGTGTCCTCTTGAGATTTTCATTCTCAACCACAAGTACCCTTAGTGTGCCATTCTCCATTGCAAGTGCTCGTAAGTCTTCGCCTTGTTTGTTTACGGTCTCTTGCAATGATACCAAGTACGCCATGATCATGGTTTCCGATGTCGTTGGTTGGGTGGTTGTGTTGCTATCTCCACACTTAGGAGATTTTGGATCACTTTCCACAATGGTTGTGGATCTTGTTGAAGAAGAAGAACCCTTGCGAGTGCCGGAAGACATTGTATGTAAAATAGGAGATGAGAATCAATTTTGTTGAACCTGTTCACTTCGGAAATGCTGCTACAGAAACGCCTTCCATAACTCTGAAAATTTCTGTCTTTACATCAATGCGTAGAGGACTTCGTGCTCTTCGATTGAAGCTATAGATCACCCAAATCGGAGTTCGGATGAAGAAGTTATGATCAAAAGAGTGGACTGCTGTCTACTAGGTCAGAGAGAGAGAGAGAGAGAGAGAGAGAGAGAGAGAGAGAGAGAGAGAGAGAGAGCACTATCTTGCTTATTGCAGAGGTGAGACTACTAGAGTTTTAAAAGGTGGGTATCAAGAGCCGGAGAGGTATATATGGAGAGAGAAGCCCACTTTGGAGGCCTGTAAAGGACCTGCTTTGAGCTAAGTAACGTGATTGTGCATGCGACAAGCTGGAAAGGGGGGAACCAGCTTCTGGAGGACATCTGGTATGCTCGTGTGGGGGAGCTCAAGGTGCTAGAAGTAGGACAAGCTTGCGGCCTTGGCTACACACAGGAGAGCCACCATCTTAGGTGCCAAGACAAAGTGGGCGGCTAGGAGGCAATGTAGAACGTTGAGCTTACGAAGGGTAGCCATGGCACTAACAAGCCGCAAAGCAAGCTTGCTGAGAGCTTGCTGGTGGCAGTGCATATACCTGAGTCTGTGTGTGTGTGTGT
The DNA here is from genome assembly GCF_014529385.1 of Adiantum capillus-veneris. Taxonomy (NCBI): domain Eukaryota; kingdom Viridiplantae; phylum Streptophyta; class Polypodiopsida; order Polypodiales; family Pteridaceae; genus Adiantum; species Adiantum capillus-veneris. The sequence goes on from NC_140952.1 coordinate 110,986,449, forward strand.
GTGTGTGTGTGTGTGTGTGGGGAGATTAATTATAGGTGTAGCTTTCTGGTAGCTGTAAATCCCTACAGAGTAGCAAAATCCAATTTGGGAGGCTTTTAGGAGTAAGTTGGTGGCGAGTGCGACGCGTCGACAAGGGGGTAAAGAGGGGCCATGCCACTGCCGAAGGTGGCGCCGTTTTACTAGTTTTATAAAAGTTGAGCGAGTAGAGGTTGCATGTGAAAGAGTATGTCCCTACGATTTTAGAGCCATTATTATGTGATACATATATGTAGGGCGTACCAGTTCAATTTAAATCAAAGAATCGAGCATGAGGAGAGAGAGGTTCTTCACACTTGTGACGGTTGTAGAGATGAAAATACACGGAGATATTTTTTCCTCCAGTGTCGATATATGCGAGCAAAGAAAACATCGCTATCTAGGCTTGGCAGCGGGATGCTGCTAGTCACTATGAGGCTTTCACAGTAGCACAATGGCGACGGGCGCTAGGCAAGGAGACAAAGCCAATGGCACTTTGAGCTATTTAGGAGGATGCATAGTAGGATAGTAACAAGAGTTTATGGCTGACAACTCCTTGTTGTCGTCAAGGCATCACTAATGGAATCTCAAAACAAACTAATGGTTTTTAATGTTTTAGAGCCATTATGAGATACATATATGCAGGGCGTACCAGCTAAATTTAAATAAAAAAACAAGCATGAGGAGAGTATATGTTTTAGAGCCATTATGAGATACATATATGCACGGCGTACCAGCTCAATTTAAATAAAAAAACAAGCATGAGGAGAGTATATGCGCTCTTATTTTGTCAGAGTGGAGAGAAGCCGTGTGATCGAGGTCGTGCAAGCAGGAGGCGGAGGGGGGAAGCAGAGGTCGCAAGCAGGAGATGGAAGATGGGAGACAAAGGCGCGGGGTGGGACAGACGTCATGCAAGCAAGAGATGGAGGAGGAGACACAGGCACACATGACGTGCAGGACCAGGTGAGCTAAAAGGACTATTTTTTAAAATTTGATGTGCGGAAGAGTCGTTAGATCAATGCAGTTTCTCTTGTGGTGTAGGGCAATGCACATAAGGTGGATCTTTGTTGCACCCGGGCTCGAATCTGGCAAGCAATTTTTTTGAAAGCAAGGGAGCTATAGATTGAGACATTGTTGAGGAGGAATCTTGAGATGATCTTCCCAATAAGTAGGGGTACCAATTAAAATCAATTAAAAAAAATAGCGAAATAATTGAGAGATTCTCTTAAATATTTTGCGCGAATGCATTGGAGGGAAGGTAATGCTCTACTAGTCTGTTTCATTATTCCTCCCTGTGTGACATGTATTCCGATTCCAAAATGAGGGAATTGATTTGAGAGGCCATGAATAACTTTCTTCTAAAGGATACTCCTAAAAGGAGCTGCAAGAAGGGGACATGGGGAGGAGGCAAGCTATGCAAGAAATGGTCATGGACTGACTACCCATAGAAAGTCGTCAGGATGAAATGTGGCAAGGGAGAGGAAGAGCCACAACGGTAGGAGGAAACGCACAGATTTGTACATAGGCAAAGGGAAATACATAAAATTTACCCTTCAAAGGGATGATAAGGGTCACCCTTCAAAAATGAACCTTGCCTGTCAAATTCTCTAAAACAGAGGTAGAAAAAGAACTCAATGTTGAGAGTCGAGAGGACTATTCAGGAGTGTAAAAGGAGAATGAAAATTCTCATAAGATCTCTCAAGAACTTAAGTACGATACTCTAGAATGAAGAACACGAATAATGATGGGTGGGAATTGGAGGCAAAATGGGTAGAAGGGCATGTGGATGGGCATGAGGGCTACAAAACTTCATAGACTCCTCAAATTTTCCCAAAAGAGTCTAAACCTCAATGTGTCATACTCACATGCGTTGGTGTCTTCCACCCCCTTCTAAAAACTCAAGGTTTCGAAAGTGTTTGTGTTATACTTCTATGCTTTGGACTCTTCCATCTCTTCCTCAAAACTCAAAAGTTTCCAAAAGCGTAAACCTCCACCATGTTTCATCTTCCCAACTCCTATTTGCAAAACTTTTTTAATCAAAAGTAACCAAGAGCTTATTCTAAGATAACACGAGTCATCTGATGGATCTTTAAGGACTGTCTGAAATTTCAAGAGCCTCTACTATTATTCTATATACTACTATGTAATGGAGCTTCTTCTTTTGAAGCTCATGATCCTTTGAAAGCCCTATGAATCCACTTGTTTTCTCTGCTATATACTTGTATTGAGTATGCATTGATTCATTGAAGAGAAGGAAAACAACAAATGATGAGATTAGGAAATCCACTAAGTTGCTTAAGTTAAGGAGATCTTAGCCTCCATGATCCTATGTATACTCAGTTTCTCTTTGTTGTAAAGAGATCCAAGAGCATAATGAAAAGCGTTTTGAAGCCCTCAGTCTTATGTCATCTCATGTAAATAATCTTCTCCATATTTTTGTTTATGTGGACACACTGTTTTGAATATGTATGTGGAAATGGTTCTTGGTTATTCGCTTAAAAATGTAATCTATGCTAAGGTGAGTTTATGCATCAAACAAGTTCAAGCTAATTAAAGTCTCATCAATATCAGAGCCTAAGGTTTTTCTCTCTTGCATAAGGTAGAGAACTCTCATAGCATATTCTTTTTGGGAGTAGTATTCTTTTCTTTAGCTTCTAAGCTACTTGGTTTTTAAAAAGAGGAGAGAGAAATGAAAAAACATAAGGTGTTTAAAGATCACCATGGAGAATAATCCATCTCATGAGATTAATTGACATAAAATCAGTTTTAAGGAAGATGAAGCATCAACATAGGAACTCATGCAATAAGGTATTTAGTACAAAGGCTGCATGAAGCACAACATAATCCCAATTTAAAATCCATGGTACAAGGATTGATGTTTTCACAGACATGGTTCTTACCACAATGAATCCTCCTCTACTGTTAGGAATAAAGGTGTAGCTAAATAGAGGTTAGAGTCGTTTATTTAATGGAGAGAGATGATAGAGAGAGAGAGAGCACATACGATATATGTGGTTCACCCAATGTGGGTTACATCCACGGAAAAGCAGCCACTTAATGGCTTTTGCACTTCAAACTAGAAGTAAGTTACAAAGGGATTCGCAACGCTTTATGAAACTCCTGCTTTTGTTCACTCTCACCACCGCACACACCTTCACCTCCCCTTACAATCTTCACCACTTCAATCCCTTTTGTGTGTAGAAGAGGCCTCTTTTAATAGACCAAAAGTGTTACCCTCTCTCATGAGAGACACTTGTGTGTATCCGCCTTGTGTAGATGAGTTCGATTAGAACTCTCCCATGCACCCATGTGTGGTCATCCTTAGGTAGAGAAGTTTGCCTGAATTCGTCCATGCACACATGTGTAGAAGTAGACAAGTCCGCCTGAAACTCATCCACTGATCATTGAATTTAGCTATCGGCCAAAGACTTCCAACCATCGGCCAGCTGACCATTTTTCTATCACTTTTTGACCACCGTTGACCATAATGTTCCAACAAAAAGGAATATACTGACGACCAGGCTTGAAATTTTTGTTTTTTGGCGAGTGGTTTTTCTCACGCACGATGGCTTCTCCTCATAAGGAGGCCTTATAAATGTGCATTTTTGAGTTTAAAAGATCTACGAGGGGTGACTTATACAAGATGGTGAGCAAGTATTTCCAAGCAACAAAATAAACAAATGAGTTTCTTTTGGGATTGTCACTACTAGTTTAACAAATTTGGAATTGCAATGGTTATTTAGACACAGTATATCGAGTGCCCAAAAAAAATGCTCAAGAAGGGAACTTCTCTTGTAGTAGAAACTACCTTGTACAAGAGGGAGACATAAAGGTCTAATCGCGTGCCCAAAAAAAATGCTCAAGAAGGGAACTTCTCTTGTAGTAGAAACTACCTTGTACAAGAGGGAGACATAAAGGTAGACCTTTGTACTCTCTTTTTATATCTTTCCATAGATTAGGGTTCCATGTATCAATGTTGTCATCTATGCTCAATAATAAACCACACAAAAGAGATAGTTCAAAGAGGGAGTTTAAAATGATAATGATTGTTGATCACTTATGTTAGCTAATTTTGACAAGTCTTCTTAGAGACTATAAAGGCCCCTTTTTTCTTTATGTAACCCTCTCTAGAAAATGCAGCCTCCAAACTTGAATCATTTGATTTAAGACCATGAACTTGTGCATATGGAATGAGTCTTCACAAAGGCACTGATGGGCACTCAAAACAAATAAACACCCTTGTTGTTTTAAGAATTTATTGATCTCCCCTAGATCCATATGAAAGTGATTGTCATCCACGTCATCTAAAATAGCCTCCACCCAAGATGGAACTAGCTCCATGGAAGCTTTCTACCTAGCTAAGTGAGGAGCTACATCATTCCATGACTCTAAACCAAGGCCTATACTCTATCTCCATGGAAGATTTCTACCTAGCTAAGTAAGGAGCTACATCATTCATTGACCCTAAACCAAGACCTATACTCTAGCTCCATGGTAGCTTTCTACCTAGCTAAGTGAGAAGCTAATAAAATCATTCACTGACCCTAACCCAAGAGCTATACTCAAACTCTCATTACCTGTCATTTGAAATAGCCCCCACCTTAGATGCAATGCAAAAGGGAATTAACTCCATGGCAGCTTTTTACCTACTAAGTGAGGAGCTACATCATTCACTGACCCCAACGCAAGACATGTACTCTTGCTCTCATCACTGGTTATCTGAAATAGACCCCACCTGTATGGAATGGAACTAAATCCATGGTGGCTTCCTACCTACTAAGTGAGGAGCTACATCATTCACATCAATCCCTGACCCTAACCCAAGACCTGTACTCTATCTCTCATTACCATGAAGATCATTGGCATTGTAGTCCTCTTTCATTGGCGCATTGAACTCATTTAATCACTACAAAGTGGATCGTGAGAAACAATAGATGATCTCCATCTTCTTTGAGTGCCTCTTTCCATTGCAAGACTACAATTAATTTTCAAACAAAGTGAAAACATTTTATTAAACATAGTACAATTATCGGTTCTTTTTTAATTTTCACAATCTAAAATTAATTTTAAGAAAATGAATCGAATGACTTTATAATACGTGGATGACAAAGACAAAATCTCTTTATAATCAAATTAATAATACCATACACTCTAATCATGTAATTGTGCATCTGCAAAATGAAGTGACAGAGATTAAAAAAGGCCCTCCTGACATGCCGTCGGTGCCCAAACAACCATCAAAACTATTCAACGATGCCGTGGAATGGTTATGGCCACCATCCAAGCATCAACAACATGTCGGGAGGATTTTTTTCACCCTTTTAACTAGTACTATGCAAAAAAAGATGACCACTTAATAATGAAAAAATAAATAAATATATATAGTTTATAAACAAATTGTGCTTCATGTCGTTGCCAATGCCAACACCACGGTAGCCTAATGGTATGGTGTTGTCGACACGGACTGGTTGCAGGAGCATACCAGTAGCGTCTTGTGGTGCGTCGGACACTTGGAGGGCATTTGATGTTGGGGTTCCATGCTTGTGTGTAGGCAAAGGTATTGTGGCTTGCAACGCACCTGGAGGGTGTTCATGGTGGAGCGTATCTGGAGGGCATTCATGGTGGGGTGGCATGCCTACCTGTAGGCAATTGTGATAGCATGATATCAGAGAGCAAGGCTTTAGATTGAAGCGAGGACTACCAAAGACAAATGTGGCAACAACTTATGGACATATCTGGTGACAGCTTATGGATGATATTATTATTTTTTAAGATCACTAGTTTGCAGGGATGATTTACCAAGGACGATTATGGTGAGAGCTTATGGATACTCACTTGTTTTTCCTACTGCTGTTAGCATTGGCTCCATAGTAGCCTGCTAGTCTGCTCCTGCAACCAGTCTGCACTAGTGCGAACTGGTTGCGACAGCACACTAGTAGGGTGCTTTGGCTGGAGACATACCTAGAGGAGGGTGGTTGATGGCAAGGCATCATGGTTGTGTGTAGGCAATGGTGATAGCAGAGTTTACCTAGAAGATGGCATTCAACATTAGGGCGCCATGCCTATGTGTAAAAACGGGGACAACAGAGTGCATGGCTATCGATGGCGATGATGACTATTAAGATACAATATGGTGCCATCACAGGTAGTGTTAGGGTGGCAAATAGATGATCGAGGGAGTAGGGCTGATGATACCCAAGCATGCTTATGGAAGCAATTGATCGAGGTAGTTAGGGTACGGAGGATGCTTTTGAGTACAGCACATGCAAGCCACTCCAAGGACTATAGGTGGATGTACAAGAAGGAGAACATGCACACGCGCGCGCGAGAGAGAGAGAGAGAGAGAGAGAGAGAGAGAGAGAGAGAGAGAGAGAGAGAGAGAGAGAGAGAGAGAGAGAGAGAGAGAGAGAGAGAGAGAGAGAGAGAGAGAGAGAGAGAGAGAGAGAGAGAGAGAGAGAGAGAGAGGGGGGGGGGGGGTATAAGGAACTCAGACTCCTTAGACAACATTTTTGCTTATAATTAGAGGTCAATCCCGTGGGATGCCCTCAGGTGTAAGATTATAGAGGGTGTAGCTGCTATTAGCAAGACATACAATCCTATGTATGCGAGAATCTTAGACCAATGAGAGACCAATTGTAAGCCCCAAAGAGACATAGTTACGGGCTACACAGCAAGTGAATTGTGAAATAAAATCATTCAACACCTCTGGTGTTATGATTTGGTTGATAAACTCTTTCTGGATTTCTTAGAGTGTGGTTGACACCTTATAAACTAGTTTCTGTTTCAATGAGGTTATAGTTTCCACAACAAATACATTTTCACATCATTTTTCAACCCTATGCTTGCTTGGTCTTTTTTTTCTTGTGATGAGAACCCACATTACTATCTGAAGTCCTCATTGTGGTCCACATTACTGTCTAAGGTCCTTGCTGTGGTCATGGAGTTATCTTAGACCTTAGGAGGTGCCCAAGTAATATCATAGACTTGCAAGGTTCTATGGTTGGACTGCTACGCCTTTTTTAAATACTCCAAGGGACAAATTTTTGGTATACCATTTTTTTTCCTTAGCATAGCTTGAACGTCTTTTTTTAAGGGGGATGATGATATCGCCCATATCTCAAGAATTTGGTTCACGTGATGGTTCTAAAATTTGAGTTTCTAACAATGAACCACTAATTTGTGGTGGTTATAACATGCATCATAACTATTTTTTCCAACATTCCTGCAGTTGTTCTAATCTGTCCTCATATTCGCTCAAAATTTGTCTATGCTTGGTTTTTTTTGGCTCAGTGATTAGATTCCCCCAAGGGGTGAATTAGGCTCCATACTTAACGTATACAACAAGGTTCTCAACAAAGGATTTTGAGAGGGTTGTTGAACAAGAGAAATTATCTTCTCAAGAATGAGATGTTAATCGCTCTCCTAGCCCCACCATGAAGAGACAAAGGTCTCTCTCGAGCAAAATTATTCTTCCAGAACTAGGAGAAGTGAAAGAGGTCACTTCCATCAAAGGAGGAGAAGATCTTCCTTCCTTAAATATAGACTAAGGTTTAGATATACAAAATGTTCAATGATTTAATGCAATGTTTCTTATCTCTCAATGTGCATTAAAATGTTCTCAAAATGTTCGTTGTGTACACTAATGTTTTCAAGGAATAAGTTTTGCAATGATTCACTAAAACTCCTTCTTAACTTTCCATCTAGCATGAGGAAAGTATTTTTGCTTGAATGTAGATTCCAAGCAAACATGAGCTATCTTCCACTTGATCCATGCATAATCGAGGATAACTATGATTTCAAGGGAGGTGTATGTGTCATCAAAATTTAATTTTGATAAATCTCAAGCTTTATCATGACCTTTCTCTTGTAGACGTTAGGATGGATAGACATATAACATAAGATCGCAAATCTGCACACCATATAGGATAAAGGCCACAAGAGACGGGAGACATCAACTGAAAAGTATTTTTGTCATACTTTGCCATATGAGCAAAAAAGAATGCTTGAAAAAAACCGAAAGAGAATGAGACACAATGCCTAAAACGGCAGGAAAAAAGAGACATAAAAAATAAAAGGTGTCCTCAAAATGGAGATATGAAACTCAAGATTTGTGGCCGCACTATGTACTATATAGCACTATTTTTATAAATAAAATATTGATGCTTAAAATAGAAAAGTGATGATGGACGCTTCACAAAGATAAAACCTATACCAAGTTCAATTGTATAAAACATTGCAAAACTTGCAGCTACAAACTCCGTTTTTTGCAACCCAAAACTCTAAACAAAGAGTGTAAGCAGACGAGAAAGTTTTGGCCAAAAGACCCTTAAAAATTGATCTAAAGTTGAGGGTGTCAAAAGACAAATTTAAAAGTAAGAAAAAGTCAATCACATTGATTAGCAACACACACCACTCAAAACACTAATTACATTCCCCTCTCAATACAAAACAGTCACTATTAACAAGAATCTCTCCTCAAAATTGAAAATCTTGCAAACAAACCATGCACACATACTTTGTTCCTGCACCACTGGTTGCATCGCTACGTGATCGTTATCGCTTTGATTCCATGGGGGGGGGGGGGGGGAGGAGAGAGAGAGAGAGAGAGAGAGAGAGAGAGAGAGAGAGAGAGAGAGAGAGAGAGAGAGAGAGAGAGAGAGAGAGAGAGAGAGAGAGGCACACCATGTATGCTCCCAAAGACTAATTCATATTGAGGACAAGTTACATATATATAGGTGAGACCAAGTTAGGTAGAGAGCCATATATATCTCCAACACTTCGAGCTCTGTCCAGCGGCGAGAACGTTGGTTTTCAAGGATTCTGAGTAAGGAATGAAAGATCTTGGGAATAGGGTTTTTTCTTTGAGAATACAAAGTCGATGCTTCCTAGTACCATCGAGTCTAATTTAGAATGTATGTGGTAATATGTCTGGTTAAGTGCTTGTATAAAGACTTCACCCCAATAATGAAGATACTCGCGGGGGGGGGGGGTCAGCCCATCTTCTGATCCCTAGCATTGTATCGATCTTCTCACTCTTTCTTTCTCTTTCTCCTTATATCAATTGGCTTGAGTATTAAGTGATAAATTCTTTTTGTCCAAGTATATTTGATATTGTTATGCGCTCCCGTTTCAGACAACTCTTTTTGAATTGTTTTGATTGATTGAGCTGCATACATAGCCTCTTTATATAGGAGATGAAAAGACACATACGAAGAGACATGTCTGTTGATGAAGAGACATGACTCTAGACTAAGATTTGTTGTGACTAGTCGTTGTAGAGACATGACCACTAAGAGATGCACCCTTTCAAGGATAGGGTTCTCCAATCTGTTCTGTCTTTGTACATGCAACATGATCAAGTGCAAGAAGGTAACATATCGATAAAGTATACGTCATAGTTGTGATATTTCCTTCCATTTAAAGTGAGAGCTTTGATTAAAGAAATGACTTTTGGTGCTGATAGATTTCTAAGAAAGAATTGAATCTAGAAAATTCTTTAGTCTTTGAATTATCTAGAAGCTTTGTCTTGAACTTTTGTTTCTTGAAAAACCTTTTTGTTTTGATTGCTAATCCCATTCTATTACATCATTCAAAGACTTTTTAAAGGATTGTGGCCTAAGTAGGTTGACTACAACAAGAGATGTGATGTGAGACTTTTGATTGAATATCTTTCAATAATTGCAAAACATTCGGCGAAGAGGAAATCTTTTGAAGGCATTCTTTGATAAGATGTATTTGGTCTCTTGGGACAGCCATACCTCTATGGTTACCACCACAAATTGTACATAATCCATCCTTCTTTGAACTCAAAGAAGTAGTTAAAGAAGAGCCTTTTGGGTATTGAAACGTCAATCTTGAGGAAAATCACATACTTTATGACGATCAAGTGGAACATTTGAAGGAAGTCTGCTTTAAGATTGTCAATCTTGAGAGTAGAACCTTGAAGTTAAAGAAGGCATTGTTTCTTATTGCCTCAACTGAGACTATTGTTGTTGACTTTTTCTATAACATTCTTTGTAATTGTGATGTGAAAAAACGAGTGTTGTTTGAAGACCGATCGTTGGGAAGAAAATTCCTTGTAGGGCACTGATTATCACCAAGACCTTCCACATAGGTGATTGAAGCATCCATGGTGGTAGGATTATACTTGTAAACATCGTCCTTTTAGGTTGGCTAAAGCCCATCGATGAAAATGTAGATTGTAAGAGGGGCTGAGAGTTTCTATTTCTAGAGTTAATTTTTGAAACTTTGTGATATGCAGCCAAGGAAATAGCTTGGCTCAGAGGATTGAGAGAGCTTTGGGCATGGAAACTCACATTAGCAGATTCAAATTCCTTACTAATAGCATGTCATAATTTTTTCCAAGGAGGTCTATGTTTGCCATCAATAACCCGTCATTGCCACAAATGAAATACTGTGAACTAGCACGTGCAACCTTTTTGTTCTCTACTAAATCTGTGTTGGACAAGTAGACATCCATTTTGAACAACCATTGGTCTGGTCGCGATGACCATTGTAAGGTTCATGTAGTTTAACATCCAAATACTTCTTTTGTGTAGCATTTAATATTTGTAAGCTCACAATTGTCTAATTCAATAGTTGGGTCTAGTTCTTTGTGCTCTTCCATAAAAGCTTTGGAAGAAGATCACGGAGAAGCACCATGAGGAGTCCGAGAAGCAGTATAGTAAGTATGTGAAGAGGTTTGTGTCTGTAACTACTCTAGGTGAGTATTGATTGATGCAAGGCTTGTTGAAAGTGCTACAATTCCCTCCTTGAGAACAACAAGAGCATCCTCCTACTGGCCATTGCCATCTTGAACGAGTAACTATGGCACAAAAACTACCTCTGGAACAGGTTCTAACTTCGGACCTTCTGTGCAAGAGTATTTTTTTGGCAAAAATTCTTCTAGAACCTCATCTTTGTACAAGAGATACGGGATGGGCACTCACACATGGTCGTCTTCTAGTTCTTGGGCTGTACCGCGTGCAAGAGAAGAGCGGGAGGCCAACGCTGGAGGTGAAGAGGGGGTGGGCAACATGAGAATTTACACTAAGCTGGCTGAGTGGCATGTTTTTTTAAAAATGACGTTGGTGTCCTTTTTTTGTCAAATGAAAGGTGTCCACACTTGAGTTAATTTTGGGTTAGGCTAGCCAATTTTGGCAGGCCACTTAATGTGAATTAAATTGGGCCTTTTTATAAATAACTCGTGTTGTTGCCCTGTCATGTAAAAAATAGTAGCATACTACATGGAAGAGCAGCCAACGTGGAGGTTTTCAACAACGTACGATTGTGAAGAGGCACACCCCTCTGCCACTAGCGAGGAGGATAGGAAGCATTGAACACGAAGAAAGACTCAAAGAGCAAGAAGAACAAGAACAAAAAGAAAGCTAAGAACAGAAGATCACAAAAGGAATCTTGAAAGCATCAAAAGAATCTGATAGTTTCAATGAGGACAGCTCATCATTTGATTGTTCTTACTTAGATTCAAGTCAAAGAAGAGAAGACACTCATACCATTTAAACTAGTATGACCATGTCAAGAAAAGGGGCTAGAAGACCAAGGATTTCAAGGAGGTTGGGCAAGCTTTGAAGTTCGAGAGGTTTTCAGGCTATCCATTGAACCCTTGCATTCAAACAACAATGCAACATCATCTTTTTGTGAGGTTGTTTCTTAGAACGCTCCAAAGGACAAAGAGTGTTGTTGTATTTGAAAGGGAACTTGCCTAGACATGGTGGTCTACCATACTGTTGCACAAGGAAGCACCTTCAAAATGGTTCAAATTCAAACACCTCTTCACCTCCTCCTCATGGCTTACATAATAACACAAAGAGGATGTCATCTTGTCTTGGAATCATGTGAAGGTGACCAAAGAAGACACGTTGGACAACTATTGCTAGATGTTTAAGGATAGTTTTCTACCACACTCTTCTTTCAAGAAAATCACCTTCAAGCAAAAAGTTGAGCGGTTTTGTTGCGGTCTACCCAAAGAGATACAACCAATTTCCCTACATAAGAAGTTTGGCTCTATTCAAATATTTATTGGTCATGCAAAGAGGGGTTTCATATGTATGTCGGCACACTGACGTACACTTTGGACAAGCCAGTGTCTAAGAAAATAGGACAAGATTTGTTCAACGGTAACAAGAAGAAGGGTAGGCAGCAAAAGAAGGAATTAAATAGCATTTCAATAGAGCAGTGTGTTGAGTATTATAGAGAGGACAAGTGTTATGGTTGTGGGGAACAAGGGCACATTCTTCGGAAGCACCCTAGAGAAGCACCAAAGGAGTAGGTTGAGGACAAACTACAGACCTTCATAGCAGCAGGATTGTGAGAGCCCTAGACCAAATAGACAAGAGTGCAAAACTCTACAGAGAATGGGGCAAAGGACATGATCAAGAAGTACTTATAATATTTGATGGAGGAGCCAAGGCCAACTTCATCTTGATTGAACTGGTGGTTCGATTTAGAATCATGCCTAAAGAAATGGGACCACTGATAAAGACAGTTCTTGGAGCATTAAATATGTTTCCATTATACCTATCATAGGAAAATTTTGGGTGCATTGTCACGGGTATTTAGGGCACAAGGCCTTTTACATCATCCCTTGAGATGGGTGTGAAGTATTTTTTGGGATCCCTTGACACCACAAGAATGACGTTGTGGTTGATTGTTGGGCGAGAAAGGCCACTTTGAAGAACGAGAAAGGCAAAGAAATTACTCTTGATGCAAAATTAAATGGCGAGTGTGTCCCACTTGTATTGGCTTTGGCCATTTCAAAATCAATGAAATCCAGTCTCTTTGTTTACTCATTCTACTTGAACAAACTTAATGAAAAGAAGATCTCAAATCTGTTCGACTTGGGAAAAGAACGAAAGAAATTTTTGCAAGCTCAAGCTGACCGTTTCTCTAAGGATTTTCTTGGAGAGCTTCTTGAAGATCATACGATTTATTTGATACCTAGAAATTTCCCACAAAACCAGCCACCTTATACAGTATGTAGAACCCAGAATGAGGAAATCATGAACCAAGTGAAAGAACTTCTAGAAAAGAATCCTAATCTAGCCTACTATATCACTTTATTGTTCACCAATGCTACTAGTGTTAAAGAAAAATGGACCTTGGAGAATGTGAATTGAGTACAAAGATCTCAACAAAATCACCATCAAGAACAAGTTTCCAATACCCAAGATTGATGATATAATTGATATTTTACAGGGTTCTACGTGTTTCAGACTTTTTTCAAAGCTTAGTATGTGATAATATGGACCTTTCCAGGTAAAGGAAAAGATAAATGATGTGTTATAGGCTTGGAAACTCCAAGTGAGAAATCAATAGCAACACAGGAATAACATATGAAAATAAATGAACTGAACTTGAATAGAGAGAGAGAGAGAGAGAGAGAGAGAGAGAGAGAGAGAGAGAGAGAGAGAGAGAGAGAGAGAGAGAGAGAGAGAGGAGAGTCGTCACAACATGGCATACTTTCGAGTCAAGACGCATTGACTCCAAAGACTAACGCCCCTTTTCTTTATTACTGCTTTGCAAAGTTACGACTCCTTGAGGATCCTCTTCTCTAAGAGTCTGCATCCATATACCCTCCGGAGTGAGGTCTAAAGTGTCCTTATAAACAATATAAGGGATGCCCAACATCATAAATTCTAAGAGCATTAATCCCCAAAAGCAATTGCACCAAAATCTCACGTAAAAATTTGATACAAATAGCCAGTGCAAAATGCCAAAATCTGTATAGCCTACCACGTTAGCATGTCATCACAATTTATGTGAATCAGCTAGACCTCAAGCTTTTGAAATTTATAGGGTTTTAGGCCCCTTAGTTGGTGCTCCATAAGTTCTTAAAGTTTTGCTTTAGGTTTTTAAAATCTCAACCCCTTTTTAGGCCCCTTGACAACAACTTCTTTAGTCCTCTCAACCATTTCCTTAGTTGGGCATGCCACGTCCCCAACTTGTGACATTCCTTGCTCCTAAAAGAATTATAGCTTCCCTCAATTACACCTGAAAAACAGCCAAGGGATAGAGGCTTTCTTTAGTAGATATGGAATTTACGTACCCATGCACCAGACTTAAGAAATCCAACACTTCTACAATGGCATGAGTCACTGATCAATCACATTTTTGTGAAGGGTCTTAGATACGAATCATGATCATTGTAATATATTTAGCAATCACATTTGGATCGTGCCGATCTTTTGAAGGATGTCTTGATCTCTCAAATCTTGTTGTTATCATCAAATCTATATCCTTTCTTTTCACATTTCAAGCAAACTATGCCCATGACCATCCCCGCAAGACTATACATTCATAGAGAATGCAGCTCACAAATCACACACTTAGTTCACATCGAGCACTATGTTTCAATCATTCAATCTAGCCATCTGATCCTGTCTAGAACTCTTGATGCACCTAGATCCCTATGTAGCCATCTTATCATTTCGGAACTCTTGATGCACTCATCTAGATCCCTATGTAGACATCTTATCTTTTCAAAACACTTGATGCACTCATCTAGATCCCTATATAGCCATTTTATCATTCTCGAACTTTTGGTGCATCAAGATTTCAGTCTCATCTAGATTGAAATCTTGATGCACTAGAATCTCATTCAGTTCTCATTCCCTTAGCCATCACGTCTAGATATCGTTGATCTCTAGTAGATGTCTAGATGCACGAAGTTCAATGGGAGTTCAATACATTCATGAAATAAAATGATGTAGACATTTCATTTTTCTCTATATGTCTCTGAGAATACACACATGAAAGAGTGCATATTTTCATAACGTCATTTTGCAAAATATTGTCAGCTTGTCGGTATCTCTAAAATCTCAACGAGAAATTAGTTACTTTATTCAATCTAGGAAATCTATAAAAAGGAGTGGCTCTCCACTTGTGTACGCGACACCGCACCAGATTCAACAATCTAATCATTTTTTAACATTTGGCATAAATAATGGTAATAATTCAAAAGAATCAATGTACAACTACAAACTAAAAAGAATTTGCAAACTTCTCTTCCCTCCAACCACTTCGCATAGAGAACCAAAAAGGGCCCTTGACAAAATCATCCGGTGGACCTAGCTTACCTTTTTGTTCTTTACTTGTGTCATGTGACCTGTGGGTACTAGGTAGCCCCGTTGGTCTCTTATGTCCACTTGCACCTCAATTTGAATTGTGTGAATTCTTTGATGAACCATTAGCTGATTCCCTTACTTGTTTGTAATACTCGCATGCACTATTAGCTGATTTCCTTACTTCTTTAGAATCCTCCCATGAACTATCATTCGGTTCCTTTGGTTCTTTCTTTTCCTTGGAAGACTCTCCCTCCATTGAGGTGGACATTGGCTTGTGTGTAGGATAGGTTAATTAATCGGCATGCACATCAAAACCTTTCTTGGAATGTCCCATAAGCCTCTAAATGGAGTGAGACTTTTGTTATAGACAATACCGCCATATCCCTTTTTGAAATCCATAGCAAAAACTCTTTATTTGGTCCTTTAGAGTGATCCTTTGAAATGAGGACACTAGCAAATAGGTACCCCCAAAAACTTTGACAGTAATTATCCAAAGTGTCTTTCTTATTCATTCTCAGATGATGCCAAGACACGATGATATCTTCTTCATATTCTTCATTATCAAGGAAAAAGTGAAAATTGTCTTGAATTTTACCCACTTCTTAGGTGCTTCTTTGTGCAACAACAAAGTAGACCACCATGTTTGTGAGTTTCCTTTCAAGTACCTTGGAGTGTTCCAAGAGTGGTGGAACATGGATCGTGATCCATGTCCCCTCAACTCTAAACCTAGATACTTTTGGTGCAAAAGAGCCCCCTTAAAAGCGCTATAATGATTGCCCTAATTATAGTTTCAAATTTTTTCTAAACATGGATCGCAATCCATGTACCCCAACTTGCCAAACAGTGGAAAAAAGCATATACACAGTTGGATCTAGCCTCGGAAAATGTGCCTTGCAAAATTTGGAAAAATGGACCTATGAACACCCAAAAACCATAGGGAAACAAAAAATCAGTCTGCAAATGGTCATTTTAACCCATGAAGTGTAAACTTGATCTGAATACAAGAATTTGTTGACCTATAGCTTGGGGAACATGCATAGGTCCAGTAACATTTCAATTTTTCAGTGTTTGGATGTATAAAGTGGTATATGTGGCACAATTAAGCAATTTTAGAGTGCAAGTGCCAAAGTCTGTGAATTTGGTCAAGGTAATGTACTTAAGAAGTTGGTATTCTCAGTGTATCAAAAATAGTTCAAAAAATGCTTGGCAAATGGGCCAAACTTGCCAAAAGGCCCGAGATGGTCAAACAAGCCCCAAAAATTGTGAAAATGGACAGATAGATGGAATTGGGACTGGACTTCAACTCTCAATCATCATATTTGCAAAATATCAAATAATACAACCATAGAGACATATCAAGTATGGGATCAAAAATCCAATATGACAGAGTCGAACCAAATTGGGCCATAAACTAGGAAATTGGATAAACTTAGGAAAAATTTGTCCAAATCTAAAAAGATTTCACCAGTGTATTAGGATAGGCTATAGTAACATGTGTACCAAGTTTCACCCCAAAAGGCTTCCAAACATGGATTATGATCCATGTATTTTTTCCACTTTTCTAGACCAAAATCTCATCATCAGGTCCTAATTACCAAATAAAGCCTAACCCTATAGTATCAAGTCATTTGGATTCCAAAACCTTAACCAAAGTTCCAAAATTCTCTAACTCTACATTTTTTTTTTCAAGAATTGGCATAAATATGAAACTAGAGATCCAAATCCAAAAAGTTCTAGAACATAGTATCTCCATATCATTCTCTATTAGATGGTATCATTAAAAGTCCAAAATGTGTTCCAACATGGATCACGATCCATGTACCTCTGTCACAAACCTGACGTGTAACCATATGACCTAGTGTCTATAGCTATTCTAGATGCACTGATTAAGTCTGGTAAAATTTGGACTTATTTTGATCAGGTTATACTCATTTTTTAGTTTATGGTCAAGTTTGTGTTTTTTCAACTTTCTCAATAACTTTTTGGCAAATTTCAGGAGCTAATCAATTGGTTTTGATACTATAATGCCTCAAAGAAGAGCTTAGAAATAGTGGGAAGAAGCTCCCCATGAAGTCATTGGCATATCCTCAAATGAGAAAGCACACGTATCTGGCACAAAAGTGAAAACTACCATCTTTACAAGGGATTTTTGGACCTTACACTAACAAAGAGAGGTGCTCAAAGGCTCTAGATGTCTGCAACTCGATACATTTTTTTGACCTTGCCATCGGGTACCTACTTCTAGAGAACCCATGAGCTCATGAGCACCATACAATACAATGGTGAAGCAACATTGATCGACAAACATGATGTGATAGTCAAAGTGTAAATCACTGATGATTTGATCAATTAAGCACTCTAATACCACCTAGAAACCATAATCTTCTATTGTGAGGGCCATGCCGGGGACCACCAACTATACCATCTCCAAATGAATACACCGTGATCTCCAACACCCCTCCCGCTTGAGACCGACACCAAGACAGGAATCCTCCTGCTCTTTGATGCCAACTCAACGGGGTGATAACATTCACTTTCTCTCAAATGGATTCTTTAACCCGAAGCACCTTTGCTTACCGGTCCCACTTTCCAATCAAAGTCATCAGACTAACTTTGAACTCAACCTTCCAGGGTCAATCGATGGGAGTTCTCTAATTCACCCTTGGTTCAAGGTCACTGACACTTTTTTCCCGGTTATGACCGAGCACAACTGTCAATGCGTTCCCCTAAGGTGAGTGTATTATAATCTACACGAATCCCTCAATCCCAAGTTTCTCTCATGCTTCGTAGATCGGAAACCTTTTTCCCCGCTCAAGACTTAATTGCTAAGACAACATAAAATTGGGTTCAACTTTCCAGCCAACAAATTAACCCTCCAGGATTTGCCCGCCCACCGAACCGTTTGACAAATGTACCTTCCCAAGGTAATACTATGATACTAGAAAATAACATTCCAATTATGTCAAACCAAGAATACATTTCAAGCATTTGAAAGCAGCATGCAAATTGTTGCATACCCTTGAAAATGTGCATTTATCAGGTCATTCCCACCTTTCTCCATTATGGAATATTTTTCTTCCTTTTTCCTGTAATATTAGTAAAATTATCTAGTTATCTGTCAAGCAATCACATATACTCCTCTAGGAATATTGTGCGCGTATGTCGCACGTGTCAATGCAAGGAACTTGCCGATACACCGTGTGCGAGCCACAAATGGCTCCAAGCATACAACAAGACTAAACTAGTAAACTCAAAGAAGGCAATGGTGTGTCACTCACCGCTCTACACTTGCTTCGTGGAGGATTCCTCGCCGCGAAGAAGAAGGAGCCGCCGCTTTGCCGCGCTCAACCGCTTCGCCGCCGTCGTGCCTTCGTAATGCTCGATCGCCCACACACACACTCTCTCTCTCTCTCACACACATACACACACACACACACAAGGAGGTGAAGAAGAAGAAGATGGAGATGGAGCAAGAGCACTCTTCTATTGCACAAATGAGAGAATGAGTGGATTTTAGGTTTAGTTGACTTTTATATGAGCTCGCTCCATTCACACTTGGGCGCCCATGCTTAGCCAACTAATCCCTTGAATGTTCCAGTTAGAGTGTGCCTCTCATCGGCGATCACTCTTACCCTTTTCCTATTGGACCGACAAGCCCGGTACCTGACTCTACCAAATAAATAATATAATGTCCGCCGTAGGTTAGAACGTCCGTCGTAGCTGATAGGGTGTCCGTGAGCCGTGAGGGTTAACATGCCCCCCTTCCTGATGTAGATTCCGTCCTCGGAAGCTATTGAGTTGAAGCTCGTTCGTCGAGGTGGAAGAGCATTTGAGATGAATGTCCTTAGCCTTCTTCAGTCACTGCAAAATCAAACAACATTGGCACAGTAATTGCATTCTCACAAGCGATTAAAAAGCATATGTAGTTTTAGGCAGACAAATTGATTGGTAACAGAATTTTAAACAATTTGTCAGCAATAAACATTAAATTGCAATGTAATCAAATGCATAAATAGATGTAAAGGTAAAAAATTAAACAAGTCTGGGGTCGCTAATTTAATGGTCGAAAGGCACTAGAGATCGACTATTAATACCATGGGTAAGCTTCTTAATTTTCTCTGGTCAATTAAGTTGTTTAATCGTGAGAGCCAAGTATTTCATGTTGGAGGGCTGACTAGAGGCTATACCTAAAAGACCTTGTAGTTAAGCTACGATAAAAGGAATTTCTCATGAAATCATCGCCTGACTGATTACTTTTTCTTTGACCCCCCAAAGTCTTTTCACAGTGATTCAATTTTGATGTGTGCTTATTTTGTATGCCTTGGGTTTTTTGCTTTTCAAGGAAAAGCGTCCACATTGGGAACCTCTTGGGCTCTAGTACCATAGGCGATACATGTGAGTGAAGTACCCAATCAAGCTGAGATTTCTCTTCCAGCTTAAGATTTTACAATGTGGCACTTTGATTTTTTGTTTGTTTATTTTCAGCATTTTAATTTTGTAACTTTGGGGGGTCATATAACACTGATACACCTCCCCAGGCTCATCACACTAGTAAACTCCCTTTATAATACTTAAGCTAAAGGTCAATAGGGTCAAGCCCTAGTACATTTCACACAATGCTGCCTAAATCGAATTAAGAACCTAAGTAACCATTGATTATTAGGAAGGCATTCCCCATGGTATTAAGAGAAGATCTCTAACACCTAACTTGGTCAAACTAGCTTAGTCGGACTGCTTGATTTTTAAACCTAGACAAGTGATTATGACAAAAAATTACATTGAATTAAATGTTTGTTACTAAGCAAATGTGTTGGATATTATGCTACCAATCACAATCAAAGCAGACAATCATAGATGCAAAAAAGATAAGGGGCAATGCTAATGGACAAGAAACACTTGTTTGTGTTGATGGTCGCGCTTGATTTGAAGAGTGAGTCGAGATAAAGATTCCATGAAGGTCCAAATCCTAACAACAGCAACACGCTCCTGTACACACTAGGAAACACAAGGAATACCTCTAGGAGGCACATCAGTGGGAAAAAAGAACTTTGCTAATCACTCAACTCTAAAACAGAAACACTCCTATTGTATTAATCCTACCTACCCTCCATCACTCGAGTGATGGGGATCAAAGGTATTTTATGACATAGGTTTCTGTTTCAGTGTACCGGATGTGAAAGTGTAGGTCTGGGTCAATGTTTTGACTTTTATTGTGCACTCGTTTGCTAATTCCTCTTGCTCTTTATTATTTTTGTTTTTTGTGAGTATAAGGCTTTATATGTACATTCCCTAAGATTGGGAGATTGAGAGGTCAGGGAGGAAGGTTGAGAGGAGAGTGAGTGAATGATGACTGTCAGCAAACACTCCCCCCTTCCTTGGGTAGATCATGTCGTTTGAAATGAGCTTGTCACCCTTTGAAACCAATTGTTCCAGTTGGTAATAGGTGGAGATTTTTTCCAGTAGTTTTCTCTTACCTTAGGTGCCTCATCGAGTTGCATGGTAAGGTACTCTCCCAGGATCGGACTTGAAGTGGTTCATCAGGTGATTCTTGAACACTGGGAAGTGTGGATTCCTTTGTAGCTTTATGGAGGTCCACTATTGTACGTGGAGGCTGTGGAGAAGATTTTACCTCTATGGATGCATTATATGAGGAGCTAGAAGCTTCATGGGACTCCCCCCTTCCTGAGCTAGGTGGAACAAATTGTTCTTTCTTCGGTACCCAAACTAGCTCTGGAGCGGGTGTGTAGCATTCTATGATTTTTTTCTTTCCACGGTTGTTAATTTGTTTTGGAGCTACAGGATTGAGCTCACATGGGCCCGGTGACAAGTAAGAGCACAATTTACGTTTTGGCACCCAAATTTGATCATTTCCTTGATAGTAGCCTTGGGCTTCCAATAGTCGTTTAGGAATCCAGCGCCACGTTTTCTTATATTTCTTGGAGCGAGTGGAACGTTTCTTACAAGGCTTCTATTTTTCAGCACTAGCCATGGTCGCTAAAGAAGCTTTAGGGACCCACTTGAATGTTTTCTTCGTTACATTAGGATGAGTCTTGTCAGAAGCTATATGCATTGCTTGTAGCATATTTAAGGGTACGGGCATTTCATCCCCCTCAGGTGTTACCCAGGTTGTCCCCCTATTTCCCCAAGTGTCTATGGTTGCTGCTAGGTGGACCCAATCCACATTGTCCGACTCAGTCATCCCAGGTAGTACATCCATATAAGGAGAATCTTCCCCAACATTAGTGTCCTCTTTACACGTGTAACAATACTGCAATGGGGCTGAGTGAACTGTGGTGTCAGATCTATGATCAATTATAAACCTGTTTCCTAGAGGATGTGCTCGACCCGTCACAAGATCTCCTTGAATAACAGAATCTTGGAACTGCAAGTAGACATGGTTTTTAGACCAGTCATGCACCATTTTTGCTTCCCTCATGAAAGGACGTCCTAAGATCATCTCCGATGCCATAGTGTGTTTGGAGAAATCCATAACAATAAAGGTAATCCTTATTTTATGTCCAAAGACCTTGATCTTGAGGTTTTCTAACATCCCAATAGGTTTAACAATAGACCCATTGGCCATCTTCACTACTATGGTTGTGGTCGCAAGGTGAGGTCTTCCCATAGTTTCCCAGCAATTTTTAGTCACAATGCTAACCCCAGCGCCACCATCAAGGATTCCCTTCACAGTTAATCCCTTACTAGTGATTGGTATGGTCGCATTGGATTCATCACCCTCAAAGTATTGTCCCAACTTGTTAACAAGTATTTCTATAACAAGGTTCTCATATAGGTTGGGTTGTGGATCTATGTATTCCTCCTCTATTGGCATCCCCCCAGCTCCATCCATCTGTGCAAATTGTGGTAGCCCAAACTTCAGTTCTCCATTGAGGAAGGCTCGAAGAGCTGAGATTAGCTCGGGGTCTTTATATAGTTTGGACATGATGGTGGTTCTAACTTCTGAAGACATGAAATCCATCAATTTGGCAATGTTTAACGGCACCTTTTGGCCTTGAGTCCCTTGACGTGGGGAAGATGGGATCTCCATTTCTTCGATAGGATTGGGTAGTCCCTCTGTAAACATTCTTTCCATCAAGAAGTGAGTACGCCCACTTTCCCATGAATTTAAGTCACTTTCTTCTTGGATGACACTAGGTGTGTCCAAGGGTCTATGGACTTGGTGAGGTTGTTGTTGCGTAGGGAACACGGTGTTTGTCATCTGGATCTTCCTAGGTGCTGGTTCTAGATCCCTTTAGGCATCTTCTACCAAACTCCTTAATTGCTTGACTCGCTCAATCTCCTCTGTAGGGTTTGGGTAAGTTCCTATCTTCTTTTTGGATCCTGGCCATTGTGGCTCATGAAGATCTTCCTTGTTGATTTCTATGTTAGTGGTCGTTTTGGTCTCCATGGTTTCACCTGAATCAGAATCTTCTTCAGCGTCATTCATATATATACAGGGTCATCACCAGTCCCTATGTTGGTCTTTGAACTGCGGTCTGACTTCGCTGCTTTTTGCGATCTCTTTCTTCGTGTTTTCTTCTTTTTCTGAGATTGGGCAATTGATGTCGTGTCTCTTTCCTCAAGAATATAATTTTGTTTTTGGAGCATCGATCGTATGAGTACATTTACTGGTACCACGGGTGTACTTGGTGATGGCTCCTCGGTAACTTCAATCAAGTTTAATGGCATGATCTTCGGTGCATTTGGATTATTTAGACATTGGGCAATCAAATGATCTATGCCACATCGATTACACATGAGTATCGGCATTGTAGACGTGCTTGCTTGATTGGTTTGCATTAGTGTGGCGTTCTTTTGTAGCCTAATAGAACACTCGGCTACACGATGTGGACCTCCACACTCATAGCATTGAAGAGGTGGTCTCTTAGAAGTGTAATTGATATTTTGGCCTCTTGCCGCAAGAGCAGCTACTTGATATACAGGTTTGCCTTGTCTCCAATAGTCCTCCATGTAGTATTGTGGACTTTCTTCAAGCACATCCATCCCATAGGCGATATTAGGATCTATATCTTCCTCATAGCCTTCCAAACAAGAAATAGATGACTCACAACCCACTTGATTCACAAAAGTGATTCTCGGATGTGGTGGTTGCGGTCCTATCACTGGAGGTGGTAAGGGTGTTGTTTGAACAACATTTTGGGCCCTAGGGACCATATGTTGTGATGTTTGTTCAAGAGGTGGGGCCGGCATCAATGCAAGCACTCGAGGTGTGTCTGTCCATGCTAAGGTTGGTCTATTGGCCATCGTGCGCTTAAATACTATGCAATCTTTAGCTTGATGACCATACCTTCCACATGCATTGCAGTTCCCATTGAATTTTACTCTAAAAGTAGGGCATTCACCGGTACTATGCGGTCCATAGTATACTGAGCACCATTGTTGCTCCCTTCTTGGATACATATGATTGTTCTGCGGAGCACGATTGTCTCTAAGACTCTCTTGAATAGCCTTGGTGAGATCTGCTAAAGTCATCTCAGATATCTTTGGCTCCTTAGCAATAGGCTTTAGGGTCATTGGCTGATGCCCCGATGCTTGTGAGCTAATAGATTTAGACTCAACAGACACTCTTTCTCCTTGAATCATTAAATTATCCTCCAATTGGATCGCATTGGTGGTGACTGCTTCCCAAGTGGTGATACCTCTAATGACTAGGCCATTGTAGATATCCTCATGTCGTAATCCCCTAATTAATATATCAAGCAATTGGTTATTGTTGAAGCGCTCATTTGGATTACAACGAGAATTCAAATGCTTCAAGCGACTTATAAAGTCTCTCACCGACTCTCCTTCCTCTCGTTGGGCTTTCTGGAGCTGAGAGGCTACACCCCAAAGTACTCCCTCTCGTATGTATTCTTTTAAGAACAGTCTCCTAAGAGTAGGGTAAATCGTTTTTTCTTCCACCCTTAGGGTTCTATACCAATCCCCAGCCTTTCCACTTAAGGTTAGGCTTAAAGCATTGCTCTTATGTAGGTCATTGTGTTCTCCTAGAGAATCGCATATTTGTTCAAACACTTCGATATGCTTCCTCACATCCCCGACTCCGCTAAATTTTTGTGTGAGCTTGGCTATTTGTACTGCCTTACTTCTAGGCTCTCTATCAGGCGTGTAACGAATATTCTTAGCAATAGATTGACCAATAGCTTGAGCAAATGTTGCCAAGTCACCTAAGTGAGCAGGCATCGTGGGTGAAGGTGCTCCAGAGACTACATGTGGAGTAGGTATTGGCATTGGGCTTGGCACATAGGAAGCCCTTGGGTTCCACGTTGGGTACGATGTTGTGCCATGTGGTGGTCCATAGTTCATATGAGTGGCCCTAGGCATAGCAGACGTCGGATGTGACATGCTAATGCTAGCCGGTATAGTCCCATGGAAATAAGAACTTGTGTATTGTGGTTGTGGAGCATAGGTAGTTGAAACAATGGGAGGGGTAGGGACTACATGAGTACGTGGACCAATAGGTGCATACGATTGGTTCGCACTTGTAGGTACTATTGCAGGCATTGAGCTACCATGTAGCGGTGCTTTACTAACAAACGAGGTCCATGGCGTGTTTCTTGGCATGCCCATCATTGGGGTAGGCATGGTAGCCGTGGTGTCATCAAGGGAAAGATGAGCTAGACTTGGAAAAGTAAATCTATCACTTGTGGGCTCAGATTGCATTGAGACCCCTGGCGAAACAACATATGGGGGATCGATGGGACTCACTGGGGGAGTCTCCATTTGTGATAGAGTGGGTTGTTTCCCTTTGCCCGTATCTAAAAATCACATAGGACCCGTCGAAGGTATGTTTATTCCTCGATTTTGCCTCTCGGACTGGATAATCCTATGGATGACATTGCAGATCATGTGTTGTTGTTCCTCTAGACTAGTGGCACTGGATGTGGATTGTACAACTTGTAACCAACCCACATGGTATGTGTAGCCCATGTATAGGTCGGTCAAAGTCTCCGTGTGTAGGTCATATTCCCAATTTTCATTGAGAAATACCCCGTCCAAACTTGGTGTACTAGAGGGTTGCCGTGAGGTGGATGCAATGTTGCTTCCCGTGTTTTGACTTTTAGTCACCGCTACCTTAGAGGCGACTTTGGAAGGTGGTAGCTCGGTAAGGCCCTCATGAAATGAGGTAGGTAGAATGTCCACGTGGACACTCTGAGGGAGTGTGGGGTCTACAGGAGATGTGAATGGTAATTCTACTTCCCCACCCCCTTCGTTTACTTCACTACCCGTAGGTTCAGAGCGCGTAGCTCTACTAAAAGTTTCCATCAAACGGCTAAAAACACTAGTTCCAGGTTGTTGGGCCCAGCTAGGTACGGTTTCATTTGTTCCCCCGGGGCTTTGTGTAAGATGCTCTTCCATAATATCGTAGTCAGAGGAAGAGTCACTAGCCGCTATATTTGGGTCTTGGGTTGCACTACCTTGGGTCCCCGCCGAGGGCGTAGACCCTAGCGTGGAAGGATAGTGAGTACCCCCGTAAATCGAAGCACTAGCTAGTTGTTCGAACTCTAGCACACGACCAGAGCGTAGATACATGTGCTTTCGGTTGTCGGCAAGTACCCTCAAAGGTTACTTGCTTTGTTTTGTGGGTGTTTTGCACCCCGTTTTCTACTTGATTTTTTCTTGTTTTTGATGTTTTTTGAATGTTTGACTTTTTTGATTGAAGTGTGTGATAGCTTGAAACGAGCGTATCACTTAAAGGGTCGCTGTGTGCTTTACAGCATAATTTTCGAGCATCTGACGTTCCGTTGGTCCTCAAAAATCAATTTTTAGCTACGTGTGAAGCTAAAATTCGTTTTTTTTAAAAAGGTGACTGAGGCCTTGGCCTGAGCGTGAGCTTGGGTTTGGGTCTGGGAGATATTCCCGATCCCGGTCCTATCTTTAAAATTATTTTATTTTATTTTTTTTTAATTTTAAAATTTTTATTTTTTATTTTTTAATAAAAAGGATAAGGTCATCGCGGCCTGCGCGAGAGCACACACACACTCTATCTACCTACTTCTAACTAATATACCTACTCTTACACACTAACACACTCTATTAACTCTCACTAATCTACTTCTTACTTACTGTACACAGAAAACTAACTACCTTGATACACAAAGAATAAACATAGAACCTTTGAAATCTGTATTAACAAAGAAAACTAACTACCTTAATACACAGAGAATAAACACAGAACCTTTGAAAACTCCATTAACAAAAAAAAACACACAGTATAACACCAAATCCCTCTTCTCAACACACACACACTCCTTCCTTACCTTTCCTACAATAGAAATTGCACCACGGAGAAGCACAGAGTGCTACTCGAGCTTCATGTATGGCATTCCCCGGCAACGGTGCCAAAAATGTGCGCGTATGTCACACGTATCAATGCAAGGAACTTACCGATACACCGTGTGCGAGCCACAAATGGCTCCAAGCACACAACAAGCCTAAACTAGTAAGCTCAAAGAAGGCGATGGTGTGTCACTTACCGCTCTACGCTTGCTTCGTGGAGGATTCCTCGCCGCAAAGAAGAAGGAGCCGCCGCTTCGACGCGGTCAACCGCTTCGCCGCCGCCGTTATGCCTTCGTAATGCTCTATCGCCCACACTCTCTCTCTCTCTCTCTCTCTCTCACATACACACACACACACACAAGGAGGTGAAGAAGAAGAAGATGGAGATGGAGCAAGAGCACTCTTCTATTGCACAAATGAGAGAATGAGTGGATTTTAGGTTTAGTTGCCTTTTATATGAGCTCGCCCCATTCACACTTGGGCGCCCATGCTTAGCCAAATAATCCCTTGAATGTTCCAATTAGAGTGCGCCTCTCATCGGCGATCACTCTTACCCTTTTCCTATTGGACCGACAAGCCCAATACCTGACTCTACCAAATAAATAATACAATGTCCGCCATAGGTTAGAACGTCCGTCGTAGGTGATAGGGTGTCTGTGAGCCGTGAGGGTTAACACATATCCCTATCCTTGTCCCAGGACTCGGGTATCATGTCTCCTCTGCCATGTGTGGAGGTGGCGCCTTTACACAGATTCCAATTCTTATTTTTCTTTATCTTGTGTGGAAAGGCTTCAAGATAATCTATTTTAGGTTTCTTTTAAATCAATAATCCCAAGAAGAAGAGCAAAGGTCCGGCTGATGAGGATAATTGCGGAATAGCCCCTTTGGGTTCCAAGCCTTTCGAAGGTTCCTTTTTACTAAACAATTTGAAGAGTTCCTTAATTAAATCATGTCCTCCTCCCTTATCATGATCCCTCCATGGATCCTTTGTTCTTTCTCCTTTTCCCGTCGGCATTAGGCCTATCCGGACTACACCGATTTCTAGACGCATCCACGGGTATATTTCACCCCGCCGAGACACATTCCCATTCAATCCCCATTTCTAGGGCAATGAATGAACCCGAGCTCAAAACATAGACCAACGGTTATTAGTCCTAGTAAAAAATGACCATCCCCCATTGTATCCCACAGGTAAACACATGCGTCGGCCTTTTTACAAACACAAAGATAAGTTCACACATAAATCTCTATATTATGCTAGGGCTATCCACATCAATCTTCTCGGTAAAGTTTTTAATCCTAGTTTAAATTTAGATTAAGCTCCTTGAGTTATAATCCCTTAATTCATATTTCCTTTTAAATTTTCTACTTAAACAAGACCTTAGAAATCACCGAATCTCTTGGAAATTTAAGGTTTTGTCTCGACGTAAGTTTCGAGTTAACCGTTTCTTTTCTGCTTCACTTTGCTTGAAAACCACCAATTTGGCTATGGGAATAAAGATAGGTTAAAAAATTCAAGCTATGGAAAGCTTGTAGGTTAGGAGAGAGAAGGTGAAGAGTGTAATGGTAATTTGGATTATGGTTATGGCTTCTCTTGAGGAGAGAGGGGTATGTAGGGGTGTGTGTGAAGGAGGATTAGCTTTGGCTTTCATAGCTCACCTATCAAGCTTGCACTTTCAAAATGTGTAGAGAAGTGTTTAATGAGTCGGAAAGGCCTCCTTTTAAGCTTAATTTGATAAGACCCTTAACTTATTTTGATAAGTTACTTTTGCTTATCTTGATATCCTTTCTTCCTTTTCAAAGCTTCTCCAACAAGCTACTTATGTAACAAGTGGCTTATGCAAGAAGCTACTTTTACAACAAGTGGGTTATGCAACAAGCTACTTTTTCAACAAGTGGCTTATGCAACAGGCTACTTTTTCAACAAGTTACTTTTTCACCTTACCCTTATTCTTTCTTTGTTTTCTTATGCAATTTTTTCTTGAGGTAAAACTAATCCGTTGCATTGGTTATATCCACGTTCCCATGGTGAAAAGCGAAACTGTAAATTTGACTATAGACCAAATTTACTCGATCGTATTTGTAAAGCCAAAGTCTTAGATATTTCATCAAGAGTAAGGGCTTAGAGGAGGACCTTACAAAATCCTCAACAAAAAGAAAGTGTTGTCCTCAGTTCAAAACAAATAAGGAAGGTGGTAAATTTTCATCGGCAAGTTACACTTTCAACTTCTGGGTAATGCTAATTTAGCCTTCGTTGGCTGGCTTCGCCTATATAAAGTGTAATATATTTTCATTTCTTACAACATTATTCCCTTTGTCTTTCACTTTTCTTTCCATTCATTGTCAAAATTTCTTAGGTTTGTCTCTTTGCTCCTTATCTTACTTTATGGATCGGTGGCAAGAGCTAGTTTTATCTCTGGCCGTTATCTCTGGCCGTTCTTCATTTGCAGCAAACAAGTAAATTCGTGAGGAGAGATTTTATGGAGCAATATGGGAGCGTGCTATTTCCTCACTTGGGAACTTGTGTAGCTCAAACCCAATGGTGGACATTTCAAAGTATAACAAGGGTGACCCTTTGGGGTTGGGATCACTTTCATAATAATGTCCATTTGGCTATGGTTACTGAAGCTATGGGTTTGGGTCCTCGATATTACTGAGAGATGAGGTCAATGCATTGAGGTTTTTCAGAAAGAGTCTTTTTGCTTGCTCAATTCCTTCCTCATCAAAAGATATATCTTTACCCTCACTTTGGTTTACCACTTAGAGGGCCCTTTAACTTCACACCTCATACTACAGAGGTCAATGAAATAATTTTACAATGAATCCTTCCTATTAATGAGAGGCCTAATATGTGCCCTGCTTGTGATAGTTGCTTTTGTGATCATGTAATGGATGGGCTTATTAACCTCTAGAACATGTATCTTCGTTGTATCCCTTAACATGCTCATCATGTTCTAAGATCTTGGTGCCTGTCTTAAGTCCTTCTTTCTTTGATTTTTCTTGATAAATATAATGAAATTGGTCTTGAATTCTTATATCTTGTATTCAATAGAAGTCCTCGAGAAAACAAAGATAAATCCATTTATTAATTTTGTAATTCCATACAGAGATCCAAGTCACAAGATGGTAAAGGACAACGCTAATATTATTGTTATTTAGGTTAGATGGGCTAAGACAATTTAGTTTGAGTACAAAAAAGAGAAGAATCCTAATAAAAAAAGATGAGGAAACTGAGAAGTAAGGCGTCCCCAATCTTCCCAAGAGGCATCTTCAATGGAATAGCTCTTCCATTGGACCAAAACCTCCCGAATTGTTTGGTGTCATAGATTTTTCTCCTTCATGTCTAAAATTTTCTCTGGCTCCATCTGGAATTCTTCATGTATGTTAAGAATAGTATCTTCATCATTTAGGATGTGAAGGGGATCCACAATATATCTTTTTAGCAAGTCAACATGAAAAACATTGTGCACATGCAAGTGAGGGGGTAAGCGCGTTTGTAAGATTGGTCCCCTATCCTTCTCAGAATCTCAAAGGGTCCACAATACTATATGCTAACTTCCTGTATTTTCCCAAATTGAGTGAACTTCTCTTTGGTTTGACCCTAAGGAAAACTCTATCTCCTGCCTTAAAAATCCGAGGAGATCTATGTAAATCAACATAACTCTTTTGCCTGTCACTTGCTCTCTTAAGGTTCTCCCTTATTATTTTGATTTGGCGATCCATCTCTTCAAGTGTATTCTTTGCTGCAAGCACATGGAGACTTGGGTCGCCCATTCTGAGAGGAATGATACAGTCTTGTCCATAAAGAGCTTTGAATGGGGACATTCCTAGGCTTCTATGGTAGGAAGAATTATAAACAAATTCCACTAAGGGTAAATAATTGATCCAAAGATGAGGTTACTGACTGCAATATGATCATCATATCTTCTATGACTTGATTAATTCTTTTGGTTTGTCCATGTGTCTCTGGATGATAGGCTGAACTTAGGTTTAATTGAGTGCCTAAGGATTGGAACATGGCCTTCCAAAACTTAGAGGTAAGCTTGGTATCATGATCACTGATTATCCTAGGAGGTATTCCATGTAATCTGATAATTTCTTTTACAAAAATTTGAGCAATATCTATTGTAGAGGCAATGGTTTTGATTGGGACAAGGTGAGCTACTTTTGTGAGTTTATCCACCACCACAAAAATTGAATCAAAATTTCTAGCAGTCTTGGGTAACCCTGTTACAAAATCCATACTGATGCACTCCCACTTCATTGCAGCTATATCCAATGGTTGTATCTTCCCAGGAATCTTGAATCTTTCAGCCTTCACCTTTTGGCATACCAAACACTTCTTAACATACTCTAAGGTATCCTTTTTCATCTTAGGCCAGTAGAGATTTTGTTTAAGAGAAGCAAACATTTTGTGATAACCTGGGTGAGCTGCAAGGGGAGTTTCATGAGCTTCCTTTAGAATTTGCATCCTTAAGCATGTAGGTATGCACAAATTGATTCCTGAAGAATAAGAGTCCATCTTGAATACAATAGTGTTCTAAATATCTTTTCTGGATTTGAGCTTGGATTTCTTAAATCAACGGACCAAATTACTCATCAATTTCGAGGGTGTTTTGAACTTCCTCGAGTAGAATTGAGTGGACTAGCGTAATGGCAAAGGCCACTACTTGTCGGCTCAGAGCATTCACAAGTTGATTTTCCTTGTCTGGTCTGAAATTGATCTCAAAAGTGAACTCTCGTAGGAATTCAACCCATCGCCTTTGTCGCATATTGAGATCTGGCTGGGTGAAAATCCGCTTGAGACTTTTGTGGTTAGTAACAACCTCAAACAACTGACCTAAAAGATAGTGTCTCCGCTTTTTGAGGGCATGAACCATAGCTAGTAGTTTGAGGTCATGGGTGGGATAATTCTTCTCATGAATCCTGAGCTGTTGTGATTCATAGGCTATGGGACGGCCTTCTTGCTGTAGAATTGCACCTATACCTTGTATGCAAGCATCCACTATCACCGCAAAGGTTTTTTGAAAATCTGGAAGTCTGAGAATAGGTTCACTAGCCAAGATCTCCTTTAGTTTGTTGAAGGCTCTATCTCTCCTGTCGGACCAGATAAAGGGTTCCTCTTTCTTAGTGAGTATAGTGAGAGGACTTGCGATGAGTGCATAGTTTTTGATAAATACTCTACACCATCCTGTGAGGCCAAGGAATCCCTGTACTTCTGAAACAGTCTTGGGAATGGGCCATTGAACTACAACTTCCACCTTAGCAGGGTTGGTCATCCTTTGAAACTATGTATCCCAAATAGGCAACCTTCTCTACAAAGAAAGAGCATTTGCTCCGCTTGGCATAAAGTTGGGCTTTTCTGAGAATCTCCAAGACATGGCATACATGCCGTTCGTGATCTTCTCTAGTCTTTGAATATATAGGATGTCATCAAAGAAGACTAGAACAAAATCATTTAAGTCTGTCCTGAAGAGGTCAGTCATACACTGTTAAATGTGGCAGGGGCATTAGTTAGGCCAAAAGGCATGACGATGAACTCATAATGCCCAAACCTTGTGTGTCATAAAATCTAATATCTAATATCTAACCAACCCAAATGATTCTCTCATATTAAATTGATCACTTAATGTGGGAGAATAAACAGGAACAAGGGTTAAGATATAGACAAGTGCTTATAGATCTATCTCAACATGGGGCAAATGGTAAAGGGGCCCAAATGAGAGATGGTCTATCAAAGAGCAAGGCTAACAAATGGAGCATAAGACCTTAGGGTTAGCTTCATTGAAGACCTCCAATAATGTGTGTAAAACTCCTTTGACCTTAGGTAAGCTAGGGCTGACCTTGAGGCGCGGGAACCCGACCCAACTCGAGGTGCTTGTCCTGCTTGTCATGCTTGATGACTAAGGTGCTTGAGGTGCTTGATGATTGAGGTGCTTGAGATGCTTGAGGTGCTTCATTATTGAGATGCTTGACATGCTTGAGATGCTAGGGCTGCACTTAAGGTGAGAACCTAGCCCAAGCTTAAAGTGCTTAACAGCCAAGCTTGTGGTGGGAACTGGGCCTATGTATGAGGGGCTTGAGGTGTCAAAAAGTCAAATATTCAATCCCTACAAGGAGGGGGCGAGCCCTACATGAGGGGGGATGAGAGAGAACACCCACACACTCACACAAGGCATGCATGGTACAAAGAAAGCAAGAGGGACACTTGTCAAGCTCCTCCTCAAGTTGCCCTCATGGTGTGCCCGAAGCCTATTGGTTGGCCACGCAAGGGGTCCAATAATAATTTAGGAGATTTAATTAATTGATTTAGCATTTATCTAGCCCTCTCTCTCAAAGGGGAAAGGGGGGACACTTGTCTCAAGGCTACCCTTGCTGCTTGTAATGCCTCCTGCTTGTGATTGGCTAGGCCTTGAGGGGTCCAATGAGCTTCAAGCATGAGCTACAAGGGGGGGTCGACCCAAGCAAGCTAGGGGGTTGCTTAGGGGGTATACTCACCCACACACACTCACAAACACTCTCATTGTGTGCTATGCAAAGTGCAAGAGCTCCCTCTCCTTCTCCAAGCAAGTAGAGGTTGAGAGCCTACACCAACACTCTTGGATATGGAGTGCAAATCCAACCAAGAGCCATGCTTCAATGCTTAAGCTTGCCATCTCCTTCTTCTTCATTACTATGCTATTATATATGCTAGCAACAAAGTTAAGATAAGTGAGGAACTAATTCTTTCTCCTACGAAATGTTTCTTCTTCCTCTTCCCTACCCTCATTCCCTGCTAGCTCTCTCCACCTTCGAAGGTGTTTGAGGTCTTGGGACTGAGGCTTGGGATAGTTAAAGCTTTCTTCAAGTTTATGTTATGTTTGTGATGCATGAAGCTTTCCATCTTCATTGCATCACCTAGGTCACAAGGAACACAAAGATTGTATTGTAACAAGTCTCTCTTAATGGGAGAAATCATACAATGCCTATTAGAGGGGGGACTGGCTCCACATAAATCCGGTCCTCAACTGTTGTCATGTTCTCTAAATTCTCTCACTTGCAAAAGTATTGTTTATGCCAAGTTAACTAATTTCTATGATTATGTTGCTATCTTCAATTATGTTCACCCGCTATGCTCACAAAGTCATTTCTCAAAAGTACTCTCATTAATTTCCGCTACTCTCAAATTAAATAGGCCAATTCCATTACATTGTGTTGAAAGTTGTTTTTGGAATATCCTCCCTTTTTATCCCAACTTGGTGATAGCCTGACCTGAGATCAATCTTGTTAAAAATTTGGAACCACAGAGTCGATCAAGTAGCTCATCTATGCGAGGCAAGGGATACTTGTTCTTGATAGTGCACTGATTTAGGCCTCGAAAATCTATGCAAAGTCTGAACGTTCCATCTTTCTTCTTTTGGAAGAGCACAGGAGCACCCCAGGGAGAGACACTGGGTTTGATGAAACCTTGTTCCAAAAGTTGAGTCAACTGATTCTTTAGCTCTATGGATTCAGAAGGTGACATCTTATAGGGAGTCCTTGATATTGGTTGGGCACCAGGAATGAGTTCGATCTTGTGCACTAATTCCCTAGGTGGTGGAAGATTTGTCAACTCCTCTGGAAAAATATCTTGATATTCATTTAGCCATTCAGGCTCTGATTCTTTGGATTCGGTCTTTGGTTTATTGAGTCTTATAACATAAATTGATAGTCCTTTTTTTAACCCCTTAACCAAATGACTGGTTTTGACCACTTTCAGGGGAGCTTTCCCTGCTCTGCCTTGCACTAAGACTTGTTCACCCTTTGAGTTTGAAAAAGAGATGCTTCCTTCATTGCAATGGATACTGGCTTTATTTTTGCTCATCCAATCCATCCCTAGGATTCCTTCAAATTGGCCCATCTTTAGGATTCTAAATCTTTGTTGGATTGAATGACCTTCTAGTTGAAAGGATAGATCTACCATCTATTCATCTGTCAAAATGATGGATCCAGTTGCTAGAGAAACCCGTAGCTTATGGCCTGTGGGTTGGGAGGTGACTTGCAATCTTTTTACAGTGTTAGGTGACAAAAGTGAATGTGAGCTACCAGAATCAATAAGAAACGAAAGAGGTTTACCCTCATACTCTCCCTTAGTCTGAAGAATGGAGAATTGTTGATTTTGGCCATTGGGATCCAAGGCAGCATAGATGTGGGCTTTCTCCTCCATCTCATCCTTTACTGAAATGAAGTTCATAGTTGATGTTCTAGGTGGGTTGTTGGTTGGATTTTGCCCACGAAGATGAGGCATAGGAGTAGGTCTTGGATGTGCTCGATTTCTCCCTCTGGTTTGAAGGTTTCTGAATTGTCCCCCTTGATTGGGTGGGTTCAGACAATTAACATGGGGGGCAAAATTACTGGACTCATTTCCTTTAGGGAATTCGGCCTTGTTATGACCAAACTCTAGGCACTTGTAACATTGAATTTGTCTTCCACTTTGAGTGACTGGAAGGGTGTTTACACGAACAAAGTGTGGTGGCGACGGCTGGGGTTGGGCAACTGGCTTTGGTATAAATGGAACTTTATTTGCTTGACAGGGCTGGCCATGGTAAGAAGGAAATTGCTTCCTATTAGTTGTGGTGGCTCCCTTAAAAATGCTCTTATGCTTTGACTTGGCCCGGATTAAAGCGTCTGCGAGTGAGACAGGTGGGAGGGAATGTACTTCAGGAGCCAAATCTCCTCCAAGTCCAAGGATGAAGCAACTTAGATTCTATTCTTGTGTCATGAGAGGAGCGTATCGTGGAAGCTGGACAAACTCCTCATAGTAAACATTGACAGAGCTATTCCCCAGCTTACATGAAAGAAATTCATCTTAGTGGTGGAGTACTCTAGGGGAAGATAGCGTTCCTTGAGATGACGCTTTAACTCATCCCAACTTTGAGTCACCTGTGCTACTTGGCGAGATTGACAATTGAGCTTCTACCATGTTTTTGCAGGTCCTTCTAGCTTGGCTCTCCCCATTATCCCTTGAGCTACTGAATTGTAACCAACAAGAGCAAAGTAGTCATCCTTATTAATTATCCATTCTTCTAGTAGGGTAGGCACATCATCACCCGTGCCTAAAAATGGATGCGGTTGCACAGATTTGAGAAGGGCCTTGAGATCCTTGTCACGCCCAAAGTCCTGTACAAGGGCTGCAACAAGCGCCGTTTGGTTTGGAACGTGGCACAAGGGTAACTTGGGCTGCTGGTGGTGCTTGTGAATCGAGTGGCGTATGATCTGAAGCACTAGCTATTGGTAAATCTTGAGCAGTCTGACTTCTTGTGAGTCTACGTGGCATATTTTTATCGTTGTGACAAAAAATACCTTTCTCTTAGAAATCGAGTTGAAAAACTTTTCAGATATACAAGACTAGTTAAACTCTTTTAAAGATAGACCTTTCAAAAAGGTAGATTCTTTGTTATTTTTCAAAGCTTTTTTTTTTCTTCTTCTACTATGCCAAAAACTGTTAGATCTTGGGGATTAATTACTGAGATAGTCTTGCACTTCTTTAGTAGCTTCTAGACATCAAGTTCTCCCATCTCTTGCTTTGATAGTATGAACTTTAAAGCCCTAAGGTTACCAGTCATAGAAAATACAAGTCTGTAGACTAAAAAATAAAGTGACTTGCGAGCACATATAACCTCTCCAACTTGTTTCCAAGGGTTATGTGTAAATGGTCCACTAAGTGCTATTGTTTGTTGTGGGTAGATAAACATCTTATCATGGTGAAGGTTGGTTATTAATAGAAGAAGCTTTCTTTCATATTCTAAGGCATGAGAACTAATAATATAATAGTGGTTGGGACCTAGTCCCAAATTTTCCCTCATCATGGCCATTCAAATATTATTTAGAAGGTGATCATGGCCCCAAAGAGTTACTTTAGTTATGTTGCATTGGGGTTTTCCACATTTGTTGAGCTCCAGTTGTCCCTTTGGCAGGAAAGAGGAGGTGAACAAAGTGTTCCAACATGGCCTCCTTTTGTTCC
Source organism: Adiantum capillus-veneris (assembly GCF_014529385.1). Classification (NCBI taxonomy): domain Eukaryota; kingdom Viridiplantae; phylum Streptophyta; class Polypodiopsida; order Polypodiales; family Pteridaceae; genus Adiantum; species Adiantum capillus-veneris. The sequence continues at coordinate 111,022,827 of NC_140952.1, forward strand.
ATAGTTGCTTCTTCCAATTGCTTTTGGACAACTTACAATACTTCCTCTTCTTGAGAGGTCCACGTCATCCAAAAGACTTCATGCAACTTGGGAAGCTATTTTTCATTATCTCACTCTTTTCTACAAGAGTTAGTTAAAACCTTTATCTTTCCAAGGATAGAAACTGCGCTCTGATACCACTTGTGAGGGCCATGCCGGGGACCACTGATTGTACCATCTCCAAATGAATACACGATCTCCGGTATCCCTCCCTCTTGAGACCGACACCAAGACATGACTCCTCCTGCTCTTCGATGCCAACTCAAGGGGGTGATAACATCCACTTTCTCTCATACGGATCCATTAACCCGAAGCACCTTTACTTACCGGTCTCATTATCCAATCAAATTCATCAGACTAACTTTGAACTCAACCTTCTAGGGTCACCCAGTGGGAGTTCTCTAATTCACCCTTGGTTCAAGGTCACTGACACTTTTTTCCCGGTTATGACCAGCACAGCCGTCAATGCGTTACCCTAAGGTGAGTGTATTATAATCTACATGAATCCCTTGATCCCAAGTTTCTATCACGCTCCGTAGATCGAAAACCCTTTTCTGCGCTCAAGACTTAATTGCAAAGACAACATAAAATTGGGTTCAACTTTTCGGCCAACAAATTAACCCTTCGAAATTCACCACCCACAGAGCCGTTTGATAAATGCACTTTCCCAAGCTAATGCTATGATACTAGAAAATAGCATTCCCATCATGTAAAACCAAGAATACATTTCAAGCATTTGAAAGCAGTATGCAAACTGTTTCATACCTTTGCAAATGTGCATTTATTAGGTTGTTTCCACCTTTCTCCTTTATGGAATATTTTTACTTCCTGTTTTCTATAATATTAGTAAAATTATCTAGTTATCTTTTAAGCAATCACATATACTCCTCCAGGCATATCCCTATCCTTGTCCGAGGACTCGGGTATCCTATCTCCTCCGCCACGTGTAGAGGCTGCGTCTTTACACAGATTCCAATTCTTATTTTTCTTTATCTTGTGTGGGAAAGGCCTCAAGATAATTTATTTTAGTTTTCTTTTATATTAATAATCCCGAGAAGAAGAGCAAAGGTCCGGTTGATGAGGACAATTGTGGAATAGCCTCTTTAGGTTCCTAGCCTTTCCAAGGTTCCTTTTTACCAAACAATTTGAAGATTTTTAAAATTAAATCACATCCTCCTCCCTTATCATGATCCCTCCATGGGTCCTTTTTCCTTCCTCCTTTTCCCGTCGGCATCAGGCCTACCAGGACTAGGCCTATTTCCAGACGCATCCGCGGGTCCATTTCACCCGGCCGAGACACACTCAAATTCAATCCCCATTTCTAAGGCAACGAATGACCCCGAGGTCAAAACATAGCCCAACGGTTATCAGTCCTAGCCGAAAAGAACCATCTCCCATTGTATCCAACAGGTAAACACCTGCGTCGGCCTTTTTACAAACACAAAGACAAGTTCACACATAAGTCTCTAAATTATGCTAGGGCTATCCACATCAATCTTCTCGGTAAATTTTTTAATCCTAGTTAAAATTTAGATTAAGCTCCTTGAGTTATAATTCCTTAATTCCTATTTTATTTTTTTTTCTACTTAAACAAGACCTTAGAAATCAACGAATCTCTTGGAAATTTAAGATTTTATCTCGACGTAAGTTTCGAGTTAACCCCGACTTTGATGACACCCCTTTTGTTCCCTTTTCATCATTTGCCATCCATGGGGCATCTCCATGGAAGCGAAGGGAGTTTTATGTTCAAGCAACTCGGTGACGACATCCGTGAAGCTATCCCCTTACTCCTCCCTTTGAATTTGCAAAACAAACTTGAAAGTAGACAAACTTGAAATGAACAATGTGTATGATTTCTGTATTGAGTTTTCTTTGGTGTGTCTATGCGTGGTACACACAAAACTTTGGAAAGCACCAACTTGCAATCTGAGACAATTAATCGGAAATTTCTTTAAGTGCTTATGCAAGAGTGAAACCCTTCTATGCATGGTAGTGTAAAAGAATCTGCAAAGTTCCTAAGAGTGGGCATACGCATGTAATACTGTATGAATGATTAGAAAATTCTCCTTTAAGAAGAGAGTTTTAGACATACCTTTGCTACTGTGGAGAGGATTAATTATGTTGCTAGAAGAGGCTTCTGGTTTCAAAACTTTCCATTTGGTAAGATAGAAAGGAGGGAATGACTTTATGGAAAATCCTCTTTTTCAATTAACTTCCTTTGGTTATGCTAAATTAGCCTTCAAAACCTCAACTTTTCCTTGAGAAAATTAAGTATTAACCTACTTTGCATTACTAAACAAAACCTTGCACATATACAACTAACCAAGAAGTTATGTTTTTCTCTTAAGCAAAAAAGATCGCTTAAAAAAATTGAAGAGCTTAAGCGTGAATTTAAGTAAGCATGAAAGTAAATCTCTTTCAAGAATGGTAAATAACCTTATCTTAGTGTGTATATGGTAGGGTCTTAGCCGTGCTTTAAAAGAGCAACGACGAAGTGTATTGACATAACTGGTTCTTTTCCGCTTCACTTTGCTTGAAAACCACCGATTTGGCTATGTGAATAAAGAGAGGTTAAGAAAATTCAAGCTATGGAAAGCTTGTAGGTTAGGAAAGAGAAGGTGAAGAGTGTAATGGTAATTTGGATTATGGTTATGGTTTGTCTTGAGGAGAGAGGGGTATGTAGGGGTGTGTGTGAAGGAGTATTAGCTTTGGCTTTCATAGCTCACTATCAAGCTTGCACTTTCAGAATGTGTAGAGAAGTGTTTAATGAGTAGGGGGGCCTCCTTTTAAGCTTAATTTGATAAGACCCTTAACTTATCTTGATAAGTTACTTTTGTATATCTTGATATCCTTTCTTCCTTTTCAAAGCTTCTCCAACAAGCTACTTATGCAACAAGATACTTTTTAACAAGTGGCTTATGTAAGAAGCTACTTTTCCAACAAGTGGCTTATGTAACAAGTTACTTTTCCAACAAGTTACTTTTTCACCTTACCCTTATTCTTTCTATGTTTTCTTATGCAATTTTCTATTGATGTAAAACTAATATCTGTTGCATTGGTTATATCCATGTTCCCATGGTGAAAACCAAAAGTGTCTCGTGGGTAGCTAGGGTGCTTGACTATAGACCAAATTTACTCGATCATATTCAAAAAGTCGACGTCTTAGATATGTCATCGAGAGTAAGGGCTAAGAGGAGGACCTTACATCTATAAAACCAAAGCCATCAACAATAACAAAGCCTTCATCAAGCAACAAGGACACAACTTTACATACAAGTATTGGATCTACACTAAAATTGAGCTGCCACTAAGATTGATCTCACAGGGTCTCAAGGTCCAGAAGCCACATTTCTACACCAAGTCCAACTTACACATAGCAGTGGTTATGGCCATGGGACTAGTAGAACAAAGGGTCATCTGATGCGACCTCAAAAACTACATCTTAGAAAATCTGGTCGAAGAAATATTGAAAGATTGTGAGAAGAATAAGATGTACATGAATGCACGACCTGTACTCAAAAGGATTTCATATCAGGACCTTGATATAATTTTGATCACCTGCTACAAACAGAGTCCTAGCTGGAGCGCATAAACTGATTCAAGAGTTTGACCTAGAACAAGATCTAGAAAGCCTCCAATTCAAATGCCAACAAGCAGTGTCCCAGCTCATAGAGTTGGATGCTCAAGATGCCAAAGAGGAAACACAAGAAGAAAAAATAGAAAATGCGAGGTTGCAAAGGAAAATAGAGAGCCTACAAGAGGACCAAAGAAATCTATGAGCTGAACTTGAATATGGAAAAGAGAAGCGAAGGGTTTCTTCCGCACTCTACAAGATCAAATTGCAGCCCACAATGAGATGCAAGTTAACCAAAAAACGCTTGGAAGAAGAGTTGGCAAGAGAGGGACAAAGAAATGCCAATCTAAGAGACTCATATGATGTCGTGAAGCACACACTTTCAAAGCTCCTCACAATGCAAGATGTGCCTGCTCCAACCCTCACTTCTCAAACACCACTAACCAATGTAGAAGAGATCAAAGCATTAAAGGCGGAGCTGGCACGTGAAAGGTATGATCAACAAGTGATGGAAAATGGCCATACGGCCATTTAGAATAAAAAAGATCAAGAGATCAAAGAGCTAAAGGACCTACTAACAAAGGCACAAATATACTTAACCATTCAAGCTAAACATCATGCACAAGAATTAAAAAGTAAAGAGCTAGAAATTAGTAGCCTCAAGGCTAAATTAGTGATACTTTCTCATGAAGGAACAACACAAGCCATAGAGGCTGACAGAGTAGACGTCCCTCCAATGGACCTACCAAGTACACATATTAAGGGTCAGCTACCAGGATTTGAGGAAGCTACAAAGCTAATAGATGCAAGAGAAGAACTAAAGAAATGGATTGCCAAGTTTCTAAACCCCTCTCACAAAGAATTCATGCTATATGAGCTCAAGGTAATGGAATCTATAGCCTTACTGATGATAAAGCCAAATGAGGTGGTCAAATGTTTTGGCCACAAGATGATATCACTTTCATTGATGAAACAAAAGGTTATTCAATGGAAGAAAAATCTCCTGTCAGCCCTCTCGGAGGGTGCACCTTTCATAGTTATGTATATAGCATGCGTTCATAGAGCATTAAAAAAACCCCTTTTTAAAAATGTTTCAATATTTGATACACCCCTCCTGTGAACATTTTGGAAAATTTTATATATAGCTGTAGTTAATGTAAATTTTTGACTAAACTCATTTTTATAACCCCTCCTGTATTTCTTAACGTCAATTGAACAAATTGTCAATCACAAAGAATCTTGCCACATACCTTGACAAGTGGTAATTAAATGCTTACAACAAAGTGATTGTGCATATTAAACTCTTTCTAGACCTTTGATTAGTATCCAAATCAGTATAAAACAAAGTACTTACTATTTGGTGCATGATAGTTTGAAGCAACATCCCCAAACTCTATTGCATATAGGATCACACTTCCACACATTAACAAGAAGAAGCCAAAGAGAGACATCTCTATAGCTAGATTCCCCTACAATTTAGACACACACAATCCTATCTCTTAGAAGATCTATACACTCATAGTTGCTTGTGGAACTCAACTCAAGTCCTCGACCCTCGAGGATTACAACATATGCTCACCCAACCACCCACCAAGCCATGGGGGAGACAACCACATATGTACACACAACTCTTATCCACATAACCACCAAAATTTCCATCTTTTCCACTCAAAAACACATACTCATCATGCCTATAATACCCCAATCCAATGTCTCTTTGGCTCTCCCACAAGAGCACAATAGTTGTTTAAACTAGTCATGCATGGTTGGATGAGTGCTCAAGAAAAGATAGGCTTGATTTAATCTAACAAATTGTGCTCTCAAGTTTGAGTGAAAAAAAACTAAGAATGCTTTTCTAATTGCAATGCTTTGGGAATGTTTGGTGGATTTTGTGTCTATTATTAGGGGCTCCAAGCATCTCCCCAACTTTAATATCATTGTTCCAATCCAAAATTTGTATGCAAGCTTTGCCCAAAGCTTCCTCACGAGAGCCATGTTGGGCATATCTAGCATTGAACGCGCTCCAAGTCACATCCCGAACAAAAATCCCATGTGCTTTCATGAGGTTGCCTTTGACGTACATATTGAACAAGGCACCATCAAGCAAGACATGTTTATACAGAAACCCCTAATTAGCAAAGTCATCTTGAATTCTTTCACCCATGTACAGGTCTTGTGCAAATGCCACAAACCTTCCAAGGTGCATGCAAACATTATTACATATGGAGAAATGTCTTTCTTCACTTTAGATATGCTAAAAACTGTCCATATCTTTCTTGCCACAACCATGTTGGCCATATCCTACAATCAATGCACACCAAGAGATGACATCCCGGGCAAGAAGCCCTTACAGAACTTTTTGTGCTTTCGCGATCACGCCGCAATGGGCGTACATCTCCATCAAAGCACCACCAAGCAAGGCACATTTTTGCAATAGCCCTTGACTAGCAATCTCATTGTTGGAATTCTCTCACCCACGTCCATGTCTTTTGCACATTGCCACACACCTTCAAGGTGCACACAGAGGTGATTGCATTTGGAGAAATGCATTTACTTTGCATCTGCTGACAAAAAGCTCAAAGCTTCCTTGCCACAACCATACTGGGCATAGCAAGCAATCAATGCGCTTCAAGAGATAGGTGAAGCCTAGGTGATTGAATGTGGAGAAAGGAATTCACTTTGCATGTATTGAAAAGAGCACCAAGCTTTCTCACCACAGCCATGTTGGCCATATCCTGCAATCACCATGCTCCAAGAGAGGACATCGTGGAAAGGAAGCTCTTTGAGAACTTTTTCTTGCTTTTGTGAGGATGCCACAAGGGCATACATGTCAATCAAAGCATTGCCAAGAAAAATATGTTTTGACAATAGCCCTTGACAAGCAATCTCATCAACAACAATCCCATGTCCATGTCTTGCAGGCCACAGGGCCTTCAAGGTGCACATATAGGAGAAAGGTCTTTGCTTTGCATGTACTGAAAATAGCCCTGAGCTTCCATGCCACAGCCATGTTGGATATGTCCTGCAATCATCGAGCTCCAAGAGCGGACATCCCAGAGAAGAATCTCTTCACAATTACTATTGGTGCTTTCTTGAGGTTGCTGCAATGGACATACATGTCGATCAAATCACCTCCAATCACAACATGTTTCTCCAACAACCCCTAAATTCACTCGCCCATGTACACATCGTGTGCAATGCCATAGGGCCTTCAAGGTGCATGCATGCAATCAATGCACTTCAAGAGACAATGCACTCATAGGTGATTGTCTTTGAAGATATGCGTTCAATTTACATCTGTTAAAATCAGCCCTGAGCTTTCTTGCCATAGCCATGATAGGCACATTTTGCAATCATTGCGCTCCAAGAGATGACATCCCGAATAAGAAGCTTTCCATGATTTCGTGAGGATGCCACCTTTCGGCATACGTGTCAATTAAAGCACAAACAAATCAAGAAGTGTTTTGGAAACAGACCAGCAATCTCATTGCTAGAATTCTCTAACACATGTCCATGTCTTGCGCAATGTCATAGGGCCTTCAAGGTGCATGCATAGGTGATTGCATATGGACAAATGCCTTCACTTTGCACCCGTTGAAATCCGACATGAGTTTCACAGCCATGTTGGCTATTCAATTTGCATCTGCTGAAAAATAACTCTGAGCTAGCCATGTTCAACATCCTCTGATATGATTGTGCTCCAAGAAACGGCATCGTGGACACGGTTTTCATGAGGTACCTTGCAATCACTGCGCTCCAAGAGAGAACATCTTGGTGAGGAAGCTCTTTGAGAACTTTATGTGTTTTAGTGAGGATAATTCAATGGGAATACATGTCGATCAAAGCATTGTAAAGAAAAACATGGTTCTGCAAAAGTCCTTGACAAGAAATCTCATCTCCAAAAATCTCTCACCCGGGAAGACATCTTGCACAAGGCTTGAAGGTACAAGCGTAGGAGAAAGTCCTTTGCCTCGCATTTTCTAAAAACATACCTAAGCTTCCATGCCACAACCATGATGGGTATATTCGAGTCATAGTCCGGCAATCACCGTGCTCCAAGAGAGGGCATCCTAGAGAAGAACCGCTTCAAGAACTTCTAGTGCTTTCGTGAGGTTGCACATGGGCATACATATCCCTCAAAGCACCATCAATCAAGACATGTTTCTACACCAACCCCAGACTAGCAATCTCATCATCAAAATTCATCACCCATCATGTCCACATTGTGTGCAACGCCACAAGACCTTCAAAGAGATTGCATCTAGAAACAGGCCTTTGCTTGGCATCTGCTAAAAATAGACATGAGCTTCAAAGCCACATTAGGTATATCATGCAATCAATGTGCTTCCAAAGACAAGTGTGCTCATAGGTAATTGCATCCGGGGGAAGGTGTTCAGCACTGCTTTGGCGTTTTGCACCAAATCAGCTAGCATTTTGAAAATTCAACCCATCGTACCACATTGACCAGCAGATTCAAATTTTCGCATCAGATCTACTAGCATTTTTAGATTTCACCAGAAGTACCAGATCAGCCCAGCGTTTTCAGATTTCAGCCTCAGATTAGCTAGCGTTTTTCAGTTTCAGCCATCGTCGACATCGGCATTAGCGAATCAGTCATAGCCTCGAGATTGGTTGCAGATCCCATAAGTCGTCCTAGCGTTTTTGCATTTCAGGCGGAAAATCAAAACACAAAATAGGGAGCGGAAGAGGGTATGCATTGCCATTCTCTATTACAGATACTCACCTCTAAAACATGAAATGAGGATTCAGAACGGGAAGTTGGAAGTGCAAAAACGTGAAAATTGACCATTCCTTGTAACTATGTCTTGCATTCATGCAATCAACACACTTCCATAGAGAGATGCACTCATTAGGTGATTTCATCCAGGGAAAGGTGTTTACTTTGCGTTTCCTGAAATTATCCATCAATGCACTTCAATTGACAGGTGAACTCATAGGTGATGATTGCATCCCAGGAAAGGCACTCACTTTGCATCAGCTGAAAACAACACTGAGCTTTCTTGCTTTTGTGAGGATACCACCTTTGGCATACATATCAACTAAAGCACCAACAAGCAAGATATTTTTCTCAAATAGCCCCTAACTAGCAATCTCATCACCGGAATTCTCTACCCCATGCCCATGTCTTGTGGAAGGTGATTACACCTGGAGGAATGCCTCCATTTTGCATCTCCTAAAAATAGCCATGATCTTCAGAGCCATGTCAGGCATCATGGTTACTGACAACCAAAAATCAAAAGGTAGAACATGCAATGGAACGGGCATGAGTTGGTAGTCCCTGCTACATATACTCACGTCTGAAACATGAATGGAGATTTGGAACAGGAAGTAGGAAGGTGGAATGGGTACGAGGAACGGAAGCTTGAAAATTGGCCATTTCCTTTAACTATGTCGGGAAGAGCATGCAATCAACCCGCTTTCACAGATAGGTGCACTCATTAGGTGATTTCATCCGAGGAAGGGCATTTACTTTGCATCAGCCATGAGCTTCCCAAGCATGGGGGGCCGGGCATATCTTGCAATCAATGTGCTTCATGAGATAGGTGAACTCATAAGTGATTGCATCTGGGGAGAGACGCGCAGTTTGCATTTGCCGAAAATAGTCATGAGACTTCTTGCCCACCCCATGTGGGGTATACTTTGAAATCATTGTGCTCCAAGAGACGACATCTTGCACGAGAAGATTTTCAAGAACTTCTTGTGCTTTCGTGAGGATGCCTGTCACGTGCACATCTAACCTTCTGTGCATGTGGACAAGCTACTTCAGGTATAGGGTTCAGGTCAGCTTAGGAAGTGTTTGGTACCTTTGTGAGCCTGTGAACAAGCCGTGCATGTCCAGGCACTTAGAGTAGGTGCATATCCTCTAGTTGCACACAACATGATCATCAACATGAAAGTCAGTAACCATCATGAGCATTTTACAGTGCACAAAACCCATTTTTCCTATTTATCCATTTTTCACTTTATATTTAATAAGTGACTTTTTTGGGAAACTGGGTAGGGCAATTCTGCTAAGTCATTATATAAAAAACCTAGCGTTGGCACTTTCTGACAGAAGAGGCAACGAAAGTTCTAGCAACTTACAGTGCACCTTTTCAACAAGACCGATAGGAGGCCTAGTGTTTCCAGTCAACAGCAGAGCAGCTAGCATTTTTGGCTACAGATTAGCCTAGCGTTTTTAGCAGATACTAGATCAGCCTTGGCATTTTTGGTTACATATCTCTTGGTGATTTTAGTTGCAGAATCTACCTAGAATTTTGTAGTTTCCAGCGTAAGATCAACCCCAGATCATAAGCGTTTTCAGTTTTCAGCACTTAGCCTCGCAGATCAGTCCCTAGCCTCATAGATCTCACCTACCCACAGTAGCAGATCCTCATCGTACCGTCAAATTGGCTAGGGTTTTCAAATTCAGTCCGCTGTACATATATTTCAGCATTTGTGTTTCCAGTGCATCGGTGTCGCGTCGTCGCCATCACCGTCCTCACCGACACACTGTCAGAATTCAGCAAAAGTCAGTGTTTTGCAGATTTCGGCCCCATCCTCATCGTCGTCATCATTGTCCTCGACATAGTTGGCAAGTCCAATGCATCTAGACCATTGCATCTTGAGAGAAGTTCAACATTCACTTCCGCTGCACCTTACAATGTCAAATTTTGCATATATGTCAACCAAAGCACCACCAAGCAAGACATGTTTTTGAAAGAAACCCTAACCACAATCTCATCACCGAAATTTTGTCACCCATGCCCATGTCTTGCACAATGCCACATGGCCTTCAAGGTGCATGCATAGGTGATTACACCTAGAGAAATTCCTTCACTTCGCATCTTCTAAAAATAGCCATGAGCTTTACAGCCATGTCAGGCATCATGGTTACCGAGAATGGAAAATCAGACAGCAGAATGGGGAACGGAAACTATTACACATACTCATGTCTAAAACACGGAATGGGGATTCGGAAGGGGAACTTGGATTGGGAACAAGAAACAAAATCCTAAAAATTGGCCATTCTCTATAACTATGTCGTGCATATCATGCAACCAGCACACTTCCAACGATCATTAGGTGAATTCATCCGAAAGAGAGCCATGAGCTTCATAGGCATGGTGGGCATATCATGCAATCAATGCGCTTTAGAGACAAGTGAACTCATAGGTGATTGCATCCAGGGAAAGGCGCTTGCTACTTTGCATCTATTGAAAATAGCCTTGAGCACAGCCATGTTGGGCATACTCTGCAATCATTGTACTCCAAGAGACAACATTTTGCACAAGAAGCTCTTCAAGAACTTTTTGTGCTTTCGCGAGGACGCCACCTTTGGCATACATGTCACGGATGCACCACCAAGCAAGATACATTTTTGAAACAGTCAAGAGTCTCTAACTAGTAATCTCATCACCGAAATTCTCTACCCATGCAATGCCATGGGCTTCAAGGTGCATGCATAGGTGATTGCATCAAGAGAAAATGCCTTGCATTCACATCTCTTGGAAATAACCACCATAAGCTTTATAGCCTTGTCGAGCATCATGGTTACCAAGAATGGAAGATTGGAAGGCGGAATGGGGAATGGAAAACAGACATGAATTGCCATTCCTTTTCACAGATAATCACGTTTGAAACATGGAACGGGGATTTGGAATGAAAAGTTAGAATGGGAATGGGGAACGAAAACCTGAAAATGAACATTCCCTGTAGCTATGTTGGGTATATCATGCAATCAACGCGCTTCGAGGGACAGATGCACTCATTAGGGGATCTACTAAAAACAACCCTAAGCTTTCTTATGGACACAAGAACATTAAAACTGAACATGTACTTTCATGCTAAGAAAAGATCAAGTTGTCTTCAATAAAATTAGTTGTGAAACAAAACAAAAAAGAAAAGACTAGTCATCAAGGTACACTAAAACAATCAAAATTCACTAGTTTATTAGTACCCTGTTGATACATGCTTAGGCAACTATGAGATATATTTGACAACTACACGTGTCTAATAACCAATCTGAACAAACAATTTCTTTTGCAAAAACTCTGTTGTTCCCACCAAGATTTGTTTTTGAGAACTCCAAAATCCATAAAAAACCCGCCTGAAATTCAACAAAAACAAACCCACATTGCATCTTGTTAGATTATCACTCACAAAAATTACGTGAAGAAGCTTATACTTTACAAATGTGATGAAAGGATGGTGGAGAAAGGGCCAAAACTTACTTGAGGCATGTATAGTAAAGCGAGACTAAGCAGGGTTAGGCATAACTTGTCGATGAAGCCTCCTTTTGAAGATATCAAAACACTCCAGCAAATTCCAAAAAGGAACCCAGCTTCTTGCTTAAGCTAATACATGCTGGTCTCTCACCATAAGTATCTAAAACTTTACAAAATGCTACCTTTCACTTGAACCTTGCTGCTCCGATACTTTTTGGCTTGGGCAACTCCAACTCCAAAAATAATTAAGCTAGATAGCCCAACAAGTTGGCTTTGAGAACTCAAAAATCCACAAAAAAAAGGTATGAATTCCAACAAAAACAAATCCACAATGCATATTGTTAAATTGTCATCAAAAACCATATGAAGTAGCATATTCTCTAGAAGTATGACTAAAGTATGGTGGAGAAAGGGTGAAACTTACTTGAGACATGTATAATAAAGCAAGACTAAGCAGCATTAGGCATAACTTGTCGATGTAGCCTCCCTTTGAAGATGACAAACCACTCCAGCCAAAACCGAATAGCAATCTAGCTAATTGTGCCTCTGGCTGTGGGAGATGTGAAAGAGAGAGAACAAGAACAACAGATGCAACTGAATATGGAAATCACCATAACCATCAATTAATTGATTAACGCTTGAGTACAACTTAATCCTTAGCTAAGACGGACTATTAATAGCACAGTCACTTGGATCATCTGCTAACTAGGAGTTTAAGCTCCCATTTACAGGATTAACCGGGCTGTTAACAACACCGAACTTAACAAAATGCTAATTCAATCTCTAACAGATGACGGTGATGGAAATTTTTCTATGTAGCTTTATCTGCTTCAAATACCTTGCGGATTCTGCAAGCTTCAATTCAGTTCACTGCCTCAATCATCAAGCTTCAGTTATTACCAAAGTGCATGCCTTCTCTTGCTCTGGTTCAAGACCCAACTCACCATCTCAAGCCTGCGTGCTTACTTCAAGCTTCCCGTTTGCTTGTAAATCTCCTTCTCGCCTTTGCCTGCTCAAGCCTCGAACTCGATCTGCCTTCTCCTCTTTGGCTTGCTCTAGCCTCGCTTGGAATCCCCTCTTGCTCTTGCTTCTCAAGCACGAGAGAGCGAGAACATCTTCCTTCTTTCCATGATTTCCAATCCTCAATGCCTTTCCTTGCTTGCCGGGAACAAGAGGAAGCTTGAGAGAGAGAGAGAGCGAGAGAGAGAGAGAGAGAGAGAGAGAGAGAGAGAGAGAGAGAGAGAGAGATTTTCCCTCCTTGACCTCGACTCGAGCTTCTCACCTTGCTTACTCAAGCCTCGACTTTGCTTGTAATCCTCTTCTCGCCTTAGCTTGCTCAAGCCTCGACGAGCTTACCCTCAAGCTTCTCCGGTGAATCCCCTACTCGCCTTGTATTGCTCAAGCTTTGGCAAGATTCTTGCTCAAGCTCCTCACAGAAGCTCTCTTGCTTCAAACTCCCTTGCTTAAGCTCCTTGGTTCCCAAGCTCCCCCGGGCCTCTTGCTCTCTCAAGCTTGAACCATGGCTCGCCTTCGACCAAGCTCTCCGCCTCGCTCCTTCTTCCGCTCTCTTCCCAAGCTCTTCAACCTCTCTCGCATGTGAATAATACTCTCCTCATGCAAAAAGCCGAAACTATTAAGAGCTCCCCTTCCTCCCTTAGCAACGACGGCGCCGTCGTTGCTAGGGAGGCAAAAAAATCCCCCTCTATGACGTGGCAGCCCCGTTTCTGGACCAGCGCAAAACCCACCAGAATCAAGACCAAAACAAAGCGCCACGGACTTGTGAAGCTTTTTCCCTCACGGACGAGCTCACCTGAGGTTCGCAGCGCTCTGTGCGTCTCTTTCTTTCCCTCCACGCTACTTGCTGCATCTGCTCACGCCATGCTTCTCTTTTCTTCCTTCGCTTCACACTAAAACCCCTTATTGGGTGTCCAATTGAATGATTTTGGGCGGACATTGGACTTTATGGGCGGGTGACTTTTCTTCTCAATGTGGGCGGCCACACCTTGGCCGACCCTTTTTGATTTAATTTCGGGCGGCCCTTGGCCCTTGTTGGGCATCACTTGAAGGGCATAACTTTTGGCATACATATCGGCCATAGCCCTTGCAAGGGTGTTACATTTGGCATACATGCCGGTTGAGGCAATGCCTCGCATCCTTCACTGGGCAGCCACATTAGGCGGGCACTGACGTACATGCCGACTAAAGCAATGCCAAGCATATCATTTTTCTCCAGCAAGCTATAGCCATGTTGGATTTTTCTCGCCATCGTTGCATTCCAAAACCTGGAGGAAAGCTCAAAAATTCCCAGATAGCACTCCGACCGAGCTGACCGGTGCAAAACCGGCCCCTGATGCATCTTTAATGGCCAATAACTTGGCAACCAGAACTCTGATCGCCTCGCTGATCTGAAAGGACCGGCGCGCTCCACAAAGTGAGCACTCCATGCCCATGCATTCATTTCATTTCTATCACCTCAGCTGTAGTTGCCCAATCCGGTACGGATCTGTAATCGACTTGAACTTCAAACTGCCATAACTTCCTCACCGTAGCTCCAATCGACGAGCCGTAAAGACAGACAAGTAGAGCACTTCAAGCACTGCAATTCTAGATCATAAACTCCCATCTGTGCTCACTTCAAGCATAGTCCTTTTTAGCATCATTAAGACATCAATTCGCCCTTTAAAGCCGCATCTGGCATACACTAATCATTAAACTTGACTTGTTATTAAGCCCTGATCACTGCTCACTAAATGTGTAGGCTTCAAAAAAGCTTAGCTTGCATTTCTCTGCTCTTTTTCTCTTCATGGAAGTGGAGCTGCACGACAACATGAACCTTGCTGCTCATATATTGTTTTGCTTATATAACTCCAAAAGTAAAGACCACAATACTCTAATTATATCTCGCCTATAAGCAAGACAAAAACGCATTAGTTATACCATGTTTGGAACCACAAAAAAGTGTATAAAATATACAATGAGGTTTCATGCTTACTTACATGGAATCCATACACGTTAATCAACTCCCTTAATAAAATCATTAAAGAGCTTATAGTCATTTGCATAGAGTTCACATCTATCAGTTCTTACATTGTATGTTAGATTTGCCGACGCCATAATTGATTCGATAGGAACTAAATTCAAGTCTATCAAGTCATATGTGAACATTCGAGTCCCTTTCACCTTTTGATACCACCCAAGCTGAACTTCAACACCTTGAGGTCGAGCCGTCAAGTACAATCCTCGCTTGTAGTCTTCATATATAGTGCCTATCTTCTTTTACATCTTCTGTACACTCCCAAGATACCATGTGCTGTGAGTATTGTTGGTCTTCTTCATGCTTGTTGCTTTTCCGGTTCTCTTTGAATTTTGACCTTCTACGGTATTTGTATCATTAAGAAAATAAATAGCACAATC
Source organism: Adiantum capillus-veneris (assembly GCF_014529385.1). Taxonomy (NCBI): domain Eukaryota; kingdom Viridiplantae; phylum Streptophyta; class Polypodiopsida; order Polypodiales; family Pteridaceae; genus Adiantum; species Adiantum capillus-veneris. Next base: position 111,038,082 of record NC_140952.1, read on the forward strand.
GGAACCTATTCCAAACAAGTTCACATTGCTTGCTGGTGGTGATCTTGACTCATTGCTGAAATAAATTCCCTGCTTCACCCTTGTCAACCTGTCCTTCGACAAACTCGAATTTCTATTAAGTTGGCTTATTAGTGTAGACTTGAAGATGCACTTCCCATCAACTTCCACTACTGTAGACTTGAAGATGCACTTCCCATCAACTTCCACTACTGGGCTGATATTTTTCTTTTCAAATTGACCACTTTGTTCCTGTGAGGGCCATGTCCGGGGACGATCGACTGTACCATCTCCACATGGATACACCGTTATCTCCGACATCCCTCCCGCTTGAGACCGACACCAAGATAGGACTCCTCCTGCTCTTTGATGCCAACTCAAGGGGGTGATAAGATTCAATTTATCTCATATGGATCCCTTAGCCCCGAAGAACCTTGATTACTGATCAAACTTACCAACCGAAGTCATGAGACTAACTTGGAACTCAACCTTCCAGGGTCAACTGGTGGGAGTTCTCTAATTCACCCTTGGTTTGAAGTCATTGACGCTTTTTTTCCGGTTAGGACCGAGCACAACTGTCCATGCGTTCCCCTAAGGTGAGTGTATTAAATTCTACACGAATCCCTCGATCCCAAGTTGTTCCCCGCTCCGTAGATCGGAATCCCTTTTCCCCCGCTCTGGACTTAATTGCTAAGACAACATAAAATTAGGTTCAACTTTTCGGCCAACAATTAACCCTCCGGAATCTGCCCACCCACCGAACCGTTTGATGAATGCACCTTCACAAGGTAGTACTATGACACTAGAAAATAGTATTCCAATCATGGCGAACCAAGAATACATTTCAAGCATTTGAAAGCAGCATGCAAACTGTTGCATACCCTTGTAAATGTGCATTTATCAGGTCGCTCCCACCTTTTCGTTTATAGAGTATTTTTATCTACTTTTTCCTTTGATATTAGTAAGATTATCTAGTTATCTTTCAAGCAATCACATATACTTCTCCAGGCATATCACGATCCTCGTCCCAAAACTCGGGTATCGTGTCTCCTCCGCCACGTGAGAAGGCGGCACCTTTACACAGATTCCAATTCTTATTTTTCTTTATCTTGTGTGGGAAAGTCTTCAAAAATAATCTACTTTAGGTTCCTTTTAAATCAATAATCCCGAGAAGAAGAGCAAAGGTCCGATTGATGAGGACAATTGCAGAATAGCCCATTTAGGTTCCTAGCCTTTCCAAGGTTCCTTTTTCCCAAACAATTTGAAGAGTTCCTTAATTAAATCACATCCTCCTCCCTTATCATGATCCCTCCATGGATCCTTTTTCCTTCCTCCTTTTCTTATCGGCATCAGGCCTACCCGGATTAGGCCGATTTCTAGATGCATCCGGGGGTCACATCCACCAGGTCGGGACACACTCCCATTCAATCCAATTTGTAGGGCAATGAATGAACCCTGAGCTCAAACATAGACCAACGGTTATTAGTCCTAGCCGAAAAGGACCATCCCTCGTTGTATCCCACAGGTAAACACCTACGCCGGCCTTTTTCCAAATATGAAGACAAGTTCACACTTAAATCGCTATGTTATGCTAGGGCTATCCACATCAATCTTCTCGATAAAGTTTTTAATCTTAGTTTAAATTTTAAACTAAGCTCCTTGAGTTATAATCCCTTAATTCCTACTTCCTTTTAATTTTCTACTCAAACAAGACCTTAGAAATCAACGAATCTCTTGGAATTTGTAAGGTTTTGTTTCGACAAAAGTTTCGAGTTGACCCCGTTTTCGATGAATCCCATTTTGGTCCCTTTTCATCATTGCCATCCATGGGGAAACTCCATGGAAGCGTTGGGAGTTTTATGTTCAAGCAACACGGTCATGACATCCGTGAAGGTATCCCCTTACTCCACCCCTTCGAATTTGTAAAACAAACTTGAAAGCAGACAAACTTGAAATGAACAATACATATGATTTCTGTAATGAGTTTTTTTTGCTTTGGTGTGATCTATGAGTGGCACACACAAATAATTCAAAATACACCAACTTGCAACCTTGTGTAACTAATCAAAACTTTCTTTGAGTTCTTATCAAAGAGTAAAACTCTTCTATGCATGGTAGTGTAAAATGGAAAAGTTCCTAAGAGTGGACTTGATAGTGTATCGTAAAATATGCATGTAATAGTGTATGAATGATTAACAAAGTCTTCTTTAGGAAGGGATTCAGGCGTACTTTTATTACCGTGGAGAGGATTAAACAAGTGGCTTAAAGAGGCTTAAGGTTTCAGAACCTTAATGTGTCGATAGTAGGGTCTTCTCCTTGCTTTGGAAGAGTAATGGCAAGTGTATTGACGTGACCGGATCTTTTCCGCTTCCCTTTGCTTGGAAACCACCAATTTGGTTATGGGAATAGAAAGAGATTAAGAAAATTCAAGCTATGGAAAGCTTGTAGGTTAAGAGAGAGAAGGTGAAGAGGGTAATGGTAATTTGGATTATGGTTATGGCTTCTCTTGATGAGAAAAGTGTGTGTAAGGTTTGTATGAAGAAGGAGAATTAGCTATGGTTTTCGTAGCTCACTATCGAGCTTGAAATTTCAAAATGTGTAGAGAAATGAAGTGAAGTGAAGCGTAGCAAAGTGTAGCGAAGTGAAACGAAGTGTTTAATGAGTAGGGAAGGCCTCCTTTTAAGCTTAATTTTGATAAGTTACTTTTTCTTGATTTTCAAAGCTTCTCGAACAAGCTACTTATGCAAGAAGCTAATTTCCCGACAAGTGGCTTATGCAAGAAGCTACTTTTCCTACATGTGACTTATGCAAGAAGCTACTTTCCAACAAGTGGCTTATGCATGAAGCTACTTTCCAATAAGTGGCTTATGCATGAAGCTACTTTCCTACATGTGGCTACTTTTAAATTCAACAAGTGGCTACTTTTCAAGAAGCTACTTTTCAACAAGTTATTTTTTCACCTTACCCTATTCTTTATTTGTTTTCTTATGCATTTTTTTTCTTTTCTTGAGATAAAACTAATATCCCATGCATTGCTTTCTATCGACATTACCATGGTGAAAATCGAAAGTGTCTCGTCGATAGCTTTGCATTGGTTATATCCACGTTCCCATGGTTAAAACCGAAAGCATCTTGCGGGTAGCTAGGATGCTTTACTCGATCGTATTCGGAAAGTCGACGGCTTAGATATTTCAGCAAGTGTAAGGGCGAAGAGGAGGACCTTACAAACTCCCCAACAAAAAGAAAGAGCTGTCCTCAGCTCGAAATAAATAAGGAGCTGGAAAATCTTCATTCGCATGTTACACTTTCAACTTTTGGGTAACACTAATTTACCCTTCCTTGGCTGGCTAGCGTATATAAGGTGCACTATTTTTTCATTTCTTCCAGTATTATTCCCTTTTTCTTTCACTTTTCTTTCCATCGCTTGTCAAAATTCCTTAGGTTTGGCTCTTTACTCATTATCTTACGTTATGGATCGGTGGCAAGAGCTAGTTTTATCTGTAGCCATTCCTCATTTACGTTATGGATCGGTGGCAAGAGCTAGCTTTTTCTGTAGCCATTCCTCATTTACGTTATGGATCGGTGGCAAGAGCTAGTTTTATCTGTAGCCATTTCTCATTTACGTTATGGATCGATGGCAAGAGCTAGTTTTATCTGTAGCCATTCCTCATTTACAACAAAAAAGTGAATCCGTGAGGAGAGATTTTGTGGAGCGATATGGGTGCCTGCTATTTCCTCACTTGGGAACTTCAGTAGCTCAAACCAAATGGCGGACATTTCAAAGTATAACAAGGGTGACCCTTTGGGATTGGGATCACTTTTGTAATAATGTCCGTTTGGCTATGCTTACTGAAGCTATGGGTTTGGGTCCTCGGTATTACTGCGTGATGAGGTCAATGCATCGAGGTTTTCTTAGAACGAGTCTTTTTGCTTGCTCAATTTCTTCCTCATCAAAAGATATATCTTTACCCTCACTTTGGTTTACCACTTAGAGGGCCCTTTAACTTCACACCTCATACTAGAAAGATTAGTGCAATAATTTCACAGCGAATCTTTCCTATTGATGAGAGGCCTAATATGTGCCCTGCTTGTGATAGTTGCTTTTGTGATCATGTGATAGATGGGCTTATTGACCTCTAGAAAATGTATCTTTGTTGTATCCCTTAAAAAGTTCATCATGTTCTAAGATCTTGGTGCTTGTCTTCAGTCCTTCTTTCTTTGATTTTTCTGGATGGATATAATGAATTTGGTTCTGAGTTCTTCTATCTTGTATTTGATAGAAGTCCTTGAGAGAATTTCAAACTTAGCTAAATCTATTTATTGATTTTGTAATTCCATACACAGATCGAAGTCACAAGATGTAAAGGAAAACGCTAATCTTGGTATTATTTAGCAAAAGGTCAGGTTACAAAAGTTTAGTAAGATAGAACTTGGATTTTGTAGCTACATGGGATAACATGGTTTAGTTTGAGGACAAAAAGAGGAGAATCCTAATCAAAAAGATGAGGAAATTGAGAAGTAAGGCGTTCCCAATCTTCTCAAGAGGCATCTTCAATGGAACAGCCCTTCCACTGGACTAAAACCTCTCGAATTGTTTGGTGTCGTAACTTCCGCTCCTTCATGTCTAAAATTTTCTCTGGCTCCATTTGGAATTCTTCCTGTGTGTTAAGAATAGTATCTTCATCATTTAGGATGTGAAGGGGATCTGCAACATATCTTTTTAGCAAGCTAACATGAAAAACATTGTGCACATGCAAGTGAGGGGGTAAAGCGAGCTCGTAAGATTGGTCCTCTATCCTTCTCAAAATCTCAAAGGGTTCACAATATCTATATATGCTAACTTCTTGTATTTTCCCAATTTAAGTGATCTTCTCTTTGGCTTGACCCTAAGGAAAACTCTATCTCTTGCCTTAAAAATCCAGGGGGACCCATGTAAATCAGCATAAGTCTTTTGCTTGTCACTTGCTCTCTTAAGGTTCTCCCTTATTATTTTGATTTGATGATCCATTTCTTCAAGTGTATTCTTTGCTGCAGGTACTAGGAGACTTGGGTCGGCCAGTCTGAGAGGAATGATACAATCTTGTCCATAAAGAGCTTTGAATGGTGACATTCCTAGGCTTCTATGGTAGGAAGAATTATAAGCATTCCACTAAGGGTAAAAATTTGATCCAAAGATGAGGTTTTTGACTGCAATATGATCTCAACATATCTTCTATAACTTGATTAACTCTCTCAGTTTGTCCATCTGTCTCTGGATGATAGGCTAAACTTATGCTTAATTGAGTGCCTAAGGACTAGAACATGGCCTTCCAAAACTTAGAGGTAAACTTGGCATGACGATCACTGATTATCCTAGCAGGTATTCCATGTAATCTGATAATTTCTTTTACAAAAATTTGAGTAGTATTTGCTGCAGAGGCAGTGGTTTTGACTGGTACAAGGTGAGCTACTTTGGTGAGTTTATCCACCACCACAAAATTGAATCAAAATTTCCAGCAGTCTTGGGTAACCCTGTTACAAAATCCATACTGATGCACTCCCACTTCATTGTAGGTATATCCAATGGTTGTAGCTTCCCAGGAATCTTAACTCTTTTAGCCTTCACCTTTTGCCATACCAAACATATCTTAACATACTCTAAGGTATCCTTTTTCATCTTAGGCTAGTAGAAATTTTTGTTTAAGAGAAGCAACGAGCTTCCTTTAGAATTTGCACCCTTAAGCATGTAGGTATGCACAATCGATTCCTGAAGAATAAGAGTCCATCTTGAATAGAGTAGCCTTCCATACATCTTTTCTGAACTTGAGCTTCGATTTCTTGGATCAACGGACCAAATTGCTCATCAGTTTGGAGGGTGTTTTGAACTTCTTCGGATAGAGTTGAATGGACTATTGTAATGGCAAGGGCCACTACTCATCGGCTTAGAGCATTGGCAGCTTGATTTTTCCTTGCCTGGTCTAAATTTGATCTCAAAAGTGAACTATTGTAGGAACTTAACCCATCACCTTTGTCGCATATTGAGACCTGGCTGGATGAAAATCCACTTGAGACTTTTGTGGTTAGTAACAAGCTCAAACATCTGACCTAGAAGATAGTGTCTCCACTTTTTGAGGGCATGAACCACAGCTAGTAGTTCGAGGTCATGGGTGGGATAATCCTTCTCATGAACCCTAAGCTGTCGTGATTTATAAGCTATGGGATGGCCTTCTTGCTGTAGGATTCCACCTATACCTTGTATGCAAGCATCCACTATCACTTCAAAGGTTTTTTGAAAATCTGGAAGTTTGAGAACAGGTTCACTGGCCAAAATCTCCTTTAGTTTGTTGCAGGCTTTATCCTTCTTGTCTGGCCAGATAAAGAGTTCCTCCTTCTTAGTGAGTTCAGTGAGAGGGACTGCGATGAGTGCATGGTTTTTAATAAATACTCTACACCATCCTGTGAGGCCAAGAAATCCCCGTACTTCTGAAATAGTCTTGGGAATGGGCCACTGAACTACAGCTTCCACCTTAATTGGGTCGGGAGAAAGACCATCCTTTGAAAATATGTATCCCAAATAGGCAACCTTCTCTACAAAGAAAGAGCATTTGCTACGCTTGGCGTAGAGTTGGGCTTTTCTGAGAATCTCCAAGACATGGCGTACATGCCGTTCATGATCTTCTCTAGTCTTTGAATATATAAGGATGTCATCAAAGAAGATTAGATAATAATCATCTAACTCTATCCTGAAGAGGTCGTTCATGAGACGATTAACTGTGGCAGGGGCATTAGTTAGGCCAAAAGGCATGATAGTGAACTCATAATGCCCAAACCTTGTGTTAAAAGATTTTTTTGGAATATCCTCCCTTTTTATCCCAACTTGGTAATAGCCTGACCTGAGATCAATCTTGGTGAAAAATTTGGAACCACCGAGTCGATCAAGCAGCTCAGCTATGCGAGGCAAGGGATACTTGTTCTTGACAGTGCACTGATTTAGGCCTCAAAAATCTATGCAAAGTCTGAACGTTCCATCTTTTGGAAGAGTACAAGAGCACCCTAGGGAGAGACACTCGGTTTGATGAAGCCTTGTTCCAAAAGCTAAGTCAACCGATTCTTCAGTTCTATGGATTCGTAAGGTGACATCTTGTAGGGAGTCCTTTCTATAGGTTGTGCACGAGGAATGAGCTCTATCTTGTGTACTAATTCCCTAGGTGGTGGAAGAGTTGTCAATTCCTCTGGAAAAATATCTTGATATTCATTTAGCCATTCAGGCTCTGATTCTTCTGATTTGGTCTCTGGTTTATTGAGCCTTATAGCAAAAATTGACAGTCCTTTCTTTAACACCTTAATCAAACGACTAGCTTTGACCACCTTCAGGGGAGCTTTCCCAGTTCTGCCTTGCACTAAGACTTGTTCACCCTTTGAGTTTGAAAAAGAGATGCTTCCTTCACTGCAATGAATGTTGCCTTTTTTTTCTCAACCAATCCATCCCTAGGATTCCTTCAAATCGGCGCGTCTTTAGGATTCTTTCAGATATACAAGACTAGTTAAATTCTTTTAAAGATAGACCTTTCAAAAAGGTAAACTCTTTGTCATTTTCTCTCTTTCAAAACTTTTTTTTTTCTTCTTTCATTTATGCCAAAAACTTTTTACATCTTGGGGGGATACTTACTGATATAGGCTTGCACTTCTTTAATAACTTCTAGACATCAAGTTCTTCCATATCTTGCTTTGTCAGTACGGACTTTAAAGCCCTAAGGTTACTAGTCACAGAGTATACAAGTTTGTGGACTCGAGAAGAAAGTGACTTGCAAGCACATATAGCCTCACCGTCCAAGGGTTATGTGTAAATGGTCTAGTAAGTGCTATTCTTTGTCGTGGATAGATAAACATCTTATCATGAGGGAGATTGGTTATTAATAAAAGAAGCTTGATTTCATATTCTATGGCATGAGAACTAATAATACAATAGCGATTGGGACCTAGTTCCAATTTTTCCCTCATCATGGCCAGGCGAAGATTATTTAGAAGGTGTTCATGGCCCCAAAGAGTTACTTAAGTTATGTTGCATTGGGTCTTCCACATTTTTTGAGCTCTGGTTGTCCCTTTGGCAGGAAAAAGGAGGTGAACAAAGTGTTCTAACATGGCCTCCTTTTGTTCCATAGTTGCTCCTTTCATTTGCTTTTGGACAATTTCGAGTACTTCCTCTTCTTGAGAGGTCCACGTCATCGGAAGATTTCATGTAATTTGAGAAGTTATTTTCCATTATCTCACTCTTTTCTACAAGAGTCTATGAAGACCTTTATCTATCCAAGGATAGAAACCACGCTCTGATACCACTTGTGAGGGCCATGCCCGGGGACCACCTGTGGTACCATCTCGACATGGATACATCGTGATCTCTGACATCCCTCCCGCTTGAGACCGACACCAAGACATGACTCCTCCTGCTCTTTGATGCCAACTCAAGGGGGTGATAACATTCAATTTATCTCATATGGATCCCTTAGCCCCGAAGAAGCTTGCTTACCGATCAAACTTACCAATCGAAGTCATCATACTAACTTGGAACTCAACCTTCCAGGGTCAACTGGTGGGAGTTTTCTATTTCACCCTTGGTTCAACGTCATTGACACTTTTTTCCTGGTTAGGACAGAGCACAACCGTCAATGCGTTCCCCTAAGGTGAGTGTATTGAATTCTACACGAATCGCTCAATTCCAAGTTGCTCCCGCTCCGTAGATCGGAATCCCTTTTCCCCGCTCTGGACTTAATTGCTAAGACAACATAAAATTAGGTTCAACTTTTCGGCCAACAATTAACCCTCCGGAATCTGCCCACCCACCGAACCGTTTGATGAATGCACCTTCACAAGGTAGTACTATGACACTAGAAATAGTATTCCAATCATGGCGAACCAAGAATACATTTCAAGCATTTGAAAGCAGCATGCAAACTGTTGCATACCCTTGTAAATGTGTATTTATCAGGTCGCTCCCACCTTTTCGTTTATAGAGTATTTTTATCTACTTTTTCCTTTGATATTAGTAAGATTATCTAGTTATCTTTCAAGCAATCACATATACTTCTCCAGGCATATCCCGATCCTCGTCCCAAAACTCGGGTATCGTGTCTCCTCCGCCACGTGAGAAGGCGGCACCTTTACACAGATTCCAATTCTTATTGTTCTTTATCTTGTGTGGGAAAGTCTTCAAAAATAATCTACTTTAGGTTCCTTTTAAATCAATAATCCCGAGAAGAAGAGCAAAGGTCCGATTGATGAGGACAATTGCAGAATAGCCCATTTAGGTTCCTAGCCTTTCCAAGGTTCCTTTTTCCCAAAAAATTTGAAGAGTTCCATATTTTAAATCACATCCTCCTCCCTTATCATGATCCCTCCATGGATCCTTTTTCCTTCCTCCTTTTCCCGTCGGCATCAGGCCTACCCGGACTAGGCCGATTTCTAGATGCATCCGCGGGTGACATCCAGCCGACCGGGACACACTCCCATTCAATCCCATTTCTAGCACAATGAATGAACCCTGAGCTCAAACATAGACCAATGGTTATCAGTCCTAGCCGAAAAGGACCATCCCCCATTGTATCCCACAGGTAAACACCTGCGCCGACCTTTTTCCAAACATGAAGACAATTTCACACTTAAATCGCTATGTTATGCTAGGGCTATCCACATCAATCTTCTCGATAAAGTTTTTAATCTTAGTTTAAATTTTAGATTAAGCTCCTTGAGTTATAATCCCTTAATTCCTACTTCCTTTTAATTTTCTACTCAAACAAGACCTTAGAAATCAACGAATCTCTTGGAATTCTTAAGGTTTTGTTTCAACAAAAGTTTCGAGTTGACCCCGTCTTCGATGAATCCCATTTTGGTCCCTTTTCATCATTGCCATCCATGGGGAAACTCCATGGAAGCGTTGGGAGTTTTATGCTCAAGCAACACAGTCATGACATTCATGAAGGTATCCCCTTACTCCACCCCTTCGAATTTGCAAAACAAACTTGAAAGCAGACAAACTTGAAATGAACAATACATATGCTTTCTGTAATTAGTTTTTTTTGCTTTGGTGTGATCTATGCGTGGCACACACAAAACATTCGAAATGCACCAACTTGCAACCTTGTGTAACTAATCAAAACTTCCTTTGAGTGCTTATCCAAGAGTAAAACTCTTCTATGCATGGTAGTGTAAACTGGAAAAGTTCCTAAGAGTGGACTTGATAGTGTATTGTAAAATATGCATGTAATAGTGTATGAATGATTAACAAACTCTTCTTTAGGAAGGGATTTAGGCGTACTTTTACTACCGTGGAGAGGATTAATCAAGTGGCTTAAAGAGGCTTAAGGTTTCAGAATCTTAATGTGTCGATAGTAGGGTCTTCTCCTTGCTTTGGAAGAGTGATGGCAAGTCTATTGACGTGACCGGATCTTTTCTGCTTCCCTTTGCTTGAAAACCACCAATTTGGTTATGGGAATAGAAAGAGATTAAGAAAATTCAAGCTATGGAAAGCTTGTAGGTTAAGAGAGAGAAGGTGAAGAGGGTAATGGTAATTTGGATTATGGTTATGGCGTTTCTTGATGAGAAAAGTGTGTGTAGGGTGTGTATGAAGAAGGAGAATTAGCTATGGTTTTCATAGCTCACTATCAAGCTTGCAATTTCAAAATGTATAGAGAAATGAAGTGAAGTGAAGCGTAACAAAGTGTAGCGAAGTGAAACGAAGTGTTTAATGAGTAGGGAAGGCCTCCTTTTAAGCTTAGTTTTGATAATTCCCTGAACTTATAGTAAGAAGCTACTTTTACCTATCTCAATATCTTACTTTTACATATCCCGATATCCTTTCTTGCTTTTCAAAGCTTCTCCAACAAGCTACTTATGCAAGAAGCTAATTTCCCGACAAGTGGCTTATGGAAGAAGCTACTTTTCCTACATGTGGCTTATGCAAGAAGCTACTTTCCAACAAGTGGCTTATGCATGAAGCTACTTTCCAACAAGTGGCTTATGGATGAAGCTACTTTCCTACAAGTGGCTACTGTTCAATTCAACAAGTGGCTACTTTTTCAAGAAGCTACTTTTGAACAAGCTACTTTTTCACCTTACCCTATTCTTTCTTTGTTTTCTTATGCATTTTTTTTTTCTTTTCTTGAGTAAAACTAATATCCCATGCATTGGTTATATCCACATTCCCATGGTGAAAACCAAAAATGTCTTGTGGATAGCTTTACATTGGTTATATCCACGTTCCCATGGTTAAAACCGAAATCGTCTCGGGGGTAGCTAGGATGCTTTACTTGATCGTATTCGGAAAGTCAACGGCTTAGATATTTCAGCAAGTAGAAGGGCTAAGAGGAGTACCTTACACTTCCCACTTTCTTCATCTAAAAGCCCATAGATCTCATGTGCCGAATCTTACTTAGAGCTATGGTGTCATCATCTCCATCACTATCAAATAGAGGCTGGTCATCCCCAATATGCAGGTGCTTCAAAATCACCATACTCATCAGCATCACCAATTTCGACCTCTAGTTTTGACCATATTGAGTCTGAATCTTCCCAAGGCTTGAGCCACCACGTCATCTCGGCAACCTTGTTGGGCTTTAGACCCAATGACTCACATAATCTCCTTGCTTGTTGCAAGCCCTCTCTTAATGCGTCTATTATCTTTGCATCAGAAGATACAACATAGTTTCCAAGATCCACCTGAGGACGATCTTCACACTTATTTATATCTCTCCAAATGTGTTCTTGTTTTAATGAGCTCTTGCAAAAGTAACTCCATTAGAGCTTTATTCATGCATGGAAATGTTGTTTAGGCTACCAACACTATGCAAAAGATCTCCAAAATCAAAAGCTCTCTCTTGCCCGACCATACCTCCAATTTTGCTAAAATAAATTTCAGCTGCATCTGATCCTGTAAGATGTAACGGACACTTGAGATTTGGATAGAAGTCACGAAACATCTTTATGAGTAGCACTACAAAATGACAATAAAGTTCAACATCAATATAAGCCTCTTTGCTTATAAATTTCCTTTTCAAGGTGTATGTGGGATGTTGATGAAGCCATAATTTCCAAAGCTTGAAGAAGAATACCACTTTATATGCAAGTACATTCCACTCTCTTAAGTCCAAATATAGTGACAAGGAAATGTCAACATAATCACCAACAATCTGCAAGTATGTCTCTGTCCCTTGCATACTTTGCTCTTTCTTTTGTAATTGACTCATACATTTTTGAGCTTGTCTACTTGCAATCCTTTGTGTTGCCCCCCAATTTTGACGGTCATTTTGTTGTATATCTCCATCTCTTAGACTATGATCATTCAATAGAGAAAGAGTTGTACACCATAGCAACATGATTGAGCGTAATCCAAACTAATCCAAACTCGCCCTATTGCAAGTTGTCGAGTATGACTATCAAGTGGACTTATAAGCTTCTTTCCATTATGAACAAAATCTTGATCATGTAAACCACATACATGTCCATCTATCACTCTACTTTGGAGCCTTCCATCCACACCAATTGATGTAGAATTGCTGGTCACTCCTCAACCATGAGCTTACGTCGTCTACTGTCACCATCTGAAGCATGTCCAATTATCAGTCCTATGGTATCTTTTAGCTTCAAATTCCAAATCCTCTCGGTGTGATTCCATTGAGCTCTGATGAAATTATTGTCAAATCGATTAGAAGTGCAATGAGCAACTAGTGCAAGACGTGGAAGGCCCTCATGAAGAGGGTTAACAATTAGAAGTCGAGCATAATTTCCCATCACACGGTTTTGAAAGGCATCCACTATTGTCTCATATCCTTGTGACCCATTTCCAACCACGATCACATCATTTGAGAAACATTGGTGATTCTCTCCCTTTCTTCCATAAAATCCTATGAGAGTGTCATCCTTTGCATTCCACCTATACAACCATAGGTATAGATTAATGTTTTTATTTCAACCAATCACTTAAAAAAAAACATAATTTTATTTGAAAAATCTAGAAAGTAAACCATTTAAATGTCTTACCTTACTCTACGCTTTATACTTGTCTCATCCTCTACGATGATAATTGGGACCCTTGATGCTATTCTATGTTTGTTCTTTGAATCTAGTAGTATCTTCCCAACTGCATCAAAGATGTACTCATGCTCCCCTGATTGAAATTGAGTTGCTCTTTTTGCTTGGCGTTTAGTGGTTGACATGGATGGCCCTTCAAGATTTCCGCTCAAAAAATTGTGCAAGTGAGGTCCACCCCATAGCCCACCCCATAGCTTTACAACTTCAAAGATAGTTTTTGTGGACTCCGCAAATCGTTGTCCCCTTTTTGGTCTTAATGCATTCTTTGCAATAGTTGATTTTCCTCCAAAAGCGTCGAACATATTTCCTTATCAAAGACTCATTATTTGCTTCTTTCAAGGTTCAAACTCTCATTGAAAGCATGATAATTCTTACCTTTAACCACCATATGTTTCTCTTTGCTTCTTTTAATCTCCTCTTTGCCTCGAGTCCTACCTGTCTCAACTCCTTGACGGAAAGATAATCCAATCTCCTTCCTTTCCCAGTTTTCCTATCTCCTCTCTTTTCAATGGCCATACTTTCTTTATAAAGCCTCATGTGAAAATCATCATAACTTGGAATTCTTTTGGAATGCTCACATGTAGAATCTTCAAAAGGGATCCCTGTTGTTGAAATTCCTAAACAATGGATGTGTCTAATCATTAGTTGATCATGTAGAAAGGTCTTTATATCAATGTCATGACCATTAACTTTCAATTTGTGTTTCCATAGTACCCAACATAACAACATCAAATTGGATGAAAGCAAGCTTGAATAACCTGACTCGTGTGAAGGATTTGTCTGCAGATCTTTGTGTTCCTTAAGAAATGAAGATAAATATTGTTGACGTGCATCTTTATCATGAATCTTTTTAGGTCGGCCACACATCCCAATCAAGATTGGAGATGAGTGATCAACAGGCTTCTTTGATCATTCTATGATATGAGATTTTGCTTGGATATGCTGTGTAAAGAGGGTTTGCAAATCACTACCTCGAGGAAACTAGTGTAACCACTTTCCATCATATTTACATTCCACTTTGAGATTTGTCTTTATATGCATTCAAGGTGGCCTCAACCAGCTGAAAATCAGCCCCTACAAGAAAACACAAGAAAAGAGTAAAGAATCCATTGAAAAGAGCTCCAAATTTACATACTTGTTAGACATTATTTAGATTCATCGACAAAACAAAGACATTGTTTGACCTCAAAAATGAAATTAAATTGTACCTTCATGAGTACTGTTAAACTTATTCATCTCCTTGATAGCCGCCAAAATTATGAGTGCATCTCCACAATCATCTTCTTCATTCTTGGTGCTTTTTGTAGAAGTCAACAAATCTTCCATCTTCAGCCCTCTATTGAGTGAGTATCTTCTTTGATGCACTTTACTTTCTAAAATGTGATACCTCAAGAAATTGGACAAGCATGAGTATGCCGATTGCTTTTCTCCAACTATTCTACTTCCATAAGCACTCCCATATTCATGACACCACACTCGAATCATAGGCCTATCATGGATATCTTCTGTAGCAAGCTCAAACTTATCATCTCTAGGTGGATTTCACTCCCTCAACTTCTTATAGGTTTTCTCACAGTGCACCTCCCAAACCTCAAGGGCTGATTTTGATACCAAAATACTTTTGAGCATGTTGTTTCCATGAACTTCTTTGCCATCAGCATTTTTTTCCTGTTGACAAAATTTCTTCGTTGCATCCATAGCACTAGTCTCCATGATGTCATTCGAACTTCTACAAACATGCTTAGATGGTTCACTCTCATTAACCATGCTTAATGACCGCTTGATACCAACAATTTCTTGTTTTCTACTTGCCAACGCTCCTCTTGTGTTGAATTGAATGTGCAATATCATGGTCATCTTCATCTTCGATGACAAAGTCAAATTCTTCACTTAAAATGCCATCTTGCACAATTTCCTGACGATTGATGCTATAAGTACAATCAGCTTCTTCTCTAACATAAAGCTTTTTTTCACTGATTCCATATTCAAAAATCTTGATACGAGCTTTTGATGCCATATTTCTCTTTCTTGTGACCATGTCAAAACATAAAAGAGGTGATAATTATTTGACAAACACACATATACTTTAGAATCCTCCAAAAGTTTTGATGCATTCTAAGTTTGCTTGAGTGACAAAAGAGCATGACAATTAAGAGCAATGAGACAACATAAAGGCTTATTGCCCTAGGTTTAGAGTGATATATTTGCTATAGTTCTAATGATAGCTCAATTTCATAGGCTCACTTCTTGAAATTGACACCTTCAGAGAGTCTCCATGCCCCATTTGAGTTGCTTTCGTGATTATTGACATTATGTTAGTGTCAGGTAGCTATGCTACAAATGTCTATCACAGTGACCCACTAACACAAGGGTTTAGGATTTGCATGCACATCATGTAATGGGTCATATTCCTAGGTACTTGCAATACTACGTAGACAAGCTTAGATGCAATTTTTGATATTGTAGTTAGTCTAGGCTTACGATAGAGGTCACATTCTAGAAATAAACTAGACGACATAGGGGTTTTGTCTACTACATGCATTATCATGTAGATGTGGGTGTGCAAGTAAGTCGCATCCAAAAATATAGGCATTGATTAATAAAGATGAAATTATACCAAGTGGTCTTGATCTCCGTGCACCTCTAGATCGAGGTGCACAAGGATCATGCATGGCTAGATAATGTGAGGTAGTTTACACTATGCCAATGTGAAAGCTCTAAAGGGACACTAATGTCACTCAAGGGCACTTGCATGGGAACCATGTACATAGGAGCTCTCACTAGATTAGACCACACCCTGTGGCTCTGAGGCCATAGGGTGCCAATGTAGAATCTCTAAAGGGAATTTAAGCCACTCAAGGGCACCTAAATGGGCACCATGGACATAAGAACTCTCATTTCATTAGAGGGCACCCTATGGACCTAGGGCCATAGATCTCCTATAAGATTATATGACAATCGTTTGTTATATATGACCCTAGGGCCATCGAATGTATTAATAGCTATCTTGTCTAAATATATGCTTTTTTTTTTTCAAAAAGGCTCATGAGAGAATGTCAAAGTTAGTTGATGCAACATACTCAACACCAAGCTCATGGTATCTAGAATTTTAGTTACCAAATTGTGCAAGTGATAAGAGAGTCCACTTGTTCTTTCAAGATAAAGAGAAATTGCCCTTCAAAGACTGTGGAATAGTTAAGGAGTTAAAAAAAGATTGTCCAAATCTTGACATGTCTCCATGTCTCGGAGTAAAGCTACTCAATGGTGATTCTTACTTGTTGGAGCCTATGGCCTTTACTCATGACTTGGTGAAGTTTGATTGTGATGGAGTGATAATGTCAAAATTAGGGTGGATAGAGCTTAAAGAGGGTACTCAAAGTGAGAACTTCATGGACATACATACTGAGGGCTTTAACAAAGTCACTCAACATTTAGGTAAATTGAGTAGCACAAAGAATAATAAGAAGTGAAAGAATGAAGATATAGGTAAAACAAGTCAAACTAAGACTCTCAAGGAGAGAAAAACTCCCTCACTTGAAAAAAATTAATAAAAATGTCGCACAAGAAAACCTTTCACTTATACCATTATAGACTCAAGAAGTAAGAGATGCTAGTGTACTTGCAACCCTATAGCTGAAACCACCTTAGTGGTAACGGTTTTGAAGTCAGACTTCTTAGCTATGCTAGACTCTATTGTACAACAAAAAAAAAACATCTTGATAAAATAGTTGCCAAAAATTCTACGAGTGGGCTATATGGATACGTTGGAATTGCACACTTTTTTAAAGTTGGGGTACAATTTACCAAATTGATCCTAGTTGACCAATGCATCCTTGCACCAGAAAACTATAAAAGTAGGGAATTATCTGATATGCATATAAGAGATACCTTTTGAAGCAATATATAGGGCACTCTAAGCCAGTCTCTAATATAGCAGACCTGATGTCATATAATCCAATCATAGAAATGTCTCTACAAAAGTGCTAGCAACATACATATCACTATTGGATTCTCTTGAGCTAGCACTTTTGTAGAGACATTTTTGTGAGTGGATTATATGACATCAGGTCTGCTATATTAGATAATGGCTTGGAGTTCCCTGTAAATTTCTTCAAAAGGTATCTCTCATATACATATCTAATAATGGCCTACATGTATATTTGTATGGTGCAAGGATGCATTGGTCAACTAGTATCAATTGGGTAAATTTACCCCAAATTTAAAATAGTGTGCAATTTCAAAACCTATCCATATAGACAACTCTTAGAAGTTTTGGCAACTTCTTTATCAAGATATTTTTCTTTGGGTTATACAATAGAGTCTAGCATAGCTAAGGAGGTTGAGTTCACAACCATTGCCACTTAGGTGATTTCAGTTATGGGGGTTGCAAGTACACTAGCATCTCTTACTTATTGAGTCTATAATGGTAGAGGTGAAAGGTTTTCTTGGGTGATATTTTTACTATTTTTTCAAGTGAGTGAGTCTTGCTCTTCTTGAGAGTTTTAGTTTGGCTTGTTGTCTTCATGTTCCTCATTTTGGTTATTTAAACAACAACCTCTTTGGGAGCATCTACAACTATCCTTGCAATTCTAAACTTGTAGAACTCTTTCCTAGAAGTGTAATTAGTGCTCTTGTTACACAAAAAATCTATAGCTGCTATGATCAAATGTTGAACAAAGAGAATCCAATAGTGATATGTATGTTGCTATCTTATCTCCATGCATTTTTGGAAGGCATCACTCTCTGCAATAAGAATAGATCTACAATTTTCCTTGGTGTTTGTATCATATATCCAACACACAAAACTCTTATAATATGTAGTGGTTGGAGTGCTATTTAGTTTGTTAATGTAATTGGTGGAGTATGTGGAGTAGCGCATAAACCATCAAAGTTTTAATTGCTAGCTTAGTCAAGCATTAGCATGTTGCTTCCCTAGAGAAGGATTTTTTTGGAAAAGTTGGATGATAATGTGTGGTCATCATAATATATAGTATGTAATACTTTGAAGCTAAATGATCATATGATGTTTATTGTAACTCATTTATAGTGATCCAAATAAAGCTAGGGGTTTTCTCATAACACCCTATGACTTGCAGATCATAGGTCTCTTTGTAGACATGTCACCCTATGTCCCTAGGTTTATAGGATCCCCCAGAAGAATTTGGGCTTCCCTATAGCTTTAGGGACATACAATTCCAACATATAATATCTAGAAGCTCTAGAAGAAAACATAAGAATTTGGGCTACCCTACAACCTTAGGGGGCCATAGGGTGTTGACATAGAATCTCTAGAAGGTCATACATAAACCACCTAAGAGCATTTGGGCTACCCTACAGTCTTAAGTCCATAGGGTGCTAACATAAAATCTCCAAAGAGGCACTTAAACCACCAAAGGAACCTACATGGGCATTAAGAATAAGAATCTACTCATGATCTCATGGTCATAGGGTGGTGTTCCACCAAACACTTGGTTCCTTATGGAAGCATTAAGGCTAGGGGTTTACCTAGGGCACCTTATGACCTTAGAGTTATATATGCTTTGGACTTTACAATACATTTTAGATGTATCACATGGTAATCTATTAAGATATCACAAGATAGCCCTACAAACATAAAAGACTATAGAGTAGTCATAGCTCGGGGGGTTCACTATGTGTAAAACTACATATCATGTTTGTTCAAGACATGTTTGTAAAACCCCTTATCTGAGAATTTTGTTAAGAATATAACGTACCCTTTTTTAAAAAAAATATGTAAGTTTTTTTGAAATTTGAAAAAATAATACCCTTCTGTATATATATTTTTGTAAGTTTCAAGAACTTTAAGTACCCTTCTATTGAACTCACGTGATAGGTTACATTTTTATTAGGTGACCTCCCCGGGAGTCATAGTAAGTGTATTAAGAGGAATCAACACCTTATGACCCTACTGTCATCACTTGGCTTGCTATGGACACACCTTGTAAAATATCACATGACACCCTGTGGCCTTAAGGCCATACGCTAGTTATTCTAGGTCACCTAAAGACTCTTTAAGAGTCTGAAAAGACTTTTCCTTTGGCCTAGCTATATTTATAACGATCTTAGGACCATAGTATGCTAATTCTAGACCAAAATGATGGAAGTACATATGGGAGAAGATATGCCAGCTTATCACCTTGGAATCATAGGGGTCATATACAATAGGGACATAGATTCCCTAGCTTGTGATTAAGATTTAACATTCTTTTGAGAATAAAATTCAGCTAAGAAAAACACAAAAGGTTTTTCTCTACAAAATTGCAAAATGAGAGTGAATAGTTGACTTATAATCCTCTTATATCATATTTTAGGTTGAGTGTAAGTTCTTTTATTGTGAATTGATGGTGTAAGCATTTGAAATAGTTGTCTTTGTATTTCAAATAACTTGACCAATTGTATATTTAATGTTTGTCACAAATGTGAAGTACTTGCCTAGAAAATGGACATCAAGTATCAAAGCGCAAATGGTTTATAAGGCATTTGTCCTTTGGTTTATGTGTAGATCTAGCTCTTCAATTGCAACAAGATCTTATTTAAAGATAGAAAGTGTGAGTATCTTGGTTTGAATTGTGATAGAGTTTTTCTTCTGGATGATTTAGAAAATTAGAATGGATATCTTGAATTTGTTTTAGTAGAGGACTACCGCAATTTTTAACCTTGTCATGTAGCAATGGAAATATATTACAAGATCTTTTATCTCAAAGAAAAAGACATTGTATCAAGGTTTAGTGGAAAGAAATGATTGTATAATGTGTAGCAATTGTTAAGTTTGTAAATTGGAATGTAGATTTAGTGGTGAAATCAAAGACGATCAAAATGCATTGAGGTGTAAATCTTAAACCTATTAATAAACTTTGTGGATATATTTGCACTTTTAAAAAGGTTCATTTTGAATTTTGTGACTTGATTAATTTCTTGAGTATGTTTTTCTAAAATATTAACAATATGCCACCCTTTTAATTCTTTTAAAACTTCCAATGTGTTTTATTTTTGAAGACTCTATGAGACAACCAAATTTGCATACATGGTTATGAAGAACGTTGAGAAAAATAAATGTGTTATTGAATTTAATAATACACAAAAGAATGCTATGTGATCATGTGACTTCAAAATCAAGAAAACCATGAAATTGAAGACGTGCCAATCTATCGTTTAAATTGAGCACCTACAAAGCTATTGTTGATTTTATTTTTTATGCTCCCAATTGCACTTTTAAAGCTATTGTTAGTTTTGTATTTACTTGGCCCTTTTTATAAGGCCATATGTTATTGTCCAATGCAAAATTCCTTTATAGTCTACACTTGCAAAGAACCCTATGGTCCTGACACGGGTCCTAAGGCCATTAGGGTGCCATAGTTTAGGCTTTATGTAGTCTTCAAGATGATCTAAGTGACACTTAAGAATCTAAGAAAAATAGGATCTATGCAATGCTATAGTCTCTTATGTTCAAAGCATACCATGTTATGGTCATAAAACCATACAAGGGTACTGTATTATCCTTGGGCTATAGGGTCTCAATATAGAGTCTATATAGATGCAGTTGGATCATCAATGATCTTGGGGCCATTGAGAACTCCTTGTTTGTAGTATATTCAAATGTTAAAGAGAACCTTGGCCACCCTATGCACATAAGTCCATAGGGTTGTCTAA
Organism: Adiantum capillus-veneris; assembly: GCF_014529385.1. Taxonomy (NCBI): domain Eukaryota; kingdom Viridiplantae; phylum Streptophyta; class Polypodiopsida; order Polypodiales; family Pteridaceae; genus Adiantum; species Adiantum capillus-veneris. Next base: position 111,058,812 of record NC_140952.1, read on the forward strand.
CTAACATAAAGGGAACCCTTTGGCCTTATGATCTATATAATCTTGAGTAAAAAGATCAAGGGTTGGTGAGGAGATCACCAAAATGTATCCTATGAACAAAAGGCTATAAATTGCTTCTAGTTTCTCTATATGATATTCCATATAGGCCTTATAGCCATAGGGACATAGGGTGGTACATATACAAAGAATTATACAGTCTTATGACTATCAAATTCCCTCTCTTTTGATACCTACAAGAAATAATTTTATTATGACCTTTATTCCTTAAAGAGGAAAATTTTAGGCTTTCACAAAGTCTTAAAGATACCTATAAAGAGCACCCTATGGTCCTTAGGCCATAGGTTACAATGTGTTTTTCTTCTAGAAACCTATTATCAACACCCTTGTATGAAAAATATAGAGGAAACCTTATGGAGGCTTGGTCCTTAGGGTGCCAATATATAGATACTATGTAAACAAGGCTACAATCACTTAAGCTCAAAACAAAGCATGTTATGGTCACATAAAAATTATATAGAGGATATCCTATGGTTCCACCGTGAAAGGGTGTCAATATGGATGCTCTAGAAAGACACCTAGTCCACCCATTACCCTTGGGGCCATTGGATACTCTTCATATGTATTATTTTATTCTCTTAATGGACACCTTGGCGAACCTATGGCCTTAGGGAAATAAGGCTATTAAAAACATATTAGGCATGCTTTTTTTTAAAAATCTACATAATGCTAAGCAAGTAGGAAAAAGAGTTGTGTGAGATCACTAAAATATAACACATTACTCAAAACCTACATATTTTTTCTTTTTATGTATAAAGTACTCCATAAATGCCCTATGGCCTTAGGGCCATAGAGTGGTACATGCAAAAAGTACCAAAGAACCTTGAGGGTATAGGTTTCTCTCTATTTTATACCTATAAAAAGTACTCTACAATCCTGAGGTTGTAGAGTACTCCATACATGTTCTATGACCTTAGAGCCATAGGGTGGCACATACAAGTTCTCTCTGTATTATACCTTAAAAAAAACCCTATCCCTATGGACCAATCGCCAAATATAGACATATTTAGGCTCTCTTAGATCTTAAAGATACCAACAAAGAGCCATAGGATGAAATATTATTTTTTTGAATAAACTTAATATCAACACCCTGTGCTCTAGGGAAAACACTTTGACCCTTAAACCACACATATAATCCTAAAGCTACAAAGTTATCTCCATTTTTATGCCTATTAAACATCATATCCCTATAGCCCTAAGGCCATGGAAAGGTGTATTCTAGGCTTTGGTAAAGTCTTAAAGATGCCTACATAGAGTACTCTATGGCCCTTTGGCCATAGGATAAAATGTGGTTTTCTTCAAGAAACCTATGATCAATATCATGTGTCCTAAAAACAATAGTGAGGATCCCTATGGCCCTAGGTCCATAGGGTGCCAATATAGAGGTGCAAAAAAATGATCTTGTATCCCTTAGGTTTAGAAAAAATCACATTATGGTCATAGGATCATATAGAAAACACCCTATAATTCTAAGACCAAATTGTGCCAATGTAGAGGGTCTAGACCGGGCACCTTGACTACCCCTATGACCTTAGAGCCTTAGAGTTTGTAACTAACATAAAGGGCACCATTTTGACCCAAGCTTTGGACCCAAGCTCTATGTAATGTAAATGAGATAGGTTTTTATAACATACTCCATACAGGACCTATGGCCTTAATGCCATAGGGTGGCCCAAGCATACATTATCCTATGGTCCTAAGACTATAGATTTCTTTCTATTTAGTTACCTATAAAGAAAACTTCTTATGTACCTAAGGCAATAGAAGGCATATTCTAAGCTCCCACAAAGTCTTCAAGAAACCTAAAAAATTTACCCTATGACCCTTAGGCCACACCGAATATCAACACCTTGTAGTCAAAGATGACCATGCAACCATAAGGTCTTTAAGGGTAGTCCTACATTTTTTACAAGCTATATCAAAATGGCATCCTTGGTCTTATTAAATGTATTCTTAGATATCTATTAAATGTATTCCTAGATATCAAATTTGTCATTTGAATACTCTCTAGCTTTGTTTTAAGAGTGTGACAAACAAATCCATCCAAATTGTAGGATCTTCCATAGCTAACTATAGGTGTTTTTCAAAATTTGCAGTCATTCAACACAATATTGTGGTTGACAAAGTTCTCATGGGGGCCACTATATGTAAAACCTATATATGGCGTGCGTTTAATGACTATTTATAAAACCCCTAATTGTGAGATTTTCACCAATAAAAGGGACCAATTTTCTATTCAATCTGTACTTTTTTTTCAAGATTATTTTTTCAATACCCTTCTGTACGTGAAAATGTAAAAACATATAGAAAAAAATAATGCCTATTTTTGAACTCACATGATATAGATTTTGATTGTAGTGACCCCTCAAGATGAAGTTTCACCTGAGATTATTGGTACAAAGGATTTTCAAGCTATTGAACCTTTTGAGAAAGAGACTATGGATCTCCATAGCAATGAAAGAGTGCTTGAAGAAGTTGAAAAAATCTACAAGTTCCTAAAGGTCAACCATTGCAGCCATCGGAGATGAATTTGAAGAGTGATGCTATGGAAGAAGAAGTTGATGTAAGTTCCAAAGTATGTACAAGGTCACAATAAGAATCCATCTAGGACATTTTAGTAACTCAAGATCTGGGAACTGGGGTGCATGGTGATTTGGACCTTTTTATCCATTGACATACAAATCTAACTATAATAGTGAGCTTGTGTGGATTGCTGTTGAGACAATACTCGCAAAAGTCCAAAAAATAGAAGAGCTTAAATTCTGAACATGAGTATATGGTTCTATGGTTAGGATGCATTGATCTTTTAAAGACTCTACTTAGGAATTTGAATGTAGGGATATGATGACTGCTAATGATACGCATGGTATGGACATAATCAAAATTTTGGAAAAGGAGGTTGGTGAAAATTTTCAATTCTTTGTGATTTGGGGGTAAAATCAATGTCAATCATGTGAAGAATCAAGAATCACTCACCCATATAATCCAGGAGTAGAAGCAGTTTTCAAAACGCTGGCTATAGCATCTACAACAAAACTTGGAATTGATGCAAAAAGATTACTTCTAGTAGATGATGTACCATTAAAGGGATGCATTAATACTCTATTGAGTTATACTTTTCACCCATCATTCAATGTTGATGAGGAGGATAATATCCTCTTTGGGGATTTTCTACCATATATTCAAACTCTTCATCATGCCAAAAACATTTGAACAATTACAAGGTCTTATTTGTATGGACAAGCATCCGTAGTGCAAGGCCATGAGATTTATAATTATGTTCACATGGTTTTTGCAGATTGGGAGAAGAGAAATTTGATTTTTAAGAAAAAAACCTACTCCACATGAAAACTACCAGAAGCTTCTTGTCCTCATGACAATGAAAAATGTGAAACATCTAGCGATAGTGGAATGTCCACTCAAAGTCATGGTAAGAAAAAAATTAAGTGATGGGGTGATTAAAGAAGCTTCTCAACAACCTATGCTCAGGAATCCAAAGAACACTGGGTACAAATTTACCAAGGAGACATTACAGCAGGTGAGGTTGGAGAAGATGATTTCTTCAACGAAGAGGAAATCAAGTGCTTTCAAGGTATGCTCAAAAAACATGGTAAAGCTTTTGCTTTTGAGCCAAGTGAGATTGGGTGTGTGGATCCAAGTGTTGTTTCATCTATGGCTATATTCACTGTTCCTCACATGCCATGGAGCTTATGTCCCATTCCAGTTCCTAAAGCTCACTTGACAAAGCTTATCAATTTGCTTAATGAGACAATACAAATGGGGAATTTTGGAGCCATCATGTGTGCCATACTCCAATTGATGGTTCATTGCTCCAAAGAAAAATGGTACTTTAAGGCTCATACAGGACACGCAGCCGGTTAATAAGTAACAATCCACAATGTGGGTACTGGCCCAATCGTGGATAAATTTGCTGAGGCCTTTGCAGGTAGATCAATTTACTCTATGGGTGATATTTACTCTGGATATGATCAATTTGAGTTAGCTTTGGAAAGTAGGGATCTTACTATGATGCCTACACCTCTTGGGTTGGTAAGGATGTGCACTCTGCCACATGGTGCTACTAATTCTGTAGCTCATATAATGAACATCAAGAATAAGGTATTAAGGGACATTATCCCTCATGTTACTATGCCTTTCATTGATGACCTACCAATTAAAGGATGCGAGGAAGGATCAAAAGATGAGGTAAAGGATCAGAGGGGATGCCAACAGTTTGTTGCTCAACATATTGCTGACTATGATGCAATTTTGTCCAGGCTTGAAGAAGTTAACTTAACACTTTCGGGAAAAAATCAATTTTTGGTGCTAAAGAGGTTCTAATTGTGGGGCACATGTGTAGTCCAGAATGTAGAAGGCCAAGTCCGACTAAAGTTGAAGATATTCAAAAGATGAAGGAAACATGATCTTCGATTACTGAAGTTCAACGGTTTCTGGGTGTATGTGTATTCTATCTTATTTGGCTGCCACATTTTGCTCATGTTGCAGAAGTGCTTTATCAACTGTTGAGAAAAGGTAAAAGATTTTTTTGGAAAGAAGTTCACACGTGATCCATCAAGAAGTTAAAGAAGATGCTTCTCGAGGCTCCTACTTTGAGGAAAGCTGACTACAAATGTGGAAAGCCAGTACTTTAAAGGTTGACACTAGCCTGACATGTATTGGATGGGCTATAGGTTAGGATGAAGAAGAATGTTCTAATTAGGGTTGCAGAGAAACGCACACAGCTTGGAGAAGACAAAGGAAGCTCAAGGCACACAATAGAGAGTGTGTTTCTTAGTGTGCAATGGAAAGATAGATAGCCCTAGAGTGATGGGCATATATACAATGCATGGGGAAAAAACCTCCTAAAGAGGGAAAAAATGCCCCGGCAGTCCTAATGTGTTCACACACATCACTACCACATGTATATGGTAAAAAATAGGAATACCCACTCAACCGTAGCTGTGAAGACTGCCCTGTACTCAGCCTCACAACTCTAAGTGGCCAAAATAGGTTGCTTCCTGATCAACCATGATATACACGGAATGCCAAGCATGAAACAAAAACCACTTGTGGACACTCGCATGTCAAAATAACTAGCCCAATACGAGTCCAAAAAACAATGTAATTCTGGCGGAAATGATCCCGCCTTGGGATAAAACAAGCCAAGATGTAAAGTGTCACTAAGGTAACAAAAAATCCTCTTGACAGCCTACAATGCTTAGACCTTGGGCTATGCATAAATTTGTTGGCCTGTGAGACTGCAAACTGAATATTTGGCCTCGTGTGGCATACATAAATGAGGCATCCAACAACAACTTGGTAAAGAGTGACATTAGCAGGATCGCTAGCATCATGTAGAATGAACTTCAAACCTGTTTTCATAGGAGTGGCAATAGGTTTGCAATCCTCAAGTCCAAACTTACATAGCAATGTCTCTATGTAAATTTTTTGACACAAGGCAATACCACCATCACACTGCTTAAACTGTATGCCCAAGTAATGATGCAACAATCCCAAATCTTTCATCTTGAAAGTAGCATTCAAATCAGCCTTGAATTGAGCAATATGTCTCTCATTTGGTCTAGTGATCAACAAGTTATCTACATAAAGAACCACAATGAGAAGTACATCACCCTCATGCTTTACATACAATGTGCTTTCTGTTGGACGGTTACAAAAGCCTTGTTTGACCAAATGAGTGTTAGATTTCTCATACCAAGCACGAGGAGATTGATTCAACCCATACAAAGCCTTCTTACATCTGCACACTTTGTCCTCTTGTTCTTTCTTGACAAAACCGCGAGGCTGCATTACATAAACTTCCTCAAATATGTCACCATTCAAGAAAGCAGTAACAATGTCTGATTGATGTATATCCCAACCAAAATGAGCTGCCAATGCACATAGAAAAAGCACAGTAGTCATACGACAAGTGGGAGAAAAAGTCTCTTCATAATCTATGGCTTTTTGCTGTGCATAACCCTTTGCAACAAGGCGAGCCTTATGGCGATCAATCTCACCATCTGGCTTGCGTTTCAACTTGTAAACCCACTTCATACCAATGGCCTTTTCCCTAGGAGTCAAATCACATAAAGTCCATGTGTCATTTTCTATAAGTGCATCATATTTTGATTGCATGGTAGCCATCCAATTTTTTGAATTCTGTGCTTTATCAAAAGACAGAGGTTCCTCAACATCATGTAAGCTAGACACAGCCAAAGCATAACAATTTGATGCATAAGATGCATGTTGAGAGCCTGAACGAGTACAACTAGACAAAGGTGCATCCAATTTACTGTCACACAATGTATGCACCAGCCATTTTGGCATACCTCTAGCCTGCCCATTTTCAGCCCTTTCCTCATCAAGTACATCATGTACATCTGCAACAGTAATAGGCTGATCTATAACATTTTTTGAAACCCCCATAGGCTGTACATTTTCCTCATTGGAATTTACACTCGTATTTCCACCACTAAAAAGAGGCAACAAAGTGTCATAAATGTCCTGTGAGCTTACATTACTGTCTCTAGTACATGACAACAAGGGCTGAACAAAATCTTTCACAAACACTACATCTCGTGAAACCAGAATACACTTTTTTTTGCGGATGATACAACGTGTAACCTTTGCTTTCAGCACTATAACCAACAAAAATACATTCGATAGCCTTATCATGCAATTTTCAACGCTGTGTTTGTGGCACCAAAGCATATGCCAAACAACCAAAAACACGCATGTGCTCAATAGAAGGCTTTCTATCATGCCATGCTTCATATGGAGTAATAGACTGCAAAGCTTTTGTAGGACACTTGTTTAGTACATAAGTGGCACACATGATGGCCTCAAGCCAAAAAGAATGTGGCAAAGCTTGACTTTTGACCATACATCATGCCTTTTCGTAAGTGACCTATTTTTCCTCTCAGCAACACCATTTTGCTGAGGTGTATAAAGCATTTTACATTGGTGTTTTATCCCACGACTAGCCAGAAATGAATTAAATTCATCAGACATATACTCCCCCCCTCGATCGGAACGGAGGGTTCCCATAGTACATTTCGAGACATTTTCAACCATAGCCAGAAATTGTTTGAAGCACATAAAAACTTTGGACTTCTCTTTAAGCGGAAATACCCATGCATGCCTGTAGTAATCATCAATGAAAGTCACGAAGTAAAGGTAATTGCCCAAGGACAGATTTTGCATGGGCCCACAAACATCACTATGTACAAGCTGCAACCTGCATGTGGCCCTAATTGAACCATCCTTTGGAAACTTCGAACGTTGCATCTTACCCAAAATACAGCCTTAACAAACATATTTGACAGGTGCTTCAAGAGGTGGCAAAGAAGCAACCATATAAAATTTCTGCAAACACAACAAACTGGCAAAATTTAGATGACCAAAACGTGCATGCCAAAGTTTTGCATCTGATATAGCCCTTGAATCAGCAACTGCATTTGCAAAATTTTGTCCACACTTGTCATACAAAGTGAGTATATACAGCCCACGACACAAAATCCCAGATGCAACAATTTCATCACCAAAGCTGAGATCATGAACTGTACATCTATCATCCACAAATTTGACTACAAGTCCAAGTCTAGCAAGTGCAGATACATACAAAAGATTCTTCTTGATCCCAGGTACATAAAGTGCATCAACAAGTGTGAAAGAACTGCCATTTGCAGCAGTAAGCACAATATTTCCAACTCCTTGAACCGGATAAGAGGCATTGTTGGCAGAAGACTCAACAATGGTTGTATTGGTAATGGAACCAGCATTTGCAGTGGAACCACCCTCTTTCTTCTTAGCCTCTTTGGTCTTCAACTTAGGACACTGCTTGATCGAGTGATCATTATCTTTACAATAATGGCAACCCATCTTCTTTTTGCCCTTATCACCAGAATTACCAGACGAAGTGCTGCCAGCAGAAGCATTGGGAATAGAAGTTCTTCCACTCGCAGCAGAACCATAAGAAGTGGCTGCATTGCTGTTACCACCCTTTCTTTGAGAAGCAATAAAAGCCTGTTCAACTTCACGCTGTCTAGTCTTGTTTTTTTTTGGAAAGTGACTCTTGCAACAGAAATGTGCATAATGCATCAAACTTGACGACTTCAGGATTTCCTTGGGTCATAAGTCTCCAAGTACCAGCAAAAGTCTGGTAAGAATTTGGTAAGGCATCAAGAACAGTCTACACAAGGGAACTGTCTGAAATGACTTTACCTGCAGAAATAAGTTGCTCATTGATATCCTTGACACCAGCAAGGAAAGTGTCCATATCATCTTCCTCCTGCATAATCTTCAACTCAAGCTCTTTACGCAGCAAAGCAATTTTAGCCTCATTGCGACTTGCATAAAGACTAGCCAAAATATCCCAAGCTTGTTTTGAAGATTTTGCTGAATGAATGTGAGGAACAATGGTGCGCTTCACAGACAACACAATCAATGCATGAGCCTATGCATCCTTTACATCCCAACGAGATTGTTCTACCGTAGGCAAAACAACTCTAATAGGAGCAATCCTTGCAGCAAGACCTGCCACATCCTCAATATTTCCTGCATCGTTAGAACCAAGACGTACATCAATGCCTTGTACAATATTCCAGACGTCCTTTGACATAAGAACATGTTGCATCATGTAAGCCCACATAGGGTAATTGTCCCCATCCAATCTGTCCTCAACAGCAAACATCTTGAACACATCTGTGTTGTTGTGCCATGGTAAATGCTGCACCTGATATGAAAACTTCCCGAAAAGAGGAGAAACAAAGTGTGAACAACACGTGCTATATAGGACAAATCGTAGAAGACTGTAAGGCACCTATTATGCAAAAAACGGCACTGAAAAAAATTCTGCACGAAATGATGAAATAGCCTGTGCAGTACTATCTGTAATGGAATCAGAGGCCGAAATGAGCCCGATTTTGTGGCGACCTGCGAACGCTCGCCAAAGATCACAAAAATCAAAGAAAGTGAGCAGGCGTGTCCTGAAGCTTCTGGTGACTGAGTTCGGGAGGACACAACCTGCTCTGATACCAATTGTTCGAATTAGGATTGCAAAGAAATGCACACAGCTTGGAGAAGATGAAGGAAGCTCAAGGCACACAATAGAGAGTGTGTTTCTTAGTGTGCAATGGAAAGATAGATAGCCCTAGAGTGATGGGCTTATATACAATGCACAGGGGGAAAAGCCTCCTAAAGAGGGAAAAAATGCCCCGGTGGTCCTAGTGTGTACACACACATGACGACCACATGTATATGTTAACAAAGAAAGGCAGAAGTATGCAGTCCAAGGTGCTCAATGCTCGCCAAAGAGGCTACCCACATGTTAAGAGAGAACTTTGGGGCGTTGCGACTGCTCTAAGGTCAGATAAAGAATACTTTATTGGAGCTTTAGTCGTGGTAGAGACAGATTGCTTGCCACTGATAGGGATGATTGCAAACTGCTCTACTCCGGATATTGCTATGTTGCAATGGATAGCCTATATTATGGCTCTTAACCCTGAATTTTATCATATTGATGGAAGAGATAATCCTATTGCAGATATGTTATTGTAAGGTGCAGGGGATGTGAATGTTGATCTTTGCTCAAGATGAGTGATCTGAACTATGCTCAAGGGTTCCTTTTACTTATGGAAGGGAGAGCCTTTTATTCTTTTAGTGAGAGAGTGCAAATGATCACAAACAAAGTGGTAAACATCGTGAATGAAGGTGCTGAGACTAAGAGATAGAGAGAGAAGAATACGACACCAGAATGTTGTCAAACCCTCCTCTGAACGCCCCACTCTCTATGGCGAGAGCGGTCTATTATTGATTGCACAAATCTCTACAATGCATTGGACTTGCTGACAATGTCGACGACAATGAGGACAACAACGAGACGAACTGAAATTTGAAAACGATAAGGGGTAAAATTTGCAACTCTTGATCTGTTAATTCTAACTCTATTCAGTGATGAAGATGATGCGACGATGACACGCTAAAAATATAGATCCTGAAATTTGCAAATAGCGAGCTGAATCTGCAAATGCTGGCTGATTTGATCATGCGGCAAGGATCTGTTGTCTGCAGGAAGGTGAGATATGCAAGCTTTGGGACTTGTTCTGCCGTGTCTTTTTTGGGACTTTTTCTGCGGTGTCTATACGCTTAAAATGCAAAACGTTGATGCTATGGCTGAATCTGTGAATCTGCAAAACGTTGAGTGTTCTGTTGATCTAAAAACGCTAGGACTCATCTGTTGTTTCTGATGCAAAAATGCTATGGATGTCTGCTATGAATCTACTACCACCGACGACTGATCTGCAACTGCAAAATTCTGGGGTTGATCTTGATGAAAAGGCTAGATGTGCTACTCCAGAAAATGATAGGGATGTCTGCTACAAAAATGCTAGGTGGCCTTGTTGGGGTCTTGCTGAGAAGATGCATGTCAAACGCTGGGTCTCTGCTGCCTCTTCTGCTAAAAAGTGCTAGTGTTGGGTTTTCTTATATACTTGCTTGTCAAATTGCCCTACCCAATTTCCCAACAAAAGTCACTTATTAATAATAAGTGAAAAATGGATAAAATAGGGAAATTAGGTTTGTGCTTTGTAAAAATTCTCATGATGGGTTCTGACTATAATTTGATGATCATGTTGTGTGCAACCAAAAGATATGCATCTACTCTAAGTGCCTGGACATGCATGATCTGCGAACAGACTCACAAAAGTGCCATAACACTCCTAAGCTAGGCCAACTGAACTGAACTGAACCCATGTCATGAAGTAGCTTGTCCACGTATACATAGGGTTAGATGTGCATGTGACATCCCCTCCTTTTCAAAGTGAGGTACTGATACCGAGCTGTATGACATCGAGAGAGATTGCCAACAGCATCTGGAATCCTGGAAAGGACTCTTCATCGGCCCACTCTGATGCGTGTGTCATGCGATACTTGAACTTCATAAAGGTCTGCAACGCTTGCATCTTTGGGCCACGTCAAAAGCAACACAATGTCATATGTGGCTCCTTTAATGCTTCCACTTCATATATAGTCATGCGTCTACCTTCTTCAAAAATCTTCGAGGATAAAAATTCTTGAAACCACTTCCAACACAAAAACATGGACATACCCATTCCATGTAAAGTGGCTGGAAAAAATGTAGTCTTCTGTAAAGATTGTGCATGCAATGTAGATGAACATATAGATGAAGTGCCAAACCGCTCATCAAACACACGCAAACATTGGAATCAAAACTTGTCTTTCTGATCTAAATCTATCAACTATGGCAAATCACAATGGAAATGCCGATGCTTGATGCTCCATCCTTCTTCTGCTCTTTCGGATATTGTGTCATGCCAAGGAAGAGACATGGAATGTGAATTCCTTGGGTGCAAACATTTTATCTTTTCATGAGTAATCCGCATTCATCTGTGCTCATTCATGAGTGAATCGTGTTCATCGTGCAATATGTCATGCCTATGAAAAGGGATCACATAAGGACGGTGACTAAAATACAGGAAAGCATCATGAATGAAATGCTCAAACAATGCGTGCTAACTAATCATTCAAACACAGAATACTTCCTATGGGGGTTCTTGGGACCTCGAATCAAGAGCCAAGATCAGTTCTTTGTGATCTATTGAATCTACAAAGAAGTTAGCTTCAGTAGACAAAGTATCAACTAAACCATCATCCTTGTGAACAATCACATCATTATCATGCAAATAATCATGCTTGTGAATAATCACATCTTTATCATGCAAATCATCATGCTTGTGAATAATCACATCTTGGTCATGCAAATCATGTGTGTCGTGCTTTGGAGAAGCAAAGATTGATAGAGTCTCCTTCTCCTGATTCTTTTCAATCTGCACGTGCATATTAGAAAAAAGTAGTACCAAGTCTTGCATGTGGTGGGCTCTCTATGCTTCATGCTCTAACCGTCTTTCTTCGCACTTGCAATTGAATTTGACTATTCTTTCTTTGCACCCGCGATTGAATTCGGCTATTCTTTCTTTGCGTTCATAATCCTGTTCTGCTTTTCTTTCTTTGCATTCTAACTTTTTGTCCATCATCATCTTCACCAAAGCCTCCAAAGGATTTGGTACAATCCTTGGCGTAGATGGGGAACAGGGAGGGTCGAAAAAACCTCCTGGTGGGCAAAATTCTTCTTCGCCACTTCCATGCTCACCACCTCCGTGAGAAGTATCCATTCTGCTTTGGGTGATGAACATACACTGAAGTCTTGGGCTCTTAAGTTCATGAGGAACTTGGGTTCTTGTGGGTCTTGGTTCTTGAGGTTCTTCTTTAGCTTGCAATCTGTGTTAGAGAAGGACCTTCTCTTACTCGAGCTCTTCTTTTTCCTGCAGGTGCACCCCTTGGCGGCCTTGCGCTCACACCAAGGTTGCTTTTCCCACCTCACGCCGACTGGATGGCCACTAAGTGCACGGTCCGCTCTCAATGAGTGAAAAGAGAAACAAGGGGAGGCTGGACAAGCCCTTCTTTCTTGGGTTTCATGTCACTCTTCAAAAACACGATTAGGAATTGACACGCCCAAGTGAACTTGGGCTACGTGCGATCGCAACAAGGAAAAAAAAATTATGTGGTTCTTTCCTTGAGTGATACAAAACAGTGCCAAACCTCTGATACCAATGTGAGTGGAGCGGATGGGAATGTTGAAATTTGCTCAAGATGAGTGCTCTGAACTATGCTCAAGGGTTCATTTTACTTACAGAAGGGAGAACCTTTTGTTTTTTTAGTGAGAGAGTGCAAATGATCACAAACAAAGTGGTAAAAAATGTGAATAAAAGTGTTGAGACTGAGAGATAGAGAGAGAAGAATACGACACCAGAATATTGTCAAACCCTCCTCCGAAGTCCCCACTCTCTATGGAAAGAGCGGTCTACTATTGATTGCACAAATCTCTACAATGCAATGGACTTACCAACGATGTCGACAATGATGAGACGGGATGGAATCTGAAAATGCCAAGGGCTAAAATCTACAAATCTTTATTTGTGGAATTTTGACTCTATGTCGATGATGAAGACGATGCTACGATGACGGGCTGAAACACAGATGCTAAAATCCATGAAGAGCGGACTGAATTAAATCCATGCCATGAAGTAGGTTGTCCATGTACAAATAGGGTTAAATGTGCACGTGACAGTTATCAAGAGCTAGGTTTGAAGATGAAGAAGAGATGTTGACCACAAGTGATAATGTTGGCTTGAAGTTCTACACGTCTTCTTATCTACATGCAAATTGTGGTAATATTGCTCATATTTTTGAGGTATTTTCTGAGGAGTTCTATGATAGAGAGTGGATTTTGATCGTTCTCTACCTCAGCACTCTTACTAAGCATGAAGGGTGGACGGATCAAGAGTATAAAAGGATAAAAAAGAAGGCTTACATCTACTTTTAAAGGATGGTCATCTTTGGAAGCAGCCAAAGTGTTCAAGAGGGGTACCGCAACGGGTTGTTTTTGATAATACAACTCAACAACAAGTGATTAAAGAGTTTCATGAAAGCTTATGGACCGGACATAGAGGGGTATGGGCAACTTTTGTCAAAATTAAGGACCACTATTGGTGGAAAGGAATGTACAAAGATGCTGCTCGATTTGTGGAGACATGCTTAGTATGCCAACAATATTCTAATGTATGGCATCGAGAAGGATTACATCCTACTTATTCACTAGCTATGCATTACAAATGGGTACTAGATCTGATTACAATGCTAGTGGATGTTTGGTAGATGAGGTATATTGTTCTTGCTAGAGAAGATCTCACTAATCAGGTGAAGGAAGAGCTTTCCGTACAAAGGCTACAAGTGCTATGTGCAATTTTTTTCTTGAAGATGTAATTTCCAGGTATGGATGTGTTGGTAGAATTACTGCTGATAGAGGAGATCTAGATGCAGATGAAGCTCGGGATTTCTTTGCTCGCTTGGGCATTAAATTGGCTCTCACTACAACATACAATCCAGGGGCTAATGGTAAAAGTGAAAGAGGGCATCCGCCTATTGTTAAAGCTTTAGCAAAGGCATGACAGGGACATATTTTTGATTGGCCTAAACTCCTACCGTTTGCTTTATGGGCTAATCAAACTACACAGTTTTGTTACAGGTTTTATGCCATTTGAGCTAATGTATGGGCAAAAAACCATTATGCCTACATAGGAAACCATAATGCCATGGGAAGAAGGAATGTCTACAGAAGATTTTCTTGCTTTGTGCATTTGCCAACTTGAGAGGCATCAAGAAGATATTGAACAGGCTAAAGTAAAGCTTAAGGAAGCAAGGTTAAAGAATAAAACAACATTTGATGTGGTAAGCATAGACTACAACCTCATGCTATTAAAGATGGGGATTGGGTCCTTGTATATGATAGTATCCTGGAGAACCAATACACGGCTATGGGAGAGATGATTAAATGATGGTTTGGACCATATATAGTACTTCATGTTTACAATAATGCGACCTATAAGTTATGTGGGCTTGATGGTACTGAGCTCAAGGTGCGTGCTTGCAGGAAAAAGAGTTAAGTTGTTTAAGCAAAAAGATGGTGAGATTAAAATTGAAGATTTCAACACAGATCAATCTCCTAAAGATAATGCTATGTATGCATCAGGCAATGAGTCTGATGATGCTCTTGATGATGCTTCTTAAGTGCAGTTGGCACAGACCGAGGTTGTGCAGGTTCAGAGGGGGTGGATGTCGTGCAACTCCGCTTCCATGATGGAAAAAAGAGCAAAGAAATTCAAGCTAAGCTTCTTTGAAGCCTACACATTTGTTGAGCAGTGATCAGGGCTTGTTACATGCCAAGCTTAATGATTAATGTATGTCAGATGCGGCTTAAAAGGTCCAACAGGAGCCTTAATGATGCTAAAAAAGAGTATGCTTGAAGTGAGCATAGATGGGACTTTATGATCTAGAACTGCAATGCTTGAAGTGCTCTACCAGCCTGTCTTTACGGCTCATCGATTGGAGCTACGGTGAAGAAGTTATGACAGTTTGCAGTTTAAGTTGATGCAGATTCATACCAGATTGGGCAAGTGTAGCTGAAGGATCACAGATGAAGCGAACGCATGGGCTTAAAATGCTCACTTTGTGGAGTGGGTCAGTCTTTTCAGATCAGTGATTAGAGTTACAATTACCAAGATATCGCCATATTAAATTTTCCTAAGGGCCAGTTTTGTGCCAGGTCGCCTTGGAAAATGTGCCATCTAGGAATTTATAGCCTCAGTAGGGTTTTTATGCATTCTATGCAGCTTGAGAAGTCTATAGGAATTTATAGCTTGCCAATGAGAGTCCGGAGTTGTAAGATATTAACGTTTGAAGTCGGTGACACAACGACCGATGAGATGAGGTACCAAATGACTTTTGGCAGGTTTGGCAACCTCAATTAGTGGGCCCACAAAGTATGGGATGGTGGATTTACAATTCTTGATGAGTAATCTGTTTGAAATATCGTCTCCTTTAGTGTGAAACCATGTCGAGTCGGAGAAAAAAGTTGTGCTTTGTAGTGCTTGAGCTGGCGGTGCAATGCCCGGGCTAAAGTGTGTCCCCAAAGTGGTGCCCTTTGAGGGCCACCCACCCATGAACCATAAGGTTATTGGCCACCCAATGGAGAAAGATGTGTTGCTTGGCAATGCTTTGGTTGATATGTATGCCAAATGTGGTGTCCCTTGAGGAGAACCGGACGCCCAAAAGGCCTATGGCCGCCCAAAATTAAAGAACCTTAGATAGCCCAAGAAAATTAGGGGTAAGCGGGTGTGACTGGGAAGAAAACAACAACTGAGACATGGCAAGCAGATGATTGCGCAAGGAAAGAAGTATTCACAGCGGCCAACGAAGCTCGGATGAGAGAGTGCAAGAAGCGAGATTTGACGAGCATGCCATTATCGGCGGCTACCACGTCATCAAAAAGTGATTTTTACATTCCCTAGCAACGACGGTGCCGTTGTTGCTAAGGGAGGGGGAGGCTATTAATAGAAGGGTTTTTTTTAGCATGCAAAGGGAAGAGAACATGAGGTCAAGGTTGAGAGGGCAAGGAGGTGACGAGCAGGAGGCTTGAAGGGGAATCTCTCTCTCGCTCTCGTTTGTAAGCTCAACATATCTCTCTCTCGATTTTGAGGACATGAAGGGAGTGTGAGGTGGTGAAGCGGGAGAGCAAGGAAGGGAGCTCTTGGGCAAGAGCAAGGGGAAGCTAGGCTTTCTCTCTCTCGCTCTCAAGCAAGCAAAAGGAGGGTATTATCTCTCTCATTCTTCAACCGATGCAAGAGTAGGAAGAAGGAGACTCGATCTCTCTCGTGCTTAAGCAAGGAAGAAGGGGATATTCTCTCTTTCTCTCTCGGGACTTTGAAGCAAGAGAAGGGTATTGTGGGAGGTTGAGGAGAAAAAAGGGAACTCAATGAGCTGCTAAGGAGCAAAATGATTTTGACAAACTCAAAGAAAAGCTTACCTCCCAACCAGTCCTCATGCTTCCGGATCTCTCAAAGCCATTTGAGGTCCAATGTGATGCTTGTGGTGATTGCCTTGGAGCAGTTTTGCTTCAAGAAGGGCATGCCATAGCATATGAGATTTGAAGGCTCAAATACGGATGAATGGGTCTTGGGCATTTATGAGAAAGATCTTTTAGCTATTCTACATGCCCTAGACACATGGAAGCATTATTTATTGGGACTCCATTTATTCTACGAACCGGCCACCAAAGTCTCAAGTAGTTCATGACGCAAACCAAGCTTTCCAACAAACAAATGATGTGGAAAAATTTTCTTTCACAATTTTATTTCCATATTTCTCACATTTTTGGTAAGCATAATCAAATGGCTGATGCACTTTAAGCGACGACCAAAAGTTAATGCGGTGTCTATAGCTACTCACAATGATCTATCTTCTATGATAGATGAGTATGCTACTGACCCTGACTTTAGAGACATAATGTAAGCCCTTGCTTTGGGGAAGAAAGAGGAACCATTCACCTTGCAGGATGGTTGTCTTCTCCATGGCAATAGGCTATGTGTTACCCACTCCCTTCGTGATGAGAAAGTCATGTATGAATCCCATGCTCCTCCCTATGTGGGGCATAGAGGCATTCAACCTACTCTCCAAGGAGTAGACACGTACTTCTATTGGCCTACCATGAAAGTGGACATACAAGAGTATGGTTCAAAATGTGTAGTATGCCAAAAGACCAAGTATGATAGAGGGAAGCAACCTGGATTACTCCAGGCGCCATTGCCTATCCCAAATTCGCCATGGGAGATTTTATCTTTGGATTACCCAAGTCTATCCATGGAAATACATAAATATATATAGTCGATGGGTTTAGCAAGCAAACACACTCTATTCCTGTCAAAAAGTCCATTAAGTTACACCGAATGTAAACTCTCTTCATATCACAGATTCTCAAACACCATGGATTACCAACATCCATCGTGTCAGATAGAGATCCTAGAATGACCATTAATTTTTGAAAAGGTCTCTTTGAAATCTAGAAACAAGATTGAATTTCTCTTCAGCCTATCACCCACAAACGGATGGCCAAAGTGGGATAGCCAATCTTACGATACTCGATCTACTAAAGACTTATGTTACAGAAGTAGATCATCGCTCACAATGGAAAAAGTACTTACCTCTTATAGAGTATGCCTAGAATAATACGGTACATACTTCTATGGGAAAATCACCTTTTGAAATAATTGAGGGAAGACCTAAAAGTCCCTTGATACTTAAAGTACATGGAAAGATCTTTGTTGTCAATGAGTATAGCCGTGACCTACAAGAATCTTTTCAAAAGATTGAGGAGGCTATATCCATCTCTCAACAAAAGCAAAAAGTTGCTGATGACAAAAGCACAAAAGGGATTTAACGCTCAAAGAAAATGATTGGGTCTTACGAAGGCTCGATTGAGATAAACGACGTGCAAAAATCCTACGGGCCATCAAAAGTATTTTGAGCTTAATACACATAGGTACATTTATCATACCATATTACTTATGAATAAGCTGGTAGATGAAACATAGCATGCACTATGTGCTAGGCGTCAAAACCTCTGTATATTGTCGTGTCTCCATAATAAACGTGTTAATGTAAAGCAATATGCGTGCTCACTTCCTGTTTTTTGAACAACCATAAGAGGAAAGTCACCAACAAAGTAACATATACATATAAGCATATGCATATTTTACATAAGTTTTCTAAGAAGCAAGCATAGTATTAAACAAAAAATGTCTCTAGGAAACCGTTTTGGAAGAGTTTCAATACAATGAATGAAGGGGAAGCCGTCGTTGTAATAAGCTTATATACAAATGGCAACAACAAATGCGGCTCAGGTACAATAATCTGTACTGTTTTGAGTACATACATGTAATAAGTTTCTAGAAGTAGCAATGTCAGATCCCTTGAACAAAAAGTAGCAGAGGTAAGTAAATATATGGCAGGTGGGCTACAGAAACCTCTTGTGAGGATAAACAGATACAAAGTGTACTTACGGTTTTTTTTCAAAATATAGTAATACTACAAAGGAAATGCTGCCAAAATTTTGCAAATTAGGATATAAATACATAACAAACATAAGATAGTAATAATTTGGTTTTTAAAGCACTTAATTAAATTTACCATGGTAGACAAAAAGGTTGAAATGTAAAGAGGGTGTATGACAACCTCCGTAGGATATTTGTCATTATATAAGGACGGGTGTTTTTTGAAAAAAGAAAGATTGTACAAACAAAATGCTGCCGAATTTTTCACAAATTTAATATATTTCTTATTGGAAAGATGAATGTACATACCATAGAGATAGGGGTGCTTTTAAGACAACATTAAGTATAGAATGTAAGAATATTAACCTCATGTATGAAACCATTGTTGACAAACATGGGTACAAGTAGACAGCTAGGATAAGCATCACTCGAGACGTATTTAAGCTACCATAGATTTGGGACAAGCTCATGGCAGCACATAAAGAGAAAAAGAGAACCAAGCCAATAGCAATTAAAGACCCTATCTCCAAGCCGTGTAAACCCATAAAAACTTTCACATACCATAATTGACCATACTTACATAGACGAGCAAAAGAAAACATATGTTATGATTAGGAGTATGGTTGGGGTCCAGGGTGTGACAACAATAACAAGTAGTGGGGATTGCTTGATATACCTGTCTTCCATTTAGTGCAAATTAATTCTAATTAATTGTACTTGAGGTTGGTTGGCCGGTAAAGATCCCCTCATCTGATAGGAGTTCCAGCTTTAACTCTACTTTGTCATGTATCAAGTATCTTGTAATGTACTTTTTATGAAGAAATTATTCTATATTTTGTTCTATACACAATGTGATTCTTCAAGCAGTAATTAAGTCTATCAGTATATGGTTCTGAAAGATGGGATTTTTAAATTCAAACACACACACACACACACACATTGTGTGTTTGAGAGAGAGAGAGAGAGAGAGAGAGAGAGAGAGCATGCATAAACAAAACACACACACACACACACACACATGCATAAAAAAAGAACATACACACACATTGAGAGAGAAAAAGAGAGAGAGAGAGAGAGGAGAAAACAAAGAGAAAGAGAGAGAGAATAAAAAACCAAAGAGAGAGGGGGAGAAGATAAAAGAGAGAGGTAAGGGGAGAAAACAAAGAGAGAAAGAGATTAGGTTAAAATTAAAATTAGATTAGGTTAGATTACATTTAGATTTATGTTTATGTTGAGTTCCAAATTAGGTTAGATTTAGATTTATGCTACATTAGATTTAGGTTAGATTAGATTTAGGTTTATTTAGGTTAGATTAGATTTAGCTTTATTTAGGTTAGATTAGATAAGATTTAGGTTTATTTTGAGTTAGATTTACGTTAGATTAGATTTAGGTTTATTTACGTTAGATTTAGATTTACGTTAGATTAGATTAGATTTAGGTTTATTTTGAGTTTAAGATTAAATCAGATCTAGATTTATGTTCAATGGACTAGCTTTTTTTAGATTTATGTTACATTTTAGTGCATGTCACAATGAAGGTGCGCTTTGTCCAAAGAGCAAACACTAGTTACACAACAATATGTATATTCCCATCAGAATCTGACACTTATTATCTCACACACTAACTATATTTAATTAGCCATGAATCACCACATGTTCAATTACGTTAGATTTTGGATTGAGTTTTTATATTAGAGTCTACCTTTGAGATTACGGTAAAAAAGTTAGATTTAGACGAATGGTGATCCCTCTCTTCCTCTCTACGGATGCGGCCTTAAGCTGGCCAAAATCTTTCAACAGCATGATAGTCAGATTGGAGGCCAACATGTAATGTGCTAAGTAATCCCTCGAACAAATATTTACTGTGATAAGATGTTAAGATGCTGTGAAATGCTACAGCTAGAGAAGAGGCAAAGGGGTTTTGTCCACTACATGCACTATCATGTAGACGTGGGTGTGTAGATTTATTGTACTCACAAATATAGGCATTGAACAATAAAGACAAGATTATAACCCGGTGGTTATGATCTCTGTGCACCTCTAGACCGAGGTGTGCGGGGATTGGACATGACTAGAGAATGTGAGGTAGTTTACAGTGTGAACAAAGAGAGAGAGAGAGAGAGAGAGAGAGAGAGAGAGAGAGAGAGAGAGAGAGAGAGAGAGAGAGAGAAGACGGAGGATGTCAATAGAAGATTAAATTTATGTCTAGGTTATAATGCAATCAATCAAGCATGTTGTGCGACGGACAAGACGCGATTCTTTTCAGCACGCTCACGAATTTAGCGAGTTCGATCCATCTATTATAGATCGAGTTGTTGCCAATTATAACTTGTCGGACTCTGACGTTGGCCAACAAGGAGCAATCTTGCAACCCAATAGACGTGCTCGCAGGCGCTTTGGTTAAGCAGCATATGTGAGGCCACAAGATGTAGGCTCTCACAACTAAGGGGATGATCATGCAGACCACATTTCCAACGAGGCAATGTTTGAGCCCAAGATCGATGAAATGATCGAGACGATCATGGATTCAGAAAGGCTTATCTATGATGATATGAAAAGTGAAGCCGATATGCCATTGTATGATGGAGCACGTGTGTCTAGATTGAAGGCGCTCCTGGTTCTTCTCAACATGCAAACGAAGTTTGGATGGAGTGACATTAGCCTCACAACGTCTTTCAAGTGATCTATTACAATGTGTTTACTTTAATAAAAAACTCTAGATGTATAATGATCTGATAGATTTTTACACAATTATACCGCATTCTTTTCGTTGTGTAGATTGCTCAAAGAGCACATACTGCTAGCTGATAATGTGATGCCAGATTCCAGAGAGGAAGCAAGAAAGATCTTGTGAAACTTGGGGGTGGATTACAATTCAATCCATGCGACATTTTCCTCTGCTTCCTCGCATCAAGCATTTCTTTGAATGTAAGTCCATGGCCGCCCTAGCATCATGGCATGAGGAGAATAAATCTTCAAATGGTGTTCTATGGATTCCTGCAGATTATGCAGCCTAGAAACATATAGATGAAACAAGGTTGGATTTTGCCAAGGAAGCTCGAAATTTGCACCTTGGCTTGGCTATGGATGGCGTAAATCCATTTGGTCAAAGATCAATATCTTACAGTGTATGGACCGTTGTCATTGTCAACTACAGCATTCCCCTGTGGTTGACTAAGAAGAAGGGGCACGTATGGCTAAGATTGATTGTGCTGGGGTGGTATAAAGTTAAGAATATGGATGTGTATCTTCATCTACTATTGGAAGAGCTAGAACAATTGTGGATTGGCATAGAAGTGGTGGATATGAGTTGACACACAGGTCGACGGAATTCTTTGATCAGAGGCATTCTAATGTGGACCATGCATGACTATCCCGGACTAACAGAATGCTCTGGTGAATTACACTTAAACTCAAACACTATAAATCTTGGTTTTTCTCAAGCTTATCTATTATCATGTGTATACATGCATGGCTTCAAACAAGCGGATACAGAGCATGTGTCACATGTGGACCTAGACTGAATGCACTCAGGCGTCCTCATTGAAGAAGCAAATCTATGAAGGACGTCAAGCGTACCTTCTAGAGAATCATGTGTCACATGTGGACCTAGACTGAATGCACGTCAGGCGTCCTCATTGAAGAAGCAAATCTACGAAGGACGTCAAGCGTACCTTCCAGAGAATCATGTGTTACGTGATGGATTTTTGGGAAGAGAGCCACCAAGGATGTCTGCACAAGCATGGTTAGAGCAGAAGGAGATGTGTGATGACGGTTTACCCCCAGGGATGAAGAGACTCTCTCTATGGTACGAGTTACCATATTGGTCTCGATTCATCATCAATCACTTGCTCGATCCAACGCACATATTCAAGAATGTGGGTAATCTGATATGGGACCATCTGACTCGCAAGAAAGACACTTTGGGAGCCAGGGTTGACCTTAGAAATGTGGATCGTATGGAGCAATATTGGCTGCAGACAGCATCCGATGGATCGATAAAACTCCCTAAAGCACCATGCATTTTCACAGGATCCCAAGAACGCAAAGTAAAAGAGACCATTCGATTTGTGTGGACCCACACTGGCATAATGCACTCGCTCCGAACATGTTTTACTAAAGAAGGAAAGCTTACCGGTTTGAAGTCACACGACTGGCATAAAATGTGTCAGGTATGTTCATAGTGGGAATTGTGTAACAAATTCATGTGTGGACTTTAATATCATTGTTGCACGTGTTTTGCAGTTTAATTTACCAGAGGCCATTGAGGGATGTTTGTCTTTTGACGTCCGTAAAACAATCTACAAACTTGCAAAGTTGGTGCAATGGATCTCACAAAAGGAGATCAACGTAGACTCCATACCATTTGCCAAACTAAATGTTGTGGAGGTTGTGTGCATGTTTGAGAAACACTTTCCTACTAACATGCTAACCATTGAGGTGCATCTTCTTGTTCACATAGTTGATGAGGTGGAAATAGATGGCACACTACTTTCCAGATGGATGTTCTTTTTAGAACGTTTCATGAAAACACTCAAGGGATATGTGTGTCAGAAGGCACGTTCGGAGGGTAGCATGGCAGAAGGTTTGCTGGTATGAGAGTCCCTAGTGTACATTGGAGAATGGCTAGACGGATTTGATAAAGCCCGGGACACACTATGGAGAACCATAGATGATGAGCGCATATCTGGGATTGTCATGTGCAATCTCCGTGTTGAGAAGAAGATGATGGAAAATCTAGAGGCTAAAATCAATCGATTTTGCATGCTTCACAATCCAGTGATGCAAAAGTGGATTTCACAATATGAGGATGCAAAGCAAGAGCGACAAAGGGCACGAATTGAGTGGAGACGAGGAAGACAATGATGCACTATCCGACGGGTCTGGAGAGCCTACCAACATACATGAGATTAAGATGGTTGCACAACCAATTGAAAAGCGCACAACAGTGCGGTGAAGAAGTGACTGAGGAGGACTGGGAGTACTCTCGGGGTTGCGCAACCAAGGTAAGTTTGCAATGTACGACTCGTGACTTTCTAGATGTTTGAACGGCCACTCATAATCTTTGTTGGTTGTAGTATAAGTCATACACAGTATCATGCTGTAAAGATCGACATTTTAGGGTGGAACGGATCGACAAAAACCGTTTTACTCAACATTGTGGAATCATGGAAAAATTTGAACAGTCTAGCTGACGACGGTCCTCTGATGCAGATCCTGTGGTGGCGGAACTCACTTACTTCGGCACGCTACAAGAGATTTTGAGGATCAGTTATAGAGTATTTTTTGTTGACTTGTTTGACGTGCAATGGTTCAAGATAATCATGGAGGGTCGCAATGCTACTGTGCGTAGAGGAGAGTCTAGTTTTCTTGAGGTGGATTCAACTAAGAAATGGACTGACCTAAGAGAAACTTTCGTACTACCCGAGCATTGTGAACAAGTAAGTATGTAAATAGTTAACATCCAATTTTAGAAGTTATGTGCTTGGAAGATCTCATGTAATTTATGTGGCTCTGGTAGGTGATATTTCATCCTACAAAGTCTGCATTAAATTGGTGGTACGTCATAGAGGTAGCCCCTCGTAGTGCATAGATATATGAAGGAAACCATATGCCAATCACAACGGCATCAATGAAGGAGATCGAAGAAGATGCTTAGTCAAAAGCCACTGAGGTGCTGCCAGACGAGCATCAAGCTGCTACTCTCTATGGGGTGCATGGAGAGGATCTACAAAATGAAACGGAGGACATCTGTTTAAACGGAGAGCTCTATATAGATATAGGAAGTTATGCTGAGCTTTGCGAGGATGAGAGAGAGACCTCTTAAAGCCATAAATATTGTATTTGAACAATTTTGCTCTATTTTATAATATATATTGTATTCATGTGGCATTTTGTCCATTTTTGTCTATATGCGTCATTGCGTCATTGTATTTAATAGTCTTTGCATCCACTCTAGGTACGTATGCTCTAGGTATGTTCTCACAAGCAGGGATGACGAGCACTGCGCTCCGAGTGCGATGGAGACTGAAGCTGCAATCGTGAAGGTTTGCTCAATATAGATGTTGCTCGTCCCAACGCTAGATCTAGTTGATTGGGTGAAAGAGACACTAAGAAGCACTACTACTGCTTCTCAGCGTCTCTTTCACCCGATCAATTAGATTTAGTGGTGTGGCATGAGCAGACCTTCGTGATGCAGCTTCAGTCTCCATTGCACCCGAAGCGCAGTGCTTTTACAAATTCACAGAAATTCAACGAAATCTCTCTACATAGGAATCCCTCCCCCTTTATGAGTCCTCTCTCTCTCTCTCTCTCTCTCTCTCTCTCTCTCTCTCTCTCTATTTGTCCATGTTTTTTCTTCTCCATTCATTCAATATTAAGATTAAACGTTCGTGTGTTTAATGCTGGTATGGATGATGATGAGTTTCTTTCTTCTTTGTCACCCCAACAGAGACAGTGGTACGTGGAGCGTCATCGCTCTGGAGAACCAACACACGCTCCTACTCCTTTAGCGTCTCCCTTTGTTTCGAAGCATTTAGCACGCTCTGAAGCATCAGTGTCGACAAGACGATCTTCACACTCATCTAGGCACCACGCTCTAGTGGTGGCGGCGGCGGTTGTTGTGGGGATGCTGCCGCCAATGCCTCGACACCACCTCGTGTTTGACGAGGCTCTTTATCCTCCCCTTCTTTGCCCGTCCCCACACCAGCCACGACATCGCCATCTACACCAGGTTTTGTGCGGCTGACGGTCGTTCCTAGCAGCTACACACCACTAGCTACTCCTCCACGAGTCACTCCAGTCGACACTCCTCGCTTCGTGGCCCAGACTCCAGTGGAGACACCTGACATCCGTACCCCCATTGACGTCGCTAGAGACCCCTGTCGGGACACCCAGGTTCACGCGTCACCGACGAGAGGGCTTGCCTTACTCTGTCGACTTCAGTGGCGGAATCATCTTGGATGATGAAGGCAAGAAGGTGATCTCGTGCATGCACGGTCTTTGCTCTCAGGTGTTTAGACACTACATACTAAACACCTGGAGTGAAGTACCAAGTGATTTAAAAGACAGAGTCATCAGCGTGCTGCATGACGAGTTTCTCGTTTCAACACGGGATGATCGCTTCAATGAGGACCCGATGAAGGTTCGAATGCGCGAATACTGCAAGCACAAGCATTCCGAAGTGCAAAAATCAATTAAGCATGGGTGGAACATACCAGATTGGCTGGCCAAAGAAGATTGGAAGAATGCAAAGAAAGCAGCGCGGGAGAATCCCGACAAGTGGAAGCAACAAAAGGAGGCAGCCTAAGCGCGAGTAGAGGCAGGGAGCTCGCACCACTTGGGGAACGACGGGTGGACATCATTTGAGGCCAATTTTGTGAGTGTTTTTGCATTGCTCTTTAGGTTTGATAGTTTAGGGTTTAGGGGTTTTTAAATTCTAACATAATGGATTCTTTGTATGTTTTGACAGTGGTCGATGACAGGACGTGACCCCACTCCGTACGAGCGCGATTATGCAGGCAGGAAGGGCTTAAACGCCCTGATGGACATTCTGAGTTCTTGCGACAGCATGGTTAGTATTAGGGTTTACTCTTTTCTATTTGTTGTATTGTTTTATAAATTATATGTTTATACTTACATAAAGATGTCTTATTGTTTTTTTTGCAGAATCCGACAGATACGCCACTTGGACGCGATGAGATGTCTGATTACACGATGTCAGTCTAGCCGTAGCTAGATAGCATTAGTTTCCTTTTGTCGTAGCATATGTATCATGAGATGACGTTTATACGTCTTTTTGTAATTATTGGAAACCATGTATATTTTTTCAATAATGACAATGGTGTTGTAACTATTACATTTGCAAAGTTTGACAATCAAGTGATTTTGCCTATGATGTGTACAATTGTCATTGATTTAGTTTCATCAATTTACTTTTGTCAATTTTGTATCTTTATTCTGCAATACTATGGATGATGGAGTTAATGGTTATATTGTCTTGTGGGTGACTACTTTGGGTCTATATCTAAGCTTGCACTTTCTTTCAAAGGTGAATCTGGGCTTATCTTGGATTCATTTAGGTTTACTCTATTATTGAAACATTCAATATGGTTGATGGGTGGCAGGGCATTGAATGCCCTGCCACCAAAAAACATTTCTCTCGGGCGTCGCTATAAGCGTCGCTACATGAGGCTCTACAACGTCTCTATGAACGTTACTATAGGTGGCCTGTAAACATTGCTATGATCGTCGCTATAGGAATCACTATATAGAGACATCTATAGTGATGCATATAGCGACGCATATAGTGACGTTCTCTTATCGACGTTGTTAGCGACGGTCTTAGCGACGTCGGGGATTATAAAAAACCAATGTATTTTTGTCGCTAACAGCGTCACAAGTGCACAAAACCTCTTGTAGTGTAGCTATATTATTAGTAAATTATATTAGTAACCAATAGCTGTCAATATCTTGTAATTAGTGGTAAGCTGTCAAATAGATTTCAAATAGCTTGTAATTAGTAGTAAGTTGTATTAGTAACCAATAGCTGTATTAGGGTACAAATATGAGCTATCTATTTGATAGCTATTGGCTACTAATACAGCTTACTGTCCAATTGCCAATAGCTACTTATCACAAGCTTTTAAAAAGCTATTAGATGCAGTTTTAAACCAGCTATTAGTTTGCCAATGGTTTCCATAGGTAGTGGGTGATAGTATCTGCTAGGTTTAGAGAGAGCTACTAGCTGGTAATAGCTACCTGGCTCTTGTTAAATAGCTCCAAAATAGCTGTTAATTGTGTGAGTAAATACTTTCTCATTCTCTAGTGGACAGTATTCCTAGCTATTAGAATTTAATATCTCTCTAATAGGCTGGGTACAAGCTATTACATATCTGCTGGTCTCGAAGCTTTTGACCAGCTATGAGGTAGCTATTGACTTTCGTAGCTGTACAATAGCTATTGATAGTGTGTAGATATACACACTCAATCACCATGTGCAATAGCTAGTGGGTAATAGCTTTTTGCCAATTTTGGAGAGCTATTAGCTAGAAGTAGCCACTTGAAGCTGTTATTAATAGCTGCTTGATAGTGCTTATAACCAGCTATTAGGTAGCTATTGCCTGCCATAACTACTAGGTCAAAGCTATTTGCCTGGTTTTGAGAGCTATCAACTGCTAGTAGCTATCTAGCCAGCTATCAATAGCTGCTTGATAGACATCTTAGAACCATCTATCAGGTAGCTATTGTCTTCCATAGCTATTGGGTTGGGTAATAGCTATTTGGAATGTTTTGAGAGCTATTAGCTGGAAGTAGCTATCTTACCAGCTATTAAGAAGCTATTGTCTTCCACAGCTAGTGGGTAATAGCTATTTGCCAGGTTTTGAGAGCTTTTAGCTATTTTAACCAGCTATTAGGTAGCTATTGTGTAGGTGTTAACCAGCTATTGGGTAGCTATTGTTTTTCATAGCTAGTGGGTGATAGCTACCTATTATGTAGGTATTAACCAGCTATTGGGTAGCTATTGTTTTTAATAGCTAGTGGGTGATAGCTACCTGCTAGGTTTAGAGAGCTAGTGGTTGGTAAAAGCTACTTTATGCTCGTTAAATAGCTCCACATTAGTTTTTGATTGTGTGGTATATACTCTTATTGACTATGTGGCAAGTGTTGCCTAGTTATTTACAACCAATCGTCGCTGCTTAATAGCTTGCAAGCAGACAGGCTATAACTACTTCTCAAAAATCTTTTTACCAGTTATTAATAGATGCCTAACAGATAGCTCTAACCAACTAGTGGGTGATAGCCATTTGCTAGGTTTAGAGATCTAGTAGCAGGCAAATGCTACTTGATGCTTGTTAATCAGCTCCCTAATAGTTGTTGACTGTGTGTGGTAAATCTTTTCTCGTTCACTATGCAGCAAGTGTTTCTAGTTGTTAACAACCAAAAGCTGTCCAATAATTTGTTGAAAAGTTTGACTTTGTTTCCAAAAGGTTGACTTCCTTTTTTAATTGTTTCTTGGCATCATTTTGTAACAAAGCTGATTGTGTTCCAACCACATGTATGTTCACACCAGCAAAGACATCTGGTGGAGATACAATGCAATCAACAAAGACATCTGGTAGAGATACAATGCAGTCAGCAGGATTCACAGTCGGCTCTGATTGTTGGGGAGAATCCCCAGCAAAGTCTTCTTGCAGCCCCTTCAAGAATTCACAGCTGCTAGTAATCGAAAAAAGTAGTACGTGTGACGTTGCTGCGGGCTGCTCCACAAGTCCAAAAGATGGTCTTCAAAGCAAAGGTGAGGTCCGAGAGTTTCTTGCTAAGTTTCAAGTGTGTACCTCTCCAGCCATGCGATGGCTACATGTTGTTGGAAAAATATTACAGAGTTTTAGGTGGTGTATGACAACTGTTAGCCAGTTAATATTATGTTATTAGCCAGCTTATAGATAGCTATTAAGTAGCTTTGAAGGTACTTCTAGTTTAATCACATCTTCCGTTGCAGCTCCAGGGATCTCATAGACAACTGATGATGTTCCAGAGGCAACAGTTGGAGACATAGAGGACAAGGTAAAACAGGGAAAGCTTGCAAGAGGTGGCAAGCATGGGCAAAGTATGTCTAGAAGGTTGACAAGAAGATCTATAATTGCACACGGAGCTGGCAATGAAGATACAAATAGAGATACATTGATGCAAAAAGGTATGCCTTAGTAAATTTAGTGTCAGCCCACTTACACGTGGTTATGTTTTTTTGTCTTTTTGGATCACTTACTGATGGCATAGCAACATGGAGAATCTCCTGTCAATAAAGATTGTGGAGACACTCTGGAGAACATGTTGGCAGAAGCTAAAAGAAAGAGGCAAGGGTCAGCAAAGCCACCATCCAAGGGGATGAAGAAAACTCTGTTCAGCAAAACTCCTCGAGATGTTAGGAGTGGCGGTGAAATTCCTTGCCCAGATGTTGAAATAGAAAGGCATGCAAAGGATGCTAGAGAAGACCCTACTCTGCCTCGAGTAATTGACCTAACAATGGTTGGTGCTAAAGGCCCTGCTCCTGATACTGTTGTTGATGCAAGCCTAAACAGTGAAGTCCTTGTTCATCATGTGAGCATTGATGGTACCGTGCCTGCTCCTGATACAATTGCTGATGCAAGCCTAAACAGTGAAGTCCTTGCTCATCATGTGAGCGTTGATGGTAGTGTTGATGGCAGTGTGCCTGCTCCACAGCAAGTTCATCAAGCAAGCCCTTTGGCTGATCACCCTAATACCACCAGCCAAGATCATGGTGCTGTTCTATTGTCCCCTGATGCATCTTTGTAAACTTTTCTGTTTCAAGGACATATTATGAATGCTATTCCAAGCTGTTTTTACAAATATTTTGTTGTTTTTCCTTGCAATTAGTCAACTTATGTTGACAATCTTGTGTATGTAGTAATTCATAAGGAATTAATCTTTTTTGGTTCACTATGTAGCAAGTATTTCTAGTTGCTAACAACCAAAAGTTGTCCAATAATTTGTTGAAAAGTTCAACTTTGTTTCCAAAAGGTTGACTTCCTTTTTTAATTGCTGCTTGACATCTTTTTGTAACAACAGCTGATTGTGTTCCAACCACATGTATGTTCACACCAGCAAAGACATCTGGTGGAGATACAATGCAGTCAACAGGATTCACAGTCGGCTCTGATTGTTGGGGAGAATCCCCAGCAAAGTCTCCTTGCAGCCCCTTCAAGAATTCACAGCTACCAGTAATCGGAAAAAGTAGTACTTGTGACGTTGCTGCGGGCTGCTCCACAAGTCCAAAAGATGGTCTTCAAAGCAAAGGTGAGGTCCAAGAGTTTCTTGCTAAGTTTGAAGTTGTGTACCTCTCCAGCCATGCTATGGCTACATGTTGTTGGCAAAGTATTACAGAGTTTTAGGTGGTGTATGACAACTGTTAGCCAGTTAATATTATGTTATTAGCCTGCTTCTAGATAGCTATTAAGTAGCTTTGAAGGTACTTCTAGTTTAATCACATCTTCCATTGCAGCTCCAGGGATCTCATAGACACCTGATGATGTTCCAGAGGCGACAATTGGAGACATAGAGGACAAGGTAAAATAGGGAAAGCTTGCAAGAGGTGGCAAGCATGGGCAAAGTATGTCTAGGAGGTTGACAAGAGTGTCGGCAATTGCAACGGAGTTGACGATGAAGATACAAATAGCGATAGATTGATGAAGAAAGGTATGCCTTAGTAAATTTAGTGTCAACCCACTTACACATGGTTGAGTTTTTTTGTCTTTTCGGAGCACTTACTGATGGCATAGCAACATGCAGAATATCCTATCAATAAAGATTGTGGAGATACTCTCGAGAACATGTTGGCCGAAGCTAAAAGAAAGAGGCAAGGGTCAGCAAAGCAAAAAACTCTGTTCAACAAAACTTCTCCAGATGTTAGGAGTGGTGGTGAAATTCCTCGCCCAGATGTTGAAATAGAAAGGCATGCAAAGGATGCTGGCAAAGACCCAATTCTACCTCTGGTAATTGACCTAACAATGGTTGGTGCTAAAGGCCCTGCTCCTGATACAGTTGCTAATGCAAGCCTAAACAGTGAAGTCCCTGTTCATCGTGTGAGCAATGATGGTACCGTGCCTGCTCCTAATACAGTTGTTGATGCAAGCCTAAACAGTGAAGTCCCTGCTCATCGTGTGAGCGTTGATGGTAGTGTTGATGGCAGTGTGCTTGCTCCACAACAAGTTCATCAAGCAAGCCCTTTGGATGATCACCCTAATACCACCAGCCAAGATCATGGTGCTAGTTTATTGTCCCCTGATGCATCTTTGTAAACTTTTTTGTTTCAAGGACATAATATGAAAGCTATTCCAAGCTGTTTTTGCAAATATTTTGTTGCTTTTCCTCGCAATTAGTCAGCTTATGTAGACAATCCTCTGTATGCAGTAATTCATAAGGAATTAATGTTGATGCTAGTAGTATGTCCACCGTCAGAAACGAAGCCCAAGTCAAGGCCAAAAAAACTTGTGATAGATCACCCGTTTAAAAGGTGGAGACCGTACATGGCACTCAAGCGGATGTACCACATCAGGTTGGCACATGTGTATGCATCCAGCTCATGTTCATGGGCTTTCCCAAATTGCAACGATCCGAGCAGGATGCTTGCTTCAGTTGAGGAGGATTATCATGTTGTCTCAGAAAGTGTGCAGAATGATCCTCGGGCTCTTATTTTGGATATGAATGGTCTTTTGATTCATAAAGTGGATCTGGAAGAAGTTATGTTTTTCCCTACATGGAATCTACAATATGACCAAGTGCTAGAGGAGAGGCCAAGAAGGATATACTTCCTTGTGCGGCCCGATGAAAGGCAGTTCTTATTGTGGGCAACAACTCATTTCAATGTCTTCCTTTGGAGCTCAGCCATGGAACATAATGTTGTAAAGCGTTTCCATGATTGCTTTCCAGGTTTATGAGGACTCATAGCAGGGTTCATTGCACATACTTCCTGGATGTGCTTCATAATCACAAAATCAAGGGCAAAAAACCCATTTTCTTCAAGCACCTCAATGGTTTCTGGAACAGGTGTAATGGTCAGTTTGGTCCACACAATACGCTACTGGTTGATGACAGTTTGTACAAGTGTATATTTAATTTTTCTAGTAGTTGCTGCATTGTGCCAACGTTTGGCTTGCCTAACGATACAACGCGAAGGCCATTCCTTACACATAAGCTTGCCCCATGGTTGTACAAGTACCTGAAGGCAGTGGATATAATGCAGTTTGTTATCGGAGGAGGAGATGTGTTTGGCACCCGGGGCAGTGAAGAGGACTTGATTGTTAAGGATCTTATAGAGTTGCATGGAGAGAGAAGCCTAGAGTGCTGCCATCGTGTTAGATGGGGCAAAATTGAAAAGAAGATCTCTGAGGAGATTCAGCGGGAGGCATCTGACAAAGTGGGGGATTTCCCATAGCAAAAGGAGGCCTACAAGGTGGTGTGGGATACGGTTTTTCGTAAACGGCCTGGACAGGCACACTTGGGCACATTGGTGGATTGCCTCTGATGTTTGGACAGCTTGCTTTTTGTAATAGCTAGTGGATGTAGCTTCTGTGCAGATTTAGAGAATCCCCTCTGATCATCCTATTTGTAACACCATATGTTTTGATGGTTCTTGCTCATTGCAAAAATCTGTAATATAATTCACCGCTCAAAGCGACCATGTACTGTTTTTTTCTTGAGAAGGTTATTAAGTTCCACTCTTATGTTGAGTACATTATACAAAATCTGGCTTTCACTACATTGCACTATTTACTTTCGTGCGAAGATTATTAAGTTCCGGTCTTAAGTTCGAGTACACAAACATCATCTGTTTAGGATTTGCTCAATTTCCATGTTTTGGTTCCATGAGAGTTGTATTGATAGAAATAGGACAAATTACATGTAGATTTGGCAGCGAATATAAAAAATTGTACCTATTAACTCTGCGTAACCGACTAGAAACGCATGTAGACCATATGAATAGAATGACAAGACTTGTTTGCTCATATAAAAACCAAACAATTAAAATTACATCTCCCATGGCATGCTGTTGTACACAGATTCTGCTACAGCCGGAAGTGTCGCGGGCCCTGCAAAATAGCAAAAACAATATACTACAAGCCATGAAACGAACAAATCTGCATACCTCAAATCACACAACGCATAATCCAAGTTGTACACGAGCAGAGAGAGAAAGAGAGCGTGATAGAACGAGAGAGCACGTGCAGGCGCACCTCCTAGAGCGGAGTGCTAGAGGAGAGAAGAAGTACACAGACACTGGGTGCAATCTCCCCCCGTGCAAGAGTGACCATTTCCCTCTTGCACGTATTTAATTTATAGATTCTTGAATGGTCAAAGTGAGTACAAACTGGCCGGCCGGTCATAAATGGCCAAAGCTCATAAAAGAGCACTTGAATAATAACATGGACATATAATATCCTTTTGCAATAGCCTAGCTCGCTCAAGACTTTTCCACCTGTCAGCTGCAATAAATAGTAAAATGTCAATTCCATAACATACCTCTCCGTTGGAAAGCAATTGTCCTCAGTTGCGAAGATGAAAATCTACAAACAATACTTGTCAAAAACAGTGATTAGTATGTTGTATCAAAAACATCACATTATAAAAGAAAAATTTATGAAACTAAACACCGTTAGCTTATGCCTGCCGTCATCCATATACTACCTTTTCTAGTATCCCATACCACTAGAATAAGCAGTATATGTCACACCCTAATGAATCAGGATATCATTGGTCACACTCATCATTAATCTCATAATGTCAAGTCTCATCACATAAACACTGCCGTGATAAAGTAATCATCAGATACCAAATCCTAATCCAATTCCAATTCCACAATATAAGTCCAAATCCAAATCACTGTCATTCTGTACCCGGGTAACAAAATCATACCAGTTACAGTGGTGGCCAGCCACTGCAGCATGATTTTGTGATTGGTGTTGCCTCATCCGGCGAGTCTACACCAATAAAGCGTGCTGCCAAAATCGGCGAATCTGCACTAATGCTGCCTAAATCGGCGGATCTGCATTGGATATTGTTTAAAAATAATAAATCTGAAGTTTATCAATGTGCTGCCTAAATCGGCGGATCTGCACCAAGATGAGTATTTACACACTGCCTAAATCGGCGAATCTGTGTGTTAGTGACCAATGGACTAGGCTAAACATAAAAAAAGATAAAACAATTTCTACCCGTGTCACACCACATTGGAGTATAGTTGAGTAGCAGAGTACTTACAAATTTTTGTTCACTAACTCAAAACACCTCAACTCATATGAGTAGCTGCATAGCTTAATGCAAAATCCTCTCAATAGAATTTACATGCAGTGCAAGCACAAGCCAGAACTTTAGGGATTCTTAATTTCATATGCCATAAGAAAAAGTAAACAAGTAAAAGCCTTTGCTTTCAAATTGTCCAATGGTATTATCCCTACTGCAAACTTCTTGACGTTGTGTCCATAAATATATGCACCAACAAAATAAACTTCCAAGCAAGTAGAGAAAGTGAATATTATTGTAGGAGTATACTAAGGGATGTCATTGCAGTATAGGCAGACAAGATATGTTGCGTAATTGATGAGATCTTAAGAATATGATAGCCGTAGATATATATAGGAATGGATTCATTAAGGAGAATTAAAATACCGTGGAAAACAACGATAAATTACGTACTTGGAGGTATTTTGCAGAAGTGACTAGTATCCATATCGGCACATGCTAAACAATTTCTTGAAAACAAAGGTCAACAGCTAAATTCGTCATTTGAGTAATGTTATGCTAGTTAGAACAAACCAAAGTTCAAGTCGTATAGATGGGTGTCAGATATCGGTGATGTGGACTGTATATGTGAGTAAGTATTTAAACCATTGATTGTTGTCGCAAGAAAATTCGAAGCCAGTAAAATTTCACCAGTGTTATTAAAGTAGTTAAAGTAGCAAAACATCGGCTAGATTCCATGCTTTCCTTCACGTAAATCGGCAAAGTTTTACAAGTTTTAGTGTGAATACCTGAAAATCTTTGAGTTTTGACCTAAAAATAAAAAAGCTTTAGGTGTGCCCTTATTGTCTTTAGTTAGAAAAATTGTTTTTGGCAAGCCCTAGCTCGATCAACAAACATTGCTATGAGTACTTTGATCCAAAGAGAATTTCTCGTGAAAAATTTCGTAGGAACTACCTTCGATGGTCATCTTTGAATGGATACAACAAACACTGAAATACCAACAGACATAGTAGCGCTTATCTTAAATATAGACACACAAATCTCAACCCCCCCCCCCCCCCCCCCCCCCCCCCCCCCCCCAAAAAAAAAAAGGCACAAACCGGCAAGGTTGAAAACTGCCTTCCCACCTGGGAGAAGTGTGTCTCAACTTATAATCATGCTCCTTGAAAATTCAATAATGCCCGTTACGAGCAGGAGGAAAAAGAATCATTCTGCTTGAAATGGAAGAGAAATAGTGTAAAAAGAAGAAAAATGCAAGTCATTCTTCTAAACTTTCCTCTTTCTTTGTATGGTTAGGAAAATGATTTGTCTTGAACACAACTTCCCACCACAAGCATTGCAATGGTCGCTCTACAAAGCGTCGCCCATGTCTACTGCTGCAAAAAGTAGGATTGGGAAGGGGGAAAGAGAGAGAGAGTGAAATGAAATGAAATGTTATATTATTGGTCTTCAAAGGTCATGGGATCAAACTGATATAATCCTTGATCCTTGCGGATCAAATGCAATGTCTGGGCACAAAATGAAATGAAGTGAAATACTTAAAAATAAGGCTAAAACTGAAAAAAAAGCCTAAAAGCGTTTATTGAAATCAACGTCGTCATCGTCAAGTTTGTAGTCCGAGAAAGGATTGTAGCAGTCGCTAAGGAGCTTCGACCAGAAGGAGGAGCTCGCCAGCAGCTTAGCAGGAGGGAATGCAAAGGGTTGGGGATCCGCCAACGGTGGTCACCACGAGAAGAGAAGTGCCGCAAAAAAAAAGGGGAGGCTACAAAGTCTGGCTCCAGATTAGTGTGAGGCTTCTTGATCGCAAAGGAG
Source organism: Adiantum capillus-veneris (assembly GCF_014529385.1). Classification (NCBI taxonomy): domain Eukaryota; kingdom Viridiplantae; phylum Streptophyta; class Polypodiopsida; order Polypodiales; family Pteridaceae; genus Adiantum; species Adiantum capillus-veneris. The sequence goes on from NC_140952.1 coordinate 111,094,907, forward strand.
GGCCAAAAATGGCATGCACGGCTGTTGGTTGCAGGATGCTTTCGCCAATCGCAGCCGATCGAGAGAACTTTTCACCATGGGGATGGATTGGACCTGGCCGTATAGAAGAGATGGTTGTTGGCACAGAATTAAACTCTGCTGATGCGAGTGCTCCACAATTCGGACGCAGCAAAGCACTCGCATCCTACTGCAGCCTTGAGTAATCGAATTCAGGGAAGAGAGAGAGAGAGAGAGAGAGAGAGAGAGAGAGGTTGAGAGGGGTTAGATGGCGACTATTGAGCCTGATCTTGGCAGCTAATGAGCCTTACAGAGAGTTGGGAGGGAGAGAAGGACAGATAGGTAGAGAGAGAGAGAGTGTGTATTGGAGAGACGTGGTGGATCAAGCACGCGGGCTCCAGTCTATTACAGCGAGCCATGCAGCACTGGAGTAGTGGCTAACGACGAAGAGGCCAGTGGGTGTTGAACGGAGGCATGCATAGTGTGACGTAGGAGTGCCTGGCGGTTGTAGTGAGTGAGAGAGAGAGGGAGAGAGAGAGAGAGTTGGTTGGTGGTTGCAAGTGATCAGCTGCATGGGTAGGTGCCGTTTGGTGGTAGGAAGGAGTTGCACAGAACGGAGGAGGCTAGGCTATAGGTTGTTGACCATTAGAAGAGTTAAGTACCTCTCTGTGAAATTATGAAATGTGACGTGGGCTGCATGGTGGACGCCACTGAAGAGAGAGATGGCCGCCCCTTAGTTGGTGAAGTTGTGGACCACTGAAAAATGGCGGCTGCAGGTGATGGGGTGGTAATTGGTAAAGGGGTGTCGCAGACAACACCCAACCACAATATGGTTGGAAACTGAGAGACTAGAGAGAGAGAGAGAGGGAGAGAGAGAGGGAGAGAGAGAGAGAGAGAGTTCAGATCGGGTGGAGGTGGTTCGGCTGGTGCAGACGATCAGGGAGAGAGAGAAAGAAAAGGCTCAGCACTGCATGGATGGCTATTGGGAAGGGAGTTTGACCGCTTACTTTTGCATGGAATTCAAAGGTAGTGGGGTTGGATTTGTCCGCAGCCACTATTATCACTAGTGGCACTAGCGTGGCCACGAGAGGGGGGCATGAGGGGATGGGTTGGATGGTGGGTGCCACTATTGCTGCCGACATGCAAGGTGAATGGGGACAATCCTTCCCCTACGGTTCAAGTAGAGCATGTGTTTTTGTTTGATTGGGATGACGAGACACATCTGCAAGTTGATGGCAACACAACATGACAAGAACGCAGGGATAACTAAACTGCACGTTGTAACATAGGCGCATGGTGTTGCCGCATCATGGGATCTCCATCACTTGCACCGAGAGAGGGTATTGCCAGCCGGATGGGGTCGCGTAGGACATTGGCCATGGTCCTCATGATGGGGTCGCGTAGGAAGTCGGCCATGGACTTACAGCATAAGGGATGGAAGCTAGGTACTCCTCAATGATGGCAATAACGGATCAGCAAATTTCCCTGCTTGTCGATTGAGATCCACAACCTCTTTTCCCTTACTTAAACCAAATCCTTTGGTTGTGGTAGCCAGCAAATGTGTTGTCACCTTCCTTTTAAAAATCTTGGAGTCTTGGGGTGGATTCCTATGGCGAGGAAAAAGAAATCTTCCTCCACGTTTCCTTGTTCAGTAGACTTGTCATTAACAGACTCAAAATATTTCTACTTTATTGAATCTACTCTACTAATTCTTCTTCTTGATGCTTGAGAGTGGTCGCATGCGACTTAGTTGACTAATCAATACTCTAAAAAGTCATCGTGATTTAGCTCTTAGATAAAGTGGCCTTCTTTATAATCTCTAATCATGGTAAATTTCTTTAAACAAATCACATAATGAGCAAATTGATAACATGGAATTTGAGAGATAAACACACTTAGCACTTGAATAATAACATATACATATAATATCCTTTTGCAATAGCCTAGCTTGGTCAAGACTTTTCCACCTGTCAACTGCAATAAATAGTAAAATGTCAATTCCATAACAGATTCAAAGACCTCCGGTAAGATCGTATACAATCCCCTAGCACCCTGGACTACTTTCAGTGGGATTTTTATACACCTGACAAGATGGAAGTACATGAAGACTGTGTTTCTGCCCAAAAGCTTGTAACAATAATCGTCGACCTGCTTATAATAGAGGCCTTTCAAAATGTGCGACCCTGCTTCAAACACACTTCCCCAACTGTCGACGTCGTGTGCTTTGAGATTCTCCAATGTGCTTGTGCACTTGATCAAGTAAAAGTCAACACCTTCTTCGTTCCCCTCCTCGGCATTGACAACAAAGTTTTCACCTATCTGAATCGCATCATTCAATGCTTCATAGTGCCCTTCATAGATAGGATCCTTAGATTCGTCATCACTTTTTCCACCATCACTATGAGCGATTTTGTGGAAACTCCAGCTAGACATGTGTGTTTTGTTGCTGCAATTCTTCCACTGGTTGTGCATGCATGCACTACAATAGCAAGATAGCTACATGTGTGCGATGGAGGAGCCATCTTGTTTTGAGTAGCCCCGAACAAAATGTATGGAGCGTGCATTAGGGATAGCTTCACAATCCCATCTGTTCTCCCGAGACACTTCTCCAAGCTTGATCTCCCAAAACACACGCTCTACCTGCCCATGCTTTGAAGGGCAGTGAGCAATGGACCCATTCGACAAAGGCTGGCAAAGAAATTGCACAACATCAGCTGCACATTTGAGCGTAGCTCCATTGCTCTTCAACTGCTCGTGTGTAAGTGCCCTTTTCACAACTTCTCCTGCCCCATCATGTTCTCCTTTCCCATGGACACTTCCAAAGAAGTTCTACACCATCACTTTCCCTCTCAAAGCAGCATATATACCAACAAAATAGAAAGGCCTTTTTGCCTTGAATTGCGATGCTGCCCCATCTGACCAAACCCAGTGCTGGCTAACATCCAAGCTCTATCTTTTATCCATTGCCAATGTAGCATAAAACAGTGTTGGACAAACACAGTGTCGTGATTTTTATCATCAGAAATGAAAAATTGCAAAGTCTTTTTTATCTCAGATCCAACACGATAGTAGGTAATGTGTACAAAAATGGTGACCTCAATGGAATACCATGCATCGAATGGATCTCATTCTGCTCCTTGAATGAATAATTCTCAGCAAAATCCACCACAGATACAACAACATCTTTAGGAAAATGCGTGATGCACTCTTTAAACTGTTCAGCCTGCCATCGATACATGAAGTCATGTTTGATGAAAAATTGGAGATCTTTTTTGAATACCTATAGCAAATCAGCAGTGATCATCTCCTCGCATATAAGTTCCTTCCTTTTCTTCTTCTTTCCACCTTCACATTTGTCTGTTTCCACATCCTTAAATACTTTGACTTTGATGGTTCTTGCATCCTTTAGCAGCTTCTATGGACAACATACAAATTTCTCTGCCCCACATTTTGTACATTGACCCATGTGGCATTTTAGACCATGGTAGGTAGACCCAACTTGCTTGGGACACAATAGAGAATCTATAAGCTTTGAAATGCTCTTCACACTGTACTTTGTAGCAACACATGTTCCTGCAAGTGATGAATCATTGCACACAGCGCATGCACATTTGCACAACCCACCATGCATTCCAAATGCTTGACTACGCAAATGATTCACAGCCTCCTTCAAATATAAATATTTCACATGGTAAATACAACAACATGTCAGCCTATCCTTTAGCTTTCACACAAAGTAGGGATTCTTTGATTCAAAAGCACGAAGCTGGATTGCTACATCCGGATTGGCATCCTTGAAACGTTGGTAGAGCTCAGCCTGCATTCCACAACAAGAAAGTTTGAATGACGAATAAATCATGTGTCAAAGCTACCCATTACCTGTCAATAGCTATCAATAGTAAGCTGTAGCTATTAATAGCTATCAAAAGCTATGAAATAAAAATCACTAGCTATAAATATCTAGAAAAAAGCTATCATTATCTGTCAAATACCCATAAAGTAGAAATCACTAGCTATAAATAGCTATCAAACATCTACTAGTAGCTTTCGTATACAATCACTAACTATAAATTACCTTTCACCTAAAGCAAACACCTGATCATTCACTATCAATAGCTATTGCTATCAATAGCTATTGCTATCAATAGCTATTAGAGAGCTACCAATAGCTATCAAATGGCAGTTATCAAAATCAATAGCTATAACTAGCTATGAAATATCTAAGAACCACTATCAATAGTTGAGAGGTAGCTAACATCAGCTATAAACAGCTATTAAAGATCTATCAATAGCTATCAAAGAGCTACCAATAGAAACCACATAGCAATCACTAAACACTAGCTATGAAAAGCTATATAGTTATCAAAGAGCTATTATTAGCTATCGACTAGCAATCACTAGCGATAAAGTATCCTTGGCTATGAAATAGCAAACACTAGCTATGAGATATCTATCAAAAAGCTATCAATAGCTATAAAACAAGCACTATCTATGAATAGCTGCCAATAGCTAGCTATCAATAGCTATCCAATAGCAGTCAATAGCTATGTTACAACCACTAGCTGGGAAAAGCTATCAAATAGCAGTTACCAAAGAGCTACCAAAGAGCTATGAATAGCTATCAAATAGTAGTTATGAACATCAATAGCTATCTCACAGCAATTACTATCTATAAAATAGCTATCGAATAGTAAACACTAGCTATGAAATAGCTATCATTAGCTATTATAGTTATCAAAGAGCTGTTCTAGTAGCTATCGTGTAGCAATCACTAGCTATGGAATAGCTTTGGCTATGAAATAGCAATAAAAACTAGCTATGAGATATCTATCAAATAGCTATCAATAGCTATGAAACAAGAAGCACTAACGAACAGCTATCAAACAACAATCACTAGCTATGAAATAGATTTAACTAAAGAAAATACTTGATTATTAGCTATTGATAGCGATCACTAGCTATAAAATGGCAATCATCGGCTATGAAATATCTATTATTTAGCTATCAAATACCAATAAATGGCTATAAAATAGCAATTGCTAGCTATGAATAGCTATCAGTAGCTATCAAAGAGCTACCAATAGCTATCAAATAGCAATTACTACATATAAAATATCTTTCAAATAGCAAACACTAGCTATGAAATAGCAATCACTAGCCATGAATAGCTATCAAATAGCTCTGACTAGCTATAAAATACCTCATCCTAAAGAAAATACTTGATTATTAGCTATCAATAGTCATCACTAGCTATAGAATGTCATTGACTAGCTATAAAATATCTATTGATTATCTATTTTGGCTATGAAATAGCAATCACAAGCCATGAACAACTATCAATTGCTATCAAAGAGCTATCAAGATATATTTTATAGAAATCACTAGCTATAAAATAGTTTCACCTAAGGAAAATACCTGATCAATAGCTATTACACAACTGCTAATAACAGAAAAGTTATTAGTATCTATCACTATCAACAAGTAGGTAATTACAAAAATAGTAATTATTGGCTATCAATATCAATACCAATCACATAGCCTGGCAGAAGTTATGTAACAACACATAGCTACCGGTCAAACTTTGACGGCTATCAACTGGCCAATATAGTGAACAACTACGACATATATTTGACTAGTTCTAAGATGGTACAACATAGCTAGTGGGTGGCTATGAAGTAAACTGCATTTGATAGCTATTAGTGTGGCAAGAGTTATCTATAAAACACGGATAGCTACCAGCCAAAATTTGATAGCTATTAACTAGCCATTGCCAAAGAATAACTATAACGAACAACCATGAAACACATAATTGGCAGTAAAACAGATAGATAATGGTCAATAATTGGCAGCTAAACCCTGGCAATAGTTATGTAAGTAATCAAATAGCTGTGCAGTCAAAAAGCTTCTACCCGGCAAGAGTATCTAACAAATACAAAAAGCCACTACATAGCATACACTTTCTTCCATACCTGTGATACTTCCAATAAATGGATGGGATGTTCGATATACTCCTTCCGACCAATTCTCTTTCGACATATGTCTTTTTTGTTGGGGGATACACGGGTCTCAAGCATCCAAAAGTTGACTATTAGCTCCTTTACCTCTTCAGGTATGCGACTTTTTTGAAGACTCCGATGACATGTGGCAAAGGACAAAGTGGTCTTCTTAGTTTGTTGGAGTAGCCGATTCTTGGGTCCATACAAGTTCTTTCTATGAATAGAAAGCATCTTGGAGACAACATTAACATTAAGACCTTGTGCCTCCTCTGAGTTTTTTGAGTTCAGAAGCATCATCATGGTAGACCTCTTGAGGAACATCTCATCTTCAATTTGTGGCCTCTTCAAGTCTTGAATTGTATTCCGAATATTTCCTATTAGTGTATCTGCAAAATAGGCTGTTGATGCTTTGTGATTCTGGATATCTTTCAGTGAAGGGTGCTGAATCATCCATTGAAGATGTCTTTCTTGGTGTCCATGTCCATTTCACTTGTGCTTTGAAGTACATATCGTGCAATCCCTTTCACTATCTTTGATCTTTTTTCATTCTCGACGATTTCTGCACAGCCCTGTGCCTTTGTTAAGTCTTCTATTCCTTCGGATGCTTCATTCCCTTCTCTTTCAACAACCAAACCTACATCTACTCTTCTCTTCAATCGGTCTCTTTGTTGTCTCTTGCGGAAAGCTTCATATTCCCTGATCACCATTGCCTGCTTCAAGTCCTGGAATGAACCAACCATAAAAAACATAACACAGTGACTTATTTACAATCATTAGCTAAGCTACAAGGAGCTTTAGATAGTGTAGTCATAATCAAAAAGAGACTTTAGGGCAACAGCCCACCAAGGCATCTTCAGATTCACGGAAAAAAGTGCTGCAAAAGCAAGTAGGAACCCAAAAAATGTTCAGATGAAATAATGAGCTATCATGACATAAACAACAGGTATTGCTAGGATCAAATCGTCATGGGGAATGCAAGCAATGGGAACCCCAGACAGAGAAACTGACATCTAAAGGATTCTCACTTCTATAGCTATTTGTGTCATTTCATTGTGTTGATGTCATGAATGCTGCTCTAGACCATCATGTGGTGTTCTATGCTTACTATCTACATTGAGTGCCTCCTTCCCAGCAATACAATATAATGTAGCAATCGTAGATAAATTAAAGACAATCATAATATCCTTGGTCATGTAGATAATAACCACAATCGTGTGACTAACCATATGTACATACCTCCCCAGATTTTACAATACAAGGCAACAACTGTGAATAAATTAGAGACTACAGATCATGTGACTGACCATATGTACATATCTCCTCGAATTCTGCCCTCACTCCCACCCCAAACATAACAAGTGCATTTAAAACAAGCCTGCCCAAACCACATCAGTTAAAAAGAGAGGGAGAGAAACAGATATAATGGCAAGGCACCTGCTCCTTATCCTCCCCTTCCAAAGATGCAAGTTCCACCATGAGTTCTACTCACCTACAAAGCAGAAGAAAGACGCTTGGAGAGAGAGTGAGAGAGCAATACAGAAAGAGTTGCACAGAGAGAGAGAGAGAGAGAGAGAGAGAGAGAGAGAGAGAGAGAGAGAGAGAGAGAGAGAGAGAGAGAGCAATACACAAAGCTGTAGACACACACACACACACACATACACACACACACACACACACACACACACACACACACACACACACACACACACACACAGAGAGAGAGAGAGAGAGAGAGAGAGAGAGAGAGAGAGCAATGTTCCATAGCTACGAGAACACAGACGCTGCAGAGTGCGGGATGGTCGTTACGTCACCACGTTCAAAAAATTCACTTGCCATAATGAAATTGTACTTTGTGAGTCTGACCACGTTTTAAAAAATAGTAGTCCCAAAAAATAGATTTTAATGTTTTAAAGGAAGAGAATTACTAGCTTCCTCACTCTCCTAAAAGTGATGTCTCGGACATAGCTATTGTGTCCACCCACTCATGCTTCCACCCCCCTCTCCTTCTCCAAGCAAGTAGAGATGTTGAGAGCCTACACCAACACTCTTGGCTATGGAATGCAAATCCAACCAAGAGCCATGCTTCAATGCCTAAGCTTGCCATCTTCTCCATCTTCATTACTATGCTATTATGTATGCTAGCAAGAAGAGTGATGATAAGTGAGGAACTAATTCTTTCTCCTATGAAATGTTTCTTCTTCCTCTTCCCTACCCTCATTCCTTGCTAGCTCTCTCCACCTTCGAAGGTGTTTGAGGTCTTGGGACTCAGGCTTGGGATAGTTAATGCTTTCCACAAAGTTTATGTTATGCTCATGATGCATGAAGCTTTCCATCTTCATTGCATCACTTAGGTCACAAGGAACACAAAGATTGTACTATAACAAGTCTCTCTTGATGAGAGAAACTATAATACAAATGCCTATTGGAGGGGGGACCAACTCTACATAAATCCGGTCCTCAACTGTTGTCATGTTCTCTAAACTCTCTCTCTTGCAAAAGTATTGTTCATGCCAAGTTAACTAAATGTTATGTTTATGTTGCTACCGTCAATTAAGTTCACCCGCTATGCTCTCAAAGTAGTTTTCCAAAAGTACTTTCTCTAATTTTTGCTACTCTCAAAGTCAATAGGCCATTTCCATTACATGGTAAGTGAGGTTTCATACTTGAAGAAGAGTTTGGTATGAGAGGTTTCTCTTAGTGAGTTTTCATTGGCTGGGATATGCCAAACAGGGTGAGAGAATATATTAGCTAGGATATGGCAAGCAGGGTGAGAGGTTGTATTATCTGTGTTGGCTGGAACAAATAAGGAGGATATCGTGAGTGTTGGAAAACACTTAGACTCTTGTGCATTGTTCCCAGGGCGTCCACTAGGGAATATGTAAGATGGCACGTGCGAACAAAATAAGGGATTTATAATTAGCTATATTTACAAAAAACTGTACTTACATAAAGGGTTTTTTAATTGAGAAAGTGAAAAATTTCATGCATAAGGGCTAGTTTTTTTTCAAAAAATCATACATAAGGAGTACATATAACACTTGAAACTATACATGTAAGGGATTATTTAAATACCTCTTGTTTACACATAATATATGCAAGTTTTACATAGTGGACTCTCCGGGGCATTGCTTTCGTTATTATTTGATAGTTGGATTATTAAATGCTGAGTTAATTTCATTGCATTTCAATTGGTTAGTATATTTTATATAATATGTTCATGATGACTAAGGATGTGATATTGTGATTATGTGTAGGCGTCGTTTCAGACTCAGACTAACGATAGACAAGAGCAGAAGGCGGTCTCACCAATAGCATGACAAAACATCAAAAGTGTGACAAAATGCATCCTGTAGACGGGGAGCCACTACAAGAGGCTATTCATATTAGCGACGCTCACACAGCGACGCTCAAAAAAAAAAATCTTGACGTCGTTATGAGCGTCGCAAATTTACAAAGAAATTTGCGACGCTCATAGCGACACCGACTAGGCTAAAAAAATAAGAGAGAGCGCCCAAAAACTCAGATCTCAGATCTCAGATCTGAGTTTTTTGGCGCCCTCAAGCAAGGAGCAGGTAACGCTCTCCCTCTCTCTCTCTCTCTCTCTCTTCTCCACACACACACACACACACACACACACACACACACACACACACACACACACACACACACACACACACACACACACACACACACACACACACACGAGGAGAGGAAGGAGAGCCAGGTATACTCCTTCCCTCTCCTCACTCTCATGTTCCCTTCCCCTCTTTCTCTCTCCCTCTCTCTCTCTCTCACACACACACATACACACACACACACATAGTGTTTTTGAGAGAGAGAGAGAGAGAGAGAGAGAGAGAGAGAGAGAGAGAGAGAGAGAGAAAGAGTACAAACATAAACAAAAATGCACACACACACACATAAACAAAGAATGCACACACACATTGAGAGAGGAAAAGAGAGAGAGAGCATGCATAAACAAAAAACGCACACATTGAGAGAGGAAAAGAGAGAGAGAACATGCATAAACAAAAAACGCACACATTGAGAGAGGAAAAGAGAGAGAAAACATGCATAAACAAAAAAACGCACACACATTGAGAGAGAAAGAGAGAGAAACTAATTTAACGTCGTAGGAAACTAATTAAATTAAAAGACCTAAAGATCTAGCCGACGAGGAGTTGAACTCAAGACCTATTATTCAAGAGGGAAATGGCATAACCAATCTATCATACTTGGCATGGGTGATAGAAAGGTTATACCATTTATCTCTTTTTATTGGCACACACATCCACACACGCGCACACACACAAGAAGAAGAGAGTTATAACGTCGTAGGAAACTATCCTAAAAGACGTTAAAGATTAGGTTAGATGTAGACTTACGTTAAATTAGATTTATGTTTATTTAAGTTAAATTAGATTAGATTTAGGTTTATTTTTAGTTAGATTTACGTTTATTTACGCTAGATTTAGATTTACGTTATATTAGATTAGATTTAGGTCTCCATAGACTGCGATGCCTGCATGAAGCGGGTGAAGAAAGCCCTCAATGGAATATAGGATATTGCTGCCTTCACTCATGGTGGGCTCCGTCGATCCAAAAGTACTGGTGAAATGTCTTTAGAAGATAGGGAAGAAGGTGGATCTTCAGGGCGGCAAGAGTCACTACATCCCCGACAATGACCATCTAGACAACCTCTAGTCATTCAACAACAACTTCAAAGTTAGTAACAAGAGCAAGAACAGTCCAAAGGGCCAATTGCTGTCGTCAGATGTGGATGGAGATGAGGCAGCGTCACCGCCGGAAGTTAACTCTCACATCTTTAGTGATGAGAATGCCAACTCTTGCCGAGTTATGTGAAAAATTATGTGTTAAATCAGTTTTAAGGTTCTTATAATCCCTGCTAGTTTAGTTCTTTGTTTTTAATATAACATAATTTACGTTAGATTTAGATTTATGTTATATTAGATTAGACTTAGGTTTATTTAGGTTTACCCACACACACACACACACACACACACCCAAAAGACGTTAAAGATTAGGTTAGATGTAGACTTACGTTAAATTAGATTTAGGTTTATTTTTAGTTAGATTTACGTTTATTTAGATTTAAGCTTATTTATGTTAGATCGAGTCCACGTAAGAATTACTTACGGTTTAGGGTTTAGAGTTAGACGAACAGTGAAAAGATCTACTGTGAAAAGATGTTAAGATGGTGTGAAGTGCTACAGCTAGAGAAGAGGCAAAGGGGTTTTGTCCACTACATGCAGTATCATGTAGACGTGGGTCTGTAGATTTCTTGTACCCACAAATATAGGTATTGACCAATAAAGATGAGATTATAACCCGGTGGTTCTGATCTCCGTGCACCTCTAGACCGAGGTGTGCGGGGATTGGACATGACTAGAGAATGTGAGGTAGAGAGAGAGAGAGAGAGAGAGAGAGAGAGAGAGAGAGAGAGAGAGAGAGAGAGAGAGAGAGAGAGAGAGAGATAAGACGAAGAATGCCAATAGAATATTAAATTTTTTGTCCAGGTTATAAGATTTTTATCCTCATTATGAGTAGTGACGAGGATATGGGACCGTCCAACCGAAACACCTATCTCTCAACGAGGGTCTTATGTCCTTGTAATCAATGCAAGCATGCTGTGCGACAGACAAGACGTGTTTCTTTGCAGCACGTTCGCGAATCTCGCGAGTTCGATCCATCTATTATAGATCGAGTTGTTGCCAATTATAACTCGTCGGACTCTGACGCTGGCCAACAAGCAGCAATCTTGCAACCCAATAGATGTGTTCGCAGGCGCTTTGGTCAAGCAGCATATGTGAGGCCACAAGATGTAGCCTCTGACAGCTCGGGGGATGATCATGCAGAGCACATTCCCAACGAGGCAATGTTTGAGCCTGAGATTGATGAAATGATCGAGACGATCATGGATTCACAAAGGCTTATCTATGATGATATGAAAAGTGAAGCCGATACGCCATTGTATAATGGAGCACGTATGTCTAGATTGAAAGCACTCCTGGTTCTTCTCAACATGCAGGCAAAGTTTGGATGGAGTGACACTAGCGTCACAACGCTTTTCAGGTGATCTATTACAATTAGTTTACTTTAATAAAACTCTAAATGTATAATGATCTGATAGATTTTTACACGACTGTATCGTATTTTTATGTTGTGTAGATTGCTTAAAGAGCACATACTACCAGCTGACAATGTGATGCCAGATTCCCGAGATGAAGCAAGAAAGATTTTGCGAAACTTGGGGATGGATTACAATTCTATTCACGCTTGTCCTAATGACTGCATTCTTTTCAGAGGGGAATACATAGACATGGAGAAGTGTCCGAAATGTGATTCTGAAAGATATCGAGTAGATCTCCACGGGACAAAAATTCCACAAAAGGTTTTGCGACATTTTCCTCTGCTTCCTCGCATCAAGCATTTCTTCGAATGTAAGTCCATGGCCGCCCTAGCATCATGGCATGAGGAGAATAAATCTTCGGATGGTGTGCTACGAATTCCTGCAGATTGCGCAGTCTGGAAACATATAGATGGAACATGGTCGGATTTTGCCAGGGAAGCTCGAAATTTGCGCTTAGGCCTGGCTATGGATGGCGTAAATCCATTTGGTCAAAGATCAACATCTTACAGTGTATGGCCCGTTGTCATCGTCAACTACAACATTCCCCCGTGGTTGACTACGAATAAGGGGCACCTATGGCTAAGCTTGATTGTGCCAGGGCGATATAAAGTGGGGAATATGGATGTGTATCTTCGTCCACTATTGGAAGAGCTACAACAATTGTGGATTGGCATAGAGGTGGTGGATATGAGCCGACACACAGGACGACGGAATGCTTTGATCAGAGGCATTCTAATGTGGACCATGCATGACTATCCCGGGCTAACAGAATGCTCAGGTGATCTATTGACACTCCTCACTCAGACACTGTAAATCTTGTTTTTTCCCATAGTTGATCTATTATCATGTGTATACATGCAGGGCTTCAAACAAGCGGATACAGAGCATGTGTCACATGTGGACCTAGACTGAATGCACGTAGAGCGCCCTCATTGAAGAAGCAAATCTACGAAGGTCATCAAGCGTATCTTCCAGAGAATCATGTGTTACGCGATGGCTTTTTGGGAAGAGAGCCACCAAGGATGTCTGCACAAGCATGGTTAGAGCAGAAGGAGATGTGCGATGACGGATTGCCTCCAGGGATGAAGAGACTATCTCTATGGTACGAGTTACCATACTGGCCCCGACTCATGATCAATCACTTGCTCGATCCAATGCACATATTCAAGAAGGAGGGTAATCTACTATGGGACCATCTGACCAGTAAGAAAGATACTTTGGGAGCCAGAGTTGACCTTACAAATGTGGATCGTATGGAGCAATATTGGCCGCAAACAGCGTCTGATGGATCGATAAAACTCCCTAAAGCACCATGGATTTTCACAGGAGCCCAAGAACGCAAAGTAAAAGAGACTATTCGATCTTTGCGGACCCCCACTGGCGTAATGCACTCGCTCCGAACGTGTTTTACTAAAGAAGGAAAGCTTACCGGTTTGAAGTCACACGATTGGCATAAAATGTGTCAGGTACGTTCATAGTGGACTTTAATATCATTGCATAAAATGTGGACTTTAATATCATTGCTGCACATACTTTACAGTTTATTTTACCGGTTTCCATTGAGGGATGTTTGTCTCTCGACATCCGTAACACAATCTACAAACTTGCAAAGCTGGTGCAATGGATCTCACAAAAGGAGATCAACGTAGACTCCATACCATTCGCCAAACTAAATGCTGCGGAGCTTGTGTGCATATTTGAGAAACATTTTCCTACTACCATGCTAACCATTCAGGTGCATCTTCTTGTTCACATAGTTGATGAGGTGGAAATAGCTGGCACAGTTCATTCCAGATGGATGTTCTTCTTAGAACGTTTCATGAAAACGCTTAAGGGATATGTGCGTCAAAAGGCACGTCCGGAGGGTAGCATGGCAGAAGGTTGGTTGGTATCAGAGTCCCTAGTGTACATTGGAGAGTGGCTAGACGGATTTGATAAAGCCCGGGACACGCTATGGCGAACCATAGATGATGAGCACATATCTGGGATTGTCATGTGCAATCTCGGTGTTGAGAAGAAGATGACGGAAGATCTAGAGGCTGAAATCAACCGATTTTGCATGCTTCACAATCCAGTGATGCAAAAGTGGATTTCACAATATGAGGATGCAAAGCAAGAGCGACAAAGGGCACGAATCGGGGAAGACGACCACCGATGCACTATCCGACGGTTCTGGAGAGCCTACCAACCTTCATGAGCTTAAGATGGTTGCACAAGAAGGTGGCGGTGGCGGTTGTTGTGGGGATTCCTCCACCGATGCCTCCACACCGCCTCGTGTTCGACGAGGCTCTTTACCCTCCCCTGCTTTGCCCGCCCCCACACCAGCCACAGCATCGCCATCTACGCCAGGTTTTTCACGGCTGACTGTTCCTAGCAGCTACACACCTCTACCTACTCCGCCAGGAGCCACCCCACTCAACACTCCTCGCTTCGGGGCCCAGACGCCGGTGGAGACACCTGACGTCCGTACCCCCATCGACACGTCGCTAGAGACCCCTGCCGGGACACCCAGGTTCACGCATCACCGGCCAGAGGGCTTGCCTTACTCCGTCGACTTCAGCGGCGGCATCATCATGGATGATGACGGCAAGAAGGTGATCTCGCGCATGCGTGGTCTTTGCTCTCAGCTGTTTAGACACTACATACTAAACAAATGGAGTGAAGTACCAAGTGATTTAAAAAACAGAGTCATCAGCATACTTCATGATGAGTTTCCCGTTCCAACACGGGATCAGCGCTTCAATGAAGACCTGATGAAGATTCGAATGCGCGAATACTGCAAACACAAGCGTTCCGAAGTGCAAAAAGCAATCAAGCATGGGTGGAACAGGCCAGATTGGCTGGCCAAAGAAGATTGGAAGAATGCGAAGAAAGCAGCGCGCGAGAATCCCGACAAGTGGAAGCAACAAAAGGATGTAGCCAGAGCGCGAGTAGAGGCAGGGAGCTCGCACCACTTGGGGAGCGGTGGATGGACATCATTTGAGGCCGATTTTGTAAGTGTTTTCGCATTGCTCTTTATGTTCGATAGTTTAGGGTTTATGAGTTTTTTAATTCTAACATAATGAATTCTTTGTATGTTTTGACAGTGGTCGATGACAGGACGTGATCCCACACCGTACGAGCGCGAGTATGCAGGCAGGAAGGGCTTAAACGCCCTGATGGACATTCTGAGTTGTCGTGGCGGCATGGTTAGTATTAGGGTTTACTCTTTTCTATTTTTTGTATTGTTTTATAAATGTCGTTATATGTTTATACTTACTGAAAGCTGTCTTATTGTCTTTTTTGCAGAATCCGACAGATACGTTGCTTGGACGCGATGAGACGTCTGACTAGACGACGTCAGTTTAGCCGTAGCTAGATAGCATTAGTTTAGGGTTTCTCATAGCTTATGTATCATGAGACGGATTTTATACGTCTTTTTGAACCATGTATATTATTACATTTGTCACCGCAGTTCATTTTGCCAATCAATTCTTTATGCCTATGATGTTGTACAATTGTCATTATTACATTTGTCAATCAATTCATTTTGCCTATGATGTGTACAATTGTCAATTTTACGCTTGTCAATTTTGCAAACAATGCGTCTTGTGGGTGACTATTTTGGGTCTATTATCTACCCTTGCATTTTTTTAAAAAAGTGAATCAAGTACAATATGGTTGATGGGTGGCAGGGCATTCAACGTCCTGTCACCAAAAAAAATTTCTCTCGGGCGTCGCTATAACCGTCGCTATTTATGGCTCTGTAGCGTCGCTATGAACGTCGCTATAGACTTCTGTGTAAACGTCGCTATAACCGTCGCTATATGCGTCGTTATACGCGTCGCTATATAGCGATGCATATAGCGACGCATGTAGCGACGGTTATAACGACGCTCTCGTAGCGACGGTTTTAGCGACGTCGAGGGTTATAAAAACCCAGTGTATTTTCGTCGCTAACAGCGTCACAAGAGCACACAACCTCTTGTAGTGAGCTTGTATTGGAGTGGTGGGTTGGAGCATGACCTGTCATAATTGGGTGTGGGTTGTGGGTGTGGGTTGTTCTGTCGTGTCAAGGACACGTTGTAAAAGTATGCTATCAATAGATTGACTTGTGACTATTTCCCGCCTTTGTGCTTCGCTGATTTTTGTCTCTCTTTTGGGGGCCGTACCCTTAGTGACCCCTCTACCCTATTATCAATGAGCCAAAACAAAATAACACTCTAGCGAGTCACCCTCCAACACAAGCATATCATGAACTTTCAAAACTAGAAGAGAAACAAGAAAGCACTTTCCCTATGGTTACTTGGTGAGCCTAAGGTGCTTTTCCTTGCAGGAAGCCAAGCCGTTAAGCCACTTGGCTCAATCTCAACCCTCGATTGCGGCTAGCATTTTTGATCGCCTATGTTGAAAAGCAGCAGCGCGTCGCCTACAAAAAGCGGCCAAGAACTACGAAAGGTCTGGCTTTGGCTCCTCCATCTATGCCGTACAGGAGACGAGAGCAGGTATGATCCTTCTGTCGTAGTCAGATCAGGAGGCGGGGGGGGCTCATCATGATGAGCAGTTGGCAGTGGACGATCAGCGGGTGCAGTGGAGGCGCTTGCTGGAGGACGTGCTGCTGAGGGTTCTAACGCTTCATACCGTGTGCAAGTCATGAGACCTGGGTCCTGATGCTCCTACGCCATGAACCAAAATGGTGGGTCAACAACGTCAATAGGAGGAGTAGTATTCAATGGAAGTGGAGCAGCCTTCCTCGTGGTGATTCTGTAGCGTAGGTAGCAATGCTTGGGCAGCACCATAGGCCTTATGGTCCACTACTCTAGAGACACACGCTCTTTTGTGGTGTTCACCCTCTCACCAAGGCCACCAAGTATGTTTGCTGTCCATCTTCGATCAGCGATCTCGCTCCGAGAGACTATTGGCATGAGGAGAGACCACAATGCTGGTGGATTCCTCATCTGGCGTCTACCACCTCGTTGTCACGACTCGCTTTATCAAAGCTTACCTGGAAGTATTTGATTACAGGATCTGCAACTGGAAGGCTTGCAACTCACATTCCCTTGTGACACGGCAACATTTCAAAACCACAACAACTTCACATCATCATTGTGTATTGATAACTACATGTTTATGTTGAATGGGATCCATATCCAAGCTTCAGTCCAGACCAAAGCTTGGTTCAATTGTGCGGCCATGTTGTCCCCGATAATCTAATTTGCATCATTACTGGTGTGGACTGCAGAGACTTGGATGTGCGTGTCAAAAAGTTTTGAGCCTGTAATGCGGATTGCGGATCCTGGACTAAATATGTGCCCTAGGCTTTGTGTTGCCACTTAGAGGAGCAACTCCGTGGTTTGTTAACTAGTGCAGATAAGCTCACAGTTTGGTTTGTGGGCAAGTTTTCAATAGCTCATTGCATCACGACAATTGGGATGTAAACACTCTTTACACTCAGAGGAGCAACAATGTGGCTTGGTGACCAGTGCAGATGAGCTTCTCTCTCTCTCTCCTCTGTCTCTCTCTCTCTCATGCAAAAATGAATTGGAATCACTGCTTATTTGATGTTGTAGTAGCTGCAGACTCACGTCTGTATATTATCTCAAAAGTTCCCATTAGAAATAAGTCAACCATGCCGTCATGAGCGCCTAGAACGAGAGAGGCTCTCTCTTCACCGACGCGACAGCTCATGAAGCGGCTCAGATCAGCATCGTCGGCTTCATCAAAATCTACCAGCAGAATACTAATTACACAGAGTAAGCTCTAATTACGTGAGCTTAGCAAGCTTCATCAATAACTGTGATAAATCCAGCATTGAAGCAGCTCGATTGCAGCAACTTTATACTTCTCTAGTAAGAAAAGTAGCAAGACAATCACGCATGTGTAGCTATAGCTAAAAGTGCTTTTGAATTAACATACAAAGGATGACCTCAAAAGATTTCACGCATGTGTAGCTGCATAAAGTGCTTTTGAATAAACATACAAAGGATCACACCAATTCTTTTCCACGCAGTTTGCCCGTGCAACACCAAGCCGGGCAGAACGAGAAAAGAGTACCGGAGACCTAATTTCAAACCCTGCTTATATTTCGCAGACCATCAAGCTAGAAGGTACTTCAGATGCTTGCCGACGTGATAAGCACTCTCAAAAATCAGATATTTTGTGCAGGCAACCCATGGCAGAGGTTTGTTCTAGTGCTACTGAAAACAAAAGATATCAAATTCAAATCGATGATCAGTTGGCCTAATCTAAAGTCGAATCACCAAAACTCATTGCCTTCGTAAGCCTGTTCACGACATTTTTTTGTTGATGCTATGAGACTGTTGGTAATGCAGACGGTAGAAGTTTCTATCCTAATTGAGCCTGAAGAAAATGTCAATGTTGTTGTCGTTGGATCCTACAGAAATGTTGAAGGAGTTGTAGCATTCAGGGGTTCTTGTGCTGTGCTTCTATTGAAAGATCACAACTCCCCCTTCACTGTTGTATATCAAGGTGATGTCCATGCAGCGAGAAGGTAAGTGGACAAAGGTGACTGTCATGTTGTTCTCGTCTATGGAGGAGAAGCCCACCGACTTGTAAGACAAGGAACCGGTGTGGAGTCATACATGATGATGTCCCCTTGCTCCATCACCACTGCGAATTTTCCATAGGAGACCTGGTGAAGAAAACGCTGCCGTTCTCTTGAAGGTTGTATTTTTTCTCCAGCCAAAAGCCAGCCAAGCACAGTGCTAGTCCCACAGTACGAGGAGGTCACCTTCTACCACAATAATACGCATACATGGAAAATTAAGCACAAGGAGATTTCTAGTTGGGGGCTTGAGGGAAAGGCCTCGTTAATCTTTGCAATGCTTTGGCTGTATGTCAAACCCCCTAGAAGGCATATGGCACTACCTTGGTTAACATGTATATCTGAAATGTACTCTCTTGAAATGCATTGATTGCGGGATATGCCCAACAAGGGACTGGGCCACGAAGGTCTGGCTCATTGGTTTTAGCATGCAAAGCGAGAGCACTTCTCGCATTACGTAGGAGTCCAATACGTCTATGATGTAGAACATAAAGTTAGCTCTGCTTCTCTTTAAGTTTAATCTATATCCTGCATCTTTTCTATTTGTCTTTAATTACGTGTGTTTTGTGTCTGATGGGGAGGACATATATTCACAATAGTGGACGTTTCAATTGCACAAGCACGACTTCAACTCGACAACACTACAAGGTTCGTTATCTGTATCCAACACCCCATGACTATGCGTTTGCTTGGCGCAACACATAAACTCTATGGGGCAGGGCACGGCTTCCGTTTCTTATAATTTTTGGAGAGACCACAATGCCAGCTCTCCACCATACTTTTGTATGGCACCTCTGCATGACGTGCACTATATACTTTGCAGTTTCAGTTTGTGATGTTTCATTGCAAGACGATATGTTTAACTATTCACATTGCTTTTTTGTAGCTTGACTCAAACATTGTTCGTTGGCTTGCACAATCAGATGACATTTGTACACGATTATCAGGTCGGTAGTGTAGTTCATGTTCTATAGTCTATTGATTGATTATGCTTGATTGAGAATAAGATGGGTGTCTCAACGATGGTTCCATAATTTAGAAACTAAATGGTCGATATTACTAGGGTGAATGGTGCAATCTACAAATAACCACCAAGGTAGGTTAAGTTGCAACCTTTTTGTTCAATTCAATTACCGTCTTTAGTAGCTCTTTGTCGTATATGGAGCATGATGGGACACAACTTGCTTCTTCCCAATGCTCATCAAGTCCCAAGTTGAACTATTATTGGTGCCTATCAATAGGTTCTACTCATTTTCTCATGTCACCACAATAAAACCCAAGGCGACAACAGTCACAACCAACTAACCAAGTAACCAGCAGCGCTCCAAATCTGTCAGATTATGTACGACAAAGGCCCACCAAGCAAAACTAGTTTTTCAATAAAGACTTTCCACCTTCTTTTCTTTGGCTAGAAGACTCTAGAGTTGTTTTTTGCTCAAAAGAGCTCTCTCTCTCTCTCTCAACAATTTGGAGGAAGCTCTTTTCGAAATAAAAGAAAATTACAACGCCAAAGAGTGTGAGCTAGCCTTAAAATAGGTGCACCTGTCATCAGTCGAAGAGCTTGTAAGGGCGGAAGGTAGAATAGGCAGACCTATCGTTGCGACGGGCTTCGAAGTTGGGACTGAAGAGCTCGTGGAACTGGAAACCGAAGAGCGAAAACTCTTCACTTTCATCAGCAGCTGCAGGGTCGGCGCCCGGCCGACGTTGATGGCGGGCTACTTCTGGCGGCGACCGGGCGGCCAGCTGAATATGGACCGGCGAGTTTGCATGGTGCTGGCCTGCGTTTTCTGCTTGGGTCGACGCCACTATCTCTGCCAGCGGCATATCCAAAATTGGAGAAACTCCGCCCCTTCCAATTTGCCACACATCGCTCAGCATTGCGACGTTAACAACGTTCGTTTGCTGCGCTGCCGGAGTCACTAAGGATAGCGCCTTTTCTTCTAATTGTGGCGCCGCTATGACGTCTGCCACGGCCCTTCCACTTTGCTCGATGTCGTCGATCGCTGCGTTAATCATGTTTGCTGCTTGCTGTGATGGCGGCCCTATGCGTGCTCGCCTTGATCCGCTGTTGCGACCTGCGGTACTCTCTCTCTGCAATATAGTCTTCATCACTGATCTGCTACTTGCTGCTACGCCATCGCCTTCGCTTCGCCTACTCGCCATGCTGAACTGTTTTTTCGGGCCAACGATGCAGTCTCCTTTTATATTTATAGTTGAGGCAGCCCTCACAAACACTCGCGCCAACGGAAAATGGTTTAGATTTTTAATGACATTTTCCTGTTTTTTCAAAGAAAAAATATGAGTCACCATGAATTCAAATAGATCAGTGACTTAGAAAAAAACATATAAATCTTCACAACTTTTTAAATTAGTGGACTTCGCATAAGTGACGGACAATCATCGTTTATACAACACTCGCTAAAATTCAAATTTTTTTGAGATATACCGTCATTTAAATTGTCGCTCGAACCGTTGTAACTAGCTTCACATGACGCTCGGACTAGCGTTGATAAGCTACACAATATTTATGATGTCATTAGCAACCTTTGCAAACTGTAGAGCTAGAACATCGCATATGCGTCACGTGTCACCACGCATGTCGCTTATGTGACACTTGCAAAGTCTAAATTATTTAGGAAGAAGTTGTTGGGAGTCATTCTGTCGCTTCTGCGAGATGACTCCCTCACTCTTTTTATGTCATTGTGCAAGCAAGCTCTCTCCCCTGTCCCCCTTCCCTCCCCAGGCCTCTCTCTCTCTCTCTCTCTCACACACACACACACACACACACACACACACACGTGCACGCGCATGCATTCACATAGGGACACACACATGTGCATTCACACAGAGATAAGCATAAAGAGAGAAATGAACACACACGAACACACATGCATAGAGAAACAACTATAGTAGCGTCCATGCGTGTATGGCATGGGTACATCAGTATCCTCGTCCTCTGCGTCAGGGGAGTCACACTCTGAAATAGGGGACTCTGCTCCCCCCCACTACCAAAACAAGCAAAGCCACAAGATCCCCCCTCGCTTTGTCTCTCTTGGCGCTTGCTGCCTTGAGACAAGCGTTGACGCGTGCCGCTAGAAGAAGTGCGTCGACGGTGTTCTGGCAAAGAAAGAGTGGCGTGGGACCCTGTGATGCCATGGGAGTGGGACCCTCCCATGCCATGAGAGTGGGACCCTGTGATGGAAGGGGAGTAGGATGATAAGAAGAGGCCGTAGACTAAGGCCATCGGTGTGAGGCTCTAGATGTAAGGAGTCCCTCCCTAACTCCCTTATGGTGTGGATTGCGGAGAAAGACCGTAGGTCGCAAGATGCTGCAGAGTGTAGCAACCAAACAATCCCCCCCGTCGAACGGAGGTACTGGTCTCGTAAAGAGATAGCCCATTGTAGGTCTGGATCTACGACCGGTGGAGGAACTTGAGTAGATCAGGTGTAGGATGGCCATGCCTGCAATTAACAAAAATAAACCTATGACACTCATGGTTTAGGATTAACTAGCCAAAAATAATCTTTATTTCTTTGCTTGTTCTCACCGCCTCAAGACTCGGGTCCACTAGAGGCGATGTTCACCTCGAGTGGGTGACCCCTTGGATCTGAACCAACCAAAAGAAGAGGCAGATGGCTGCTCCCCACCAGTAGGTGGTCTCTCGTCTGACATCTACATTACAAAGAGCAATATGAGATTTAGCTTTCCCCCTACTCACTGATCTATATATATGTACACAAGTATATTAACACACAAGCACGTAGATACATATACATACTAGTAGACCTAAGTAGAGGCCAGTAGTACCAAAGGTCAAGTGGCACCTCTTTAGATATTATCACAGTCTCAACCATGGTAAAATCAAAGGTATGTTGTGATAATCCATGCATGAGTGGATCAATGACTGCAACACCATGATTAAAAAAGGACTATACCCACGAGAAAGTGTCTAATCTTTGGGTACTATGCTCCCGTACTTAGTGCCTACATACATGCATAAACAACTATATATGTACACACAAATATATATTAATACAATTACGTAAATGCAGCCATTGTTTTGAGTAGAGATAAAGAGATATGGTTGTAAATGTAGCCATCGTTTTGTATTGTGCACATACGAGAGTGCTCTTGCTTCTGTAGAGTGCTTTGAAGAAGAGCTTTTTTATTGTGCTTCTTGCGTAGCATCTCTTCACAACAGATCCTTGTTCGAGGGATTATTGTGCATATTGCGTGCCTGCCTCCATTCTGAGGTATGGTACCGTTGAAAGCAGTCCAACCTAATGCCGCGTCCGTGGGGAGAAAGAGATAGGAAGAGAGAGAAAGATAGAGAAGGTAAGGAGAAGAGAGTAGAAAGTAATTTTTGAATTCCATCGGCTTCACGTAAAGAAGGTCTTTTCCAAAGCACTCTACAAAAGCAGAAACATACCCACACTTTGCACACCACAAATTGGTTGCTTTGCCTACAACCATTGCTCTTTATCTCCCTATTTTTTTTTCTTCCTCTCTCTCTCTTTCTCTCTCTCTCTCTCTCTCTCTCTCTCTCTCTCTCCCTCTCTTGTCCTCTATATATCTCTCTCTCTCTCTATCTTTCCCTCTCTCTCTCTCTCTCTCTCTCTCTCTCTCTCTCTCTCTCTATCCTCCCCCCTCTTTCTCTAATTCTCTCTCTTTCCTTCTATCTCTCCCTCTCTCTTTCTCTATTTCTCTCTCTCTCTCTCTCCCTCTTTCCCTTTCTCAAATCTACCACGCACATTCATTTGCAAACAAAGCTTACATATTACAATAACGTGCAAGAAGATTGCATCTACGTCACTAAGCAACCTACATCAAATGAAGGAGGTATCTCTCTCTCTGATCTCTTTGATCTCTCTCTCTCTCTCTCTCTCGCTTTGTTTCTTCATTTATGCATGTAAATGTGTGTGTTTGTATTTGTGTGTGTGTGGAGTAGAATACAATAGGGAAAGGGGAGGGGGGGTATTTAGTGATTATCTTAGGTTATAGAAAGGTTGTTCATTAGGTTGAGCTTCCAAAGACAAACACGATAAACTCCCTTTGATGAAGTCGTCGTTGCAAATGAAACGAAGCTCCTCCTTGAACCAAATGTGTGTGCGCGCGTGTTGTTGTGTTTGTGTGAGGGAGAAGGTGGAGAGAGATGGACAAGGGAGAGAGAGAGTGAGGGTGTGGGAGGTGGAGTAGGGGGGAGGGAGCTTGAAGCATGTGTGATGGCGGAGAGGAAGAAGGAAGAGTATGCCGCAAGAGCGCGGATACTTTTTCCTTCTTCCTTTTTTAGGCGCCAAGCATTACCGCGACTATTACGACGTCCATTACCGTGATTATTGCCGCACAACGTCATTTTAAACGGATACAAATGTATCCGAGGTTGAGAAAGGGGGGGGGGGGGTACGTCAGACCACCCCCTCGATCCTTAGATATCAATAATTTTCTTTTTTAGCTTTTTGATGAAGACTTTTAATTTTTTTATGAGTACTTATTTTTGTAGTGCTTTTAGATGTTTTTTAAGTGCATTTTTAAAGTACTTTTAGATATTTACAATTGAAAATTTAACCCATTTAGTGCGCACACCGATTGTTCTTTATTTAAAAAAATTGTAGCACTCATTGCACTTTATTCTCTTTGAATTTATAGTCATTTCTTTTTTTTATTGAAATATACACTTTTTTTAATTAAATGTTTATTTTTTAGGGCACATATGACTAAATAATAAACGCGATCCGCTGACTCAAGGAAAAACTCCCTTGTCCTGCGCCAAGTGTAAAAGGGCAATCCCTCGCTTGAGGCGCATTGCATTGGAGCACGTGGAGAACGAAGGGCTTTGGCATCCTCGAAAAAGCGCTCGGAGAGATGAGAGCGCAACTCACCCCTCGCTTGAGGAGGTGCCCCATTGGTCTTTGTTCGGCGGTGGTGCACCAGCGCACAAAGCCGAATGACAAAAGCAAGATATATTGTACGAATTGGGCGCACCGCATGGTGATCCTCCCATTAGGTCTACTTCAACAGCTCATGTGACGTCTCAATTGCACTTTGAGGCATAGGATGATCGAGCACATGCTTGACATGTGTGATGAGTTACTGGATCATGAATGCGACGCGTGCGAGGAGGATTGCCAGCCATGCACTCAACGAAAATCGGCAACGGAGGACAGATTGATGGTGAGTGCCCGAACACCTCTTTAGGACGGTGCACGGTACTCGGTGCTCCGGGCATCATTGGAAGTCCTCAACTTGTAAGAGAAATTTGGTTGGAGCAATGCAAGTGTCGATGCACTCCTTGGGTAAGTTTGAAATATGGCTCATCTCTCTTGCTTTATGGTGCTGCCTCCTTGCATTAATTTGCCTGTTTGTTGTAGTTTGAAGGGAAAAATGTTGTCAAAACATCACCACACTCCAGATTGTCGATGAGCTAGATCGTATGTCACTGCACTTGGAATGGAGTATGAGCGCATCCATGCGTGCGTCAATGATGCCATCCTATACCGCAATGAGCACGCACATGCTACCTCATGCCCCATGTGCAAGTCGCGTGGCATGCTAACCACTGCTAAAAATGATGGAGTGATGTGTCTCCCTGCCGATTCACCTGCATGGAGGCACATCAAAACTCAATGGCCAGAGTTCGGGTTGGAGCCTCGACACTTGAGGCTTGGGTTAGCAACTGATGGTGTCAACCCCTTTGACACTAAGTCTACTTCATGGAGCACTTGGCCTGTGGTAATCGTCAACTACAATTCCACCACGGGAGACAACCAAGAAGGGCAGTATACTTCTTTCCTTGCTTGTCATAATAACTAATATCTAATTCTCCTAAATGATTTTCTCATGTTAAACTAATCATTTAATATGAGGAAGTACCAGGGGAGAAAAATCTAGAATATTGGTTAAGCTGGAAGATCGGCTACAGTAGGGATCCAAAGGAGACAAAATAGGGATCCAAAGGGGGGGCCATCTGCAAAAGAGCAATGTGCAACAATGGGCTTTAAAGACCCTAAGGTTCAACCCATTAAGACTTCCAAAATGCTAAGGTTCCAAATTCAAAGGTTGTGTCCAATGGTCAAGCTTAGTAAAATTGGATGCTTTGTGAGTGTGCCAAAAAAGTCTTGGCAAGACTCCTACATAGGAGGGGGCGAGCCTTGTAAGTAGGGGATCAGAGAGAAACACACACACACACACACACACAAACACACACACACACACACGCACACACACACACACACACACGCACACACACACACACACACACACACACACACACACACACACACACACACACACACACACACACACACACACACACACACACACACACACACACACAAGCTCCCTTTACACAAAGGGAATAGGGGACACATGTCCGCTCCCTAGCCCACGCGGGCCTAGCCCAATTGCCCACAAGGTGCACTAAAATTCTATTGGATGGCCATAGAGGTGGACCAATGAGAATTAGGTTAGATAAAATTTAATTTAATTCATTTAAAAACACTTAATAAAAGAACCAATAAGAATTAAGCTCTCTAGAAGACTGTTGGACAGTCTCCCAAGGGGTCCAATGGGCATTCAACAACCCAATGGCTTTCCTGATTCCTATTGGCTAGAAGACAAAGGGGTCCAATGAGAGTTTAGTTGCATTATTTAATTACCTAAAGCTCTCATAGAAGGGGAAAGAGGGACACATGTGACAAGGCTTTACTTATGCCTCTCAATTTTCATTGGCTAAGCTTGGAGAGGTCCAATGAGGTGCCAACAAGAGGATTTAGCAAGAGGGGTCGACCACGAGAGAGAGGGGGCTGATTTTTCAAAGGCATTATTCCACACACACTCACTCACACTAGCTCATGTGCAAAGCAAGAAGACGCTCTCTCTCTCTCTCTCTCTCTCTCTCTCTCTCTCTCTCTCTCTCTCTCTCTCTCTCTCTCTCTCTCTCCTTCTCAAGCTTTAATGGAAAGCTCATCACCTACTACAAGCTTGTGAGAAGGGAGGCCTACACCAAAAACTCTGGGCTTTGTGATGCAAATCCAACCAAGAGCCAAGCTTCAATGCATGCTCATCTCCTCTATCATGCTAATTACTAAGCTATGCCAAGATTTTATGAGTGATTATGTGAGGAGATATACTTGTTTCTCGTACGACTACTCCTTCTTCCTCTCAATCTACTCTTATACCCCGCTAGCTCTCACCATCTTCGAAGGTGTGTGAGGTCTTGGATCTGAGACCGTGAGGAAATTGATGTTTTGTTTTATAAGTGTTTGATTAGTGCTTGAAGCTTTCATCTTCATTGCACTAGCTAGTTATTGAAGGAACACAAAGAATTGTATTGTAAAATGTCTCCCTTGATGGGGGAAACCTATAATACAAAGCATTTCTAGAGGGGGGACCGGCTCCATGTAAATCCGGTCCTCAAATGTTGTCAATAGCTTAATTTCTCTCTTTTTTGAAGTATTGTTCATGCCTATCTAAGTAGGTCTTATGCTTTTTGTTGCTCTCTCCATACAAGCACTCTTGTTATGCTCATTAGGAATCTATTCTAATGAAATGCTCACTATGTTTATGTTATTTTCCGCTACACACAAGTTACTAGGCCATTAAATGTTACATTGGTATCTGAGCACAAGGTTTCTCTTTTCTTGCTCAACTAGGGAGGTCCTCAAGCTAGCTAGAAATGGTTAGTATTATTAATTGTAATTGAGTAAGTAGAATAGGCATTTTTCAGCCTTGCAGTGCACCTACCTTTGAGCAGATAACGGGGCATCACCGTCAAGAGCTATGGTCTTAATAGTGGAGTCCTACGGGGCTTGCCTACGGCTTAACCACTATTGAGCTATTAAAAGCTTGACAGGAGCCGATGTTGTTTTGGTGTTGAAAGACCCTCTCTTCTATTCCTTGCAATTAATGGTATTCAAGCTACGGGTACAGTAGCTTGAGTGTCGTTCTAAAGGGGTAAAGAGGAGTAGCAACTAGGGCTTGAAGTGCCAAAGTACACCTAAAAAATCTTACACCTAAAAGTTGTTAGAATGGCTGACAATAGTAAAGAGAGTGAAATTAATGTTGATAGCTTTGATTTTGCTAATGAGAAGGCTACTAATGATGCCCCTATGCTTGTTAACTACCTTGTTTCTATGCTTCAACAAGCCATGGGCAATCCATCTCTCCAGAGTGAAGTGCAATGGTAGCTTTGTGCTCATGGGATTCTCCAAACTCCACACCATGACAAGAGAGTACCTAGGAAGCCTCCTTGTGAGACTCCGAAAAGAGGCCTCTCTCCAATTTGATAAGAAGAAGAGGATCCATACAAAGGGCTCAAAATTTTGTTTCTTGATAACGCATCTCCTTCCCAAAGGAGAAGTCAAGAGCCCCCACCAAAGGAACGAGAAAGAAGTGAGTCTCCAGCCACCTCGGTGGAGATGGCTCCACGAAGACAGTGGGCAAAACACTCTCCATCACCTCCTAAATGGAGAAGATCATTGCACACTTCTCCACACCACAATTCAAAGAGGGATGGCAGAAAACAAGAGAAGAAAAAGGTGAGAAAGAGGTTACCCTCTTCTCCATCTTCTTCATCCTCTTCCTCTTATGAAGAAAGTGATGGTGCCGACAAGGAAGACCAAGGCAAGAAAAGGGCGAGAAAGAGGTCACCCTCTTCTCCATATTCCTCAAATTCTTCATCTTATGAAGAAAGCGATGGTGCAACTTTTGAACCATCAAAAAGAAGAGGCCATAGGAAATACTATGCCGCGTGGAAGAGGTCGTCCTAGGTCAAGAAGTTCAAAGAGGGAGGAAAGATCATCTCTTTCCTTACCTACGATGGCACCTTTGGTGCTACGGACAAAGTCTTAGCCTTTCTCCAATAATTTGATGCAGCGTTTGGAGATTAGGGCTTCACGGAGTCCTCTAAGCTACACCATGTAGCTATGCACTTTCAAAAGTCTGCCAGACAATGGTGGTCTAGCCTACGGGAAAATGGTGAAGCTCCACGAACATGGAAAGCTTTAAGAGCTTCCATGATGAAGCAGTTTTGGGCCATCGATGCCAAAGACAAAGTATTTACCGAATGGTGAAGCTTGAAGCTCTCTCCCTACGATTCCATTCACAAATATGTAGACAAGTTTTGGGATTATCTCAAAGCCAATATCTTCAAAAAGATGAACGAGAGAAAAAACAACAATTTTGTGTGGGCTTAACTAAAGAAATGGAAGAGTATGCCAACTTCCAAAGGCCATGCACCATATCTGCGGTCATACACCATACTATGGTGGCTTTTGAAATCAATTTCCAAACAGGGGCTAAGAGAAATCTTAAACCCACGGAAAACAAGGGTTACAATGAGCCTAAGGGGAAGGACAATGTCCAAAAGTCTCCTAAGGTCAATTCCAATAACAACAAAGCTAAGGAGAAGGGAGTTTACAAAGGCAAAAACAAACTCTCCTGAAGAGTTTGAGCGTTATCGCAACGATAACCGTTGTTTCAAGTGTGGGAAGCAAGGGCATGCGTACCATGCTTGTCCCCAAAAGAACACCCGCCATGAGCCACCTAGAGCTACCTTGGTCAAAATCCAAGAAGAGGAAGCTCACCACAAAGGATCTCTTCTATGCTTTGCTTGGGAAAAGGTAACAGAACATGATGCTTTTATTCTCTTTGACACTGGTTCTACTCACAATTTCATATCCACAGAGTTGGACACCAAGCTAGGCATCCAAGCTTATATGTCCTACCCATATATGGTGCTTTCAAGGGGCAAGAAGCTTCAGTCACTCCCTTAATCGGGAAATTGAGGCTCCATGTCCAAAGCTATGTGGACAAAGAGGACTTCTTTATCTCTACTTTCAAGCATGAGAATGTAATCCTAGGGGCACCATGGTTTGATTGCATGGCTGCCAATGTTAAGTTCCCTGAAATTATAAATCTACTTTAAGTATAAGGAAAAAGATATGTACATAGATGCTAAGGAAATGGGTAACACCATACCCATTGTACATACGCAAGCTTTCAATAAGTCAATAAAGAGCTCTATTTCCGTGTACATGATTTTTGTTAAAGATTCTCAAAATGAACCTAATGCTTTAGCAAAAGAGAATATAAACAATCACAAGGAGTTAGAGTTATGCAATTTTCTCAAGGGGTTTCAAGATGGTTTTATTGACGGCATCCCTTGTGAACTACCTCCTAAACGAGGCAATGATGACCATGCAATTGAACTTCTTTCAAGAAGTTCACCACCTAATAAACCTCCTTATAGAGTTTCTCAAGCTCAACAAGATGAGATTATGTGGCATGTGCATGAATTAGTTGAGAAGGGCATGGTTAGGCCTAGCTCATCTCCATTTTGTTCACCTGTGTTACTAGTGCAAAAGAAGGATGGCACATATCGTATGTGTGTTGACTATGGAGCACTAAATAGGATCACTATCAAGAATACATTTCCCGTTCCACGGGTAGAAGACTTATTTGATAAGCTACAAGGGTCAACCTACTTTAGTAGGATTGACCTAAAAAGTGGCTACCATCAAATAAGGATAGTTGATCAAGACATTTTAAATACCGCATTTCGCACTACGTTTGGTCTCTACGAATACATTGTCATGCCTTTTGGCTTGACCAATGCACCCACTGTGACATTCAACCACTTGATGGAGAAGCTATTCAGGCTTCACCGAACTTTACTGGATTGTTCTTTAATGATATTATCATCTACTCTAATTCGCTAGACGAACACAAGCAACACCTCCAGGTAATATTTCAAGTCTTAAGAAAGAATAAACTTTATGTTAATCGAAAGAAAAGTGAGTTTTTCTTACAAGAGATTCAGTATTTAGGTCACATTATCTCTCAAGATGGCATCCAAATGGATCCATCAAAGCTAGAGGTAATAAAAGGATGGCCTAATTCAAGGAATCTTCATGAACTAAGAAGCTTTATAGGTATGTGTGCATACTATAGATGCTTCATAGAAAAGTTTGCACAAATTGCAGGACCATTACATGCCCTAACAAAGAAAAATGTTAGGTATACACGGTCTGCCAAGGAGAACAATGCTGTTGAAAAGCTTAAAGAAAATCTTATCTCTCAACCTGTGCTTACATTGCCGGATCTCTCAAAGCCATTTGAGGTCCAATGTGATGCTTGTGGTGATTGCCTTGGAGCTGTTTTGCTCCAAGAATGGCACACCAAGCCTATGAAACTTGAAGGCTCGACCCTGTTGATCAATCTCTAGGCATATATGAAAAGGAACCCCTTGTAGTTCTACATGCCTTAGACTCATGGAAGCACTATTTATTGGGGACTCCTTTCATTCTGCGGACGGATCACCAAAGTCTTAAGTACTTCATGATGTAGACCAAGCTCTTTGACAAACAAATGATGTGGCAAAATTTCTTTCGCAATTTCATTTTCATACATTGCTCACATTGCTGGCAAGCATAATCAAGTAGCCGATGCACTGTCAAGACCACCGAGAGTGCATGCGGTTTCCATAGCAACTCACAATAATCTATCTTCTATGATAGATGAGTATGCTATTGATCCCGATTTTAGAGATGTGATTTCAGCCCTTGCACTTGGGAAGAAAGAGGAATCGTTTACTTTACAAGATGGTTATCTTCTCTATGGCAATAGACTATGTGTTACTAACTCACTATGTGAGAAAGTAATGTATGAATCTCATGCTCCTCCTTATGCGAGGCATAGAGGGATTCAATCTACCCTAAAAGGGAATGAAACATATTTCTATTGGCCTACCATGAAAGAAAACATACAAGAGAATGTTTCTAAATGTGTGGTATGCCAAAAGACGAAGTTTGATAGAGGGAAGCAACCTGGATTGCTTCACTCTCAATTTTCATTGGCTAAGATTGGAGAGGTCCAATGAGGTGCCAGCAAGATCAGGGGGTGCACTATGTAATCATGTTAATGTATAACGTGAGTTCGAAAGAGGGGTTTTAAAATGCCAAAAATTTAGGCAATTTAAGAGAGATACATTAAAATAAGGGGGTTTTATAAGAATTACCTAAAATAAGGGGTCGTTTTATTCATTAAGGCATGTTAAAAGAGAGGTTTTTTAATACCCCACAAACGCACGCTATATAGGGGGGTACTGAACGGTGACCCCCCTGACCCAACAAGAGGATTTAGCAAGAGGGGTCAACCAAGAGAGAGAGGGGGGGATGATTTTTCAAAGGCATTATTCCACACACACTCACGCTAGCTCATGTGTGAAGCAAGAAGACTCTCTCTCTCTCTCTCTCTCTCTCTCTCTCTCTCTCTCTCTCTCTCTCTCTGTCTCTCTCTCTCTCTCTCTCTCTCTCTCCGTCTCAAGCTTTAATGGAAATCTCATCACCTACTCCAAGCTTGTGAGAAGGGAGGCCTACACCATCAACTCTTGGCTTTGTGATGCAAATCCAACCAAGATCCAAGCTTCAATGCATGCGCATCTCCTCTACCATGCTAATTACTAAGCTATGCTAAGATTTTATGAGTGATTATGGGAGGGGATATACTTGTTTCTCGTAAGACTACTCCTTCTTCCTCTCAATCTACTCTTATACCCTGCTAGCTCTCACCATCTTTGAAGGTGTGTGAGGCCTTGGGTCTAAGACCGTGAGGGAATTGATGTTGTGTTTTACAAGTGTTTGCTTAGTGCTTGAAGCTTCCATCTTCATTGCATTGGCTAATTATTTAAGGAACACAAAGAATTGTATTGTAAAATGTCTCCCTTGATGGGGGATGCCTACAATACAAAGCCTTTTGGAGGGGGGACTAGCTCCATGTAAATCCGGTCCTCAGCTGTTGTCAATAGCTTAATTTCTCTCTCTTTTGAAGTATTGTTCATGCCTATTAAACTAGGTGTTATGATTTTTGTTGCTCTCTCCACCCAAGCACTCTTTTTATGCTCATTAAGACTCTATTCTAATGAAATGCTCACTATGTTCATGTTATTTTTTGCTACACACAAGTTACTAGGCCATTAAATGTTACATTGTTTGTGCTAGGGAAGTACAAAGTGTCAAATATTGACATCTACCTCGAGCCCCTCATCAAGGAGTTGGAGGAGTTATGGAGAGGCATTTCTATTGTAGATGTCTCACTTGCAAAGGGGGGGAGAGAAGCCATTGCAAGGGGAATCCTTATGTGGACTATGCACGACTATCCTAGGCTTAAAGAGATTTCTGGTATCTCCCTTCTCCGAGTCTCTCTCTCTCTAACTCTCTCTCCCTTTAGTTTTCTCTCTCTCTAACGATATGATATGTATGCAGGGTTGTCCACATCAGGTAACAATGCATGTCTCACTTGCGGGCCATCATTGGTGACAGAGAGGCCGGATGCCTTGCGCAAGGTAATCTATCTAAACAACCATCGTTTCTTACCCCAAGGTCATAGAAAGCACAAGGCTCCAACAAATGGGAAGACACCTCTAAAGCTCATGATGGCAAATTGGGCAACCATTTGGGAAGAGCACTACAACAATAATCCAGCTTCGTGTACTCCACCAAAAGGTATGTCAAGGTATTCCATATTTTTAAGGCTTCCATATTGGAAGGATTTTAAAATACAACACCTCTTGGGTCCCATGCACATATTCAAGAATGTAGCCCAAACACGATGGGACCACATTATGAAGGACTCATTGGGTGGGAAGGAGGATTTGAGACTTTTGAAAAGTCCCCCCGCCTGTGCTACTCCATGCGGTGCCCCCAATGGAAAGATTGTGCTTTCTAAAGCACCATGGATGCTAGCCAAAGAAGATTTAGACAAAGTGAAGGGTACCATTGCTTCTATTCTCACACCAATAGAATACATGAGGTCGCTAAAGGGAGCTTTCACAAAAGCGAAGAAGGGTGGAAGTGTTCAATTGTATGGGTTGAAGTCCCATGATTGGCACAAGAACTTGGCACAAGAAATTGAAATAGATGCTATCCCTGCTGCTCAAAAACTTGCAACAAAAACTGTGTGTGCCATTGAGGATGCATTTCCTCAATCGGTACTTCTTAGTCAAATCCACCTCTTGGTTCACGGGGTGGAGGAGCTAGATAGCTATATACGGAGTAGTGCACGCACAATGGATGTTCTTATTACAGAGGTTTTTAAAGACTCTCAAAGATTTTGTGCGGCTACGGTCTCAACCAGAGGCATGTATGGCCAAAGGGTGGATCATGCAAGAGGCATTTGTTTACATGTCAGAGTATTTGGCACAAGTTGATCCTTCAATGCCTCGCATGTGGTCAGACAAGGAAGATACAATGATGACTTCACACTTGCCAACAAGTGGAAAGGGAAAACTATTTAAGATGGATATGAATCTATCTTGAGTGGTCAATAACTTTTGTATTCTCAATGCAAAGGTTATGACCAAGTGGGTGGACTTGTGGACAATGAAAAAGGCAAGGCGTTTGCAAGAGAGATAAGCATGGAAACAAGCACACGGAGGAAGGAGGGCACCCCCAGTGCATAGACACCTTGTATGTTTCCCAGATCTCATTAGTGCAGAGTGGATTCATGAGACAATGACCAAAGAAAAAGCATGCGGAGAAGACATCACCAACAAAGAATGGGAGTATGCACGAGACTTGGTACCAAAGGTAGAGTACTCATATACCTAAACCATATTGTAAATTTTTTTCTTGATTTTATTTTTCTATATGATAAAAGATATTTTCCTATTTTGTAGTGCCTTTCCTTTAACTCTATGGGTCAAAGGGTTGTCACTTTCGTACGTGTCACATTGACGAGCGTAGAATCACCATGGATTGTGGCATCATGGGCAGCTTTGACACAGATGGTGATTAAGCCAGGTACTGTGGAACTATTGAAAGGATATTAAAGGTTAATTTTAGAACCTTTCATACCTTCATCTTTGAGTGCAAGTGGTTTGCAAATGTGTCTAGACGACATGAAAATGGCCTCTACATGGTGGACTCTAGTGTGCATCACACAGGGAGGGATGACAATTTAGTTTTACTGTAAAATTGTGAGCAGGTAAGTGACTACCTTTTTTATTCTTTTTTGCTTGTAACATTAATAATACCAATGTTATTCACTTTGAGCTTCTCTTCTATAGGTCATCTATATCCGAGAAATCCACCAACCAAAACTTTGGTTCGTAATTCCCATAACACATTGGGGAAAAACCATTTTTTCCACTAATGAAGTGGAGACCATCTTCGGATCTCTTCCACCTCCTACTTTGGATGAGGTGAACAAAATGTCGATGAATCAAGTCCGGCGGCGGAAAGTCTTAGCGAGGATGATTGTCATGATGATGAAGATGATGAGATAGAGGATGAAGAATTCAAAGATGATGAAGCCAAGGCATCCACAAATGTCAATTCCGTTTCTCTCTTTATTGATTTAGGAGCCATGGGCTTAAAATTGGATGATGCTTCTTGTAGGGATCTTTTGGAAGATGATTCATAAACATTTTGCATACTTTAAATTATGAAGATTTTTGGTCTTGTAATCCATTCATCTCTCTCTCTCCCCCCTTTCCTCTCTCTAGTTTTGTGAACATGATTAATGTTAATCAAGTGACAATGAAGTTTAGTTGTAACCAAGTGTAATCCTAAATAGCTAACTATTGTTTCATGTTTTCATTTAAAAAAATAAAAATAAAAATTCATATAATATTCTTTAATTTTTACTGAGAGAAGGGAAACACCAAATTTTGAGAGGGGAGGGGGGGAGTGTTTAAGCCAAAATTTGAAAGTTTAGGTGCTAAATCTTTCCACAAGAATAAACGCAATAATAGTAGCGGCAATAACTGAGGTAAATACCACAGTAATAATCGTGGAATTATTGGTGGTCATAATTTAAATACAACCCCCCTCCCCCCTCTCTCTTCCCTCTCTAGTTGAGTTTGGACCTTTTCGCTACAAAATGCGATAAAAATCGTGGTAAACAATTATAGATTTTCATATTGGTGTCAAGGGCGCTTCACGATAACTTCCTGCAAAATAAAGAAGTAACCAATAAGATAAATATTTTGATAACATATAAATATTCAAAAATTTAAAGCGTGCATATAATACTTACAAACTCATGCCAAAGAGTGTCGTAGCCCCGACTCTCATGATGTGATACTCCAACAGACTCCAAACATGCTCTGGCTACATCTCTCTGCTACTAAAATCTTTGAGGTTTCTCATGTGGTCTCCCGTGCAATCCTCACCACTCCTCTACATCTAACCATGACAGCTTTGGACTTTCGGTGTTGTACTTGTCTCTCGCCTCTGACCAACGGTGTGACATTGTGACAATCACCATTTGTGTTTTTGGAATCCGTTTGCATTTTTGAAGTCTATTTGCGTTATTAAAGTCGGTTTCATTATTTTACTTCGTTTCTGAAGTTCGTTTGTGTTTCTCAACTCCGCTTGTATGTTTGAAGTCCGTTTGTTTTTTTGAAGCCCGTTTTGTGTTTTTTTCTACCATTTGCCACTAGCTCTAACTACCTCACATTATCTAGCCATGCCCGGCTCCCCCATACCTCGGTATAGAGGTACACGGAGGTCAGGACCATTGGGTAATAATCTTGTCTTTATTGGTCAATGGCTATATTTGAGGGTTCAACATGAGTACAGACCTACGTATACATGACAATGCATAAACATAGATCAAGTTTAAAACCTAACCTAGTACATGCGGATGAGTGTGTTTTTTTTGTAAGCTTCTGATTTAGAGTTTTTCCAAGAAATTTAGATCTTTTCTAGTTTTGAGCTTTACATGTAGACTATCTAAACATTTTCTTTTCTAAAACAATTAGATCGAAGAAATTTTCCACCTTGTTGCATGAGGTAATTGCCCTCCTTTTTTGATACTATGAGAATGTCCAATTTTTGTTTAGGTATTGATATTCAATAAATTCAATAAATCCCGTTGGAAGTTTTATGAACCCTTTTCACTACCTATCATTGAAAACCTTATGAGTTTTGTGTCCATCCAATATAAAACCTTGATTTACACTTACTACCTTACATGAGACTATGATCACAATACGATGTATTAATTATTGAGACCATTGATCTCATGGCCAACCCTGCAACATTTAATGATTTTGGGGGGGTGGGGGACGGGGGGGGGGGGGGGGGGAGGCAATCCTACACGTGCCGTAGAGGAGAAGAGAGAAAGGTGTGCAAAATTTGTTGTGCTTAAGGATGGGACTTCCTATACATATTGTTTTGAAATGCCTATGTGAAGCTTAACCTTGTTACACATGAACAGAAGTAAGGTCTTGTCTCTCTATTGCCTTGTGGCTCTTTACACCCCAAGAATCCTACCACTAAAATTCTATCCATTTCCACCATTGTGCAATAAATATATACTACCAAAAAACATGTATAACAATATGCAACCAAGTGCATACGATACATTTTCCACTAGTGAAGCCTTTTTTACAAGATTCATAACATTAAGGTTAGCACCTACCAGAAAACTCTTCAATAACTAGCATGAACTGATTGGGATCAACCATATTATATAATTTACTAGAATTTGAATTCATTACTGTTCAAATTAAGTACTTGTTGATAAAATTGGAAACTACTTGAGAGTTGTGCATGGAAGCACCTAGTCCTTGAGTCTATCTTCCTCATTGGAGTTGATAAGATGTGCAGAGCATGTACAGTTTGTTCCATGGAATCCTGAAGTCAAAACCCAACTTGAATTGCCTCATAAGAAGCATATTTGATACATCAAAACGAGTTTTGATAGGTGCGACATCGAAAATTTATCCCAGATAGACAACAACTAATACCATGAGAGTAAATGACTAAAGCATCCATCACTTTCCAAAAAACAAATAGTCCAATCGGTATTAGTATGCAAACCATGTTTGATGAGAGTAGCCCTCCTTGCCATGGCATGTGATTTTATATTCAAAATTCAATCCTCCCATAGCATAAGGCAGTGTCAATTTATCCCATGCAACCATTTTTTATGCATCCCTCGTAGTATTCCAAAGAAATTTTGACATAAGAAAAGTACATTTTTGAAGCATTCAAACAATAGGAGAAAGTATAGAAAGTAGGGAATAAGAATTGATTGCAAGATCCTAAGACCAACATGTAAAGGCCATTTATCACAATTTCGGTTAGCTATCTTATTGAGAATCCTATCAAGAACCCACATTTTTTTAAAAGGCTTTCCCTCCAAGGGGATAACTTGCAGAGAATCCTATCAAGAACCTACTATTGCAACATTTTTTGAGAGGCTCTCACTCCAAGAATACTATCAAGAACCCACTATTAAAACATTGTTTTAAAAGGCTTCCCCTCCAAGGGGATAACTTGCCAAGAATCCCATTGAGAACCCACTATTGCAACATTTTTTTTAAAGGCTTCCCCTCCAAGGGGATAACTTGCCAACAATCCTATTGCCGAACCCACTATTGTAACAATTTTTGAGAGGCTTTCACTCCAAGAAGCTTCCAATGATAAGTGCATTATGTTATAAAATATTTCAACGAAGTGTTTATGTAGTAAACAAAACAAACAAGCAAGGGCATGAGGAAAATCCTTGTCTAGCTAGTTTTAGACACATCGGTTTCTCTTTTGGAGGGGCCCTTGTACTTGATTCCAATTGACATATGGTGGTAGATATTTAAGGGATACTCATAGAAAATGAATATTTAAATTCTTCCTTCCTTGAGGTGAAACAAAACAATTGAATGACAAAATTGTTGTGAGTGCTACTAACCCAGTGAAGCTATATTGTGCTAGATAAGTTCCAAATACTCTAGCATCTTTTTGACATTTCTTGTTTGTTGGTGTGTTGTGATTCCATGTTTGAGCTAGGAGGGGCACACCACCCCATCATACAAAGTTTAAAATTATGGGAATTTATAAGGTAGGATATTACATAAAAAGAATACAAAATCAAAGCTTAAACTTTTCCATGTCCTATAAATATACATCTCTTTTCATAAGTATGATTTGATATTAAATCATATCATATTCCTCTTGTCCTTTGAGTCCATTCCATTGTTTATGTATTCAATGTTTTTACTTTTTTGTTTTTTTAGATCTACAATACACAATTAAAACTAGTGGCAGCTAGAGTGGCATGCTAGTGTATTTTCCATTATTGGGACTAAAAGGAAAGGTAGTCTTTGAACATATGCAAGGGATTCTCCAAAGTTTCTTTGCACCCAAAGCAATTGTGTGTGCCAATCCCTTTGGCAAGAATCTCATTGCTACTAGGATATATAGCCCACCACAACACCTTCAAAGTGATTATCTTCATTGAGCTTGGCCATTTTACCTCCCAGGTGTTGTTTATTTTTTTAGAGACTTCTCTTCTTACTATTTCACCCTCCACAATTTGATGAGCAGAGTTAAACAATCTGTCTTATAAATTCCACAGAGCTTCAAAGACTCTCCTAAGCAATAGCCTTTCATTTAGGTTCAAAACATGTTGCACCACCATCTAGTACACATCCTTCTAATAGTAGTTGTTGTCATCCTAGAAATGTGCCAGCTTGGAGACTCCTTTGTTTCCAGTGTCCTCAACTAGTCAATTTTTTGTTTATATGAGATGTGCACCTTTAGTGGTGCACTGAGGTGTCTGACCACTTTGCCTTTTAAAATAACCCCCCTCGACTATTTGGCGGAGTCAAACTAGTCATTTTCAATGAGTAAAATCAATCTTGTTTTTTTGCTGCTACACTTAGGGACTGATGTAGTTGTAACCTTTGGCTTCTATGAAGTGCAGAGGATTGTCAACAAACAAATTCATGAGAAATTGTTTATCCTCGATAATAATAGTCCCTGAGTCTCCCTTTTGTAGCATTGCCCTTGAGTGAAGACACAACTGGATGTGAACGGCTAGCTGCAAACTGTCGTGGGGCAAGCAGGCAACCTTGCTTGATTGCTCTCTTCACTTCAAGAATTCCTACCACATCGTGGCCAACACGACCAACAACTTAAACATGAAAGTAGGTACTAAGGAAATTTTGAGTAAATAAAAAAGAATCATTAATGTCAACTTGCAAGAAATTAATGTTATCAAACAAGTTAATCTTTGATCTTTGTCCTCACAACGTACCTTTCTACCAAACTCAAAGCCTATTGTTTATCATGTGCAAGTAATCTTGTTTGGTTCACTTGGGGTCTCTCTCTCTCTCTCTCTCTCTCTCTCATCATCTTGTGTTATTTTTTATGGGATGCTTGGCATTTCCAACTCTCATGCCTCCTGGCATTGACAGGATCTTGAGCATCTAGTTGACTCGCCCCGGGGCGGTCACTTTTTAGAATGTGTATGATATCACGTGAGTTAACCGGAGAGGATTAAAGACCGAAATGTATAAAAATGTATACATACAGAGGGGGGTGGGGGTTTTTTTAATAGGCTCACAGTGTAAGTATAGTATGTATATTGGGGTATTATTAATTACCTCTTGAACGCACGTGATATAGGGGTCTTTTGATAAGTGACTGCCCCGGGTGACTCGCATGCCTCCAATGCTTCCTGCTGCCCCTAATTGCATGCCGGCGGTTCGAACTGTGCAAGGAACATAAAGCATTTTTTACTATCACTAGAAGAACATACTAGGGTAGGGATCACGTATATAAGTCTGCTGGTGTGTGCATGGATGAAATTTTTTATTTGGATTTTGCATGAAAATACTACGAGTATGCAAAAAGTGTAGTTTAATTTGCAAAAAGTGGAGTGACTTTATTTAATGAAAAAAAGGCATGTTGATAGATGAGCACGCGGCTTGTCTGCGTGCGCGCAGACGGACTGCGTGCTCATCCTCCAATCTGCCTTTTTGTGTGCAGTTCATGTCACTCTAAAAGGTAGGTTGAGAGATGAGCACGCAATTCGTCCGCGCGCGCGCAGACAAGCTGCATGCTCATCTGTGAACAACCTTTTTTCTTTAATAAAATCACAAGGGTTTTTTGCAATTTTTAGCCGAAATCCAAGCTGAAATTTCCTTTTTCTTAATGTTTCAACCTATTCAAGCCTAAGCCGAGAGCATTTTTCCCGCCCCATGTGAGTTTATGCCCACCTTATGACAAGATCTTTGCAGTGCTTCCATTGTGTAGATGATCACAATTGCTCGTTGAAGGGTGGTAGCACATTGCGACTGCTGATTTAGAACGTGGCCATTGCTAGTGAGGTCTCGTCACCGCATGCTGCGGGAACATGTGCTTGCATTGTAGCTACTGCAAGACATTTGCTTGATGGGGCTTTAATGAAATGTTTTTAATAGCATGAGCTCGCTGGCCGTCCGCGCGCGCGTAGACGGGCAGTGTGCTCATGCCTCCTCATATGCCTCTGCCTTGTCCTACTAGCATGCAGCAGCGTGTGAGAGGAACTACAAAGCACGGTAGGGCTTTGTCATAGAGCCTTGCTGCAGCCTCCCCCGAGTCGAGATCAGGCAAGAGTCACCGAGTGTAGGGGCGGGAGTTGTAAGCATCACATAGCAGTAGGTGGCTTGTCGGGGAACTGGCTACTACTTGTGGCAGTAGGTGGCGCAGAGGGGCTTGTCGGCCACACACATGGTTGCAGGTGCTAACGCAGGCTTGCCTTCTTGAAATCCAAGAAGAGGCAACCTTGAGAGAGAGAGTTCTCGGTCAGCTAGATAGGATGATGTGTGCTATGTGCTATGCTCATGGTGCCCTTGTAGGAAACTAACTAGCTCTTGCCACCAACTTGGGCTACCTTCATGTGTCTCGTGCTACCAGTTCTTGGTTGTAGCACGAAGGCCGCTACACACATAGCTTTGCCCTCTCCTTGCTATCTCGCAGTCCCTTGCCTCATAACGTCATGATAACATCCATTGTAGTTCAACTTTAACCACCAACAATTGATCAATCACCACATAAAGAGATTTTCTTAAAAAGTGAACTAACCTATTGGAGTTCAACTTCAATAGATGTTATGGAAACATGACGAGTAATTAGTAGGACGGAGGTTTTTATGCAGTAGTTCTCCTTGTCAGGTCTTTTATATGTGTGTGTGTGTGTGTGTGTGTGAGAGAGAGAGAGAGAGAGAGAGAGAGAGAGAGAGAGAGAGAGAGAGAGAGAGAGAGAGAGAGAGAGAGAGAGAGAGAGAGAGAGAGAGAGAGAGAGAGAGATTCTGGATTGGTTGTGGAGCTATGTTGAAGCCATTGTGAGTGTAATGGAGACTGCAGCAATGATGGTGCAAGCTTTATCGATGGTGGCATCTCCATATTGTTGTAAAGTGTGTGGGTATGATAGGTGAGTTCTTAACCCTTATCACCCTCCAAAGTCTGTTGTGTGTGTGTGTGTGTGTGTGTGTGTGTGTGTGTGTGTGTGTTTCAAACTCCCCACCAATCATGATTGCAGCAGGGCTTTGCTTTAGAAATCATATGTCACAAAGTCATTGCGCATAGGTAAGGATGTTAGGCAATGGTCATGTGAGGCTTAGGTGGTGGTTTAGGGTGGGTTAGTTGTCACTAAGCTTCGAGCACTTATGACATGTGCAGGAATGGCGCACCAGCTGCAGTGGGTAGAGAGAGGATGACCAAGGTGCAACAGGTAGAGAGAGGAAGACTTGAGCGTTGAAGCTCACCGACATAGTTTGGTAACTATACCTAAAAACGCAAAGTTACAAAACTAAGCAGGTCAAAAGCTACTGCTACAAAGTCGTTGTCAGGGCTTGTCATGAAAACTAAACCATCGCGTGACCACGCCTTTAGTTATCAAGTTATTTGAACAAATAACTAAGCCTCATTCTTGGTCACACGCAAAAAGGAGCATTAAATGACTTGCTAAGCCTACCCTTTGTAACTATCAAGAATTTGGCATAGTTGTGAAGTTCAAGGCATAGTTGGGAGGATGAATGAGTAACTAAGCCTCGTGTGACCATGCAAGAGGCTTAGTTATTTATCAAATGCTTTGTCTATTCATAGTTGGCATATTCATCAATAAATGATAACTAAGCCTTGCGTGACCATGCCCTTATGGAGGAGGGACACTCAAGCTTTCCCAAAATATTACTTCATGGGATGAGGGTGCAGAAGGATTGATTACATGGGGCTCTTGTGTTTGGAGGACTTGGTTCTATTGATCATAGTGTGTCAAAGTCCATTGTTTTTAAATCAACTTAAATCATCTAACATGCAAGTGTACATGCTTGCTACTTGGGTTACAGGTACATTTACAACCATTTTTTATATTCAATCATAGAACCTTTGTTTGATAAACCTTCAGTAGGACAAAAATACATTATTCTCTTGATGGATGTACACTTTGTTAATAGATGTTGGTGACACTGATGACATTACTCATCACAATTAATTATGGTATTGGCATAGAAAAGTGGATGACATGCACAAATGAAGACGATGTTATCCTAGTGTGAAATCATTTGTCCACACCATACATGAGACGGGTTACAAAGATAACATATGTATGTCTACTGGATGAAAACATTTTAGTGACTTTCTATCTTGCATAACACATGTGTAAGTTGGTAAAATATGCTAGAAAGATTGGGTTGCATCTCCATTCATGGTGGATGCTCATGTGTGATGGTGGAAATAACATCCCTGCACAAGAGAGAAAATGTGTTCATAGTAATGTATCTTCCAATTGGGTTGTTTTATCAAAAGCACGTGGGTGGTGGTGTGGCACACTAAAATAGCAAGGCTGGCGAGTGTCTTTCATCAGAATTGTTTCCTACCTTGAAGAGTTGCATCATAGAGTTAGTGACACATATAGGAAAGAACTTTAGCCAAGGGGTGGAGATTTGTTTCGAGGAGGAATGGAGCAAAGTTTTACTTTTTTATGATACTTGCATAGAATCCCACATATCCAATCACGTATACCACACACATGAATGCAGATACATGTACTATCCTTAACTTTTCTTATTCTTTCTTCTATTTGGTTGCTCAAAACTTTCATTAATGAAGATGATCACATACCCAACATTTACTGGCTACGGATGGTTGGGCTTTGCATGCTCGTAGTGTTTCATCATTGCCTTATGCTATAGAGTGATTTTTTTGTGTTTTCTATATATTTAGAGAAGAAAGTATGTGGTACTTCCCCTTAGGAGGACAATTAGTATGTAGAAAAGATTCAATGACGTAGCTTGTTTTTTTCCTTTGCATGCAATTACTAACACATCATAGGGATTGTGTGTTTTTTCTCTACTCCTCAAAGGTTTTTGGCTCGCTCAAGGGATGAAGAAGTTCCTTCTCATGAGGGGTTTAATCCCATGATGTAAAGTATTGACTCACTGAAATTTTCCTTGATATGCTAATTTATGAAAGATTCCTTTCATTTAAGGAACTGATCATTAAGGTGCATTTCATGAGGTTGTTTTGTTATTTTTTTTAAATTTCTTTTCATTGTACGTTGGCCTTTCACTTGTTTAAGTAGGACC
Organism: Adiantum capillus-veneris; assembly: GCF_014529385.1. NCBI lineage: Eukaryota > Viridiplantae > Streptophyta > Polypodiopsida > Polypodiales > Pteridaceae > Adiantum > Adiantum capillus-veneris. Next base: position 111,138,948 of record NC_140952.1, read on the forward strand.
ATTTGGAACATATAAGGTATTTTGTTTATCTGTGTGTAATAGACAATACAAGTTATAGTATAACACAACATAACTAACATATGACTGCAAGCACTCATTAAGATCTACTCCCATAACTCATTAACATGTTATTGTAAGCATTCATTAACATGTGACTATAGGCACTCATTAAGATCTACTCCCCATAGCTCAATAATCTGTGATTGTAGGCACTCATCAAGATCTACTCCCCCCCTATCGGGGCTTCGATAGGCCTTTGTGAGTCATCACCTTACTAAATTCATAAGCATGCACCTATATCATATTTCTTGGTGCTTACTGTAAGTGGTATGATTATTGTGGAGATAAATGGAGACACAATTTCTTGGTTGTGATCATCATATTTTTGTTGTTGAGTTCATGGTGTATTGCTTTGATGATTTTATATAAATCTACTAGAAATGCAGCCATGTTTGAGGTGGCCTTAGGTATACATTTATCCACAATATACTTTAAGAAATATGAAACATTTAAAGAGACATCTTATACTTTCATTGTTTATTTGCCTAAATTTGATCAGAATGTCTCCAATTTTAATATTTCCATTCATACTTTGGCTATATCACGCTTCATAGGCATCATAGCTGCATACAATGAGTCATTCAAGCAAAGATGACAAAACAAGATACATGAAAACACTTTGAAAAACTTGGATACTTTAGCTTGAAAAATGAATCGCATGATGTTGGCCCTAAGTGCTTATTGTTTTTCTATAATAAATTTTGCAAGCCACAACAAACTTTAGATTAGACACAATTTGTTAGTAATCCATGGCACACAATAGTTTCCTCATATGTTAAAGAGGGTTTTTAAGCACTGAATTAAAAAAGCTACAAAAGTATGAAAAAAGCTCTAAATAAAAAGCTCACATTTTTATTTTTCCCCATGCGGATTACTTAAATGGACCAATCTAATACCGACCAATCTAATACGAACCACCATTTCCAGAGATCATTTTATTTTTTTAAATATATATACATTTCTAAAGTCTATTTGCATTATCATAGTCTGTTTTGCATTATTTTACTTCGTTTATTGAAGTCCGTTTGCATTTCTAAAGTACACAAGTTGTTTCTAAAGTCTGTTTGTGTGTTTTCTACTTTAATTGTCCAAACACACTAGTTTACATTTACAACACCTATGACAAGTCACAATCTAAAGAACAACATAATTTATTAATTTTTGAATTAATTTGTATTAAAAAACTAAAACTAATTATAAAATAACAAATCAAAATAACTCTTTTTTGTAATAATCAAATGTCACTATCTTTCTTTGTTAGCACTAGTCTGGTAACCTAATAGGACATAAAAGTGTCCTTTCAAGGTTTTGGAAAAATTTCCAAAAAACCATAGTAGATCCACCCATTTTGAAAAATCCTTTCATGAGCCTATAGTTCAAAGACTACTACATAGGGAAAAAATGAGCAATTTGTAAAATTTCTCTTGTCTTGGTCACAACAAGCCTCCAAAGCCAATAGACTAGTGCATTTTTTCATAATAACTAATATTTATTTCTCCTAAATGATTTTCTCATGTTAAACTGATCATTTAATATGCGGAAGTGCGAGGGGAGAAAAAGCTAGAATATTGGTTAAGTTGGCAGACCGGTCACAGTAGGGATCCAAAGGAGGGAAAATAGGGATCCAAAGGGGGGGTCATCTGCAAAAGAGCAATGTGCAACAATGGGCTTCAAAGACCCTAAGGTTCAGTCCATTAAGACTTCCAAGATACTAAGGTTACAAAATTCAAAGGTTATGTCCAATGGTCCAACCCTAGGGAAAATTGGATGGTTTAGTGATGCCTGAAAAGTCTTTCATGACTCCTAAACAGGAGGGGGTGAGCCCTAAAGGTAGGGAAAGAGAGAGAAGCTTGTGAGAGAACACATACACACACTCAAAGGCTTCCCTTTACAGAAAGGGCATAATGGACACATGTCAGCTCCCTAGGCCAATTGCACACAAGGTGCTCTCAAATCCTATTGGAAGGCCATAGAGGTGGACCAATGCGAATTAGTCTAGAGTAAATCTAGTTTATTTCATTTAAAAAAACTTAATAAAAGAAACAATAAGAATTAAGCTCTCTAGAAGACGATTGGAGAATCTCCCAAGGGGTCCAATGAGCATTCAGTAGCCCAATGGCTTACCTGATTCGTATTGGCCAGAAGACAAAGGGATCCAATGAGAGTTTAGTTGCATTATTTGTTTACCTAAATCTATCACAGAATGGGAAAGGGGGACACATGTCACAAGGCTATCAACTTATGATTCTCAATTATGATTGGCTAAGCTTTGCAGGGTCCAATGGGGTGCCATCAAGAGTAATTTGCAAGAGGGGTCGACCAAGAGAGAGAGAGGGGGATGAATTTGGCAAGGCATTATCACACACACACACACACTCACACAATCTCATGTGTGAAGCAAGAAGAGTCTCTCTCTCTCCTTCTGAAGCTTTAATGGAAAGCTCATCATCTACTCCAAGCTTGTGAGAAGGGAGGCCTACACCAACAACTCTTGTCTTTGTGATGCAAATCCAACAAGCTTCAATGCATGCTCATCTCCTCTACCATGCTAATTAATAAGATATGCTAAGCTTTTATGAGTGATTATGTGAGAAGATATACTTCTTTCTCGTAAGACTACTCCTTCTTCCTCTTAATCTACTCTCATATCCCGCTAGCTCTCACCATCTTCGAAGGTGTGTGAGGTCTTGGGTCTTAGACTGTGAAGGAATTGATGTTGTGTTTTATAAGTGTTTGCGTAGTGCTTGAAGCTAATTCCATCTTCATTGCACTAGCTAGTTATTGAATGAACACAAAGAATTGTATTGTTAAATGTCTCCCTTGATGGGGGGAAACCTTTAATACAAAGCCTTTTGGAGGGGGGACCAGCTCCATGTAAATCGGTCATCAACTGTTGTCAATATCTTAATTTCTCTCTCTTTTGAAGTATTGTTCATGCCTATCTAACTCGGTGTTATGCTTTTTGTTGCTTTCTCCATCCAAGCACTCTTGCTATGCTCATTAGGAATTTATTCTAATGAAATGCTCACTATGTTCATGTTATTTTCCGCTACACACAAGTTACTAGGCCATTAAACGCTAGATTGGTATCAGAGCACAAGGTTTCTCTTTTCTTTCTCAAGAAGGGAAGCTAGCTATAAATGGTTGGTATTATTAATTGCAATTAAGTAGAATAGGCATTTTTCAGCCTTGCAGTGCGCCTCCCTTCGTGCAAATAACGGGGCATCACCATCGAGAGATATGGTCTTAATAGTGGAGTCCTACGGGGCTTGCTATTGAGCTATTAGAAGCTTGACCGGAGCCGGTGCTGTTTTGGTGTTGAAAGACCCTCTCTTCAATTCCTTGCAATTAACCATATTCGAGCCACAGGTAGAGTAGCTTGAGTGCTTTTCTAAAGGGGTAAAGAGGAGCATCAACTAGGGCTTGAAGTGCCAAAGTACACCTAAAAATATTACACCTAAAAATTGTTAGAATGGTTGACAATATTAAAGAGAGTGAAATTAATGTTGATAGCTTTGATTTTGCTAATGAGCAGGCTACTAATGATGCTCCTATGCTTGTTAACTATGTTGTTTCTAGGCTTCAACAAGCCATGGGCAATCCATCCCTCGAAAGTGAAGTGCAACGGCAGCTTCGTGCTCATGGGATCCTCCAAATTCCCCACCATGGTGAGAGAGTACCCAGGAAGCCTTGTTGTGAGACTTCCAAAAGAGGCCTCTCTCCGATTTGGGAAGAAGAAGAGGATCCATAGGAAGGGCTTAAAAATTTGCTTCATTAGGAAGATAATGGAGTCTAGGAGGGCCTCTTTATTTGGTAGTTGAAGGGAGTAAAACCTTTAGTATTAAGAAAGCAATCAAAGGACCACTTATGAATTCAAACATGTAAACCGGCTAGTTTATTTGAATTCAAATTTCCCCCCCAAAATGAAATTTAAAATCTAACATGCAAAAGTAAATAATGTAACATATCTTTGGAAAGAGATCAGCCTGTAGATTCTATATCTTTAATCTCTGCTCAAATCGGAGATCATATATAGGAGTTATGGAAGGACAAAAATTATAAATTTGTCATCCCCCTTTTGGGGAAAAAAGTGCATCCTTTGACCACTCGTACACCTCTCTTACACACCCACCATTCTTGCACACATGGCATGTATCTATTGGTCCAAATGTTAATCACCTCCATAATCTCATGGCAAATAAAGAGGCTCTCCTAGACCCCCATCCTCTTCCTAATGCTTGATGACGCATCTCCTTCCAAAAGGAGAATTCAAGAGCCCCCAACAAAGGAATGAGAAAGAAGTGAGCCTCCTGCCACCTCGACAGAGATGGCTCCACGAAGACGGTGGGCAAAACGCTCTCCATAACCTCCTAAATAGAGAAAACCATTACACACCTCTCCACACCATAATTCAAAGAGGGATGATAAAAAACAAGAGAAGAGAAAGGCGAGAAAGAGGTCACCCTCTTATCCATCTTCTTCATCCTCTTCCTCTTATGAAGAAAGTGATGGTGTAGACAAAGAGGAACAAGGCAAGAAAGAGGTTACCCTCTTCTCCATCTTCCACAAATTCTTTATCTACTAAATAAAGCAATGGTGAAACTTTTGAACCATCAAAAAGACGAGGCCATAGGAAATCCTATGCCGCATGGAAGAGGTCGTCCAAGCTCAAGAATCTCAAAGAGGGAGGAAAGAGCATCTCTTTCCTTACCTACGATGGAACTTTTGGTGCTACAGACAAAGTCTTGGCTTTCAGCCAACAATTCGATGTGGTGTTTGGAGATGAGGGCTTCACGGAGTCCTCTAAGCTACACCATGTAGCTATGCATTTTCAAAAGTCCGCGAGGCAATGGTGTTCTAGCCTACGGGCAAGCGATGAAGCTCCACAAACATGGAACGCTTTAAGAGGTTCCATCATGAATCATTTTTTGGCCACCGATGCCAAAGACAAAGTACTCACCGAATGGCGAAGCTTGAAGCTCTCTCCCTATGAATCCATTCATAAATAAGTAGACAAGTTTTGGGACTTACATCTCAAAGGAACTGTCTTCAAATATATGGATTTTGGAAAGAAAAAACAACAATTTTATGTGGGCTTAACTGAAGAAATGGAGGAGTATGTCAACTCCCAAAGGACATGCACTATATATGTGCTCATACACCATACTATGGTGGCTTCTCAAATCAATTTCCAAACATGGGCTAAGAGAAATCTTAAGCCCACAGAAAACAAGGGTTCCAATGAGCCTAAGGGGGAGGACAATGTCCAAAAGTCTCCTAAGGGCAACTCCAATAACAACAAAGCTAAGGAGAAGGGAGTTTACAAAGTCAAAAACAAACTCTCTCCTGAAGATCTTGAGCGTTATCGCAAGGATAACCGTTGTTTCAAATGCGGAGAGCAAGGGCATGCGTATCATGCTGCCCCCAAAAGAACACCCGCCATGAGCCTCCTAGAGCTACCTTGGTTGAAATCCAAGAAGAGGAAGCTCACCACAAAGGATCTCCTCTATGCCATGGTTGGGGAAAGGTAAGAGAACATGATGCTTTTATTCTCTTTGACCCTGGTTCTACTCACAATTTCATATCCACAAAGTTGGCCACCAAGCTAGGTATCCAAGCCTATGAGATGGGAGATGTCCTACCCGCAGATGGTGCTTTCAAGGGGCAAGAAGCTTTACTCACTCCCTTGGTCGGGAAATTGAGGCTCCATGTCCAAAGCTACATGGACAAAGAGGACTTCTTTATCTCTCCTCTCAAGCACGAGGATGTAATCTAAGGGGCACCATGGTTTATTCGCATGACTGCCAATGTTAAATTCTCCGGAAGGAAAATCTACTTTAGATTCAGGGAAAAAGATATGTACATAGATGCCAAAGAGATGGGTAACACCATACCCATTGTACATACACAAGCTTTCAACAAGACAATAAAGATCTCTATTTTCGTGTACATGATTTTTGTTAAAGATTCTCAAAATGAACCTAATGCTTTAGCAAAGAAAATATAAACAATTACAACGAATTAGAGTTATCCAATTTTCTCAAGGGATTTCAAGATGTTTTTATTGACGGCATCCATTGTGAAGTACCTCCCAAACGAGGCAATAATGACCATGCAATTGAACTTCTTCCAAGAAGTTCACTGCCTAATAAACCTCCTTATAGAGTTTCTCAAGCTCAACAAGAGGATATTATGCCGGCAAGTGCATGAGTTAGTTGAGAAGGGCATGGTTAGGGCTAGCTCATCTTATTTTTGCTCACTTGTGTTATTAGTGCAAAAGAAAGACGACACATATCGTATGTGTGTCGACTATAGAGCATTAAATAGGATCACTATCAAAAATAGGTTTCCCGTTCCACCGGTAGAAGACCTGTTTGATAAGCTGCAAGGGTCGACCTACTTCAGTAGGATTGACCTAAAAAGTGGCTACCATCAAATAAGGATAGTTGATCAAGACATTGTAAAGACCGCATTTTTGCACTACATTTGGTCTTTACGAATACATTGTCATGTCTTTTGGCTTGACCAATGCACCAACCACATTCAACCTCTTGATGGAGAAGCTATTCATGCCTCACCGAACCTTTACTGGAGTGTTCTTTGATGATATCATCATCTACTCTAATTCACTAGATGAACACAAGCAACACCTCCAAGTAATATTTCAAGTCCTAAGAGAGAATAAACTTTATGTTAATCAAAATAAAAGTGATTTTTCTTACAAGAGATTCAGTATTTTAGGTTACATTATCTCTCAAAATGGCATCCAAATGGATCCATCAAAGTTAGAGTGTTAGCAGCGTCTAACACAGGCTACACCGGTTATACATCAACCGGGAGAAATGCTATGGTTGTGCATAATATTTCCAACTCACTTTGTATAAGCTTGGGCTCATTAGGAGTTCCAAAGTTGTAAATGCTTGCTAGGAGGCTCAAACTTAAACCCATAGTAGAAGGGATTGTGGTGAAAGCCTTTAAAAGGAAGCCTTTGTGCAAGGAGGCTTCATTCTTGAGTATCCACTCTTGAGGATCCACTTTTGAGAGCTCTCTCTCTCTTGAGTGTTCACTCTTTGGATTGAATAGCCTTGAGCTTTATGCCCATGCTTAAGAGGCTAGTACTATCCATTGTAATTAGAGAAACTTGATTAATCTAATCCCTATTTTACTCAGAAGTCTTGTCTTCTCTACATTTCATTATGTCATGAAGCAGTATTACACTCTCATTATTCTAGGTTTGAGAGAGATATGTACTTCTTGCTTTGATCTTAACTCTCTTCTTCCCTAAGTATTTCAATTAGTTGATTACTTCTCTAATTATCTTGATTAGTGTAATGTGTGTGCACTCTTCGTCATGTCATTAGAGTTTGTGTCTAATTGTGTGCTTAAGTGTGTGAAGGCTTAAGAGCCTTGAGCTCAATGTCACTTGTGTGCGATGCGATTAGAGTACCTTGGTTGGCATGTGATGATTCGGAAAGCCAACTTCAATGCAACTAGTGTGTGCTTTGATCATGGATGCTTGTGTTGACTATGTTCTTGTGACTCCATAAGATTGACAAGTCAGACTTCGGTGGACTTGATGTGTGTAGGAGTTGATTGATTAGTGATTAGAGTATGGTTAGAGTTATTCTTGCCATGGCTAATCTATACTTGCATTGGTGAGGTATTCTCTTGAATCCTCTTATTCTATTCATCTGGTGCTCATGCTTCCATGCCCTAGATGGATTGTCGATCCACGGATTGATAATTTTGTGTGGGTTGCGATTAGGTCGTTGCTACAACGTCTCCCAACATTTGGTGCCATTGCCGGGGATCGATAACCTAAGCTAGTGAGTATAGGATGTTTAGAGTAGAGTAATTTCATTGGCTTTTGAGTGGGTGTAACTCAATTTTGGTTTGATTTGATGATTTTTGTAAAAGTAATTAAAGCTAATTTTGACTTCCCCCCATTTCACTAATTTCATACTAACCCTTGCTGATTTCGCTTGATTTCCATGCTAATTGTACTAAATCCATGCTAATTTTTACTAGTTATTGACTAACTTTGTTAACCTATCCGCTAACATTGAAATATGTTCAATCCCCTTGTAAGAGGTGGAATCGTCACTCTAATCAAGTTAATTGTGCTAATTTATGCCTAATTTGATTATTTGAGTGTTTGATTTTTGGCCTACAATGGTCAATTTTTGGAGCGGATTTGATGGTGCACATGCTTGTGTGTGCAATGATGTGTCTTCGTGTGGAGCAAAGGAATAGCTTAGAGTGTGATTACGATGTAAGTGCACTCACTTGCTCATGTCAATTCTTGATTGATTAATGTGGTTCAATGTTGCTAATTATTTGTTAAAGTTAGGTGTATAAATAAATTGACTTACACTTTACACCTAATTTAATTCACTTGGAATGAAATTGATGGTCAAACTTTGATTAATGAACTTTGTGTGTGTCAAGATAATGCTTAATCCTCATCAAGAATTCACATGTGTGCATAAGAATCATTGTGTGTGTAATGCACCAAAGAGGGAAAAACTGTCAAAAAATTCAAATCTGTTTGCACCTAATTTTGAGTGTGTGCATGCATAAAAATTGATGGAATTGATGATATGTGAATATGCAATCATGTGATTGATGTGTATGTTAAGCTAATTCAATCATTGGATAAGGCTAAATGCCAAAAAGTTGGGCAAAATTTGAGTGTGTGTGCCCATCCAAGACCACTTGTTTCATGAAAAGTGTGTGAAATCGTTAGGTGTGAGCCTAAATGCATTGCCAATTGATTCAAAATTGATCTTTTGCGCTTAATTTTTGAGTGTGTGCATTGCTTGATTGGTTAAAAATAGTGGTAATTTTTTAGAAATTAAGCATGCATGCATTCACTTATGCTTGATTGAGTTTGTAATTTGTGCATTACAATGTGAAATTGATGGAATAGCTGCATCAAATTTTGGCCTAAATTTGGGTATGTATGCCAATCAATGGCATGTGCAATCCAATGTCTTACTGAATAATTGGTAATTTGACCAATTATGATGATGAATTGGCCAAATAGTTGATGTGGGTTCACAATTGGCTTTGAGGATTGAAAAAGGTCACTCAATTGTGAAATTTTTTTAGTGTATTGCCATGCTAATGATTGAGCAATGTTATGAACTTGAAAATGTTACATTGATGCATGTGCATTGTAGTCGAAAGTCAAGTATGAGTGACGTTACAAATAAAAAATGACAAATCCAATTTGGTTTGGATGATTAGGGATTTTGTGAGCAATCGAAATTGCAATGCTTGAATGGCATGTTTTTTCTACATTGTGTACATAGCATGCTTGCTTTGAAATCATTTTTATGAAAAAACAAAAATTTTCAAGCCTACATTTCATTAGTGTGGAAATGACATCAAGCATGATTTTCGAATCAAAAGTTTGAGGACGTAATTATTAAGTTCATTGTATAAAAATTTGTTGGGGAATGCTTCATTCATAACAAAGAAAAGAAGATTTGAGTGCGATCAATGAAATTAACCAACGAATTGTTCAAGAATGGCATCTTAATCAAAGAGGAATCGCAAAAAGCACTGTCTGCATACATGCCAAATCGGTTACTCATGAATGTTCAAAGGCTACCATGCATGATATTGAGAATTTAAAAAAATAAAATAAAAATTCTTAATGAACTACTAGCTTAAATTGTGCATATGTATGCTACATTGCATGATGGGCGTACATTTGAAGCGGCTTGCAAGTAGAATCATGCTCAAGGGGAGACACCTTGTCAACTCATACATCCTCAAAATATTTGTGTTGCACGAAGGGAATAGGTGAGAACATAATCCTGAGGAGTTAAATAAAAAACAAACAAACAAACAAACAACTTGTTTCAGCCCTGGCTCGTTGTACGGTTGCACTCCACACGCACCCTTTTTTCCCAAAAATGCCAAATTGGCATCCGGTTTCTACTGCTTTGAAATCTCAAACACACACAGGCACACACTCCGTTTGGCATTGCTGAATACTTGGCTCGCTCTAGTCCAGACTCGCCCTATGTGCAAGCCAAAAGAAGTCATAAACTCTGCTTTTAGTGCCTCAATGAGCTCGTAGGGTCGCGACTTGCAAAGCCCGCCATGTTAGCATGGTAGCCTAGCCCGCCCTCCCTTTCGGTCGCCCTTGCTAATGGAAGCCATCACACCCACTCCAATTACTATCTACGCCAACGAGCTGCCAAATTTAAGCTTTCTCCCTTGCCCATGTGCGCAATGAGCCCATGCTGCCTATTTTGGTTCGCTCTCTTTGACACAGTCCATGCTGATTATGGCGTATCTGCAGCAAATCACACACACACACAAAAATGGCCAGTAATGCATGCACGCTTGTAGCTCGGCTTTCTGCCCCTTGCAGCCGACCTCACTTGCAGAATTTTTGAGAATAGCCGTTTCCTCCTCGCTCTACTCTGCCATGCCATGCCATTTTTGTCTCGACCAAGTGGACCTCAATTCGACCGCGCGCACACACACACACACACACACACACACACACACACACAAAATCGGCTGGCCCATAAATGCTAAAGCCGGAATCAGTCGGAAGGTCCATAAATGCTTCAAGATAGGTATCAGGGCTTGGAAAGATGTGATAGAGAATGGACAACTCAAAACAGTTCAAGATTTACGAAGGGACTTTCCTATCACATATACTGGCACTTTATGGTGTCTCCAAAGAGCCAAACAATGCATGGGTAGATTTAGAGTCCCAGCCAAAGCAGTGGAGGTCGCCAGCAACACTACCTTCATTGCATCGCATATCTATTCATAGTTCAAGCTAAAGGGTATAGTGGAGAACACTCTCAAACAAAAGCTGAACAGATTATGGAAGATTAGCTGGAGCTCTAAGCAATGTACATACCGTTTCAAGTGCCTTTGGGCTTACCCAGCAGCTAACAAACACAACATCCTAATGTGGCTCATTATGCATCAAGGGATTTGGACTCCCAAAAAAGCACTCAAAGCTGGTATTGGAAATGGCAAGTGTAGTAGATGTCACCTTCACTTAGAAGACTGCCCTCACTTATGGTTTAACTGCCAGGCGAATAAGTGAGTCATCCTTCTCCTTCAAAAGGCTCTCCTCCATTCTACCCTTAAAACCATTGATTGTAGGGAGCTACTACTGGGTAAAGGAATGGATGTACCATTATGGAACATTTGGAGAGGGTATATCCTGTGGCATATATGGATCCAGAAAAATGCCTCAGTGTTCCAACAACCTGTTTCTTCTTCCTTATGTCTTATCAGTAGGGATCTGCTGCAGGCAGCGAACCAACTGTGTAATAGAGTTGTAGACGTCTTTATGATGAATCTGTCTCTTCGACTATCCAGAGAAATTGTAAGTGGAAACAATGTCTTAAAATTGTGCCATGTTTCTATCATCCCATCAGATTTAGAATGAAAGAGGTCCTCACTCTTTGACTTGTGTATAAGGGCTAACCCACCCCCTACCTGTGGGTTCCATGTATCTTTTTCCCTTTTATTTAATCAAAATTCTACTTCAAAAAAGAATATTTTGGCTAGCCACTGGTCTTCTCTGTCTCACAGGCCCACATCACTTTGCTTTTACGGCGGTCCTACGCTGCTAGTCAAACCCACTCACCTGCTCTTTGAGTCTCTCTCTAACTCACCCCCACTTGCAAGTTTCCATTGGAGGCTGCAACCCGCCATTATAAAAAAAATTAAAGCTCTTTTTTGCAATTAAATGAAAAGTAAATAAAAGATATAAAAAATCAAGCGGGCGTTCTTACCCCTATCTCCGACTCAAGCTCACTTCACCTTGAGTCGCAAAAAGAAAAAGAAAAATGTGTCTCACAGCTTAACCATGACCTTCTAAACACTTAAGTGAGATTTGACGTGACTCATTTTTCCAAAAAAAAAAACGTGATACGATTGAGGGCTTTATAAGAACCTCAATTTTGTGCACATTTCAATGATTTAATTGAATTTTTTTCATATCGATGGCATTTAAATTTTCATGAAATGAGAATTCTTTTGGTGGGTAATGTGTATGCAAAATATAATCTTGCAATAATGATTAAGATTTGAATGGGGAAGTGACAAGCCAACAGGCTATACAAGAGTTGACGCATCATTGCCATTTCTCCCACCTCTCTTGCTTTGTGTGTCAAAATTGTTACATGAGAGCTTGTGGGCATTGAGTATGTGTTATCCATTGACTAAAGGTTGAGGTTTTGATTGAGCATGACTTCTTGATACTTGGTGTCTATGCATAACATTTTTATCACTAATGGTCGAGCTCTATTTTGAAGGGATACGGGTGAATAGCCTTGCTTGAGCAATCGAGAGAGATGAATAGTCACTTCATCATTTGATATGTATACCATATTTGCTAGTTTAAGAGCACATATGTAAGCATTGATTGTGTGTACTATGATTGGTTCTATGCACAAATGACCTTCCTTGCATCAATAATTTGACTTGTGCATGGTTTAGTGCTTGGCTTGATTGAAGTTTTCATTGCACTAAATGTCAAGTTTTCTTCATGTGAGAGTTACACTCGATGATGAGTTGTGCTTTTTTGGTTGGGATTTTATGCTTGAAAATGGCATTAGATATGCATTTTAGTGCTTGATTTGAATGTAAATAACCCTGCATATCACTAAAATGGAACTTGCTGATAACCAAGAGAAAGAATTAAAATTTGAGTTGTGATTGAATATGAGTTTTAGTGCTCGTTTTAAATGACCAAATGTTTAAAAGCACTAATAATTGAGTCTTTTTTGAAGGGTTGTGGGGAAAGCTGTGATTCCATTGATCCAAGAAGGGGTCATCATTGCAATAAATTGCAAAACTTTGGATTAAAATTTGTATACATGCTAGCTCATAGCTTGGTCAAAAGTTAAATTTTTTCATTTGGAGCTAGTGTTTACTCAACTTTTTTGAGATCTTTCAAGTACAAAATTTGGCTATTAAGAGCCGTTTACTTTCATTCCATTAAAAGTTGAAGTCATCTCTAGCTCATAGCTTGCTCTAAAATTGTAAAATTTCATGTGAGCTAGTTGTTACTAGCCAACTTTTTGGAAAGCTTTAAATTGTAAAATTTGGCTTTCAAGAGCCACTTCATTTCCACTTGGCAGGCAAGGGGAATCACTTTGGCTCGCTTGGTCAAGGCCCTAAACTGATGCCCTAGAGCTGATAGGGGTTAGCCACCGCCTTGGTAGGCTAGTAGGCTTTTGGAAAACCTTCTTGAGGGGTCAAGGAGCCAAGAGTCGTACCTAGACTTGCCTTGGGGGTGGTAGCCTTGTATTGTGTTTTACTTTTTTCAATGAAGGACAAAAACAAATTTCCATGAGCTTCAAAAAGTTGTGGCAAAGTACTAATAGATTAGGAGCTTTTATATAGCCCATAGACATGATAGACTTGAATGATTTATTAAGATTGGTCACATAGTTTTAAGGCTAGTAGGTTTATGAACTTGCATTAGCCTAGGGTCTTAATCGATTGCTTGTGTTTCATGCATAAAACAGAAATTTCAAGTGGTTTAATCTTCATGATAGTTGAGTATTTTTTTGCTTTATGTTGTCTAATTTTTGACTATGATTCACCCATCTTTTAGAAGCAAAAACATCACTTTGCATGATTGTTCATTGTACTTCATGTTTTTATCCTTGTTGGCCTTTGATGCTCATTACTTGTTCTTATGTTTTGCAACTCAACATTTCTTCCATGGTCTTGCTTTCTACCATGTCACCGTGTTTTGCTTCACCGGCACACGAGGACGTGCATCAATTTCCGAAGGGGGGAATGTTAGCAGCGGCTAACATAGGCTACACCGGTTATGCATCAAGCAGGAGATATGCTATGGTTGTGCATAATATTTCCAACTCACTTTGTATAAGTCTTGGGCTCATTAGGAGTTCCAAAGTTGTATATGCTCGCTAGGAGGCTCAAACTTAAACCCATAGTAGAAGGGGTTGTGGTGAAAGCCTTCAAAAGGGAGCCTTTATGCAAGGATTCTTCATTCTTGAGTATCCACTCTTGAGGATCCACTTTTGAGAGCTCTCTCTCTCTCTTGGGTGTTCACTCTATGGATAGACTAGCCTTGAGCTTTATGCCCATGCTTAAGAAGCTAGTACTAATCCATTTTAAGTAGAGAAGCTTTATTAATCTAATCCCTATTTACTCATTAGTCTTATCTTCTCTACATTTCATTATGTCATGAAGTAGTATTACACTCTCATTATTCTAGATTTGAGAGAGGTATGTACTTCTTGCTTTGATCTTAACTCTCTTCTTTCCCTAAGTATTTCAATTAGTTGATTACTTCTCTAATTATCTTGATTAGTGTAATAAGTGTGCAGTCTTGGTCATGTCATTAGAGTTTGTGGCTAATTGTGTGTTTACGTGTGCGAAGGCTTAAGAGCCTTGAGCTCAATGCCACTTGCGTGTGATGTGATTAGAGTACCTTGGTTGGCATGTGATGATTGGGAAAGACAACTTCAATGCAATTACTGTGTGCTTTGATCATGGATGCTTGTGTTGAATGTGTTCTTGTGACTCCATAAGATTGGCAAGTCAAACTTCAGTGGACTTGATGTATGTAGGAGTTGATTGATTAGTGATTAGAGTATGGTTAGAGTTAGTCTTGCCATGGATAATCTATACTTGAATTGGTGAGGTATTCTTTTGAATCCTCTTATTCTATTCATCTGGTGCTCATGCTTCCATGTCCTAGCCAGGTTTCCAATCCACGGATTGATAATTTGTGTGGGTTGCGATTAGGTATTTGCTACAATGCCTCCCAACATAGAGGTATTAAAAGGATATCCTAATCCACAGAATCTTCATGAACAAAGAAGCTTTATTGGTATGTGTGCATACTATAGACGATTCATAGAAAAGTTCTCACTAATACTAGGACCATTACATGACCTAACAAAGAAAAATGTTAGGTATACATGGTTTTCCAAGGAGAACAATGCTTTCGAAAAACTTAAAGGAAAGCTTATCACTCAACTTGTTCTTACACTACCGGATCTCTCAAAGCCATTTGAGGTCCAATGTGACACTTGTGGTGATCGCCTTGGAGTTGTTTTGCTCCAAGAAGGGTATGCCATATCCTATGAAAGGCGAAGGCTTGACCCTGTTGAGCAAGCTCTAGGCATATGTGAAAAGGAACTTCTCGCAGTGCTACATGCCTTAGAATCACGAAAGCACTATTTATTGGGGACTCCTTTCATTTTGTGAACGGATCGCCAAAGCCTTAATTACTTCATGGCGTAGACCAAGCTCTCTAACACAAATGAGGTGGGAAAATTTCCTTTTGAAATTTCATTTTCATATTGCTCACATTGCTGGCAAGCATGATCAAGTAGCTGATGCACTCTCAAGACGGCCGAGAGTGAATGTAGTTTCCATAGCAACTCACAATGATCTATCCTCTGTGATAGATGAGTATGCTAATGGTACCAATTTTAGAGATGTGATTTGAGACCTTGCATTAGGGAAGGAAGAGGAACCATTTACTTTACAAGATAGTTATCTTCTCTATGGTAATAGACTATGCGTTACCAACTCACTACGTGAGAAAGTAATGTATGAATTTCATGCTCCTCCTTATGCGAGACATAGAGGGATTCAGTCTACCTTAAAAGGGATTGAAACATATTTCTATTGTCCTACCATGAAAGAAAACATACAAGAGTATGTTTCTAAATGTATGGTATGCCAAAAGATGAAGTTTGATAGAAGGAAGCATCTTGGACTGCTTCAACCTTTTCCAATCCCTAATTCACCATGGGAGAGCATATCCGTGAATTTTATCTTTGGATTGCCTAATTCTATCCATGGGAATACGGGAATATGGACAATAATAGATAGGTTCAGCAAACAAGCTCATTTTATACCTGTCAAAAACACTATCAAATTCCATCAAATGGCAACCCTCTTTACATCACAAATCATGGCTTGCCAATGTCCATAGTGCCGGCGGATAGAGATCCTAGAATGACCAATAATTTCTAGAAGGGTCTCTTTGAAAATTTAGGGACAAGGCTAAAATTATCTTTGGCCTATCACCCCCAACGGATGGCCAAAGTGAAATAGCTAACCTAGCAATCCTTGATCTACTAAAAGCCTATGTAACGAAAGATCAAAGGTTCCAACGGGAGAAGTATTTACCCTTACTGGAGTATGCCTACAATAATATTGTACATACCTCCAAGGGAAAAGCACCTTTCGAGGTTGTTTAATGGTTGGTTTAGCCGAGCAGTTTTGTACACAGATTCTGACAATTCTTCAGACATTTCACTATGATAACCATACAAATTCAGCAACACACACACTTTGACTTGAACATTTTTGCACTTGTATTGTACTCAGAACATGGAATACACGGAGAGAATGAAACAGAAATACGACAACTAATCTGAATTCTACATTCAAAAAAATGCTGCATCTAACATATTGCATCTGACAACTAGAAATCCACTATTACACAGAAAATCCGCCCATCCCATCACGCTACATAACTGAATGGCTTTCTTTCTCACATGAAAAAGAGAAAACGACCCTTAACTTCCAAGATCCCAAAAGTCACTTAAAATAGACTACAGTTCACACCTTTGTCAAAAGTAATCCTCCTAAGGTCTAACTCTAACACTTGGCACAACCCGGTGGCTTGAGCCATAGGCTGACCTCAGACCCACAATCCCTTGATCCGTAAACTAGATAAAAGAAGAAACTTTCAAAGATAAAACAAAATCAGCATAACAGCCATCTGAATATCCTCCTCTTTGAAATTTTGCAAATGCTCTGACTTTTCTTCTGCAATATAATCCTCCACTGATTTTTGATGAATATGCCACACTGTTGACTTTTTGCTTCTCTGACTTCTTGCCATGTCATTGAATAAATTCTTCCTCCACATTTTGAAAATTGGACCATATTCCCTTGTCAAACTGAATGAAAGAAACTTGACTTTCAAATCAGACAACACTTTTGCAACACTCAAAATTTCCGCCTTGATGAAGAAAGTCCGCATAAACTCCATCGGATCATCCTCTTGAGTAAAGCACATTCCACTGAATCCATCTGTCGATTCCTCTTGAACATCTTGAGCATCTATACAAACTTGTAACACATTCCTCTTCCACAAATCAACAACTCCAAAATCTGGAACACATGAAAATCTGAATTCTGACAATCCGCCATCCACATCTGTGAGGATTCTATCTGATCCATTCTTATCAAAATATGACCATAAAACAATCCGCTCAGCTACATTCTTTGCAACTGAATGTTCTCCTTTCCAATCCGCTCAGCTACATTCTTTGCAACTGAATGTTCTCCTTTCACATACTCAATCTTTGACATCAAAATATGCCCTTGAATCTGCCAAGCATCAAGATAAGCTTCCATAAACTTTTTTGGTATTCTTGTATCGCCTGTAATGTACCATAGCAATTATCTGCAACAAACATGCTTTGACGACCTAGAATGGATTTGCCTCTTGTTCCTCCATATTCATCGTGAAGAAATTCGATTATTGAAAATTCCTCCCATTGATAAGCTGATTCCAACTTCTGGTTATAGGATTGAGATATCACTTCTGCAATATCCTTTGGCTGTATATCCTCTTGTTTTCGCTGATCTACCACCTGCTTTCTTTTTTGATATTTTGCATGTGGCTTATTCTGATATTCTGCATCATACTTCCTCCTTAAATCCAATTTGATTCTCCACACGTGTTTTGACATAATTGGACTTGTAAAACCTGCTTCAGATCCTTCAAATATCTGCATTTGACATCCTCCAAGCTGAATGCTATCATAACAACTTTTGTCAAATAAATTTGAACCCAAATCTGCCAAATAGTTGAATTGATCACCAACTTTCTTCACAATGAAAACATCCTGA
The DNA here is from genome assembly GCF_014529385.1 of Adiantum capillus-veneris. Classification (NCBI taxonomy): domain Eukaryota; kingdom Viridiplantae; phylum Streptophyta; class Polypodiopsida; order Polypodiales; family Pteridaceae; genus Adiantum; species Adiantum capillus-veneris. The sequence goes on from NC_140952.1 coordinate 111,156,918, forward strand.
AAGTTAAACTGAACATTTTTTATCCACATCAAAGGTTTAGATTGTCATAATAATCAATATCTAATTCTCCTAAATGATTTTCTCATGTTAAACTGATCATTTAATATGGGGAAGTCCCAGGGGAGAAAAAGCTAGAATATTGGTTAAGCTAGCAGACCGGCTACAGTAGGGATCCAAAGGAGGGAAAATAGGGATCCAAAGGGGGGGCCATCTGCAAAAGAGCCATGTTCAACAATGGGCTAAAAAGACCCTAAGGTTCAGCCCATTAAGACTTCCAAAATGCTAAGGTTCCAAAATTCAAAGGTTGTGTCCAAAGGTCAACCTTAAGGGAATTGGATGCTTTGTGTGTGACCAAAAAAAGTCTTTGCATATCCCTACATAGGAGGGGGCGAGCCTAGCATGTAGGGGATGAGAGAGAAATCCACACACACACACACACACACAAGCCCCCTTTACACAAAGGGAATGAGGGACACATGTCAGCTTCCTAGGCCAGATACCCACAAGGTGTGCCCAATTCCTATTGGATGGCCTTGGAGGTGGACCAATGAGAATTAGGCTAGAGTAAATCTAGTTTAATTAATTTAAAAACACTTAATAAAAGAACCAATGAGAATTAAGTCCTCTAGAAGACTATTGGACAGTCTCCCAAGGGGTCCAATGAGCATTTAGCAGCCCAATGGCTTGCCTGATTCCAATTGGCCAGGAGGAAAAGGGGTCCAAGGAGAGTTTAATTGAATTATTAATTAACCTAAAGCTCTCACAAAAGGGGCAAGGGGGACACATGTCAGAAGGCTATCACTTATGCTGCTTAATAGTCATTGGCTTGACTTGGGGAGGGCCAATGAGGGTTGAGCAAGAGCAAATAGCAAGAGGGCTCGCCCAAGAGAGAGAGGGGGTTGATTTTTTTGCAAGGCATTATCACACACACACACACACACAGAATCTCATGTGTGAAGAAAGAGAAGACTATCTCTTCCCAAGCTTTAATGGAGAGCTCATCACCTACTCCAAGCTTGTGAGATAGAAGCCTACATCGACACACTCTTGGCATGTGGATGCAAATCCAACCAAGAGCCAAGCTTCAATGCATGCTCATCTCCTCTACCATGCTAATTACTAAGCTAAGCTATGCTAATATGAGTGATTATGTGAGGAGATGTACATCTTTCTCGTAAGATACTTCTTCCTCTCAATCTACTCTCATACCCTGCTAGCTCTCACCATCTTCGAAGGTGTGTGAGGTCTTGGGTCTGAGAACGGGGATAATTAATGTTGTGTTTGCTAAGTGTTTTGCTTAGTGCATGAAGCTTTCATCTTCATTGCACTAGCTAATCTTGAAGGAACACAAAGAATTGTATTGTACAATGTCTCTCTTGATGGGAGAAACCATAATACAAAGCCTTTTGGAGGGGGGACCGGCTCCATGAAAATCCGGTCCTCAACTGTTGTCAATTGCTTAATTTCTCTCTCTTTTGAAAGTATTGTTGATGCTATCTAACTAGGTGTTATGCTTTTTGTTACTCTCTTCACCCAAGCACTCTTGTAATTCTCATTAGGAATCTATTCTAATGAAATGCCCACTATGTTCATGCTAATTTCCACTACACACAAGTTATTAGGCCATTAAATGTTACATTGGTATCAGAGCACAAGGTTTCTCTTTTCTTGCTCAAGAAGGGAGGTCCTCAAGATAGCTATAAATGGTTGGTATTATTAATTGCATGTGAGTAAGTAGAATAGGGATTTTTCAGCCTTGTAGTGCGCCTGCCTTTGTGCAGTTAACGGGGCATCACCGTCGAGAGCTATGGTCTTAATAGTGGAGTCCTACGGGGCTTGCCTACGGCTTAACCACTATTGAGCTATTAGAAGCTTGATAGGAGCCGGTGCTGTTTTCATTTTGAACGACCCTCTCTTCTATTCCTTTCAATTAATGGTATTCGAGCCGCGGGTACAGTAGCTTGAGTGCTTTTTCTAAAGGGGTAAAGAGGAGTAGCAACTAGAGCTTGAAGTGCCAAAGTACACCTAAAAAGTTTACACCTAAAAGTTGTTAGAATGGCTGAAAATAGTAAAGAGAGTGAAATTAATGTTGATAACTTTGATTTTGCTCATGAGCAAGCTACTAATGATGCTTCAATGCTTGTTAACTATCTTGTTTCTAGGCTTCAACAAGCCATGGGAAATCCATCTCTCCAAAGTGAAGTGCAACGGCAGCTCTGTGCTCACGGGATTCTCCAAGCTCATCACCATGACGAGAGAACACCTAGGAAGCCTCCTTGTGAGACTACCAAAAGAGGTCTCTCTCCGATTCGGGAAGAAGAAGAGAATTCGTACGAAGGGCTCAAGAATTTACTTCTTGATGATGCATCTCCTTCCCAAAGGAGAACTCAAGAGCCTCCACCGAAGGAACGAGAAATAAGTGAGTCTCCCGCCACCTCGGAGGAGATGGCTCCACGAAGACGGCGGGCTAAACGCTCTCCATCACCACCAAAGAGGAGACGACCATCACACTCTTCTCCACGCCATAATTCAAAGAAGGATGATAAAAAGCAAGAGAAGAAAAAGGCGAGAAAGAGGACACCCTCTTCTCCATCTTCTTCATCCTCTTCCTCTTATGAAAGTGATGGTGAAGACAACGAAGATCAAGACAAGAAAAAGGAGAGAAAGAGGTCACCCTCTTCTCCACCTTCTTCAAATTCTTCACCTTCTGAAGAAAGTGATGGTGCAACCTTTGAACCATCAAAAAGAAGAGGCCATAGGAAATCCTATGCCGCATGGAAGAGGTCGTCCAAGTTGAAGAAATTCAAAGAGGGAGGGAAGAGCATCTCTTTCCTTACCTATGATGGTACCTTTGGTGCTACGGACAAAGTCTTGGCCTTTATCCAACAGTTCGATGCGGCATTTGGAGATGAGGGCTTCACGGAGTCCTCTAAGCTACACCATGTAGCTATACACTTTCAAAAGTCCGCCAGGCAATGGTGGTCTAGCCTACGAGCCAACGGTGAAGCTCCACGAACATGGAAAGCTTTAAGAGCTTCCATTATGAAGCATTTTTTGGCTACCAATGCCAAAGACAAAGTACTCACCGAATGGCAAAGCCTAAAGCTCTCTCCCTATGAATCCATCCACAAATATGTAGACAAGTTTTGGTACCTACAACTCAAAGCCACTGTCTTCAAAAAGTTGGATTTTGGAGAGCAAAAGAAATAATTTTGTGCGGGATTAACCGAAGAAATGGCGGAGTATTTCAACTCCCAAAGGCCACGTACCATATCGGCAGTAATACACCATACTATGGTGGCCTCTCGAATCAATTTCCAAACGGGGGCTAAAAGAAATAATAAGCCCTCGGAAAACAAGGGTTCCAATGAGCCTAAGGGGAAGGACAATGTCCAAAAGTCTCCTAAGGGAAACTCCAACAAAGCTAAAGAGAAGGGATTTTACAAAGGTAAGAACAAACTCTCTTCTGAAGAGCTTGAGTGTTATCGCAAGGATAACCGGTGCTTCAAGTGCGGCAAACAAGGGCATGCGTACAGCGATTGTCCCCAAAAGAACAACCGCCAAAATCCTCCTAGAGCTTCCCTGGTTGAAATCCAAGAGGAGGAGACTCACCAAACTCACCACAAAGGATCTCCTCTATGCCATGCTTGGGGAAAGGTAAGAGAACATGATGATTTTATTCTCTTTGACCCTGGTTCTACTCACAATTTGATATCTATAGTGTTGGCCACCAAGCTAGGCATACAAGCCTACGAGATGGGAGATATCCTACCCGCAGACAGTGCTTTCAAGGAGCAAGAAGCTTCAGTCACTCCCTTAATCGGGAAATTGAGGCTTCATTTTCAAAGCTATGTGGACAAAGAGGACTTCTATATCTCTCATCTCAAGCATGAGGATGTAATCCTAGGGGCACCATGGTTTGACCGCCTGGCTGCCAATGTTAAATTTCCTGAAAGGAGAATCTCCTTTAAGTTCAGGGAAAAAGACATGCATATAAATGCTAAGGAAATGGGTAACACTATCCCCATTGTACATACACCAGCTTTCAACAAGTCAATAAAGAGCTCTATTTCCGTGTACATGATTTTTGTTACCTAATGCTTTAGCAAAAGAAAATAAAAGCAACCAAAAGGAATTAGAGCTATCGAATTTTCTCAATGGGTTTCAAGATGTTTTTATTGACGACATCCCTTGTGAGTTACCTCCTAAACAAGGTGATGATGACCATGCAATTGAACTTCTTCCAGGAAGTTCACCGCCTAACAAACCTCCTTATAGAGTTTCTCAAGCTCAACAAGAGGAGATTATGCGGCAAGTGCATGAGTTAGTTGAGAAGGGAATGGTTAGGACTAGCTCATCTCCATTTTGCTCACCTGTGCTATTAGTGATAAAGAAAGACGGCACATATCGTATGTGTGTCAACTATAGAGCACTAAATAGGATCACTATCAAAAATAGGTTTCCCGTTCCACGGGTAGAAGACCTATTTGATAAGCTACAAGGATCGACCTACTTCAGTAGGATTGACCTAAAAAGTGGCTATCATCAAATAAGGATAGTTGATCAAGATATTGTAAAGACTGCATGTCGCACCCCATTTGGTCTTTATGAATACATTGTCATGCCTTTTGTCTTGACCAATGCACCAACCACATTCAACCGCTTGATGGAGAAGCTGTTCAGGCCTCATCGAACCTTCACTAGAGTGTTCTTTGATGATATTATCATCTACTCTAATTCATTAGACGAACACAAGCAACACCTCTAGGTAATATTTCAAGTTTTAAGAGAGAATAAAATTTATGTTAATCGGAAGAAAAGTGAATTTTTCTTGCAAGAGATTCAATATTTAGGTCATATTATCTCTCAAGATGGCATCCAAATGGATCCATCAAAGTTAGAGGTAATAAAAGGATGGCCTAAACCAAGGAATCTTCATGAACTAAGAAGCTTTATGGGTATGTGTGCATACTATAGACGCTTCATAGAAAAATTCTCACAAATTGCGGGACCATTACATGACCTAACAAAGAAAAGCGTTAGGTATACATGGTCTGCTAAGGAGAACAATGCTTTCGAAAAGCTTAAAGAAAAGCTTATCTCTCAACCTGTGCTTACACTACCGGATCTCTCAAAACCATTTGAGGTCCAATGTGATGCTTGTGGTGATTGCCTTGGAGTTGTTTTGCTCCAAGAAGGGCACGCCATAGGCTATGAGAGTTGAAGGCTCGACCCTGTTGAGCAAGCTCTAGGCATATACGAAAAGGAACTCCTTGCAGTTCTACATGCCTTAGACTCATGGAAGCACTATTTATTGGGGAATCCGTTCATTCTGCGAACGGATTACCAAAGTCTTAAATACTTCATGACGCAGACCAAGCTCTCCGACAAACAAATGAGGTGGGCAAATTTCCTTTCGCAATTTCATTTTCATATTGCTCACATTGCTGGCAAGCATAATCAAGTAGCTGATGCACTCTCAAGACGGCCGAGAGTGAATGCGGTTTCCATAGCAACTCACAATGATCTATCTTCAATGATAGATGAGTACGCTATTGATCCCAAGTTTAGAGATGTGATTTCAGCCCTTGCATTAGGGAAGAAAGAAGAACCATTTACTTTACAAGATGGTTATCTTCTCTATGGCAATAGACTATGCGTTACTAACTCACTACGTGGGAAAGTAATGTATGAATCTCATGCTCCACCGTATGCGGGGCATAGAGGGATTCAGTCTACCTTAAAGAGAATTGAAACATATTTCTATTGGCCTACCATGAAAGTGAACATACAAGAGTATGTTTCTAAATGTGTGGTATGCCAAAAGACAAAATTTGATAGAGGGAAGCAACTTGGATTGCTTCAATCCTTGCCAATCCCTAATTCACCATGGGAGAGCATATCCATGGATTTTATCTTTGGATTGCCTAAGTCTATCCATGGGAATACGGGAATATGGACGATAGTAGACAGGTTCAGTAAACAAGCTCATTTTATACCTGTCAAAAAGACTATCAAAGCCCATCAAATGGCAACCCTCTTCATTTCACAAATTTTCAAGTACCATGGCTTGCCAATGTCCATAGTGTCGGATAGAGATCCTAGAATGACCAGTAATTTCCGGAAGGGTCTCTTTGAGAATTTAGGAACAAGGCAAAACTTCTCTTCGGCCTATCATCCACAAACGGATGGCCAAAGTGAAGTAGCTAACCTAACAATTCTCGATCTACTAAAAGCCTATATAACGGAAGTAGATCAAAGATCCCAATGGGAGAAGTACTTACCCTTAGTGGAGTATGCTTACAATAACACTGTACATACTTCCACAGGAAAAGCACCATTCGAGGTAATTGAGGGGAGATCAAAAAGTCCCTTGCTACTTAAGGTACATGGGAAGATCTTCGCTGCAGATGATTATAGCCGAGACCTACAAGAATCTTTTCAAAATATTAAGGATGCTATCTCTATCTCACAACAAAGGCAAAAGGCTACTGCTGACAAGCACAGAAGAGCCCAAACCTTTAAAGAAAATGATTGCGTCTTATTAAAGTTTCCCAAGGCTCGATTAAGGCACACGATGGGCAAGAATCCTACGGGACACCAAAAGTACTATGCTAAACTAGCAAAAAGGTACTATGGTCCCTTTCAGATTCTTAGGCCAATCAATGAGATGGCCTATCAACTCAAGTTGCCCAACCATTGGCTCATACACAATCCTTTCCATGTGAGCCTATTAAAGCCTTACAAAGGAGATCCACCTCAAGAACCAACTATTGAAGACCCACCGGAGATCGAGGACCAAGAGGAGGTGCTGCAGCCCGAGTCCATTCTCCGACATGAAGACAAGGTATTAAGAGGCGATAAGACTATCTGACGATATCTTATTAAGTTTAAGAATTATCCTTTTGAAGATGCTAGATGGATGCAAGGCATACAATTAAAGGATAACCTAAACCTTGTCAATGCTTACAATGCTTCCCAAGAGTAAGCAAATGTACAAAATGTTAAAAATGAACAAAGTTTTTTTGTCTTATAAGACTCTCTTTTCTTCATTGTGCACAAAAATTAAGTAGTATGCATGCTTAGATCAAGTTTGTGGAGACGACGTCTCCCAAACACCAAGTAGAGTTTGTCACTCTACTATGGAAGACTGATAGGACTAATGTGCAGACATGCTTGCGGCAGCCTCAGGCTCTGAAGCACCAAATGGACTAGTCATCCATTGTGGAATGATGTCGTAGGGTAACATAGGGATCCTCTACCCGCTAAGAAAAGGACTCATGGATATGCTTTAGCTTCTCTACACCATAGTCGAGGACGACTATGATTTCAAGAGAGAGGTAATGTCATAATAATCAATATCTGATTCTCCTAAATGATTTTCTCATGTTAAACTGATCATTTAATATGGGGAAGTGCCCGGGGAGAAAAATCTAGAATATTGGTTAAGCTAGCAGACCGGCCACGGTAGGGATCCAAAGGAGGGAAAATAGGGATCCAAAGGGGGGGCCATCTGCAAAAGAGCCATGTGCAACAATGGGCTAAAAAGACCCTAAGGTTCAGCCCATCAAGACTTCCAAAATGCTAAGGTTCCAAAATTCAAAGGTTGTGTCCAAAGGTCAACCTTAAGGGAATTGGATGCTTTGTGTATGACCAAAAAAAGTCTTTGCATATTCCTACATAGGAGGGGGCAAGCCTAGCATGTAGGGGATGAGAGAGAAATCCACACACACACACACACACACACACACACACACACACACACACACACACACACACACACACACACACACACACACACACACACACACACACACACACACACACACACACACACACACACACACACACACACACAAGCCCCCTTTACACAAAGGGAATGAGGGACACATGCTAGCTTCCTAAGCCAGATGCCCACAAGGTGTGACCAATTCCTATTGGATGGCCTTGGAGGTGGACCAATGAGAATTAGGCTAAAGTAAATCTAGTTTAATTAATTTAAAAACACTTAATAAAAGAACCAATGAGAATTAAGTCCTCTAGTAGACTATTGGACAGTCTCCCAAGGGGTCCAATGAGCATTCAGCAGCCCAATGGCTTGCCTGATTCCTATTGGCCAGGAGGCAAAGGGGTCCAATGAGAGTTTAATTGAATTATTAATTAACCTAAAGCTCTCACAAAAGGGGCAAGGGGGACACATGTCAGAAGGCTATCACTTATGATGTTTAATAGTCATTGGCTTGACTTGGGGAGGGCCAATGAGGGTTGAGCAAGAGCAAATAGCAAGAGGGCTCGCCCAAGAGAGAGAGAGGGGGTTGATTTTTTGCAAGGCATTATCACACACACACACACACACACAGAATCTCATGTGTGAAGAAAGAGAAGACTATCTCTTCCCAAGCTTTAATGGAGAGCTCATCACCTACTCCAAGCTTGTGAGATAGAAGCCTACATCGACACACTCTTGCATGTGGATGCAAATCCAACCAAGAGCTAAGCTTCAATGCATGCTCATCTCCTCTACCATGCTAATTACTAAGCTAAGCTATGCTAATATGAGTGATTATGGGAGGAGATGTACATCTTTCTCATAAGATACTCCTTCTTCCTCTCAATCTACTCTCATACCCTGCTAGCTCTCACCATCTTCGAAGGTGTGTGAGGTCTTGGGTCTGAGAACGGGGATAATTAATGTTGTGTTTGCTAAGTGTTTTGCTTAGTGCATGAAGCTTTCATCTTCTTTGCACTAGCTAATCTTGAAGGAACACAAAGAATTGTATTGTACAATGTCTCTCTTGATGGGAGAAACCATAATACAAAGCCTTTTGGAGGGGGGACCGGCTCCATGCAAATCCGGTCCTCAACTGTTGTCAATTGCTTAATTTCTCTCTCTTTTGAAAGTATTGTTGATGCTATCTAACTAGGTGTTATGCTTTTTGTTGCTCTCTCCATCCAAGCACTCTTGTAATTCTCATTAGGAATCTATTCTAATGAAATGGCCACTATGTTCATGCTAATTTCCGCTACACACAAGTTATTAGGCCATTAAATGTTACATAGATACTTCAAAACGAAAGTTTTCACCCTCAACAACTTTTGTGACTTCCCACATAAGAATTTGACATTCCATTGTTGACTTTTGCTTTGCATCCACATCTCTAATCAGATTTGCATTTTCCCATCACATTCCTTTCCATGCTCTCTATCATCTATAACCTGTGTATCCAAAGCTTCAACCAACAAACTATTCCCCTGCATCATTGCATCCTTTCTCTCTGGCTTAATGTGCATCAGGATCGAACTTCCATGATGAAAACTCAGCTTTGCATTCATTCTATATCTCTGTTGAATTATTGAAATTGCATCTTCTTTCACATTAAACAGATGCTTGTACACCAGATTTGAATAATCCCAAGCACATACATGAATGAACTCCTGCAATAACTTCTTCAAATTCAATATAAATATGTCATCAAGATGAACACTGATTTTGACAACTTTTGGACTCAATTTAAATCCCAAATTCCGCTCTTGCAAAGCATCCTTCTTCACCCTTGAAACTTTCTCCATCAGCTTTTCATACAAGCGCTCAACTCTTATATTTGCTTCTTTTGTTGCAATATCCCCATCCAAATTGTTGAAATCCTCCTTCACATTTGACCTCTAATTGACTTCTGTCTTTTGAATTAAATTCTGATCTGCATCTGCATTCTCTGACTTTTAAATTTAAATTATGATCTGTATCTACATTTTCTGACTTTTCAGATGACTTCTTAGAGTTCTCCTGACAAACTGTAAATTCAGACACAATAAAATGACTTTTTGCTTGAATCTGTAAACCATCACAATCAGCATATGTAAACTCCTTTATGGTTTGTTCAATGCACTGGGATCCCGATTTCAAAATCTGCTTATGGGGTTCATGTATCAATTCCACAACATCATTCGGCTACAAATCCTCTTGTGTGAATATGTTTGGTAGAAGTTCCACAGTCACTGCGTGAGCATACTCTAGTGGTAAGTTAGGAGTAGCTAAGGGCTCTTTGAGGCTCTCTTGGCCAAGCTCCTTATGCACTTCCTTCTCCTCCATCTTTGTTACTCCCACTTGGTGACTTTCAAACTCCATGCCAATCCAAATGTCATCATCATCACTGGACTCCCCTTCAAACGGATCCTCAAATGTTTCTCTCAACTTCTCACATGATTTTTGTAATCGCCCAATGGTTTTCCTGCTTGAACATGACTTTTTCTTGTCCCCTTTATGAGTATCCAACCATTCATATGCATTCTCCAAGTCCTCCTCAAAATCAGTTAGCCTTTGTAATGCATTCTTCATTTCCCCCAAATCTAATGCTTTATGCACTTTACGGATTATTCTATGAAACTTTGTGCATAAATCAACCATACACCATTTCCTACATGCATCTTTCATCGAGAATTCATCAACCGCACATGGACAATCATCCGCTTCATGCTTCCTACTCATACAAATCTTGCACTTCTTCTTCTTCTTTTTACCCCCCATTACTTCGATTCTTCTCGAAAACCTTGTGATAAAATGTTACCTTCTCGTGGTTGCAAATCAGATTCCATCTCTGCAATTCAGATTTCTCCTTGTATTTTGATCATCTTCTTCGTTCTGCTTTGCAAACTGTTTGCCTTCTTGTAACTGTCATCATAACTGCTACTCGGTAATCTTCTTGGCACTCGTCAATCCCACAAGAGAGATTAAATCCGACCATGAAGACGCTTCATAATCACTGTGATCATCAATGTTTAATGGTTGGTTTAGCCGAACAGTTTTGTACACGGATTCTGACAATTCTTCTGACATTTCACTCTGACAACCATACAAATTCAGCCTACTGCACACGCATCATTTCAGCAACACACACACTTCGAACTGAACATTTTTGCACTTGTATTGTACACAGAACATGGAATACACAGAGAGAATGAAAGAGAAATACGACAACTAATCTAAATTCTGCATTCGACAAACTGCTGCATCTGACATACTATATCTGACAACTAGAAATCCACCATTACACAGAAAATCCGCCCATCCCATCATGCTACATAACTGAATGGCTTTCTTCCTCACATGAAAAAGAGAAAACGACCCTTAACTTCCAAGATCCCAAAAGTCACTTAAAATAGACTACGGTTCACACCTTTGTCAAAAGTAATCCTCCTAAGGTCTAACTCTAACAGAGGTAATTGAGGGAAGATCAAAAATTCCCTTGCTATACTGAAGGTACCCGGGAAGATCTTCACTGGCAGATGAGTATAGCGGAGACCTACAAGAATATTTCAAAAAGATTAAGGATTCTATCTCTATCAAAGCACATCAAATGGGAACCCTGTTTATATCACAAATCTTCAAGTACCATGGCTTGCCAATGTCCATAGTGTCAGATAGAGATCCTAGAATGACCAGTAATTTTTGGAAGGGTCTCTTTGAAAATTTAGGGACAAGGCTAAACTTCTCTTTGGCCTATTACCCCCAAACAGAGGCCAAAGTGAAATAGCTAAACTAGCAATTCTTGATCTACTAAAAGCCTATGTAATGGAAGTAGATCAAAGGTCCCAATGGGAGAAGTACTTACCCTTACTGGAGTATGACTACAATAATAATGTACATACCTCCATGGGAAAAGCACCTTTCAAGGTAATCAACAGAACATAAAGAAGTCCCCTGCTACTTAAGGTACACGGGAAGATCTTCACTGCAGATGAGTATAGCGGAGACCTACAAGAATCTTTCCAAAAGATTAAGGATGCTATTTCTATCTCATAGCAAATGCAAAAGGTTGATGCTGATAAGCACATAATATTTTCCAAGGCTCGATTAAGGCACACGACGGGCAAGAATCCTACAGGACACCAAAAAGTACTATGCTAAGCTAGAAAAATGTACTATGGTCCCTTCCAGATTCTTAGACCAATCAATGAGATGGCCTAGCAACTCAAGGTGTCCGGCCATTGGCTCATACATAATGCTTTCCATGTGAGCCTATTAATTCCTTACAGAGGAGAGCCACCTCAAGGACAAACTATTGAAGACCCACCGGAGATCGAGGACCAAGAAGAGGTGCTGCAACCCGAGTCCATTCTCTGACATGAAGACAAGGTATTAAGAGGCGGTGAGACTATCTAACAATATCTTAAGTTTAAGAATTATCCATTTGAAGATGCTAGATGGATGCAAGGCATACAATTAAAGGATAACCTAAACCTTGTCAATGCTTACAATGCTTTCCTAGAGTAAGAAAATGTAAAAATGTTTAAAATGAACAAAACTTTTTTCTTATAAGACTCTCTTTTTCTTTATTGTGCACAAATTTTAAGTAGTATGCATGCTTAGAATCAAGTTTGTGGAGACAACGTCTCCCAAACACCAAGTAGATCTTGTCACTCTACTATGGAAGATTGATAGGACTAATGTGCAGACATGCTTGTGGCAGCTTAGGCTCTCAAGCACCAAGTGGATTAGTCATCCATTCTAGAACGATGTCGTAGGGTAAGATAGGGATCCTCTACCCGCTAGAAAAAGGACTAATGAATAGTCTTTATCTTCTCTACCCCATAGTTGAGGACGACTATGATTGCAATAGAGAGGTAATGCCATAATAACTAATATCTAATTCTCCTAAATGATTTTCTCATGTTAAACTAATCATTCAATATGGGGAAGTGCCAGGGGAGAAAAATCTAGAATATTGGTTAAGCTGGCACACCGGCCACAGTAGGGATCCAAAGGAGGGAAAATAGGGATCCAAAGGGGGGGCCATCTGCAAAAGAGCAATGTGAAACAATGGGCTTCAAAGACCCTAAGGTTGAGCCCATTAAGACTTCGAAAATGCTAAGGTTCCAAAATTCAGAAGTTATGTCCAATGGTCCAACCCTAGGGAACATTGGATGGTTTAGTGATGCCCAAAAAGTCTTTCATGACACCTAAAGAGGAGGGGGCGAGCCCTAAAGGTAGGGGAAGAGAGAGAATCTTGTGAGCGAACACACACACACACACACACTCAAAGGCTTCCCTTTACACAAAGGGCATAATGGACACATGGCAGCTCCCTAGGCCAATTGCCCACAAGGTGCACTCAAATCCTATTGGATGGCCATAGAGGTGGACCAATGAGAATAAGGCTAGATTAACTCTAGTTTAATTCATTTAAAAACACTGAATGAAAGAACCAATAAGAATTAAGCTCTCTAGAAGACTATTGGACAGTCTTCCAAGAGGTCCAATGGGCATTCAACAGCCCAATGGCTTGCCTAATTCATATTGGCCAGAAGACAAAGGGGTCCAATGGGAGTTTAGTTGCATTATTTAATTACCTAAAGCTATCACAAAAGGAGAAAGGGGGAGACATGTCACAAGTCTATCACTTATGCTTCTCAATTATCATTGGCTAAGCTTTGCACAGTCCAATGGGGTGCCAACAAGATTTATTTGCAAGAGGGGTCAACCAAGAGAGAGAGGGGGACTGATTTTGGCAGGGAATTATCACACACACACTCAAACAATCTCATGTCTGAAGCAAGAAGACTCTCTCTCTCTCCTTCTCAAGCTTTAATGGAAAGCTCATCATCTACTCCAAGATTGTGAGAAGGGAGGCCTGCACCAACAACTCTTGGCTTTGTGATGCAAATCCAACCAAGAGCCAAGCTTCAATGCATGCTCATCTCCTCTGCCATGCTAATTACTAAGCTATTCTAAGCTTTTATGAGTGATTATGTGAGGAGATATACTTATTTCTTGTAAGACTGCTCCTTCTTCCTCTCAATCTACTCTTATACCCTGCTAGCTCTCAGGGAATTGATGTTGTGTTTTATAAGTGTTTGCTTAGTGCTTGAAGCTTCCATCTTCATTGCACTAGCTAGTTATTGAAAGAACACAAAGAATTATAAAATATCTCCCTTGATGCGGGAAACCTATAATACAAAGCCTTTTGGATGGGGGACTGGCTCCATGTAAATCCGGTCCTCAACTGTTGTCAATAGCTTAATTTCTCTCTCTTTTGAAGTATTGTTCATGCCTATCTAACTAGGTGTTATGCTTTTTGTTGCTCTCTCCATCCAAGCACTCTTGCTATGCTCATTAGGAATTTATTCTAATGAAATGCTCACTATGTTCATGCTATTTTTTGCTACACACAAGTTACTAGGCCATTAAATGTTACACATTTTGCCCAAAACAACCATTTCTTATGGTTGATTGCATATAAATGAGAGTTGGGATTTTTGTTAGACATGAGGTAAAATTCCCTGTTAACTTCGATGGGTTGGTGGTCAAAAAATGTGGTTACTTTTGCATCACTATTCTTTTTGGGGCAAAAAGATAAGTACAATAAAGTTGCATTTTTGTTATTCTGTGGACCTATCATCAAAGTTTCTATAGTCACGCAATATAAATACTATATACATATTTTCTTAGTTCTCTTTGGGCCTTTGGATCAAAAGGAGACATGGAGCATGTCAAAATAATAATGGATCTCTTACTACGTGGAACCTTGGGGACAATGATGAAGTGCTAAATACAACAAACATGACAAAACTGTGTTTAGCATTATGGCTTCTAGAATCCATAGAAACTCCTCAATACCTAGCCAAATTTATAGTTTATGATTAGATATGGTTACTACCTACAAAATACACACAATTGGCCTAAGAAACTAGCAATATTGAGAAAGAGACACTTGCTACACTAAAATGGCGCATATTCTTCAGCAATTGAAAAACTCAACCATCATCATATACTATGCTATATAGCATATTAGGTCTCCCAAAACTCAAGGAAGATTAGCTTTATGTTATACCTGACACTTACACAATCAAAATTGCATTTGAATACCAAAAAAGCCACCAAAAAAATCATAAAAGAGCTAATTTTGGCCAAAAGCCAGGATAAGCCAATTCTTGTAATTTGGTCATAACTTTCAATTTTAACAGTTAGTTCTCCCTAGAAGTATCAAAATATGTTGAGAGCTACAAAGACTTATCCTCTAGAAATCTAAACCTCACGAACATGAAGTTTCGAGTGGTATAGTTGCAAACAGTAAGAAAAAACCAAAAACAGGACTCATAATCTACAAAATTGATGTATATATGTCAACTCCTAATATATATGCTGTATAGAAGTAGCCTAGCTAGTCCTAGCTAGGGCTAGTGTGACATCGACTAATCTGACAAAATTGCATAACATTATTGTTCATAATCTACAAAAAAGTACAATCGAACCAAATTACAATGTTCTTCACAATCTACAAAGACTGCAGGACCAAAAGCCATTATGAAAAATTGTACAACCAATTTACATTGTTGTTCACAATCTACAAAATTAACGTATATCACTAGGAGAGGAAAAGACGTGAACCGCTGCTATTTGTAGACGGCTAGTTATTTTGGAATTTTATATCAAACTTGGGTTATTTTGGGGATCTGCACGGGCATTTTAAGATCATATGAATGTTTAACTAGCTGCATTAAGACCGTGTTTTAAGCTTATTTCTATCAATTTTAATTCTGCTTGAATAAATTTTATCAGTACTATTTGGAAACACGTTCGTAGCGAACGTTTTCCTAAACGGTGGCCGTAGTACCAGATTAAGCCTTTGATCTTCTGTCTGTGTTTCATCTTTAGTAGGAAGGTTCGAGTTCAAGATTCTCATGGATAGATTTTTTAGGTTTGTTAGGAGTGTTGAGTATGCTAATCATATCTAGACTGCTAACATAAATTGACCTCCAAGATTTCCTAATTGACAGTGTATATAATGCGGCTTTGTAACAAGCGTAAGCAAGAAGAAAATTTGCCTAGAGATAGAAGGGGTTTTAAGTCCAATGCTTGCCAGAATAGCTCTTTAAGGCCTTTTGCCATTGTCTTCATGATGTTAAAATATCTCTTTTCTGATTGATTTGGTAGGATATAAGAGCATCGACTCAAATGGTAAAATCCTAGTTAGATTTTGAGTTTGCCTTTGAGGAAAGTGGGAAACTTACACAAGTTTTAGTGTAATTATTGGTAAAGGCTTTCAAATTTTGACTTAAAGACCGAGAGAGGGAGAGAAATGGCGAGAAGAAAAGAAAATAGAGAGAGAGTTTAAGTTCGCTAGATAGATCGTTGAGATCTCGAGGACCTACGACATTGAAACCTTTTTAAAGGTGAGAATAGGGTCTTAAATGCCATGGCAAAAGTTAAATAATAATAATAAAGTTCTTTTTATACTATTAACGTTCTTGAACAGAACGCCGCTAGGGAGAGTCGGAGAGGTCGTTGTCGTGCAGCTCCGCTTCCATGATAGGAAAAAGCGCAAAGAAATGCAAGCTAAGATTCTTTGAAGCCTACACATTTACTGGGCAGTGACTAGGGCTTGATAACAGGTCAAGTTTAATGATTAATGTATGCCATATGTGGCTTTAAAGTGACAATTGATGCCTTAATAATGCTTAAAATGATTATGCTTGAAGTGAGCACAGATGGGAGATTGTGATCTAGAACTGTAGTGCTTGAAGTGATCTACCAGCCTGTCTTTACGGCTCGTCGATTGGAGCTACGGTGAAGAAGTTATGGCACTTTGAAGTTTGAGTTAATGCAGATCCGTACTGGATTGGGCAACTGGAGACGAGGTGATAGAAATGAAACGAATGCATGGGCCTGAAGTGCTCACTTTGTGGAGCGCGTTGGTCTTTTCAGATCAGTGATCGGAGTCTCGGTCGCCAAGATATCCGCCTTTAAAGATTCATCGGGGGCCGGTTCCGTGCCAGTCCAGTCCGCTTGATCGGAGTGCCATCTGGGAGATTTTGGCTCTCAGTCAATTTTTGGAATGCAACAGAGTGAGTGGTCGAGGAGAATCTTGTCCGAAATTCTATTTCATGCAGTGCATTGATAGCAGGGTATATTGCCAGGAGCGGTATTACAATAGTCTACATGTGCACCAAATGTGGTACAAAAAGTGCTTGAAGAGCTTCGTGTTCGGAATGTGGTCTCTTGGAATGCATTGACTGCGGGACTACTTAAGGAACTTGTCGTGCTTGTCAATGTGCTTTGTTCTCGACAAGTGTATGCCAAATGTGATGCCCTTTACAAAGGCCGCCTGCCCAAAAGCCATTAAAAGGAATGGCCGCCCATTGGGCAAAATAAACTAGAGCTTTTGAGTGTGAAGCCGATAAGGGGAAAAAGAAAATCATGGAGAAAAGCGTGCAGGTAGCATAGAGGAGGCGCAGGAAGGCGATTTTTTGCTCGCACCGGCCACTAGAAGCATCAGATTATGTGAAGCAAGAAATGAAGACTGAGCAGCAGCCCATGGCGAACACTTTTGGTGCCAGTCCCGTCGAATTCTGCACTGGTCAAAATCCCACCCTGCCACGTCATAGGTTCGATTCTCGCGCCACTTCTTAAGAGAGGGTACACACTATTATTAGGAGGGAGGCTCTTTTGCTTGCGTGTTGGCAAGAAAACGAGGAGTTAACGAGGTTTATCAACGAGTGCAGCAAGAGCCGAAGGGCAATGCGGGGAAGAGCTCCATCTCTCTCGCTCTCGTCCTCGAGGCAAGCAAGCTTTCCTCTCTCCCTCTTGAGCTACAAAGCAAGGCGAAGAAGAGCTTAAAGAGCTTAAGGAAGGAGACTACGAGGGAAGGAAGAAGAAGGGAAGGGAGCCTCGAAGCAATAGGAAATCTCTCTCACTCTCTCTCGCTCTCATCCTTGACTAATAAAACAAGCAAGGCTACTTGATTAGTAAAAGAAAGAAGGAACTTTCTCACTCGAGAGTAAGCAGATCTCAGCTCTAGCAAGCCGACAAGGGAACATTTGAAGAAGAATAAAACTATCTTTCTCTCGTGCTGTGACGCAAAATCAAGGGGCTCTTTCTCAGCATAAACAAAGGAATTGACCTAATTACATTAGGAGAAATATGAACCCTCTAGGGGCCCTTTGGGATTAAGGTTAATTAGAGGCCAGCCAATAGGAAGAGGGTGGTGGACACACACTACAACTAGGAAGAGCTAGGTGTGTCATAGTTTGTCCCCTCTTTCCCTTGGTTTGCCTAGGTCAAAACAACCTTTTAGAGGAGAATACCATGCTCTTACAATCCTTTAAAACCTGGAAAAGGAGGTGTGACAGTGAGGTGACAGTTGGAAAAGTGAAGATGACATGATGGTATAATGTAATTTGAATTGGAGAGCGGGGAAGGGGGAGGGGGGATTCAATCTCAAGCATTAGATCCTTTTTTCATCCAATGGATATCATCAAAAGGCGCCTTTCAACCTCCACCCTTCATCTTGAGTGAGATCTAGTGGCTAGGATGGGCTCCCCTCTCTTTAAAATGCGCCTTTTCACCTCCTCCCTTGATCTTGATTGAGATCCAAAGGCCAAGATTGAGCCCCCACTTCAAATGGCGCCTTTCAACCTCCACCCTTGATCTTGTGCAATATCCAATGGTCAAGATTGCACCCCCACCTCATATGGAGCCTTGCTCTTTTACCCATTAACAACTTGCACCTTCCCCTCCAATTAACCAATGGTCCATCTTCCAAGGCCTATTAAATATGGGTCAAAGACCCCACTAGTCAGTTTCTTTTGAAAACTTACATATTCTATCTCAAAACCACTAAGAGGTTTTTTGTGTCCCCTTAACCCCCTACCAATTAGAAACTTAATCGCAAACCTTACAAGGCCCCAAAGAAGTCCAATATTTTCCTAATGAAAGAAGCAGAAGGAAAGCACAAGGCAGGCTAAGCAAATGTATTGGTCAAGCAAGTGTTAAAGCTTCGGATAGCAATTGAAGAGCAGGAGGAAGTTAAAGTGCAGAGCATAAAGAGCAAGAAGTTGAAGGATAATCAATAATAATTGAGGCTTGATGATTGAGGCAGTGAACTGACTTGAAGCTTGCAGAATCTAATGGAACTTGAAGCAGATAAAGTGACAAGAGATAATTACCATCACCGTCATCATCTAGAGATTGATTTAGCATTTTGTTAAGTCCGGTGTCGTTAACGGCCCGGTTAATCCTGTAAACGGGAGCTTAAAATCCTAGTTAGTAGATGATCCAAGTGACGGTGCTATTAACAGCCGGCCTTGGCTAAAGATTAAGTTGTACTTAGAGCATTAATCAATTAATTGATGATTACGGCGATTTCCAGATTCAGTTGCATCTTTTGTTCTTGTTCTCTCTCTTTCACACCTCCCATAGCCAGAGGCCCGGCGCCTGCCCAGCTCACGTAGCGAACACATACCCCCCTGACAACTTTGGTGAACCTGACACGAAACGAGCCACGGTGGGAGGTAAAGATGGAGATGCCAGAATAGTTAAAGCAGTTTATTGAATATTTCAGTGCCACTGGATTTGATAAAAATCTGGCAGTTGCAGATTTGCCAAAAATGATGGAATTGGTTCAGGGGTATCTACAAGAAGCAAAAGCCATGCAGATAAAAAAGCAGATTGATGATGCTGTAGAGCTAGCACTTGAGCTAGCACTTGATGCTGTTCAGGAGCAGTATTATATTTTTCAGGGATATGATCCAGAAGGTTTTATTGCAGGTTACGAAGCTGATATGAAGAGCCGAAATGTCTAGAAGATCGGATGATTGCATCTTTTGAGGAGGTTGTAAACTCGGATTTTATAAAGCAAGTTCAAGAACTGGCAGAAGAATATCCCACACGGTGGGAGTATTTTGCAAAGGAGTTTATTTACGAAAGCTCAGGGATTCTAGATCGGGAAATAAAGGAGATTACTGAACGAAGTAAGGTTGTCTTCAATAAAGGTGAAGGGGATCAGATGCAGATCCTCAACTATGATGAATTCTGGGAGCATATTTTTGCAAGAAGTAAAGCCAAAGAAAATGTTGAGCTGAAAGTAGAAGATTCAGTTCGAGAGGAGCTTATTTTGAGCAACGAAGAAAAGGTAAACGATGAATTTGATGCTGAAACAGGCTTATATGAATTTTTTCCAAAGATTGCTCGCATGGATGCTACCTCTAATAATGGTTCCAGTGAAGACATAGACTGTACAGCAAGTGGTTCGCAAGTTGTTGACCTTGACATAGGTTATTCTGAAGGAGTTCATCAAGCATATGCGCCTCTACAGGATATTTCTAAAACTATCAGCACTATAGGCGAGCCGGATATCACGTTTGTTGCAATTTGCATAAACAAAGCTATTATATACACAGTAGCTGATGAAGTGACTAGAATTGTGGACCCAACACAGGATGAGCCCGAGGATATCAATGAACCTATGATTTCTACTAACAATATGCTTGTAGATGTTGCTGTCGCAGAAGAGGATGCCATAATCGATGACTTTTTGTCTAGATCTGAAGGAGATATTTGTGGAAATATAGAAGAGATTTCTGATGTGTGTACCTCTTCAGAGGGGGTGCCAAATGAGCCTTTACAGTGCTATGATGGATTGCTAAGTAACATGCATGCAGATGAGGAAGCAGAGGATGATATGGATGTGTATGAAGATTGCTTAGATCATGCTGATTGTGAACAGGTTATCGATAGGGATGTTACATGTATGCATGTACATGGGCTACATGAGGAGATAACTCCTACAGTTTTGATTAATGTTGAGACTTCCAAGGGTGATTTTCCCAAGGATTCTATGGATGAAGATCTACAAGATAAAGCTCTTTTCTATGATCAAGATGAAAACCCAACAGGTAAAAATTCCTCTAATGATACAGAGCAAGAGACTCCCAAGGTTTTTTGTGATGGCTATGAAGCTAGAGGGAGTGATGATGCTAAATCATCCTTGATACTGCAAAAGGTGCACATGGTTTTTGATTTCCTTGGGCAATGTGCCAAATGTATCTGGATTTGGATGTTATTCCTATTGATACTTATGTCAGTGATGGCTTGGCTGCCAGTAAAAGGGAGTCAAGATTCTTTAATGCTTTCTGGTAATGAGCTTAAGTTGCCAACAATTTACAGGATGTGGGTGCTGCACTATGCTTCAGGTGAAGCTCTAGTATATTGCGGAGCCCATCAATGCTATGTGATCTCAATGGTGTATGATCTAGGGGATTCTAAGGATATTCATAAGAAGATTCAATATGGATGGACATTGATCAGTATGCATAGTAATTGCATGCTATTTGAACCAGGGGTAGCATATCTGCACCAGAAATGCTTGATATTGATTGATACAGGAAATGTATGCTCTTGGGGATGTTATGATGCCCCAATGTGTGGGAAATTCCTTATTACCCCATTTGATCCTCGGGGTTACTAAAGTGCAAGTTGCAGATGCAGAGGATACCAGATGCCTGATGTAACAAGCTACATGATGCAAGGTTTTGTTTTCTAGATTATGTTAAGTCAGAAGAGTGTTTGGTTATGCGTTCAATAAGATTACATGGTTGGCTTCCAATTGATTTCTTTGAATAATTGATTAAGTATCTTCACATCTTTTGAGTTGGTTCTGCTACCAGAACATGAGGTAAAGGACTTGACGGCCATTCCATGTGCAAACAGAGTAAGGCATACTTGAACTTGATAGGGTTCCTTAAAAAGAGCTTAATGGCCAAGCCGTGTGCATCATTAACTGGAGCACTTGAGTCTTGCAGGGTTCACTAAACAAGTTATCCATGATTGAATGCTTTGAAAATACGATAGATGTGGTTCAAAGATTTTTGATGGAAGCTACTTAATGATTAAGCTAGAACATTGATGATAGGGTAAAAGTCTTATTTCATTTTTCATATGTTTACCAGTTATGTGATTTTGATGGTGGAAAAGAGCTTAAGGTACCTAAAGCAGATGCAGATTGAAGTGCAGTTGGCACAGACCGGAGGTTGTACAGGTTCAGAGGGGGTGGATGTCGTGCAGCTCCGCTTCCATGATAGGAAAAAGAGCAAAGAAATGCAAGATAAGATTCTTTGAAGCCTACATATTTACAGGGCAGTGACTAGGGCTTGATAACAGGTCAAGTTTAATGATTAATGTATTCCATATGCGGCTTTAAAGTGACAACTGCTTCCTTAATGATGCTAAAAATGATTATGCTTTAAGTGAGCACAGATGGGAGATTGTGATCTAGAACTGTAGTGCTTGAAGTGCTCTACCGGCCTATCTTTACGGCTCGTCGATTGGAGCTACGGTGAAGAAGTTATGGCGCTTTGAAGTTTGAGTTAATGCAGATCCGTACCGGATTGGGCAACTGGAGACGAGGTGACAGAAATGAAACGAATGCATGGGCCTGAAGTGCTCACTTTGTGGAGCGCGGCGGTCTTTTCAGATCAGTGATCGGAGTCTCGGTCGCCAAGATATCTGCCTTTAAAGATTCACCGGGGCTGATTCCGCGCCAGTCCAGTCCGCTCGATCGGAGTGCCATCTGGGATATTTTGGCTCTCGATCAAGTTTTGGAATGCAACAGAGTCTTGTCCGAAATGTTATCTCATGCAGTGCATTGATAGCAGGGTATATTGCCAGGAGCGGTATTACAATAGTCTACATGTGCGCCAAATGTGGTACAAAAAGTGCTTGAAGAGATTCGTGTTCGAAATGTGGTCTCTTGGAATGCATTGACTACGGGACTACTCAAGGAACATGTTGTGCTTGTCAATGTGCTTTGTTCGACAAGTGTATGCCAAATGTGATGCCCTTTACAAAGGCCGCCTGCCCAAAAGCCATTAAAAGGAATGGCCGCCCATTGGACAAAATAAACTAGAGCTTCACTTTTAGTGTGAAGCCAATAAGGGGAAAAAGAAAATCATGGATAAAAGCATGCAGGCAGCGTAGAGGAGGCACAAGAAAGCGGTTTTCTGCTCGCGCCGACCACTAGAAGCATCAGATGATGCGGAGCAAGAAACGAAGACTGAGCAGCAGCCCATGGCGAACCCTTTCGGTGCTAGTCCCATCGAATTCTACGCTGGTCGAAATCCCACCCTGCCATGTCAGTGACGCTCGGCGCCACTTCTTAAGAGAGGGTACACACTATTATTAGGAGGGAGGCTCTTTTGCTTGCGTGTTGGCAAGAAAACGAGGAGTTAACGAGGTTTATCAATGAGTGCAGCAAGAGTCGAAGGGCAACGCGGGGAAGAGCTCCATCTCTCTCGCTCTCGTCCTCGAGGCAAGCAAGCTTTCCTCTCTCCCTCTTGAGCTTGAACATACAAAGCAAGGCGAAGAAGAGCTTAAAGAGATTAAGGAAGGAGACTACGAGGGAAGGAAGAAGAAGGGAAGGGAGCCTCGAAGCAATAGGAAATCTCTCTCACTCTCTCTCGCTCTCATCCTTGACTAATAAAATAAGCAAGGCTACTCGATTAGTAAAAGAAAGAAGGAACTTTCTCACTCGAGAGTAAGCAGGCCTCAGCTAGCAAGCCGGCAAGGGAAGATTTGAAGAAGGATACAACTATCTCTCTCTCGTGCTGTGACGCAAAATCAAGGGGCTCTTTCTCAGCATAAACAAAGGAATTGACCTAATTAAAGAAGCAGAAGGAAAGCACAAGGGAGGCTAAGAAAATGTATTGGTCAAGCAAGTGTTAAAGCTTCGGATAGCAATTGAAGAGCAGGAGGAAGTTAAAGTGCAGAGCATAAAGAGAAAGAAGTTGAAGGATAATCGATAATAATTGAGGCTTGATGATTGAGGCAGTGAACTGACTTGAAGCTTGCAGAATCTAATGGAACTTGAAGCAGATAAAGCGACAAGAGATAATTACCATCACCGTCATCAGCTAGAGATTGATTTAGCATTTTGTTAAGTCCGGTGTCGTTAACGGCCCGGTTAATCCTTTAAATAGGGAGCTTAAAATCCTAGTTAGCAGATGATCCAAGTGACGGTTCTTTTAACAACCTGCCTTGGCTAAAGATTAAGTTGTACTTAGAGCATTAATCAATTAATTGATGATTATGGTGATTTCTAGATTCAGTTGCATTTGTTGTTCTTGTTCTCTCTCTTACACCTCCCACAGCCAGAGGCCCGGTGCCTGCCCGGCTCATGTAGCGAACACATACCCCCCGACATCGTGTGTGTAAGGGAGCCGCCATGCAGTTAGAAGGGAGCATTAGAGAGAGGGAGTGAGTGTGTGTGTAGGGGGTAGTGCAGGAAGGGGGAGAGAGAGAGAGAGAGAGAGAGAGAGAGAGAGAGAGAGAGAGAGAGAGAGAGAGAGAGAGAGAGAGAGTGTGTATGTGTGTGTGTAGTGAGATGACATGAGAGAGAGAAAGCCTTGGAGTGCAAGAAGTAGAGAGAGAGAGAGAGAAAGAGAGAGGAGAGAGAGAGAGAGAGAGAGAGAGAGAGAGAGAGAGAGATTTCATTTTTGTAGCGCAAGAAAAGAAAGCGAGAGAGAGAGTATTGAGCCAGTGTGTGTGTGTGTGTGTGTGTGTGTGTGTTGCCACTCTCAGCTTTATAAAGATTTAGAGAAAGAGCAACCTATCATAAGCTAGTACTAAGTAAATATAAAATAGTTTTTAGCCGATTCAGTGAGATAGGCAACTGCTCTAAAAAGCAATTCGATCTTAATAGTAGGTGATGTAAAATGGTAGAACCAGTTAAGTCAATATGTAAAACCAAACTTTTATCCTACACGTGGTCTACCAACCAAATATCAGACGATAGGACACCATTTTCGAAACCTGTATTAAGTGCCCTCAGAATAGTCTACAGCTGGTTCAATAGAATAGGTACTAGAACTAGATAATCAAGGGACTGTCCTCTTACTAAAAAGGACCTTAGCAAAGTAGTGTTACAGTAAACCAAAATAACTTTTCAACTTTATAAGATCATTACGGCTCAATTTTTTGTGAATTTCTGGTGGGTGAAAGCATGTTAACTTGTCACGCTTTTTGTGCTAGTTAGCAGTTTCAAGTTAGCACATCTTCAAAAAGTTGGGCATCCGGTAAATTTTTTACAAATAATATCAAAATTTGTAGGAGGTTGTACATTTGGATTCCTTGTTTCAAGTGCTTTCTATTGATATATCATATGTCATAGATCTTGGAGATGTAGCTCAAGTTATTGTACTAGTTAGCATATGTCAATATTGTGCTAGTTAGCATTGTCCAGGACATGAAAAAGCATGACTGGTTAACATGCTTTCACCCTAGTATATTTTTTTCTTCCTGCAGTATCCTTTCAAGAGTACATTACATCTAGTGAGTAGTTTTTTTACCAAAACATAACATCATCACCCATATATACAATTCCTTTCCTTTAAGTACCATACAATCCTCTTACCTCCGCAGTCAACCTCCCTTATACCTGGCAATCTCCCCATTTTTCTTTTTTTCTTTTTTTAAAAATCCGGATTATTTTTCAGAAAAACCAGTTTTACAACACTTTTTACGGCAGCAAGACATATTACCATCATCATTAAAAAAAAACCAGGTAGTTCTTAGTTTAACTTGAGCCATTCACACTTCTTCCCTTACCAGTAAGAGTCAGATTCCAGAACCAAGTTATATATATATATTTTTGTTTATTTTACGAAAACAAACACCATTAGTCAAAAGAATAACACTTGCCAGTCTCTAGAGTAAGAGATAATTTCAGTTTGACACAAGAAAAGGTCAGTATCCAATATGGTCAACGAATCAAAAAACATCCTTTAATTTATTCAAAGTCTCTTCATTCCAAAAATTTGGTACCTGTATTCTGAGTCTATTCAGTCTGAGGTCAGCACATGTAAAAAATTGTACTCCGACTCCTTAGTTTTACAGCAGACATAGGTTTTCGACATTACATGCACACTATTTTTAGCTTATTTTTTTAGATATTTGTGAATTTCTGGCTCTATGTAAAGACCATCGAGACATACATCAAACAGCTGAATAAACCAAGCTAACTTTACCTTTTCCAATGCAGTCCGCTCCATAATCATGCCATTAGACATGCTCAAGTCATTTTATTCCATAGCCGACAGTGTTAGACTAATCCCCTCCAAATAAGATATAACATACAAAACCAGTTTTTTCTTTCCCCTTCCACTGATTTCACGGACCCATACCACATAAGTCAAAGCAAAACCATAACTTGCATCGATGACAAAGCAAGCCAATCTAATATCTCCTCTTACACCTTTTACACATGAAAGCTCAGTATCCGGAAACGATTTAACTGGTTTTTTTTTAAATTTCCCAAAAAACAGTCTCAGCAAAGCTACACAGTGTTTAAAGAAATTCCCTAGAGCAAGACAGAAAATTTCTGTTAACCTGAAGATTAGGAGACGATGACGCCTCCACAATGGCTTTCTTCGATTTTTTCAGCATGTTTGAGCCACAGCAACCAGTAGATGGAATACGCACAGTTTTGAACTAACACACGCAGAGAAATGATAACAGAGACGCAGCTATGTGAGTATGATAACTCACCTTAGAATTCATGTTTATATAGTTGATGCTCCTCTGCAGGCAGACGAGATAGTTGAGTTGGAGAGGTTATGCCCACAATCGAGGACGTCAGTCCTCGATTGTGGGCACAATTGACAGGTTATGCCCACAATCGAGGACGTCAGTCCAGGCACGTACATCAGTATCCCCCATAGCCTAAGATCCGGAGGCAGAATTCAGAGGTTTAGCAGGTAAGATTCCACAATATCAGCACCTACTGCTCAATAAAAAATGGGGGGGAAGACTGTCATCACAGACCTTTCCTCAAAAACCTAAGCAGTGGCGTGCAGTAGATGCAAGAAGGACCACAAGCCACGCTTACAGAAAATCAAAGATTTGTACTGAGACCAAACAATGTGAAGCCAAGTCGGACAGTCCACCTCCACCTATGGTATAAGATAGCATATATTCCCATGGTCAAAGCCCGGTTTTATCCACTAGAAGCGATTATATTCGGTGTTGGGTATTTACACCCCAGTAGGTATTTTTATTTGCTATCCTAGCCTGACCTTAAGTTTTAACATTTCCTTAGTGTAAAGCACCTTTCTACACTGTGAGTATATGATATTATTTTGGGAAAACTTTCCAAATCATAATAAGTCTCAGGAGTTAATAAACTGTTTTTATTCTAAATGGTTGGTTAAACAAACAAATCTCGAGTATCATTTCCAGAGTAAGTGATTTTCAACTATTTTGTTTTAATTTAAATGTAAAGCCCGGTCAGACAGACTACATCACCCCAAGGTAAAATTTAAACAGCAATGATTCCCATATTCATACCAAGGTCTCTAGACTCATAGCTAGTAAGTTGTATCAGGTCTCGGGTATATATACACAGTAGGTATTTATACATGCTATCCATGCCCTATGCAAGGCTTCCACCCGCACAATAGTGTGAAAAAAACCACCTTTTAAAGTGTGAGAGACAACACCATATTAGGCACACTTTCCTATTTCAAAAAATGGTTTTATTAGAGATGGTTGGTCAAATATAAAACCCCAAGTATAGAGTATCATTTCTAAAGTTTGGCATTCTTCATCTATTTTGCATCCTTGGTGTATTATGGCCTACTGTCATGACCGGGTTTTTTTCATAGCAACTGCACATCTCTTTATGTCAAATGAATCTATACGTCAAGCAACATTACTCCGTTATGAACAACATCTATTCCCGCAGTTAGGAACCTCTGTTTCTCAAACAAAGCGGTGGACATATCAGGATCGAGTGACCAGTGTGACACTTTGGGGTCGTGAACATTTCAAGAATAATATCCGATTGGTGATGCTTACAGAAGCAGTGGGTCTAGGGACTAAGTATTATTATATCGAGCATTCCATAAAGCCTGGTTAGATCGGCTATATCTGCTAGCCCAGTTTCTACCTCCTCAGAAGATTTTCCTATACCGTAGTTATGGTCATCAGCTACGAGGATATTTTAACTGTACTCACCACACTCAGGAGTATGGGGTAGCCTTGGCGACTCGTATCGTGCCTTTGGCAGAGAGGCCAAATACTTGCTTCTACTGTGATAGCTGTTTGTGTGATCATGTGATGGGCGACATAATAGAGATGTAGCTGCAAAGCTCATTAGCTAAGCTTTTTTTTGTCCCGTGACATCTTTTGTGTGTGTGTGTGTGTGTGTGTGTGTGTGTGTGTCACGTGCTTTGTGTGTAGTGTAAGTAGAGAAAGAGAGAATCGTACTTTAGCACCATTGTTTCAAGGTAATAGAGATAGAAATAGTTCAGACAACAAGAAGGGTGATCAAGTCTCTTTTGCAGACAGTTGAGTTACTAGTGTGAGTATTGAAAAGATAGAGAGAGACACAGAGAGAGAGAGAGAGAGAGAGAGTGAAAATTCAAATCCCATACATGCAAACGTGAAGCCAAAGACGAGGGCAAACCAAAGCGCAACTTAGCAAGCGACGACGGTAGCGGCAATTTGGGCAAAACAAAATTGTGGTTACTTAATTGCTAGATAGTTAGAGCAAATAATGATTGTGAAGTTAAATTTCAATATCACTGAAAAATCTGAAAGCAAAAATTTGAGTTTCTTTTAAAAGTTTTTAGTTTCAAAGTTTTGCATCCTATTTGATAAAATAAAAAATGAAAAATAAAAATGACATATGAATTTTAGTATTAGCATTGGGTTTAAGATTAGAAAATAGATTTCTATCAATAAAAATTTCATCTTATTATATCTGTTGTGTCTCAAAAAGACTTATGTGTGTGCGTACATTTGCAAATTAATCAGAATCTGTGGTAATCTAAATGTTATAAACATCATTTACATGCTTAAAAAATTCATTAAAAACACTAACACATGGCTAATGTGTTAATGTGTGCTTAGCAAGAAGTTAGGGTATTTAGAGGCTAGCTAGGGGGCCGTTTAGGTTGTTGGACTACGTTAATAAGACTTGGAAGGCTTAGTCATTTTTGGTGCGTCCGTCGAGAGACAGTTGACTATTAGAGCTACGGGACACCCCGGTGCATAGACTTTGCATGTCGACCAAGACCTAGAGTCCTAGAGCAAGAAATTAAGTGTTTACAATTTAAGTTATTGAGTGAGCACACATAAACATTCCCATGGGGTCCTTGTGACTTAAAGAGCAGTGGATGTTTGTCTGTGAGTGACAACTAGATTTAACGAAGTGCACGAGTGTCCTTGGGACTTAGGTTTTCCTAGTTAGATTTTCCCTACTCTGAGAGTGAATACAACAATCTAATTTAATCTAAGACTTTGTGTCATTAGAATGGGTCTACGAGCTGAGGAATGTTTGGTAAATTAAGCACGTATAAACAATCTAGATCCAAGATAAAATATTTACAAAGTCAAGAACGTGAAATGATAGATGAATTCATGGCACGTTTAATAGAGAAGATGGCTAGATTAGAGATAGAGAAAGGACAAGCTTTGATGGAAGCTAGACATAATAAAGAGTTAGCAATGCTAGAAAATAGATTCATTCAAAACGATATGTTTCAATTGAAAGAACAAATAGAATAGCTTTGTCTGATTTTAGAAGAAGAACATAGATCTCATGTTGAGGAAGTGAAAACCATGAGAGATTGTATTAGAGCAATGAAAGAAGAGCTTAATGAGTAAGAGCGGTTTAAATTAGGATCCCAAGTCCTTTGCAATGATGAGAAGCCATATGAGAGTGATGTTATGATCTCTAAAGTTGATAATAATCATTTTATTGACAACATCAATAATGATGTAGATATTTCTATTGAGAATCCATGTTTATTAGGATATGTGTGAAGAGAGGAAAGAGATCTAGTAAATGATAATATATCTACATTGATAGATATCGAGAAAAGACAAGCCTTATTAGAAGTGCGTCTTGACAGGGAGCATTTATGAATGTTTTAGCAAAATTATTTTCGAACTTTAGTACCCTATGAATTAAGTGGAGTGTGGTATAGTAAAGAAGGGAGGTGTACTTTCCTTTTTGTGGAATATAGCATATAAAGTATATTTACTTGTAAGGATGCACATACAAAGTACTTTGCATATGAGAACTTTCATATTGAAATTAAGTTAGTTTCTTCTACCTTTGAGACTAGTGTTTATGAGCAAAAAAATCTAGAAAAATCCTTAGCATTTAATGAGTTGGAGGAACCAATAGCAGAACACATTGAACATGTTAGTGATGATGATGAGGAGCATAAGAGATATAAACATGAATTTCTATTGCATGTGGTCATTTTGCGGAATGAGATAATTAGGTAGTACATTGCATATGTGCAAGAGAGGGACAAATTAAATAGAATAGAGGAAAATAGTATGCCTCGGAGACAAAATGTCCAAACAAAGTTTCAAATAGAGCCTATAAAAGAGTGGATAGAATCCAAGGATAGTAAAATCTATGAAAAGAGACAGTCTGAGTATAAATACTATGGTGTGACATGCCATATTGCAAAGTTTAGTGAGAAATTAAAATTAGTAAACCAAATCACTTGAGCTCAATGATGAGGGAATCATGGGAGAGTAAGTAGTGACCATTTGGTTTAGAAAAAATAAATAATAAAACAAAACATTTTCTTGTTTGTAACATAAAATAGCTAGCTCATTTTTAATTGAGATACATATAACTATGAGGTGTGATATCATGTCATATGGCTAGTGATTGTGTAAGTTCTAATGTCTTGTCACTTATGAGCAGATATTTGGGCTACACTGAGGAGTCTTTGTTGTTCTTATTTGGATGTTTAGTGAGTTTATGTGTGTGCAAGATGAATAAGAATCCATATTTTGATGAAAGTTGATTAAGTGGTTAAGTTATTGAGTGAGGAGAGAAGTTAAAAAAGATTGTGAGTTCGAGGGAGAGTGAGAATTGAGTGAAGAATAGGAGTGAGTAAGTGTGACTTAAGTGGTGTGAGATAAAATATAGTTGAGGAGAAGTTTTCTTGTTTATCCTTGCTCATATGTGAGTTATTTTCATTCACTTGTAGAAAGAATGATTGCTTTCAGTAAAATCCAAATTCAAACATATTTGGCAAAAAACTTTGGTGTTTGACTAATAGAATTTTAGCAAAATTGTCCATGAAATTTGGCCGGATTAGAAAAATAAATTCATAATGTTAGGTAAACTAAAATGGATGTAAAGCAATTCAGAATTAGTAGATGCCATGTCTAGTATGTTTTGTGTTTCAAAATTGTAGTGCATGTTTGTGGTGAAGGAAATATTGGTGTTTAAGGGACAAAGAAGTGCATAAGAGTAGAGTTTGAGATCATTGTGGAAGCTGAAGGGTGTGAAGTGAAAAAATGTTAGCAAAGTGAAAAGATGTTAAAGAAGTGAGAGATATATGTTAGTGGAGAATTAGCAAGCCGAGAGATGCTTAGAGATGCGAAGAAGTTGATGCTTGAGAGTTAGAGATGTTAAGAAGTTGAGAGATGATTGAGAAGTAGAGTGGAAAGCTAGAGAAGTGAGATGTTTGGGTGATGTTAGTGAAAATATTGTCGAAGAGGTATGACATGTTCAAGAGTTAGAAATGCTACAAAAAATTTTAGTGTTTGGTGTTAGTTTCAAAGCCGAGAACCATATTGTTTTGCAATTGCTTGTAAATAGACTTGCACTTAGGTAAAGAAATATTAAAATCCCTACTTGCTTGGAGATAAATATTTGAGTGATCTAATTTTTTTAGAGTGCAATGTTAGTTTAAAACTGATGAGTGATCATTATGTTTGGGATGAATTAAATGTTTTAGAAAATGTGAGATGAATACAAATGAGATGAATTAAAATGATGTTGTGGAAAAACATTATTGATTGTATCTAGTGCGTTATGCCATATGGTGCTACCTTATTTGCATATACATATTGGTTTTGCAAAAGAATGAATTTTCTTTTAAAAATTTGTGTAGTGAATAGGGCATTATGGACACTGCAACTTTTTACTAGGAACTAGGTGTCTGTATCATGTATGTATGCTTGAGATACATAACACAACAAGAGAAACATGAGTGCATAGTAGATAGGGATTGAAATGCATATAGGGAGCCATAGCTTTTTAGTAAAAGTAGGTTTCTAGACCTTCTATAGATGCCTCTAACTAGGGCATGGTATATGAGTAGGATTCTGAAGCTTTTACTGAGAGTAGGCAATTGGACCATGTATGAATGCCTATAGTCTAGCATGTAGTAACTTTTGGTGTAGCCAATGCACCTGCACTATTTCGTCATATGTTGTGAGAGACTAAGATGACAATGCAGAGGGAGGAGATGGACTTTAGGTTTGCCTAGCCTTGCATGCACATGATTTAAAAAATAAAACAAACAAACAAAATCACAAAAATCGAAACAAAATTAAAAAATCATAAAATCCAAAAAGAAACATTTTCTTTTATGTTTGATTTTTTGTTTTATTGAAAAAAACACTAAAAGCACAAAAACAAGCGAAAATCATCAAAACAAAACAAAACAAAACAAAAACAACAAAAATCCATAAAAAATAGGAGTAGGACACCTACATTCCTTTGGGGAGTGGAGTCTAATCTTTTTACTGAGTAAGTCAGTTCAAATGAAAGGAAGTATTTGTGGTGACGTGAGGAGACAACATGTCCAAGATGTATATGGGGATGCAGTTATTCAACGGAGCGTGTTCAAGAAAACTAAACATGCGGTTTACTTTCTAGTTGATATGTCAAATGTTTGAAAACAAAATTCTATCATTTTTTGCTTGCTGCATGAGGATTGTCAGTGACAAGTTAATACTACACTATTTATAGTTTTAATAAACTTGCTATACTAGGGGGTTTATATGTTTCATTAACTTTCCTTTATCTAGACTTATTAATCACCGATTTGTGACCAAGCTAATTAGTGGCTGAGAGTGGTAGTTTGGGAGATTTTTTAATACATTCACTATGGCTAATCTAGTTATGGAAATATATTTATGCTCTTAATGGTGATTTAACAATCCTTAGAAGTGATGCAAGTCTGTATAGTTTGGGAGTATAGACCTTTAAACTCTAGATTATGGGAAATTTGATAAATACTTTACACTAGTGATGAGCCAAAAGGGGGGCAAAGAAAATTTTTATGATATATGTTGTGTGACCATTTTCGTACAAGCTTGGTAGGTGGGTGGGTCCACTCGATCTCTAGTGTCAAGCCATGAGCCGTATCTAGGTTTTGTACGGGGTGGTAAGTGTAAAGTGCTAATAATTCCTGCTTGACATAGTAGTGAGAATGGAATGTGTGCAAAATAGATAAATAAAAAGCAATCAAGTTCGATGTGACTTGCTCAAAAAAACAAAACAAGGAAAAAGAATGTGTGAACAAACCCACTAAAATTGGGAATTAAAAAGAAGGGAAATAAATTAAGGTGATGACTTTCACTTAGCTATAAATGCTAATATATTTTCTATAATATAAGGGTTAATACATTTACCTCTATAGACCTCTATCGCCATGTAGGGGTTGTTCTTGCTATTAAACATCAATAAGTTTGTTGTCTGGCATGGGTAGTTTAAAGTCATTTGATTAATTGATCATTCTATTATCTATTTTTACCTGCTATTGGTGAGGTTTGGGTTGGTCATTGGTAGTTCTTTATAAATGTCTGTCAGTGAGGCTGTATACACTTTTTAGTGTTAGTTGGTTTATATCACTATATTTAGTGATTATCAATTTGTAACTGATTAAGACTGATTGATTGGTAGATATTTGCAAAATAAAATCTTTTTCATATTTTATAACGAGTTAGAACGGACATACTACAGTGCAATGTATGATGTGTATGAAGATTCAATGCTCACAAGGACGTTCGCATTTGAGGAAGGGAGGATTGTTATTTTTGCAATTTTTGAAAGTTATGTTGTGAAGTAGTTGGGGAGCTGCAGATTTTAAGTACTGAAGTGTAGTAGATATTTTTGTTCGTCGAGGACGACTTCAAATTTTAGTGGGGGAGAAATGTAGACCCCTAGTTATTTTGGAGTTTTGTATCAAAATTGGGTTATTTTGGGGATCTGCACGGGCATTTTAAGAGCATATGCATGTTTAACTAGCTGCATTAAGACCGTGTTTTAAGCTTATTTCTGTCAGTTTTAATTATGCTTGAATAAATTTTATCAGTACTATTTGAAAACACGTTTGTATAACAAACTTTTTCCTAAACGGTGGTCGTAGTACCAGATTAAGCCATTGATCTCGTGTTTGTGTTTCATTTTTAATAGGAAGGTTCATCTTTAGTAGGAAGGTTCGAGTTCAAGATTCTCATGGATAGATTTTTTAGGTATGTTAGGAGTGTTGAGTATGCTAAGCATATCTAGATTTCTAACATAACTTGACTTCGAAGATTTCCTAATTGACAGTGTATATAATGCGGTTTTGTAATAAGCCTAAGCCAAAAGAGATAGAAGGGGCTTTAAGTCCAATGCTTGCCAGAATAGCTCCTTTTAAGGTCTTTTGCGATTGTCTTTATGACATTAAAACAAAAAAAATAAACAATAGAGTTTGAAAATAACTTACCTTGACAATTTATAGTCCAAAAGACCAACTATTTAAAAAAGTTACAAATAAGATTGCATTTTAGTTCAATTGTGTATATACATATGCTCATAAAATTTTTCTTGTGCTATTTACCTTACAAGATGGTTATCTTCTCTAAGGCAATAGACCATGCATTACTAGATCACTACGCGAGAAAGTAATGTATGAATCTCATGCTCCTCCTTATGCGGGGCATAGAGGGATTCAGTCTACCTTAAAAGGGATTGAAACATATTTCTATTAGCCTACCATGAAAGCAAACATACAAGAGTATGTTTCTAAATGTGTGGTATGCCAAAAGAAGAAGTTTGATAGAAAGAAGCAACCTGGATTGCTTCAACCTTTGCCAATTTCTAATTCACCATCGGAGAGCATATCCATGGGTTTTATCTTTGGATTGCCTAAGTCTATCCATGGGAATACAGGAATATGGATGATAGTTGACAGGTTCAATACAAGCTCATTTTATACCTGTCAAAAAGACTATCAAAGCCCATCAGATGGCAACCCTCTTCATTTACAAATCTTCAAGTACCATGGCTTTCCAATGTCCATGGTGTCAGATAGAGATCCTAGAATGACCAGTAATTTCTGGAAGGGTCTCTTTGAGAATTTAGGGACAAGGCTAAATTTCGCTTTGGCCTATCACCCGCAAACAGATGGCCAAAGTGAAATGGTTAACCTAACAATTCTTCATCTACTAAAATCCTATGTAATGGAAGTAGATCAAAGGTCCCAATTGGAGAAGTACTTACGCTTAGTGGAGTATGCCTCCAATAACACTGTACATACTTCCACGGGAAAAGCACCTTTCAAGGTAATTGAGGGAAGATCAAAAAGTTCCCTGCTACTTAAGGTACATGGGAAGATCTTCGTTTGCAGATGAGTATAGCCGAGACCTACAAGAATCTTTCCAAAAGATTAAGGATGCTATCTCTATCTCACAGCAAAGGCAAAAGGCTGTTGTTGATAAGCACAGAAGAGCCCAAGCCTTGAAAAAAATTGATTGGGTCGTACTTAACTTTTCCAAGGCTCGATTAAGGCACACAATGGGCAAGAATCCTATGGGACACCAAAAGTACTATGCTAAGTTAGCAAAAAGGTACTATGGTCCCTTCCAGATTCTTAGGCCAATCAATGAGATGGCCTATCAACTCAAGTTGCCCAGCCATTGGCTCATACACAATGCTTTTCATGTGATCATACTAAAGCCTTACAAACAAGATCCACCTCAAGAACCAACTATTGAAGACCCATCGGAGATCCAGGACCAAGAAGAGGTGCTGCAGCCCAAGTCCATTCTCCGACATGAAGACAAGGTATTAAGAGGCGGTAAGACTATTGAACGATATCTTATTAAGTTTAAGAATTATCCTTTTGAAGATGCTAGATGGATGCAAGGCATACAATTAAAGGATATTAACCTAAACCTTGTTAATGCTTACAATGCTTCCCTAGAGTAAGAAAATGTACAAATGTTTAAAATGAACAAAGTTTTTGTCTTATAAGACTCTCTTTTTCTTTATTCTTCACAAATGTGAAGTAGTATGCATGCTTAGAATCAAGTTTGCGAAGACGACATCTCCCAAACACCAAGTAGAGCTTGTCACTCTACTATGGAAGATTGATAGGACTAATGTGCAGACATGCTTGCAGAAGCTTAGGCTCTCAAGCGCCAAATCGACTCATCATCCATTCTGGAACGATGTCGTAGGGTAAGATAGGGATCCCGCTAGAAAAAGGACTAATAAATAGGCTTTATCTTCTCTACCGCATAGTCAAGGGTGACTATGATTTCAAGAGAGAGGTAATGTCATAATAACTAATATCTAGTTCTCCTAAATGATTTTCTGATCATTTAATATGGAGAAGTACTAGGGGAGAAAAAGCTAGAATATTGGTTAAGCTAGCAAACCGGCCATAGTAGGGATCCAAAGGGGGGGGGGGGGGGGGGGGGGGGGGGGGGGGGGGGAATCCACAAAGACCCTAAGGTTCAGCCCATTAAGACTTCCAAAATGCTAAGGTTCCAAAATTCAAAGGTTGTGTCCAATGGTCAAAGCTTAGTAAAAATTGGATGCTTTGTGTGTGTACCAAAAGTCTTCATGAATCCTACAAAGGAGGGGGCGAGCCTTGCAAGTAGGGATGAGAGAGAAACACACACACACACACACACACACACACACACACACACACACACACACACACACTCACAAGCTTCCTTTACACAAAGGAAATGAGGGACACATGGTCAGCACCCTAGCCCAGATGCCCACAAGGTGCACTCAAATCCTATTGGATGGCCATGGAGGTGGACCAATGGGAACCAGATACAAAGGGGTCCAATGCGAGTTTAGTTGCATTAGTTAATTACCTAAAGCTCTCACAAAAGGGGAAAGGGGGACACATGTCAAAAAGCTATCACTTATGCTACTTAATTTTCATTGGCTAAGCTTGGAGAGGTCCAATGGAGTGTTAGCATGAGTAAAATGCAAGAGGGGTCGACCAAGAGAGAGAGGGGGCTGAATTTGTCAAGTGATTATCACACACAGAGTCTCACACAAGCTCATGTGTTAAGCAAGAAGACTCTCTCGCTCTTTCTCAAATTTTAATGGAAAGCTTATCACCTACTCCAAGCTTGTGAGAAGGGAGGTCTATACAACAACTCTTAGCTTTGTGATACAAACCCAACCAAGAGACAAGCTTCAATACATGCTCATCTCCTCTACCATGCTAATTACTAAGCTATGCTATGCTAATATGAGTGATTATGTGAGGAGATGTACATCTTTCTCGTAAGACTACTCCTTCCTCTCAATCTACTCTCATACCCCGCTAGCTTTCACCATCTTTGAAGTTGTCTGAGGTCTTGGGTCATGTTGTGTTTTATAAGTGTTTTTCTTAGTGCTTGAAGCTTCCATCTTCATTGTACTAGCTAGTTATTGAAGGAACACAAAGAATTGTATTGTAAAACGTTGATAGACCGCTTTTGGCATGTACAAAGTAGCGTTTATATGCATGTTCATATGTACAAAAGGATGTAAATACATGCATTCGGGAGATTTGCAAAGCGGTTTCAAGCTCAAACAAAGATGCAACATGTACACATTGTGAATAGTGAGGTTCGTGCGCTAGCAGTCGAACACATGCCCGTATAGGGTATCGGGGCCTTGGATATGGTTCTAGGTGGCTTATTTTGGCTCTATATAATCTGTCTGATCTTTATAAAATGTAAATAATACAAGTGACAAGTGTGGGACTCTCATCCCTAATGAGAAGTTTGACACATGCCGGAACTGTCTATTTGCGGTGCCTGATCTGCGGTGATACGTGCATCGCCCTAGAAGTGGTCAAAAATGGAATGTGGGGATGTGGAAATGTGCTTTGGGTATTGAGGATCAAGCGTGCAAAATTTGGTGAATTTTGGAGTCCGTTTGGGGTTTTTCCTGCGAAAAATGCCCGTCGAGGGCCAAAACTGGGCCAAAAAAGGTCAAAAATGGTCAAAAAAGGTGTGAAATGTATCAATGCCATTAGGGTTGGCCCTACTCCAAAGAGTCCAGCAGAGTCGATTTTGGTGAAGCTTTTGCAATGGTTTGAGAGTGGCCTTTTGTGGCTGGAGTTTTTGGTTTTTTGGTGGTTTTTC
Organism: Adiantum capillus-veneris; assembly: GCF_014529385.1. Lineage (NCBI taxonomy): Eukaryota > Viridiplantae > Streptophyta > Polypodiopsida > Polypodiales > Pteridaceae > Adiantum > Adiantum capillus-veneris. The sequence goes on from NC_140952.1 coordinate 111,194,884, forward strand.
TTGTATATTTTGGTCACCATCAAGCGTGATTTCAAGTGTTGATCACCTCGACTCACCTTGTAGTGTCTGCGGGTAGGCAAGGGCTTGTAGGTCGAGGCGTTTGGAGTTTGAATTGAACTTGTGGGTATAGTGTTTAGGGAGCTTTTGAGTGGTAGTGAGTGAGGTGAGGTTCAATTAAATTCCTTGTGTTGTGTTGAGTTGTCTGGGTGTGTGAGTGTGCGCACGACATCTTTTGCTCCATCATCCTTTGGCGATCCCGTTGGGGAGCGGAAATTTACCGGTTGTGCACCCAGGTGACGCGGTTTTGCCGTGAAGTTCGAGCTTCATTGAAGAAAAGTGGTGGTTTGGTTGAGGTGCAAGACTTCAAATTTTGTGGAATTACTCACGCAAGGGAGAAGGGACTTCAAAGGGAAGGCGTATAGTCGGCCAGTGTTTACAGGGAAGGAGGATGTGAAGGATTGGATTGCGGACTTCGAATGGCATACACTTGGTATGCACATTGTGAATGATGAATCAAAGCTTCATGTGTTTCCTCTTGCGCTCAAAGGAGAAGCTCGCGAGTGGTTTGAAGGTTTAGAGGAAGACAAAAAGCAAACATGGGAGCAAGTGAAGCTGGCAATTTTTGACAGGTTTGGGAAGAAACTAACCGCAACAGAAGCAACGACAAAATTGAGAGGTTTTTAGCAAGATGTTCATTTTAACTTTAAAGAGTTTTTGCAACACTTCAAAGGAATTTGGGTTCAATTAGAGGCGGCATCCCAAGTACCTCCGGGGGATTTCTTTAAAGTGCGTCAATTTATGGATTGTCTCCATCCAAGTATAAGGGAGAAGGTCGATCAAGAGGAGCCTGCTACATTTGAAAGAACTGTGGAAATTTCTGAGGCCAAGAGCAAGAAGATCAAGAGAAGGTGGGAGCAAGGCATGACACACGCTGAGCCAGTTATGGTGAAACCAATGGTCCCTGTGACAATGGATGATAGAGTGGAGCGAGTGGTTCAAGGTCCAGATCCTGTTATGGCCCGGGTTTTGCATGATCTTGCTGGTCAGTTGCAAGAATTAAGAATTAACATAATGAATAGAAACCAAAGAGAAGAGCGGCCAACTGGGAGAGGCAGGGGATGAAGGCTACAAGGTAGATGCTACAATTGTGATGAAGAGGGTCATTACGCCCCTGATTGTCCTGAACCACCAAGAGAGAGAGGAGGGATATACCCCCTATATGGTCGTTTGGGGTTTTTCCTACGAAAAATGCCCGTCGAGGGTCAAAACTGGCCAAAAATGGGCCAAAAAAGGTCAAAAAAGGTGTGAAATGTATCGGTGCCATTAGGGTTGGCGCTACTCCAAAGAGTCCAACAGAGTGGATTTTGGTGAAGCTTTTGCAATGGTTTGAGAGTGGCCTTTTGTGGCTGGAGTTTTTGGTTTTTTGGTGGTTTTTCTTGTATATTTTGGTCACCATCAAGCGTGATTTCAAGTGTTGATCACCTCGACTCACCTTGTAGTGTCTGCAGGTAGGCAAGGGTTTGTAGGTCGAGGCGTTTGGAGTTTGAATTGAACTTGTGGATATCGTGTTTAGGGAGCTTTTGAGTGGTAGTGAGTGAGGTGAGGTTCAAGTAAATTCCTTGTGTTGTGTTGAGTTGTCTGGGTGTGTGAGTGTGCGCATGACATCTTTTGCTCCATCATCCTTTGGCGATCCCGCTGAGGAGCGGAAATTTGCCGGTTGTGCACCCAGGTGACGCGGTTTTGCTGTGAAGTTCGAGCTTCATTGAAGAAAAGTGGTGGTTTGGTTGAGGTGCAAGACTTCAAATTTTGTGGAATTACTCACGCAAGGGAGAAGGGACTTCAAAGGGATGGCGTATAGTCGGTCAGTGTTTACAGGGAAGGAGGATGTGAAGGACTGGATTGCGGACTTTGAATGGCATACACTTGGTATGCACATTGTGAATGATGAATCAAAGCTTCATGTGTTTCCTCTTACGCTCAAAGGAGAAGCTCGCGAGTGGTTTGAAGGTTTAGAGGAAGACAAAAAGCAAACATGGGAGCAAGTGAAGCTGGCAATTTTTTACAGGTTTGGGAAGAAACTAACCGCAACAGAAGCAACGACAAAATTGAGAGGTTTTCAGCAAGATGTTCATTTTAACTTTAAAGAGTTTTTGCAACGCTTCAAAGGAATTTGGGTTCAATTAGAGGCGGCATCCCAAGTACCTCCGGGGGATTTCTTTAAAGTGCGTCAGTTTATGGATTGTCTCCATCCAAGTGTAAGGGAGAAGGTCGATCAAGAGGAGCCTGCTACATTTGAAAGAACTGTGGAAATTTTCGAGGCCAAGAGCAAGAAGATCAAGAGAAGGTGGGAGCAAGGCATGACACACACTGAGCCAGTTATGGTGAAACCAATGGTCCCTGTGACAATGGATGATAGAGTGGAGCGAGTGGTTCAAGGTCCAGATCCTGTTATGGCCCGGGTTTTGCATGATCTTGCTGGTCAGTTGCAAGAATTAAGAATTAACATAATGAATAGAAACCAAAGAGAAGAGCGGCCAACTGGGAGAGGCAGGGGATGAAGGCTACAAGGTAGATGCTACAATTGTGATGAAGAGGGTCATTACGCCCCTGATTGTCCTGAACCACCAAGAGAGAGAGGAGGGATATACCCCCTATATGGACGTGGTCGAGGAAGAATAGAAGAAAATCATCAAGAGAGGGCACTAGAAGCACCGCCGCCACAACCACCACCACAACTGTTGCCTGGAAATGGAGAAGGTAGGGCTATCAACATCATTACCCTTGAACATCAAGATGTGATGTTTTGGCCAATAAGACAGCTAGGCATGATAGGGAGAAAGAGACAGAAGAAGAGAGGGAAACAAGAGTAAGGAAAGGAAAGGCTAAGGTAGAAGACAAACCAGAAAGTAGCAAGAGGCGACAAAGAAGGAAAATTGGTCCTAAGGACTACCTCCTTGGCCAAGGTGTTGAAGACTATGCAAATATATCTTTTGGTTAGTTTGGTGGCTTTGAATGCTAAATTGACGAGGCAGTGGACCAAGTGTGTGAGTACGCGGCTCCCTTCCAAGAAGGAAAAGCATCAAAGCATGGTGTCATCATTGAGGGTTCGTCACCCAGTGGATATGGTGCCAATAGTTGAAGCTATGTTGGGAAAGAAGACGGAAGTGCAAGCATATGTGGATGGTGGTTCCCAGGTGTGTGTCATCACCGAGGCTATCATGAAGGAAGCAGGCGTTAAGATGTCAGTGAATGCTTCGATCCGTATGAGGATGGCCAACCACAAAAAGGCAAGGTGTCTTGGAATAGCTGAAGATCTGAAGATAAAAGTCTTGGGGATTGAGTGCTTGGTTGATTGCTACGTGATGCAAGCAGGTGAGAATGCGTATCCAATCATTTTAGGGAGGCCATGGCTTATAACCCTTGGTGCTAAGCAGGATTGGGGCACAGGCTTGATCACCATCCCTGACAAAGAGAAAGGAAGGACCATTGTCTACAACATGAAGACACACAAGAGCCGTACACAGCCCCTAGTGGAAATGCAAGACACGGATTCGACGAAAACCACATCATACGATAGTGATGCTTCGTCTACATCATCAGAAGAAAGTGTAGAGGAAGGCTTGATGCAATTATGTCCTGATCTTTTTGGAATAAGTGTTGAAAAGGAAGCATCGATGCATGATGTGAAGGTCAAGGAGAAGACGGATAGTCCAAAAGCAATTGTAGAGCCTGCCAAAGTGAATGTAAGGAGCATGCTAGGAGAGGACTTGACAGAAAAAGAAAAAAAGGAGTATGAAGACATGTTCAAAGAATTTCCAAAGCTATTCGCCACTCAATATACAGAGTTGCAAGGAGCTAAAGGATTCGAGGATAGAATCAATCTTAGAAGGTGACAAGCCAAAGGTTCAAAAGCTTAGGAGGTTGGGGGTCCTTCATGAGAAGGCACTTCATGAAGAGGTGACGAAGCTTTTGGAAGTAGATTTCATCTTTCGAGTGGAGGAGTCCGAATGGGTCTCTCCAGTTGTTATTGTGCCCAAGAAGAACGGAAGATTTAGGATATGTGTCGATTTCAAACCTTTGAATGCTGCCACGAAAAGGAATCATTATCCACTACCCTTTCTAGATGAAATCCTCAATCAGGTTGCAGGTCATGAACGTTACTCAATCATGGACATTAGGCAAAATTTGGACTCACAAAGGGGCCCTTTAAGGGGTTTGACTTTACCTCTCTCTACTAAAACGGGCGCATGGATAAATTTTTGCTAACAAACTCCAAAGTTGGCGGAGGTTTTTGGAATCTAAGTGAATCAAAAAAAGAATCTTCTAAAATATGAGGAATCTCATGGCGTGCTATATATCAGTAGATAGAGCTTGAAGAGGACATTCTAACTGTCAAACCTCCGCCAACTTGGAGTTTGTTTGCAAAAATTTATCCATACGCCCGTTTTGGTAGAGAGAGGTAAAGTCAAACTCCTTAAAGGGCCCCTTTGTGAGTCCAAATCTTGCCTAATGTGGATTTTTTGGCTACTTTCAGATCTTGATAGCGACTGAAGATCGATTGAAGACGACCTTCATTACTCCTTGGGGTTGTTTTGCCTACAAAAGAATTCCTTTTGGGCTGGTTAATGCATATGCTACCTTCCAAGGATGGATGAATAGAGTGTTTGGTCCCTACTTGGGTAAGTTCATTCACGTTTTCATGGATGACATTGGGTGTTATAGCTCAAGGGTCACACATATGGAGAAGTTGAGGTTGAATTTTGAAAGGCTTCAACAAGAGGGTGGGCAAGTCAACCCAAAGAAGTGTAAGTTTGCTCATGCCAGAGTCCATTTGCTACGACATGTGGTTTTCCAAAATGGAATAGAAGCTGACCCAGAGAAAGTTAAGGCTTTATTGCTTATGGATCCGCCCAGCAACACAAAGGATTTGGCATCATTTGTGCATAAGCTCAGGTACTTGTCACGTTTTTTCTGGATGCTATGTCAGTATGTGTATCCTCTCCAGAAATTGAGTCAAAGAGTTCAAGTGTTTGAATGGAATGAAGACATGCAACACGCTTTTGATGGCATCAAGGAGGTATTGTGTGCTTTACCAACAGTGAGTCCTCCCGACTTGCAATCGATTTTCTATGTATCTATTAGTGTGGGGTCAGTAGCTTTTGGGTCGGTTCTCTTACAAAAGCAAGGAAGAAACTTCAAGCCAGTTTATTTTGAGAGCAATATGAAGAATGTAAGCGAGTTCTCCTACACGAAAATGGAACAGTGGGTATTCGCCTTGGTTCTTGCTTGTCGTAGGTTTAAAACCTATTTGTTGCCCCAAAAGTTCTATGTGCTCACCACATCGAATCTTTTGCAGGATGTAGTACAACATTTGAAGCCTAGCAAGCGCATCTTAAAGTGGACTTTGGAGCTTCAAGAGTATGAGTTTGAGTTTAAAGTGGATCATTCTGTTAAAGCTCACTTGGCAGACATAGTCATACATAAGGGGGGCGAGCTTCCATCTTACCCAAGGGTTGACAAGGATGATCATGAAGAGGAAGTAGATATTACAGATGCGTATACAATGATGTTTGATGGTGCATACAGGAAAGTTATTCAAAAGGAAAGTGGTGGGGTAGTCATTAAGAACCCAAAAGGCAATGTAATCTTTTCTAGATCTTACAATCTTGATAAAGCTGAAAGTAACAATGAGGCCGAGTACCTCACGCTTTTCCTTGGGTTGAAGCAGTGTGTTGAGTTTGGACTGAAAAGGGTCATTGCAAAAGGGGATGCATTGCTAGTCATGAATTAGTTTCTTGGTTTGTGGAATGTTAAGAAAGAAAATTTGAAGAAGTGGTTCTATGGCATCAAGAAGCTTTTGCATGAGTTTGAGAAGATACATTTTAAGCATGTTCCTCGTGAGCAGAATAAAGAAGCTGATGAGTTGGCTAGGGACAAGCTGGATGCCTTGGTAGCTCCTTCAAAGGTCAAGGAAGCCTTGTATGCAGGAAGGGAATCATTGCAAGATGTAGAAGTGTTTCTTGGTAAAGGGCAATGTCTAGAGGGCATGTCAAAGGTTCGGCGTAAGAGAATAGTTGCAAAAGCAAGAAACTACACATTGGTAGGTGAGGATCTCATGCTTTATGGCAAGGATAGCATTTTGAGAAAAGTGCCGTACAAAGAAGAGATAGGCTTGATTTTGGAGCACTGCCATGAAGAAACAAGCCATCAAGACAAGGATCGGGTTGTCTTTCGTGTTTTGAGAGCAGGTTACTGTTGGCCCTCTATGATGAGAGATGCTTATTTTTTGTGCAAGTCATGCCATGAATGCCAAGTGTTTGCGAATAAGAAGCTTTTGGGTGAGCCTCAGAAAGCTATAATGTCTGAAAACTGGGGAGTAGATGTTGTAGGTCCAATGCCGAGGACCAACAATGGTAAAAGGTATATCCTTGTGGCTGTGGACTATTTGACAAAATGGGTGGAGGCAAGAGCAGTAAAAGATGTAATAGCAGGAAGAGTGGCCTCTTTTTTATATGAATAGGTGTGTTGCAGGTTTGGAGCTCCTATGGTTATCATTTCTGATCGTGGACCAGGGTTTAGGCGAAAACTTGTTGTTGCTCTCATGGAGAAATTGAAAATTCAGCATAGGCATTCTTCTCCTTACTACCCACAATTCAATGGGTTGGTTGAAAACTGCAATGGTCAAATTGTGAAGATGCTATCAAAGTATGCTAGAGAGTATCCTAAAGAGTGGGACTTGGACTTGGAAAAGTGTTTGTGGGCTTATAGAACAGCGTATAGAGTGTCAACACAGTTTACACCATATGATCTTGTTTATGGAAAAGAAGCTCTTATGCCCATACAAGTGTAGTTGGATGCCTTGAAGTTGTTGTGCAGAATGCAAGGTGAGCATAGTGACAAGCTGCAAGAAAGAATTATTTCTCTAGAGTTGTTGCGAATGAATAGAGAGAAAGCCAGTGATTATTATCTTCAACAAGCAGAGACAAGGATGGAGAAAATGAATAAGAGGCTGCCAGAGAAAGAAATCAAAGAGGAATATCTGGTGATGAAGTATGATTCTCACTTGGATTTTACTTTTCAAAAGAAGTTGAGGGACAAATGGTTGGGCCATACAGAGTGAGGCATATATTTCCTAATGGCACCTATGAGTTGGAAAAATTGTCTGGTGAACGTTTGCGCTACAGAATAAATGGTTATATACTGAAGAAATATTTTCCAAGGGATGTGGTTCCAGATGCAAATAGTCTCTTGGTTGAGCATAAATGCTCTACCTAGAGGGTGGGCAATGATGATAGACTTCTTTTGGCGTGTACAAAGTAGCGTTTATATGCATGGTCATATGTACAAAAGGATGTAAACATGCATTCGGGAGCTTTGCAAAGTGGTTTCAAGTTCAAAAAAGATGCAACGTGTACACATTGTGAATAGTCAGGTCCGTGCGCTAACAGTCGAACACATGCCCGTATAGGGTATCGGGGCCTTGGATATGGTTCTAGGTGGCTTATTCTGGCTCTATATAATGTGTTTGAGCTTTCTAGAATGTAAATAATGCAAGTGACAAGTTTGGTACTCTCATCCCGCTCGAGAAGTTTGACACATGCGGAACTGTCTATTTGCGGCGCCTGATCTGCGGTGATACGTGCATCGCCCAAGAAGTGGTCAAAAATGGAATGTGGGGATGTGGAAATGTGATTTGGGTATCGAGGATCAAGCGTGCGAAATTTGGTGAATTTTGGAGTCCGTTTGGGGTTTTTCCTGTGAAAAATGCCCGTTGGGGGTCAAAACTGGCCAAAACTGGGCCAAAAAAGGTAAAAAATGGTTAAAAAAAGGTGTGAAATGGCTTCAAATTGCCACATCACTCACGGTGCCATGAGTGTTCCAGCTGAGGGAGGACTTTTGAAGCGCAATATCAACACTTTCACCCCTTTGTGTGTGGGAGGAAGCAAGGTTCTTACAGGTGGTCTAGTGCAGTCCCGTTGCGTTCCCGTCCTGTTTTTGAGTGTGTGGAGGAGTGAATGAGAGCTTTCTCTCTTCAATTTTGCACTTGGGAGAGTCTATGGGAGTTCTGAAGTTTCCATGGATGTGTGTGTGCAAGGAATTGAGGGAAGAAGGTGCGGCTTTCTGCAAGACTATGTGACCCTGTATCGGTGCCATTAGCGTTGGCGCTACTCCAAAGAGTCCAGCAGAGTGGAGTTTGGTGAAGCTTTTGCAATGGTTTGAGAGTGGCCTTTTGTGGCTGGAGTTTTTGGTTTTTTGATGGTTTTTCTTGTATATTTTGGTCACCATCAAGCGTGATTTCAAGTGTTGATCACCTCGACTCACCTTGTAGTGTCTGCGGGCAGGCAAGAGCTTGTAGGTCGAGGCGTTTGGAGTTTGAATTGAGCTTGTGGGTAGAGTTTTTAGGGATCTTTTGAGTGGTAGTGAGTGAGGTGAGGAATTCAAGTAAATTCCTTGTGTTGTGTTGAGTTGTCTGGGTGTGTGAGTGTGCGCACGACATATTTTGCTCCATCATGCCCTTTGGCGATCCCGATGGGGAACGAAAATTTTCCGGTTGTGCACCCAGGTGACGCGGTTTTGCTGTGAAGTTCGAGCTTCATTGAAGAAAAGTGGTGGTCGTGAGTACGCGGCTCCCTTCCAAGAAGGAAAAGCGTCAAAGCATGGTGTCATCTTTGAGGGTTGGTCACCCATTGGATATGGTGCCAATAGTTGAAGCTATGCTGGGAAAGAAGACGGAAGTGCAAGCATATGTGGATGGTGGTGCCCAGGTGTGTGTCATGACCGAGGCTATCATGAAGGAAGCAGGCATTAAGATGTCAGTGAATGCTTCGATTCGTATGAGGATGGCCAACCACAAAAATGCAAGGTGTCTTGGAATAGCTGAAGATATGAAGATAAAAGTCTTAGGGATTGAGTGCTTGGTTGATTGCTACGTGATACAAGCAGGTGAGAATGCGTATCCAATCATTTTAGGGAGGCCATGGCTTATAACCCTTGGTGCTAAGCAGGATTGGGGCACGGGCTTGATCACCATCCCCGACAAAGAGAAAGGAAGGACCATTGTCTACAGCATGAAGACACACGAGAGCCGTACACAACCCCTAGTGGAGATGCAAGACACGGATTCGACGGAAACCACATCATACGATAGTGATGCTTCGTCTACATCATCAGAAGAAAGTGTGGAGGAAGGCTTGATGCAATTATGTTCTAATCTTTTTGGAATAAGTGTTGAAAAGGAAGCATCGATGCATGATGTGAAGGTCAAAGAGGAGAAGGATAGTCCAAAAGCAATTGTAGAGCCTGCCAAAGTGAATGTAAGGAGCATGCTAGGAGAGGACTTGACAGAAAAAGAAAAAAAGGAGTATGAAGACATGTTCAAGGAATTTCCAAAGCTATTCGCCACTCAATATACAGAGTTGCAAGGAGCTAAAGGATTCGAGGATAGAATCAATCTAAAAGAAGGTGCCAAGCCAAAGGTTCAAAAGCTTAGGAGGTTGGGGGTCCTTCATGAGAAGGCACTTCATGAAGAGGTGACGAAGCTTTTGGAAGTAGATTTCATCTTTCGAGTGGAGGAGTCCGAATGGGTCTCTCCAGTTGTTATTGTTCCCAAGAAGAACGGAAGATTTAGGATATGTGTCGATTTCAAACCTTTGAATGCTGCCACAAAAAGGAATCATTATCCACTGCCCTTTCTAGATGAAATCCTCAATCAGGTTGCAGGTCATGAACGTTACTCAATCATGGATGGATTTTTTGGCTACTTTCAGATCTTGATAGCGATTGAAGATCGATTGAAGACGACCTGCATTACTCCTTGGGGTTGTTTTGCCTACAAAAAAATGCCTTTTGGGCTGGTTAATGCATATGCTACCTTCCAAGGATGGATGAACAGAGTGTGCGAACGACATCTTTTGCTCCATCAACGTCTCTCTTGATGGGAGAAACCTATAATATAAAGAATTTAGGAGGGGGGACCGGCTCCATGTAAATCCAGTCCTCAACTACTATCGATAGCTTAATTTCTCTCTCTTTTGAAGTATTGTTCATGCTATCTAACTAGGTGTTATGCTTTTTGTTGCTCTCTCCACCCAAGCACTCTTGTTAAGCTCATTAGGAATCTATTCTAATGAAATACTCACTATGTTCATGCTATTTTCCACTATACACAAGTTACTAGGCCATTAAATGTTATAGTGATTGGGTTGATTAGATGTGAAGAGAAGTGGATGTGGAGATTGCCCATCATTGTGGCTTAGCTCCTCCATACGCCAAGAAGCTCACTTCATAGAGTCACCATTCATGTTTCCATGATTAGCACTAATCGTGTGAGTGTTTCCATGCCCTAGCCGGGTAGCTCATCCCTCCGGATTGATAATTTTGTTGGTCATTGGAGCTATGCAACGATGGGACCCCCAACAACCTAAAAAGGGTTGAGATTTCAAAAACCTAAACCAACACGTTAAAGAACTTATGGAGCACCAAACTAGGGACCTAAAACCCTAAAATTTTCAAAATCTTGAGGTCTAGCTGATTCACATAAATTGCAATGACATGCTAATGTGGCAGGCTATATAGATTTTGGTGTTTTTCACTAGCTAGTTTTATCAACTTTTTGCGTGATATTTTGTTGCAATTCCTTTTGGGGATTAATCTTTTAGAGCTTATGATTTTGGGAATCCCTGATACTATTTATGGCCCTTTGGACCTCACTCTAGAGGGTATATGAATGCAAACTCTCAAAGAAGAGGACCCTTGGGGAGTTGTAACCTTGCGAAAGAAACTTTGAAAGCGGCGTTAGTCTTTGGAGCCAGTGCATCTTGGCTCAAAACTGCATCATGTTATGCCAACTCTCCTCTTCTCTCTCTATCTCTATCCAAGTTGAGTTCATTTATTCGCATATTTTGTCCATGTGCTGCTATTGATTTGTCACTTGGAGTTTCCAAGCCTATAACACATGATTTATCTTTTCCTTTACCTAGAAAGGTCCATATTATCGCATACTAAGCTTTGGAAAAAGCCTTCCCTTACCCTTAATTTGCTTTTGTAAGTGTGCTTCTCAAATTAGAGTAGCATATAATTATTTTCCTTCAATTGTAAGTCACGTTGATGCTTGCCTGCTACCTTTTGATGCCCCTCCCTAACCTTGGAAAAAGAAACACCTAGATCTTGTGTATCTTGATTTGCTTCAAAAATCTTATCCTAGGGCTCAAAATTAATGGAGTCTTTTTGGCATCCTCAACGATGTCAAATGGCACCTTCCCATAGATGTGTGAACCGTGTTGTTGTAATGAAACTCCACTAGAGGCAAATACTTCTGCAACTGAGTCTTGTGATCAAAGATATATGAATTCAACAAGTCCAAAGTCACTGAATTGTCTTTTTGTGGATAAACAAAGATGATAATTTAATCCGTGTGCGTATATCCTCCCATATTGAACTCCAAAACAAACCTGTGAATCGAGAATCTCTATCTAACACTATACATTCAAGTATGCCATGCAATTGAAAAATCTACAAGACAAACATATTGGCCAAATGATCGGTCCTTATCGTCTTTTTCATTGAAATGAAGTGAGCTTGTTTTTTGAATCTTACAATGATTTCTCAAATGCCATCATGCTCACTTTGTGTCTTTGGAAGATCAAAGACAAAATCCACTACCATACTTTCCCCGGGTCGATGTGGAAGACGTAAAGGTTGTAGTAGTCTTGGTGCTTTGTGTGTGTCAAACTTGACCTTTTGACACACAAAACAAGTGTGTACAGACTCATCCACATCCTTTTGGAGTTGAGTCCGATAGAAATACTTTTCTACCCCTAGTTCTCTCAATGCCTCTATGCCCAACAAAAGGTGGATTATGGTACTTTGTCGACACCTTTAACTTCAGATCCTTACTTAGACATAATATAGTCTTTCTCATTACATACCCTTCCTTGATAGTTTAGCATGCAACTATTTCCCTATTTCACAATTGGTCAAAGATGTCTCCAGAATATGGATCTATAACATACTGATCAATCATGTCCCAAACTTCTAATGGTGTATCACCAAAATGGCTGATACCTCTCGCTTTCGAGATAATACATCTGCCACCAAATTCTTCTTTCCCATTACATAAACAATTTGAAAATGATACCGCAAGAAAATGTTCATCCATCTCATTTTCTTATCAAAAAGTTGCTTATGGGACAAGAAGTATTTCAATCTTTGATGATCTATAAACATTGTAAAGTCTACTCCAAGAAATAAGTGTCTCGACTAAGTCAAAGCATGTATTACTACTAACAACACTCTCTCGTAAATTTGTGCAACCCTCTCTGGGCTAGAGAACGTGCAGCTCTGGCCCTCTTGCTTTTAGACCGCTTCCAGATTGCTACCACAAGTATCACATTAAACCTCAAGCTATTTTTGGAAATTTGGAAAAATCAAAACAAGACCAGTCATCAATTTTTTTCTTGAGAGTCTTGAATGATGCAATCTTCAAAGATCCCCAAAAAAATGGAACCCCTTTTGGCATCAAGATATGCAACGGAGAAGCAAACTCTACAAATTTTCTAGTGAACTACTTGTAGTAGTTGCATAGCTGAAGAAACTTTGAACTTTGTGAACAATTCCAGCCAATCTCGTATGGTTCCCATCTTGGCTGGGTCCATGTGTATGCCTTCTCCTCATATGATGTGTCCTAAATATCTCAGGTAGGAAATGTTGGAGCTATATATGGCTCACTCTACTCAACTTGGTCTCACCTATATATTTATCTCTTTTCCTCAATATGAATCAGTCTTTGGGAGCATACATGGTGTGTCTCTTGTCTCATCTCTCTCTCTTTCTCTCTATATCTCAACATGGTATCAGAGTGGTAACGATCACGCGACGATTTAATTCATGGTGGTGACAAAACAGAGTATGTGTATGCGATTCGCATGTAAGGTCCAGAATTGCTATAAATTTTATTTTTGAGGATTGAGTCTTGTTAACTGTGGTTGTTTTGTGTTAAAAAGAATATGATTAGTGTTTTGTGTGTCTTTATTGCTAATCAATATGGTGAATCGTTGATTATGTTTTCTTGTTGATTTGTCTTTTGACACTCTCAATTTCGTCTCAATTTTCGGAGGTGTTCTGCTCAAAGTTTGGAGAAATGAGAAAAGTGTAATGGAGCATAGCGCAATGGCACTTTTGATCCAAAACTTGTTCGGCTCCTTGTACTCTTTGATTAGAGTCCAAGGTTTGCATCAATCGAAGTTCACAGTAGAAGTTATGCTATTTTTACTACAATCAAGCTTGACGCACGTTTCGTCCTCGTGCGTCTTTGTGAAACGTCCGTGATTGTTTTTTCTAATTTTGATGTCAACTTTCTCAAGAAAATCTAGCTTTTGCATGTTCGTATTGCGGCCGTCAATCTTCAGTCTCACGTACGTCTCACATCACTCTATTTTGAGGACTCTTTTATTAATAGCGTCTCCTTTTCCCTACTTTTTTGGGTGACGTCATATTTGAGTCTCACGTCGCGTCTCATGCCACTCTATTTTGAGGACTCTTTTATTTTAACGTCTCCTTTTCCTTGCTGTTTTGGGTGACGTCCCTCACATCTTTGGTATTGAGCATCCTTCTTGTGTTTATCATTGGCAAAAAACAGTCGCCATATTTCTCTCATCCTCAATTACAGCCTTCGCCATATATGGTGTGCACATTCTACAATCTTATATTATACGTGTTCTCACAACCAAATATGGCTATGACTTTTGCCATACCTGTTTTATCATCTTTAAATCAAAAGTTTTGTTAGTTGGGTTGTCCTTCTTTGACTGTGAAGACTCCATTATCTGTTTGATTCTCCAATTAGGCATGTTGATAGGAATCTTTGAGGTTGTTGAAGGCCTCTCTTCATTGTCAGCATTTGGTTTTTTACTAGGAGCATTGGAAGACTTAGGAAACCAAATCTCTTGATGACCTTTGTATCTCCTTTGTTGACTTTGCTTCACTCTAGGTCTTGTTGAGTTCTTGATATCTTCATGGAGGTCTGGTGTAGTTGTAGTTGGCTTGTGGTTGATTGGTAGCTAAATCTTTGTATAGCCTATGTAGAATCCTTGTCCAAGAGGAAGATTCTTTGAGATCCATCTTTGTTCTATATCCCCTTGAGAGTTGTGGTAAAATTTAGCATCTTTCGATGTTGTTTTGTTGTATACCTGCTCTTAGGTATCCTAGGATATTGTCAAGGTTGATACCTTGTGGACCTTCTTGCACGTCTGGTGTAGTTTCAGTTGTCTTGTGGTTGACTGGTAGCCAAATCTTTGTATAACCTGTGTAGAATTGTTGTCCAAGAGGAAGATTCTTTGAGATCCATCTTTGTTCTATATCCCCTTGAGAGTTGTGGTAAACTTTAGCATCTTTCGATGTTGTTCTACTGTATACCTGCTTCTTAGGTATCCTAGGATATTGTCGAGGTTGATACCTTGTGGGACTTTTTTCTTGCGAGGGATTTGACTTTCATATGCTCTTACCTGAGGTTTTGGTATCCATATCTATCCCTTACCTCTGTAGTACTCATGTTCCTTTAATCTCCATTGTGATGCTATCCATCCCATGTGTTTGTTTTTTTGTGTTGATTTCTTGTCTTTAATCCAAACCGGATCATTGACTTTAACTAATTGCTCTGAACAAACACTTGCTTTAATTTCTTATGATTTTTTGAGTACTTGGGAGGATATATTGTCATAATAACTAATATCTAATTCTCCTAAATGATTTTCTCGTGTTAAACTGATCATATAATATGGGGAAGTGCCAAGGGAGAAAAAGCTAGAATATTGGCTAAGCTGGCAGCCGGCCACAGCAGGGATCCAAAGGAGGGAAAATACGGATCCAAAGGGGAATCCATTTGCAAAAGAGCTATGTGCAACAATGGGCTCCAAAGACCTTAGGCCCATTAAGACTTCCAAAATGCTAAGGTTCCAAAATTCAAAGGTTGTGTCCAAAGGTCAAAGATTAGGAAATTTGGATGCTTTGTGTGTGTCCCAAAAGTCTTTCTCAAAGCCTACAAAGGAGGGGGTGAGCCCAAGAAGTAGGGGATGAGAGAGAAACTCACACACACACGCACACAAGCTTCCTTTGTACACAAGGGGAAAGAGGGACACATGTCAGCTCCCTAGCCCAGATTCCCACAAGGTGTACTCAAATCCTATTGGATGGCCTTCGAGGTGGACCAATGAGAATTAGGCTAGAGTAAGTCTAGTTTAATTAAATTAAACACACTTAATAAAAGAAAAAGTAAGAATTAAGCTCTCCAAAGGACTATTGGACAGTCTCTCTAGGGGTCCAATGAGCATTCAGCAGCCCAATGGCTTGCCTAATTCCTATTGTCTAGGATACAAAGGGGTCCAATGAGAGTTTAGTTGCATGAATTAACTAGAAAAATATCTCACAAAAGGGAAAGGAGAACACATGTCAAAGGCGATCACTTATGCTGCTTAATTTTCATTGGCTAGGCCTGGGGAGTTCCAATAGGACTCTAGCATGAGAAATTAGCAAGGGGGGTCGACCAAGAGAGAGAGGGGGCTGACTTTTGAAAGGCGATCTATGTGTGAAGCAAGAACACTCTCTCTCTCTCCTTCTAAAGCTTTAATGGAAAGCTTACCACCTACTCCAGGGAGGCCTACACCAACAACTCTTGGCTTTGTGATGCAAAGCAAACCAAGAGCCAAGCTGCAATGCATTCTCATCTCCTCTACCATGCTAGTCACTAAGCTAAGCTATGCTAATATGAGTGATTATGTGAGGACATGTACATCTTTCTTGTAAGAATACTTCTTCTTCCTCTCAATTTACTCTCATACCCCGTAGCTCTCACCATCTTCGAAGGTGTGTGAGGTCTTGGGTCTGAGACCATGAGGGAATTGATGTTGTGTTTGATAAGTGTTTTGCTTAGTGCTTGAAGTTTCCATCTTCATTGAACTAGCTAGTATTGAAGGAACACAAAGAATTGTATTGTAAAATGTCTCTCTTGATGGGAGAAACCATAATACAAAGCCTTTTGGAGGGGGGACCGGCTCCATGCAAATCCGGTCCTCAATTGTTGCTTAATTTCTCTCTCTTTTGAATTATTGTTCATGCTATCTAACTAGGTGTTATGCTTTTTGTTGCTCTCTCCACCCAAGAACTCTTGTTATTCTCATTAGGAATCTATTCTAATGAAATGCTCACTATGTTCATGCTATTTTCCGCTACACACAAGTTACTACGCCATTTAATGTTACATTGGTATTAGAGCACAAGGTTTCTCTTTTCTTGCTCAAGAAGGGAGGTCCTCAAGCTAGCTATAAATGGTTGGTATTATTAATTGCATGTGAGTAAGTAGAATAGGGATTTTTCAGCCTTGTAGTGCGCCTACCTTTGTGCAGTTAACGGGGCATCGCCGTCGAGAGCTATGGTCTTAACCACTATTGAGCTATTAGAAGCTTGACAGGAGCTGGTGTTGTTTTTGTGTTGAACGACCCTCTCTTTTATTCCTTGTAATTAATGGTATTCAAGCCACGGGTACAGTAGCTTGAGTGCTTTTTCTAAAGGAGTAAAGAGGAGTAGCAACTAGGGCTTGAAGTGCCAAAGTACACCTAGAAGGTTTACACCTAAAATTTGTTAGAATGGCTGACAATACTAAAGAGAGTGAAATCAATGTTGATAACTTTGATTTTGCTAATGAGCAGGCTACTAATGATGCCCCGATGCTTGTTAACTATCTTGTTTCTAGACTTCAACAAGCCATGGGAAATCCATCCCTCCAAAGTGAAGTGCAATGACAGCTTCGTGCTGATGGGATTGTCCAAGCTCCCCACCATGACAAGAGAACACCTAGGAAACCTCCTTGCGAGACTTCCAAAAAAGGTCTCTCTCTGATTCGGGAAGAAGAAGAGGATCCATATAAAGGACTCAAAATTTTTCTTCTTGATGACGCATCTCCTTCTCAAAGGAGAATTCAAGAGCCTCCACCGAAGGAACGAGAAATAAGTGAGTCTCTTGCCACCTCAGCGGAGATGGCTCCACGAAGACGGCGGGCTAAACGCTCTCCATCACCTCCAAAACGGAGAGGACCATCGCATACTTCTCCACACCATACTTCAAAGAGGGATGACAAAAAGCAAGAGAAGAAAAAGGCGAGAAAGAGGACACCCTCTTCTCCATCTTCTTCATCCTCTTCCTCTTATGAAATTGATGGTGAAGACAACGAAGATCAAGGCAAGAAAAAGGCGAGAAAGAGGTCACCCTCTTCTCCATCTTCTTCAAATTCTTCACCTTCTAGGGAAAGTGATGGTGCAACCTTTGAACCATCAAAAAGAAGAGGCCATCGGAAATCCTATGCCGCTTGGAAGAGGTCATCCAAGTTCAAGAAATTCAAAGAGGGAGGGAAGAGCATCTCTTTCCTTACCTAAGATGGCACTTTTGGTGCTATGGACAAAGTCTTGGCCTTTATCCAATAGTTCGATGCGGCGTTTGGAGATAAGGGCTTCATGGAGTCCTCTAAGATACACCATGTAGCTATGCACTTTCAAAAGTCCGCCAGACAATGGTGGTCTAGCCTACGGGCCAACGATGAAGCTCCACAAACATGGAAAGATTTAAGAGCTTCCATTATGAAGCAGTTTTTGGCCCCAATGCCAAAGACAAAGTACTCACCGAATGGCGATGCTTGAAGGTCTCTCCCTAAGAATCCATTCACAAATATGCTTGAAGGTCTCTCCCTATGAATCCATTCACAAATATGTAGACAAGTTTTGGGACCTACAACTCAAAGCCACTGTCTTCAAAAAGTTGGATTTTGGAGAGCAAAAGCAACAATTTTGTGCGGGCTTAACTAAAGAAATGGCAGAGTATGTCAATTCCCAAAGGCCACGCACCATATCGGCGGTTATACACCATACTATGGTGTCTTCTTGAATCAATTTCCGAACAGGGGCTAAAAGAAATTCTAAGCCCACAGAAAACAAGGGTTCCAATGAGCCTAAGGGGAAGTACAATGTCCAAAAGTCTTCTAAGGGCAACTCCAACAAAGTTAAAGAGAAGGGAGTTTACAAAGGCAAAAATAAACTCTCTCCTGAAGAGCTTGAGCATTATCGTAAGGATAACCGTTGTTTCAAGTGCGGTGAGCAAGGGCATGCGTACCACGCTTGTCCCCAAAATAACAACCGTCATGAGCCTCCTAGAGCTACCTTGTTCGAAATCCAAGGGGAGGAAACTCACCACAAAGGTTCTCCTCTATGCCATGCTTGGGGAAAGGTAAGAGCACATGATGCTTTTATTCTCTTTGACCCTGGTTCTACTCACAATTTCATATCCACAGAGTTGGCCACCAATTCTCCTCTATGCCATGCTTGGGGAAAGGTAAGAGAACATGATGCTTTTATTCTCTTTGACCCTGGTTCTACTCACAATCTCATATCCACAGAGTTGGCCACCAAGCTAGGCATACAACCTTACGAGATGGGAGATATCCTACCCGCAGACGATGCTTTCAAGGGGCAAGAAGCTTCAGCCACTCCCTTAATCAAGAAATTGAGGCTCCATGTCCAAAGCTATGCGGAAAAAGAGGACTTCTTTCTCTCTCCTCTCAAGCATGAGGATGTAACCTAGGGGCACCATGGTTTGATCTCATGGCTGCCAATGTTAAATTCCCTAAAAGGAGAATCTCCTTTAGGTTCAGGGAAAAAGATATATACACATATGCTGCGGAAATGGGTAACACCATACCCATTGTACATACGCAAGGTTTCAATAAGTCAATAAAGAGCTCTATTGTGTACATGATTTTTGTACAGATTCTCAAAATGAACCTAATGCTTTAGCAAAAGAAAATATAAACAACCACAAGGAATTAGAGTTAACCAATTTTCTCAAGGGGTTTCAAGATGTCTTTATTGACGACATCCCTTGTGAACTACCTCCTAAACGAGGCAATGATGACCATGCAATTGAACTTCTTCCAGGAAGTTCACCGCCTAACAAACCTCCTTATAGAGTTTCTCAATCTCAACAAGAGGAGATTATGCGGCAAGTGCATGAGTAAATTGAGAAGGGCATGATTAGGCCTAGCTCATCTCCATTTTGTTCTCCTGTACTATTAGTGCAAAAGAAAGACGGCACATTCATATGTGTGTCAACTATAGAGCACAAAATAGGATCACTATCAAGAATAGGTTTCCCGTTCCACGGGTAGAAGACCTATTTGATAAGCTACAAGGATCGACCTACTTCAGTAGGATTGACCTAAAAAGTGGCTATCATCAAATAAGGATAGTTGATCAAGACATTGTAAAGACCGCATTTTGCACTACATGTGGTCTTTACGAATACATTGTCATGCCTTTTGGCTTGACCAATGCACCAACCACATTCAACCGCTTGATGGAGAAGCTATTCAGGCCTCACCGTAACCTTTATTGGAGTGTTCTCTTTGATGATATCATCAAAGAACACCGAACCTTTATTGGAGTGTTCTTTGATGATATCATCATCTACTCTAATTCACTAGACGAACACAAGCAACACCTCCAGGTAATATTTCAAGTTCTAAGAGAGAATAAACTTTATGTTAATTGAAAGAAAAGTTAATTTTTCTTAGAAGAGATTTAGTATTTAGGTCACATTATCTCTCAAGATGGCATCCAAATGGATCCATCAAAGTTAGAGGTAATCAAAGGCCCATGGGCTAAACCAAGGAATTTTCATGAGTTAAGAATCTTTATAGGTATGTGTGCATACTATAGACGCTTCATAGAAAATTTCTCACTAATAGCAGGACCATTACCTGACCTAACAAAGAAAAATGTTAGGTATACATGGTCTCCATAGGAGAACAATGCTTTCAAAAAGCTTAAAGAAAAGCTTATCTCTCAACCTGTGCTTACACTACCGGATCTCTCAAAGCCATTTGAGTTCCAATGTGATGCTTGTGGCGATTTCCTTGGAGCTGTTTTGCTCCAAGAAGGGCATGCCATAGGCTATCAAAGTCGAAGGCTTGACTCTGTTGAGCAAGCTCTAGGCATATATGAAAAGGAACTCCTCGCAGTTCTACATGCCTTAGACTCATGGAAGCACTATTTATTGGGGACTCCTTTCATTCTGCGAACAGATCACCAAAGTCTTAAGTACTTCATGCTGCAGACCAAGCTCTCCGACAAACAAATGAGGTGGGCAAGTTTTTCTTTTGCAATTTCATTTTCATATTGCTCACATTGCTGGCAAGCATAATCAAATAGTCGATACACTCTCAAGACGGCCGAGAGCGAATGCGGTTTCCATAGCAACTCACCATGATCTATCTTTGTAAGGTCTCTGCCAGCCTTGGAAAGGGGATTCCTATGTAATGGAATACATATCATGCCATTTTGGTCATAACCAAAAAGTTACTATTTTTGGCAGTTTTTCCAGCTTTGATGAGTCAATGTTAAATACATTATTGTAAGATTTTTAAAAATAAAATTACTTGTTTATCATTTTCATCCAAAAATAGAAAGTTTTGAGGTGCCTACACCCACCTAGACGCGACCGTCTCGTCTAAATTTATCCCGTCTTGAACTTCCATAAAAATAGTTGTCTGTCTCAAAAACTACTAAATATAGCAAGTGTGTGCATTTGACACCTTAGTCTGTTATTCTCAAGCTCGTCTTTTAATAGCAAGTTAGAATTGAATTTTGACAAGCCAAACTCACTTTAAACAATTACATTTCATCATAATGTTAATAAATTAAATCCTAAGCCTAAGATATGCATATGTATGCATGTGCATGAGCATGTATGTGCATGTGTATGTATGTGTATGTGTATTATTTGAGAATTTTGTATTATTTGAGATTATTAGCAATGTGTAGAAGAGGTACTACTCTGATGAGATAGTAGACTATAATCATTTGACTTTAGACACCTATCATCTATATCACCATGTTCCTGGGTAGTCAGCTGTGCGGATCCTTTAGATGCCACCAAGCTTTGCAATAAGTTAGAAATAAAGTGTACCTTAGCCTCTTGGAAAGGCTACCTTCGTAAATATTCCAGCATGAATATGAGTTTGAGCTTTCTTGATCTGAGTACCTTATTATGTCTTGTGATTATTTTGAAGTTAATTTTAAGATTGAATCGATGTGTTGAGTCTAGGGATTTCATTAACGTAATCACGATCGGGTGATTACGTCAATAACTCTAGTATTTACACAAAAAAATCACGTGATCACGTTAATTGTTAACGTGACTTTGATTCTGACCTGTAAAAACCTATAGAGCCGGTTAGCCCTCCGAGAATCTTTAATTTCCCTGCGAGGCCCGAGAGGCTTTTCATTTTCCCAACGGGCCCGTTGGGAAAATGAAAAATCCCGGCGGGAGTAATTATATATAGTAAATAGTGTGCTAACCCCGGTCTTTTAGCTAGGCAAATCCTTGGAGAGTGTATCCAAGTTCCGGGTATAGTCATCTCTTTGTGAATTGACCTAAGGTTACACAGTCACAGGTCCTTTTTTTGGGCCGAACATGATTCTTAATTCGGTAATCACTTCTAAAAAATTTTAATTCGTTTACCGACATAAAGGTACGAAACCAAAACAACTGAAAACTTGGAGAATCATGCTCATTGCGAAGAAGCCATTGGTCCAAATGAGAGTTGTAATTGGTTTTAGAAGATGAGCATAAGTAAACGACGAGTTGATAGTCAAGGGTCGGATGTCCTCTACTAGTGTATCGGGCATATAAAGATCCTTGAAGTCTTGCATTTGAGTTGATTTACAATATAAGAGAGATAATCCTTGATTGGGTTAAAATAGCTTTTATATATTGAATTGGTTGCATGGGTGGGCTACAATCCTTCACTGGGTACAAGTAGTCTCCAATTGAGTGATTATATTGAACATTTATTTGCGTTAGTTCATGCATTGGTTTATACAGAGAGTGCATTATGTATTACGATAGATTATTAGTACATGAAATGACCAATCATATATTTTATTGCTTTAGTTTGTTTTTTTGTAGCAAATGAAATTAGATGTGTCTTATTGTTTGAAAATCAAAGTGGACATATCAATATTCATTATAATAATAATTTCATAGAGAGATTCATAGCATTGTTATAGTTATTATGCCATGCATAAACTACATTGCAATGTGTATGGTTGCTCACAATATACGTGATCGTTATGTGGATTGACTAGCGTGCATTGAAAATCTCATATTGTGCATCATGGTGTTGGACGGATATGCCGTGACAGACGTCAGCACAGCGAGAACTCACCTAACATGTAATCTCAGCTAAGGACGAAGCTCGACCCGCAGGCGCTTGGAAGCAATCATAAGGTGTCAACCTACACTCAACCAACTCCTAACTAGTTCCTACAGAGGTCTCTACCAATGGTCTAAGTCACATCCTTCAAGAGTGCAAAAGAGGAAACTTTCTACAACTCTTTCTAGAGCCGAACACCCATCAAACAATCTCGAAACACCATAGAACTTGAAGGAGACCCTACTAATACCAATAGGCCGCTCTCCCTAAGGTCTATGCACCAAAATCATGACCCAAAACACCCGGTGCAGAAACACGTAGGATGTCTGGCCAAAATCTGCAGGTCTTCGTTTCCAAAATCTAAAGTGCCTAATGTGTAGTTCTACTCAATGTGAACGCGTGGATATGCTGCAATGCAAAATCGGACAACGTATGCTCACCCAAACAATCGATGAAGCTCGTAGAAGGAGCTCGCAAAGCCGGACTGTACGCGCGCAATGTTGGTATCGGCTCGTAGCTCTAGTCGGGGGCAACACGCTGCACTTCTCCACACTCGATTCCGACCACCGTAGCACACGTAGAGTCAAGATGAAGCTCACACTCTCTCTCTCTCGTACACAGTACGCTCACTCACAGACTTCAAACTTGTTTTTAAAATGACAAAAGGTCTTTTATTAAGGTCAAAAAGTGGTATATATACCTTACAATGTCTCAAACCCTAAAGTTCCAAAATCAACCATCTACTCAATCTACTATCAAAACTGGGATACAATCTGGAAACTTCTGTAAGTCCCAATATTTACAAGGTAAAAAATTGGGTTTTCCTCAATGAATGAATAATTACAAAAATAATAGTCCTCCGAGTAGTTAGATGCCGTGGGGTGTGTCCAGCTTCTAACATCCCCCCCCTCCTTGTTCATGTCGTCCCCGACATGGCCTTGATCAGCTGCTTCATCTTATCGTTTTCCACATCTTTAGCAGTGATTCGTACCTGGCATGTAGGTTCAGCATTGTGGGGCCAAAGATATCTGTATTCATGGTGAAGAACCCCGTATAGAATGCTTCTTCAAAAGCCTGGAGGTGATAGGAGGGTAGAAACATGATTCTTTGATACAGCGCATGTATCACCTCCTTGGAAGGCTAACCTGACAGATCATAGGCACATTTGTATGTATCCTGGAAGAAGAATATGCTGTCGGTCACCTGGCCTGGCTTGAAGGTCTCAAACACTGCTAAGATTGTTCTGCAAATCTTCCTCATCATAATGCATGTAAGGTCAGGTGAGCCAGTGAACAACTTTATGGCACCCGTTAGGGTTTTCACCATTTATTGGACACTTATTCTCTCACCTGCCTTCACGCCCGGTAGCTTTGGGTAATTCAACCAAGTTGGTTGGCTTCTTTGCAAAATTTCTTGTGCCTTCCACGTCCTAATTCTTGGTAGAGGACAGAAGGTGAGGTTGTCTCTGATATGTTTAGGTTCCTCTACCAAGTGGATTAGGTATTGTGGGTACTTGGTAAGCCAATCCTTCCTCCACTTTGGCTGAGAATCTACTATAAGCTTAACTCCTTCTGGCTTTGAGGTGTCTGCATTGTGGAGAGGTACCGTTGGCTCTTGTCTAATCCGCTTGTTGATTGTTGCTACCTCATATTTCAGCAATGGATATGGGAGAGAGGGTTGAAGCCACTCGCGCCTAAGATTGATGGCGTCGATCTTCTGAATTGTCATAGATTTGAAGACCCTCTGCTCCCATTCCAAGGC
Organism: Adiantum capillus-veneris; assembly: GCF_014529385.1. Classification (NCBI taxonomy): domain Eukaryota; kingdom Viridiplantae; phylum Streptophyta; class Polypodiopsida; order Polypodiales; family Pteridaceae; genus Adiantum; species Adiantum capillus-veneris. The sequence continues at coordinate 111,218,897 of NC_140952.1, forward strand.
TTCCTTCGTGCTTTCTCTTAGCTCTTCCTCTATTGTCTTACGCAATTTTTCCTCCTCTTCTTGTGTTAGATCCTGTGGCTCTTGAGAGGATCTTGCTATGCTTTTCTCTTGCATGGGTGTGTCCACAGGATCTGCCACATTTTTGAGGTCGATGCCCTCATTGGTGGCTGGCCATGAGCTTTCTGCCTCTGCTTGTTGCTGTCCTTTCAACTCCTCAATTTGCCTAAGGAGTGTTTGCTTTTCCACTTCAGCTTCTCCTCCCATATTCACGAGGAGATCATTAAGTTCAGTGTTTACTCTTTCCGCCTCCTCGAGCTTTTTCTTTATGCTTTCCACTTCTTCTTGCAGGGCTTTTTGGCCCTCCTCCATTCTTGTTTGCATTACGATAGAACCTTCAGCCATCATTAACCTCTACTTTTTCTCAAGAGTCAGCTCCTTCTGAAGTTCCTGCATTTGCTCTTCATATATTTGACTCTCAGAAATGATTTGAGTCGAGCTCGTAGCTCTGACTCTAGCAGGTGATGCTCGCATCCTCTGGATGGTTTGATCTTTGACTTTTAATTGGTCTTTGAGCTCAAGGACTTCATCCAGGCTTGCTTCTTGTTCTATCTCTACTTTTTCCTTGGCATTTCTCATGGCCTCAACTTCTTTTTTTTCTTCTACCAACTGTAGTGTCAGATTATCTCGTTCTTTTTCAGCATCTCGCAATGACTTGCTGAGCTGCAGACACTCTTCTTCATCTGCTTGTATTCTTTTTATTGCTGCCTAATTTGCTTCTTCCATTGCTTGGTAGTTTTGTAGAGCCGTTGCCAAGCTGGCCTGGAGGTCAGCTTCTCTCTCTTTTTTCCCTTGGCTTTGTGCCTGCAGAGAATCCCTTTCCATTTTGGTCTTTTCTTCGGTGGCTTTGAGAGTTATCATCTCTTCCTCTGAAGCCATAGATTGTGCCCTCAATCCAGCTAGCTTTGTCATCACCACGTCCCAATCATTGGAGGGCGGCGTGTCGGTAGCAATTTCTTTTAGTTCCACTAGCCGAATGCCTTGCATCTGTTCTTTATGCCCTGTTCTCGCCAAGTCAAATGCGACTTTGGCGGCTTCTTCCTTTGTATAGCCTGCAGCTAGCAGGTCCAAAATGCATAATAGGACTCATCTAATCCTTTTTGCTGAGATTCAGGCTTGGCCTCTTCTTTTGGCTCAGGTTCTTGCCTTTGCTCTTGCTCTTCTGCTTGCCTTTCGTCTTGTTTGTCCTCAGCTGCATTATCTTCTTGTGGAGGGCTGCTGGGAGGTGGTGATGGCGGTGGAGATGGCTGTGGGCTGGGTTTAGGGCTATCTGGTAAAGCTGCCGGTTTTCCCTTTAAGTCCCTGTCCGCTTTTGAATTTCTTTCTCTTTCTTGGCTTTCTTGTTCATCTAGCAGTGTCTGCCTTATCTGCTCCACTTCCTCCTCGGTGAAAGGTACTTTGGGGATGTTTTCCGCTGCCGCATCAAGAATCTCGAAATTCTTGATATAATCTTCAAAGCGGTCCCTTTGCACTCTTCTGGAAGAGAGGACATAGACTCGAGAGATGGCTTCCAGAGTTTGTTTAAATCCCCCTTGAGGGCTCTTTCTGCTCGGAAACTCTCCATCAACCTCTCGAGTCTTGCCGCTTTTTGTGACCTTGTCTCTTTGGCCGGCACTTGAGCAAACTCTTTCTTTCCTTTCTTCTGCTCGGGTTGCTCCTCTTCAACTGGCTCTAGCCGTCTTTTCAACCTCGTAGCCACCTTTGGTGCCCTTTGTGGCTCATCTTCCTTGTCTTCTTTTACTCTTAGCCAATCATTCTGAGATGGGGGATCAGGCCACCTTCCTTTAGCGTGTAGTGCCCCATAAACCACCTTGGTGATCAGCTCTCCTGGCACTATGTAGGTTGGCTTTTTGTTGCCATCTTTACTAAGTTGTCATGTATGTATGCAGCATAGTTAACTATCTTTGGGGTACCTTTTGTCATTTCCCAAGTAAACGTTGTGGCAATTGCACCTGGCGGCATCCTGTACTTCTGTGGCCTCTTAGTGCACATGTGGAAGTACTGGTTGTACAATTGGCTCATAATTGCCACCTTTGGGTTGGCAATGTCTTCAAAAGTGTAATTCGCCTTTTTCTCCTTGTACACCTTGACTTCATCTCTTCTTTTTGTTACACTGTCCCCCTCATTGGAGAGGTCGAGTGCATGGGCTACAACCCGCTCCGTGATTATGATCTCTGTATCTGGTCTGCCTTGTAAATCTGTCACCTTGGCCACTCCATCCTCCTTGATGCTTGTTACAAACTCCCATACTCTTTTGATGTCCACCCCTGCTGGTATTGCTTCGAAGTAGTTATGGAGGTCAATTTTCTCCAAGTAGCCGGCCATTTTGCTTTGTACAAATTCATTTAGCTCTCTTGGCAGCATTGGTAGCTCTATTACATTGCCTTCATTGTCTTTGAACACTCCCTGGTAGATCTTTAGGTCGTTTGACTCTAACAGATCTTCTTGTATCCAGGTGTTGGTGGGCTTTAGTGTTCCCTCTAGAATGACAAAAGGTTCCACCTCATCCAGATAATCTTTGATTGTCATTCTTTTCTTCTTTGCCGATGACTTCAAGGCTTCCATAGATTCTATTGCACTCAGTAGTCCAAAGTTAGCGTTTTTTCCATATTAGCTGCGAAACTGAGTTTTACTTATCCAAATGACTTGAAAATTGAAATTACAGCCTAAAAGGAACTTGTGAAGCTGTGCATGTGCTCACAGTGCAAATCTGGCCAAAAATTTTCATCTAGACATCCTACGCGTAGGATGTCTTTTTCATCAGAATTGGTTCATACTTGATATGCAGGTAGTGTAAGGCTCATGGAACGTGGCTATAGGCTTGGATTTGAATTTAGCTATCAAAAAGTGGATTTTTTTGGGCTAATTCAGGCTTTAAGTGACAATTTGGGTAGAATGTCCATCATAGGTAACAATTGATGTCCAAATGGGTTGAAAATTGGTATATGGGCTCATTGCACCATGGTATTGGCTCCCATGATGTCATTCTTTGCACAGAAGGCTAAATTTATGCTGGAGACATCCTACGCGTAGGATGTCTTTTTCATCAAAATGACATGAAACTTGTTCTGTGGGTTGTCCTTGGCCTATGGAGCATGCCCATGTTCTTGGATTTGAATTTGGACATGATTTGATGCTTGTAGGGCTCTGTGAGGTTTTTTAGGGCTCAAAAAGTGTCTCTTGAAGGTGTTGGGGATCAAAAGTGATTAGAATGGCTTCAAACTTGACATATGGGCTCTTGATGATGAGGTAACTGGATCTGGAATGATAAAACATCCCTTGTATGCCAAAAAGGTCAATTAGACATCCTACGCGTAGGATGTCTATTTCATCATTTTTTCTCCCTGACCACACAAATTGTTTGTTGATGTGTTGGTGAATGTGTTGTGCAATTTTCATGGGATTTGGACAAGATTTGGTAGGTCTTTGGCCCATTTTTTCCTCTATGCCGTAACTTTACGTTTTTTCATGCATATGAGGTCAAACTTGGTCCAAATGTGATGAAACTTGGTGTATGGCTTGTAAATGTCATTCAGAACATGTGCATGATAAAAAATGTTGGTGTCTATGCCAAAAAGTGCCCTTTAGACATCCTACGCGTAGGATGTCTCCTGGTGATTTTTTCAGTGCTAGTGCTCCCAGTGCTTGCCCTTTGCTCCCCTAAGTCCCTTTTGAGCCTAATTTCAACAAAAAAGTCAAACGGATAGAGTATAACTCCCTGTGTGGACTTCAGAGCCTCCGAGCCGTTTTCTTACTTTTGGAGTGCTTTTTGGCGATGAAATTTCTCGATGTTGGTCTCCATAGCTTCCCGATCCCTTGGGATCCTTGCCGTATGGTTTTTGTCGACTTTGGCTTCATCGGAGCTCCATTTGGCAATTTGTCGCTCTAGAAGCACCCGTGGTTGCGTTTACATACCTTTGATGATTTGTGGTGGTCTACCACCATAGGACTTGGTTGTTGATGGTCTAGGAAAGCCACTCGTGAAGTTTGGTGCCAAACAGACTTGGGGTTTGGCCGCAAGTGCATTTTGACGCTTTGTGTGTTTGATGCCGTTTCTGAGTTTTAGTGCCGCTTCGGGTCCCTTTTTGGTCATTCGGGTCATATAGACTTGTCGAGCATTTCGAGATGCTCCTACCCATGAATTTTGGTAGCATTTGGTCGCCGTTTCGCCGATTTCCCATTTGGTGGCCTCTTGCGGGTTTCTGGGAATTAGGGTTTTTCCCGATGGTTTCCCACTGCCTTTGGCTATCCAGGACTGGTCTCCTAGACTAGGGTAAGCTGCAGATGAAGTCTTGTTGCTTTCGGGTTAGCCGTTAGGCCGCCGTCTCTACCTGTAGGTCTCTACCACTCGCTTTGTGTGTGACCCCTACGCTAGTTTTTGCAACATAACGATAAACATGCGCAAAAAGCTCAAGGTGGTGATCCTACCTCTCATGTCTAGAGCTGGTCGGGTAGTCGTGCGCGTTGTAGAAGCTTCTGGAAGGTCGATCCACTCTAGGTGGCAGAAGCTCTCTCCACAAGGTCAATAGTGAAAATGAGCTAAAAATGGGGTGAACATTTCTTATAATGAAGGTCCCCTAACCACTTTTCATGAAATTTGACATGTGCTCCTATCTTCTTGCGAGATATGGTTTAGGCTCAAAAATTTCTTGATTTGGACTCCGTTTGCTTTGTTTACCAGAAATTTGGCATTTCGGTCAAAACCTGGCCAAAACACGCTTTTCGCTCCAGTCTCATAATTGCACCCCCACTGTACCATAGGTTGTCTTATAGTCACTGATCATCACCATATTTTTTGTTTTTCATTACGACTGTTTTCCACCTGCTTTTTGTATTTTTGAAGTTTTTCTGCCGGAAATTAGCAAAATTAAAAGGAAAATAGCAAATCAAACCCAGAAAATCCCCAAAAATCATAATAAATCACAAAAATCACCGCAACACATTATATACACTCACATGCAATTTTATGGCCGGATTTCTATGTTTTACCAATATTTTGCCTGAAAATGGTTATTCTACTTATAAACACACACCTAGGGGCTTGATTTGGCGTTTGGCTGTAGATTCATGCTGTATAAGGGCATATGTACTTGGGTTACTCCAAAAAATTTCGTAATCAAACAACAACCCTTAAAGTAGTCGAAAATCATGCCCTTTTTTGCTGTTTCTGTCATTGGTTCCGCATTTGAGAGTGCCTCTAGAATGCCTCCCCCCCTCCTAGCCCCGGACGACAAGGTTTCGCCTCGGAGTATGTGCCGTGCATAGGTTGAAAAAGTTGTACTAATGCCTGGCCGATTAATGTGGCCCTATTTTATGCATACTCGATCAATGCATGGAAAAATTAATGCGGTGCAAGAGAAGGGAATAAACAAGATGCTTATTGGCATTCGTTGTCGAGGTTTTCTGCTTTCTTTGCAAGTAGCAGTTGTAACTCTACTGCTCTCTGTTTAATTGTCTTTTTGGCAAGAGGCAATTGTTTTGCCGACACTGTTGATGGAGTCGTAGCTGTGTTTAAGGATAGAATTGGCTGGGATGTAATGGATACGGGCTTTATGGCCTTGGATTTCCATTGGTATTTTGTTGCTGCCGATTTTTGTAGATGGTTTGGCACTTTCTTGTTTGCCACTGGTTTGTCTTTCATAGGCATCCACATATGTTGGTTTCCCTTTTTGAATTGCAGCTGGCTGCTTTCCATTGTTGCTTGTACGGCAGGTAGATCCTTTTGCTTTTGCTTTGGTATCCAAATGTGAGTGACATTTGGATTTTGGCTAAGCATTTTCTTTGGAATCCATATCTGTTTTATGACCTTGGTTTGGGGTTGAACCGTCTGCTTTGTTGGAAGCCGTTTGTTACATTGTTGTTTTTCTGCCATTGCATTTCTATCCTTCCGCATCCATACTTGTTTACCTTGTTTTGGTAGCCTAGCTTTTTGCATTGTGGCCAATGACTTCATCTGTCTGTAAGTAGTATGGTTGGCTTTTACCTGATTTTTGGTCTCGGGTTTCCTGTTGTTCTTTGATGGCATTTGTGCTTTTGGCTTTGTTTCCAGTGATTGCATAGCTTGCAGTTGTTCATGATGGTAATGCTGAGCAAAAGCTATCATCTGTTGTTCATGTTCATGCTGAATTTTGACCGCCTTTGCTTTCCAATCTATCTGCACATTGTATGCTTTTTGCCAAGGTTGCCCTAGCATCATTGGGTGTTGTGTGCTTTCATCATCACCACATAGAATTTGTGTGGATAAATATATTGATGTATCTGTACATGCAATATAGTCCATCCCAATGTTTTCAATGGGTGTGATGTGCTACTTTCCAGCACTTGGGGAGTAAGATGAAGTTGATCTGTGACTTTGAGCTGTTGGTATAATCCGTAAGAGATCAAATTTGCTTGAGCATCCGAATCAAGCAAAGCTGTTGATTCAACTTGATTGTTGCCCACTTTGACCACAATTATTGACTCCACTGTTTCCTCCTCCAACTTAGTCAGTCGAATGGCATTGATTCGCAATGGTGCTCCACTTTGTTGTTGTTGTCGCCAAAGCCGTCTTTTTGCAATGCGTTCTTGTGCTTCGGCTTGAGCTTCCTCTCGTACTCTCTCTTTTTCCTTCATTCGTTGTTTTCCTTGATGAATTTGTTGGAGCATCTCCTATGTGAGTGGTAGATGATACCTCCTCAGTCGACATCCACTAATCCAGTTTGGCAGTTCTTCACCTGCTAAGGTAGCAAGCTTGACAACTCCACTTTGTGATAGATCACTAATCATAAATGGTCCCATCCCTCGCTTTTTAAGTTTCTTGGCATGTTGCTTCAAGGTATAAACAAGTACGTAATCACCTGTTTTGAACTCTTTGGTACGCACATGTTTCTCAAAAAATTCCTTTTGTCTTCTCTTTGTAGCATAGATTGACGCGACAACGCGTAAGAGGAGTTCATCTAGCTTTTCAAGATCATCAATCCTTGAAGAGAGCTCATGCCCTGTCCATTCCAAGATTTTTGCTACTCGTAGAGTTGGGATTAAAAACTCTGTGGGTAGTATAGCATGTAGCCCAAATACCATGTTGTATGGTGTTGTTCCTATTGATGTTTTGTAAGCTACCTTGTATGCCCAAAGTGTTGAGTGTAGCTGCTGATCCCAATCTGTTCGTGATTCTGACACTATTTTAGTGAGAACCGTGCATAGTGTTTTATTTGTGGCCTCAGCTTGCCCATTGGCCTGTGGATGGTATGGTGCGGATTTCCTATGTAAGACCATGAATTCCTCTAGCAGATATTCAATGACTTCATTGATAAAATGTGTGCCACGGTCACTGACAATTTCTATTGGTAACCCGTAACGTACAAAAACATTCTCATACAAAAATTGTGCCGTAGTGCATGCATCAGTATTTTGTGTTGCTTTAGCTTCGACCCATTTTGTGAGATAGTCCGTAGCCACAATGATATATTGGGTATGGGTGCGATATGCAGGGGGTGATATAGGTGCCACAAAATCAATGCCCCATTTTGCAAATGCTCTTGCTCCCATCATTGGCCGTAATTGCATCTCATCTATTTTTATTGGCATCTTGGTACGTTGACATGCATCACAACGTTTTACAAACTCTTCGGCATCCATGTGCAATGTAGGCCACCAAATTCTTGTGGTTAAGACAATTTTTTCCGTCTTATCGCCCGAAAAATGGCCTCCACTTATTCCGCTATGTGCATGTTCTAGAATCAACAGGTATTCGCTTTCACTTGCATAGATTCTAAGTTGATTGTCCTTTCCCCGCTTATAGAGTTGATTCCCAATTAACTGAAAGTCACGAGCTTCCAGCTCTATAGCTTTTTCCCGTGCTCTCGTGATGTTCTCAGGGAATGTCCTGGTGGTTAAGAAGTCAATGATATATTGACTCCATGTAGGTGCTATGTTTACCTGAAACAAAGTTGCATGATCCACTGGTCGTTTGGCACTACATATAGTACAATTGGTAACATAGGAATGTGTGTCCGCATACATAGTTGGCCAATAAACCCCTAATTGTTTCAGTCTTTGGTGTGTCTTCACTGTTGAACAATGAAATGCACAACCCTGGACATGTGCCTCTTCAATGTATCACTCGAATTCTTCCGGATTTATACATAATCATAGGATTAGGTCAGATCCAAGATGATACAGCCGTCCTGTTATCAACTGGAAGTCTTTTGTTTGTCAAATTGTTTGCTATTTGGATCTGCATTCCATATGATCAAACCTACTTCCGAAGGAAAGAATGCTAACAATTTCTTGAGACCATTTGGGTACCATTTCAATGTTGAAAAGGTAAGCATCTGGTATGTCATCATCTACTCCTTCTGGAGCTTCCTCGTTGTGTATCCTCGAAAGATGATCTGCTCGTAGATGGGTTTTACCCTTTTTGACCACCACTATGAAGTCAAACTCTAGCAATATAATAAACTAGCATACGATTCTCCCTGTATTGCAAGGTTTATTTACTAGGTACAAAAGAACTTGATGATCTGTGAAGAACACAAATTTGTTTGCAAGCAAATAATGCCGAAATTTCTTTACAGCATAAATCATTCCTAACCCTTCCCGCTCGGTGGTTGTGTAGTTCTTCTCTGCACTGTTTAACCGTCGGCTCGCATAGCAAACCGGAAAATCCATTGTTCCGTCTCCAGGTTGAGCTAGGATACTTCCAATGGCATATGCTGAAGCATCAATGTGCACATGAAATATCTTTTCCCAATCTGGTGCCTTTAGTACAGGTGTTGATATAAGGTTGTCCTTCAGCTTTTGGAATGAAGTTTCACACTCCTCGGTCCACTTGAATTTGACTAGCAAACGATACAGAGGCTGTGTGATAACCGCATACATGTATATGAATCTTCAATAATATCCGCAGTGTCCCATGAAGGATTGCACTTGTTTCGCATTAGTAGGTCTGGGCAGGTCTACAATGACTTTGACTTTGTCTAGGTCTGTGGTTATGCCATTTCTTGAGACAATGTGTCCTAAGATTCGTCCTTGCTTAACCATAAATACACATTTTTCCGGGTTAAGACAGATTTGATATGTCCTGCACTTTTCAAAGACCTTTTGCAAATGGTCTTTCTGTTACTCTCATAGAAGAGAGTGTACACACAGGTCATCCATGTAAATTTCTAAGAATATTCTTAGGTATTCCTTGAATGCGTGAGTCATTAACCTCTGGAAAGTGGCTGGTGCATTAGTTAAGCCAAATGGCATAACTCGATACGCATAAATCCCCCATTCTGTGGCAAACGCTGTTTTGTGTTGATCCTCCCTTGCTATTGCCGGTTGGTTGTATCCTAAAAACCCATCCAGAAAGGAATAAGCCCGTTTCCCGGCCACTCGCTCAAGTACATGTTCTATGATTGGTAAGGGATAATTATCCCTTATGGTTGCTGCATTCACCTTCTTGAGGTTTACACACACTCGCAATTTCCCATTCTTTTTGGGAACTACCACAATGGGTGACACCCAATCTGTATGTTCAATCTCATAGATGAATTCCGCTTCCATCAGTTTATCAATCTCTTCTTTGATTCGTTTAGCAAATGTGTCATTATATGTATAAGGATGTTGTTTGCTAGGTTTTGCATCCGATTTCAAAGGAATTGTATGTTGGCATATCAATGGATCAACTCCTTTGAGGTCTTTATAGGACCAAGCGAACACATCTTTATACTTCTTGAGAAGTTGGGTTAGCTGTTCTTCCTCCTCAGGATCTAAATCATTAGCTATATAGACGGGCTGAGGCTTTTCACCTGGTTCTGCGAGGTCTATCTTTTTTTCATTTTCAGGCCCATCGTAAGATTCTTGGTTGGTTCTTTCCTTGACTGGTGGTGTCATGATGATTTTTCTGTTCTGGATAGTAAATTTCCGATAATGTGCTGGTACGTTCATGTTGCCCTTTTCTGATTCCCCTTTACCATCACTATCTTCTTCAGTAGTCCATATCTCTCTCAAAGACCATTTCAGTTCTTGGTATTTCTGTTTACGCTCCAGTTTGGTCCACTCTTGGTCTTTTGTTGTTTCTTTTCTTGATTTGTGAGATTCTTGTGATTTTGTTTCGGTTTTAGCTTTTCGTACCTATTTTATTTCTTCTCGCGTTTGTTCTATTCGATTTTTTGAGAATTTTCTTGATATTTGATCTTTTACACAATCCTCTGCTTTTACAAGCATCAAATAGTGAGTTTTACCTTTTATCCTGGGAATCAGGTTCTCTCTCGCTTTGTTTTCTGCTTGTTTCCTCCTATAGCATTCTTGGCGTCTAGGGTGTTGATTAGCAAAATCATAAAACTTGATATTCTCGGCTTCATTTCCACGCTCACTTGAGGTGTCTGAACACTCATTATCTGCATCATCATTTACTTCCAAATGTTCAGAGGAGTTGTAAAACTCTTCTTGTTTTGGAGGTTCCACTGTCTCTTTTTCTGGTACAACGCTTACTATGTAATAGGGTAACACATCATAGCCATCCTTATCGCAAAATTTTGTTGTTGGACTGTCGGTAATGGTACAGACATCCAATGTTGCCAGTATGTGTTCCCATTCCAGAGGTTCCAAGGCATCTTCAGGGAAAGGTTCCGGAATGTACTCCTTGTCCGCACGAAGTGACAATTACTTTTTCTAAGAGTCCTAGAGGCCTTTCCATGAACCCATCTGCCAATTGCAGTTTCATTCTGGTAGCCCTCAAAGCTGGTTTTTCCTATTTTTTCCAGATTTCCTTGGTGGCGATAGCAACTCCCACTCCACTGTCAAGAATAGCCTTGGAAACTACTCCTTGGAATTCTACCGGTAGCGTGGTGTTTTTGTCTTCTCCCTCGCAATATTCTCCAACCTTATTCAATGGTACTGGCCTAGTGTTTAGTTCAGGCCTGTCCAACTCTCTGATCCCTTCTTGTAGCTTCAAGGTGGGGTCTTTCACTCCAAATTTTTCTAGGCATTTTTCTATTGTTGTCCACATATTTAACCTTAACCTTAGGAGTTCTGCTAACGTGATTGTGCATGCCACCGGAGTGGATAACAACTCAATCAATCCTTGCGAATCCATCACCTTGTTAGAAGAAAGTCTTTGAGATGGGATTGCTCTCACTTCCGACTTGGCTTCGTACTCTCCCAGGTAAGAGGGTAAAGTTCTCAAAGAGTCTGGTTGATTGTGCCCCAAACTAATAGATCCTTGGTCTCCCCCTTGTGAATGTATCTCAAAGTTCATCTGCGATCTTGCCTCAAATTCTTCAATAGGAGGTAAGATCACATTCTTTTCTTTTCTCGTGCTATTCATGTGGTTGCTCATCCTATTAGCCTCGTTGGCCTCACGGATTTGCTTCCACAGATCATCTAGACCGTTACCGTCCTTACCCATTTCTGCCAATATTTTAGGTTGGAACCCGTCACTTGCCCCATCGGTGGTATTTGGCACTATGATAGGCTCTCCTCTAGACTCATAGTCATTAGTGAGTCTTTCCTTTGTTTCCTCATGTTTCTCTAATGTTGGTTGGATAGGGGTTGGAGTTGGTTCTTCATGACAATTTGCAGGTTTACCCAACAGTTCTTCCATCAATGATTGAGCCGTCTCAATCATCTTTTTACACATATACAACCTCTGTTTTTCTATTTCTGCATATGGATAAGTCATCCACCTTTGCTCCTGGGTTTGGTTCTTTTTAAGTCGAGCTTCATAAGCTTTTAGAAGCGCATCTAACTGCTCGTTTACCTTGTCTGCTAGTACAGATCCTCCTGATCCTGCACTTTTGGGTTTTGCTATTTCCTTGGGTGCTATGACTGTTGTGGTGTGTGAGCTTAAGCTAGCTAGATCCTCTAACCGCTCCAATCTGTTCTTTGTATGTTTCAACTCCTCGGATAGGGTTGTTTGCTCTCGTTCTTTCCTGGCTTTCCTACGCGCCTTTCTAGCTTTCCAAGTGCTTCTCTGATTGTTCGTTTCTGAACTTTGGGCATCGGTTTTTGGTTCTTCAACTATGGGTTCGCTCGTCCTTCTTTGGGCTTGGGCCCGTGTTACTGCCTAAATAGGTATGATTGTTTCATTTTTCGATCCTCCACTGGAAGGTATTGTTTCTAACATGTTCAAGGTGGTTTTTGCTCCTTTGCTCCGGTTTTTAGGGCAATCGAGAATCAAATGAGTAATTCCACATTCTGGGCAATACGCATTGACTCTAAGGATTTCATCATGAGGACAGTCTCTCAGCCAATGGTCTCCACCACACATGTAGCAGGGTCCTTTGGGTTGTTGAGGTGCTCCTTGAGCTCCTCTTTGCTGGTAAGCATGTCTCGGTCCACCCATGCCTCCATTGGCTATGAACATCAGTGTTCGATCATCTAAGCTATATCTTCCTTCTCCTGCGGCCTATGCAGCAGTTGGTGGTCCTTGATTCCCTATCATGCTCCATGGTTCTGGTGTCGAGGGTTCTTCTGGTGGATAATAGACAGGTTTATCCGCATATCCATTGGGATCTTCATAATATGCATGCATAGGCACCAAAGCCTTTTCTTCTGATTCAGTTACTGTTGGTGTGTATCTTATACCAACTGGTCGTAATCCTGGTAGGGGTGGTTGTTGCCCCAACACCGGTTGTGGTCTTTCTACACCTACAGGTCCTGGTAAGTTGCCTGCTTGATATCTAGGCATCGGTGGAACTTGAGGGGAAGCTACTGGAGCTTGGGGACCGTAAGGTCTCTCCCTCACATATCCCTTGTTATAATAACATTCCTCGGTCCCATGGTTTGTCCATTTTTGTTCAATAGCACACCACTTGGGCTGTTTAGCTTGGGGTTTGGCATACAAGTTGATCTTTTTTAGCACTTCATCTACGAGCTGCTCCTAGTTTACCGCTATTTCTTCTTTCGGTGCTGTCTTAGAAGACCTGCTTCCACTTTGCTGTGAAGATGAATCGTCATCAAGGTCCTTGAACTCCCCTTCTTTGTAGACTGCACAATTGTCCACAAGGTACAGAGCCTCCTTGGTCAACTCATTCAACGTCGTGCTCCTCTTCATATGTAAGTCTTTCTGGAGATCTGCATTCCTTAGTCCTTGGATGAATATCAGCATAAGTCTGGACTGAGTTGGCAGTTCTTCAACAGGACAGAACTTAACATATCTTTTTAGTCTTAGGGCTGCCTTTCGTACATATTCTTCATCTTTCTGTTTGAATTTATGGATCTGTGAGACGGTATTTTGAGCTATTCCCCTTTGAGATAATTCCTCAATAAACTCGTCAAACACTTCCTCCATTGACTCAAAGTCTCTACGCTCTACAGAGTCAAACCAAGTGGCAGCATCATCCTCTGAAGTTAGTCCAAACCCTGCAAATTGGGTAGGAAAATCTAACACCTCTTCGGCTCTAATTACACGCACAAAGGCTGCTACATGATCTCTTGGGTCTCTGTTTCCTGTGTATTTCTTGTTTACCCATTTTTTCACTTGAGAAGGTCTAATTCTTCGATGGTCTACAAATCTCATCATTGGATCAACCCGTCCCAGTCGATACACCTCCTCGGGCCTTCTGTAATAGGCTGGTTCCTCTCCCAACGGTGCTCCTAAGTCATAATTTCTCATGGTTCTCGTTGGAGGTGGTTCTTCTCTTCGAACTCGTTCCATGGGTGGTGCTCCAGGCTCTGTTGACCCTTGTGTTTTTGGCTTACTCTCTGCCTGATACCTTGAATAGTGTGGTGGTTCTTGCAAATCCCTGAGCCCTCGTGCGGCTTGATAACCATCTCGGTTTCGGTCTGGTTCCATTGTTGCACTCTGCCGAAGCCATGCCTGCAATGATGGTTGGTTTGCTGGTTGGTCTTGGTTGTTGAATGTTTGAGGTCGGGTGGAATGTGAGGTAGTGTCATACTCATGTGAAAAAGGATTCGTTGACTTGCTTGGGGTGTGGGCGGCTCTTGGCAGTTCCTCAGGGGCATATGTTGATGCTCTTGGACCTGTTGCTCTCTCTACTTCCTCTGGGAGAATACGTTGGTATTCTCGCCCGTATCTATCAACAAAAACTATGCCCTTCCCCGTAGCAGTTTCATAAGAGAATAAGTAAAGAACCTTATCTTTGCTTAATTCGCTTACGTGTGGTTCTTTGCTACGAAAGTAAGAGACTATACCCTCACTCTCATGCTTGTAGATTCCCATGTTCTCGTTATAAGTTGGAACCCTGGTTGTTTTCTTATCATACATAAAAATAGCGCCGGGCCTATCAATGTTTGGTGGCGGTTCTTGAGTTTCTGAAACCATTTTCCCTTTCGCCACGTTATCTCCATATCTATTGTAATCTTCAGGGTTACTAACTATTAAATAGTGGTTCCCCTTTTTGTCTCAGAATCTATCTCCATCATCATATACTCGGATTATCTCCAATCTTTGAGCTGGCCTCTCTTCAATACAAATGTACTTACGGCCTCGATAATCTGAATAGACTAGGGCTCCTCTCGAGTTTGTTCCCTCTAAGAAGATCACCGTGAGCCTGGAATCATTCAAAGGATTTTGGGAGGTGCTTCCTCCTCGCATAGGTCCATCATAGGTGAAACCTCCTGGTTGTTGACTACCCATCATGAAGAAATATTTGTCTGACGAAGTGTCAGTATCACTCCCTTTCTTAATAATCGGTTCTAGCGGATTCTGAGTTACACTCTCTTCTGTGGACACTAAGCTACCTTGGTCACCTGCCACTTTCTGGTCTCTAACAATGTATCTTCCTGATCTTAAATTCATCAAACTTATCAATGCAATTTATCACAATTTCAACCACTCACCCGGCAATGGGTCAGTTTCTGCACAACTTCTTGCTTTGTTGTTGAATATACCTGTACACAAGCGTTTTAATTTCGGCAATTGAATCAAAGCATTTATCTACTAGAGGTTATCTTAGTAATGATTGGTATAACTGGAGAGTTAATCTCAACCACTACTGTATTTTATGCACTGCTGATGTTCTGGATTAGGTTTGCTAATCTGGAACAGTACTTTCATCAGATGTTGGTCAATTTACGCGAAAAAGTCTGAATTCAGTCTTTGCTTCGTCAAATGGGCAAACAAGGTCCAAACTCACTTCTGAAAGAAGTTCTGGAATCCTCAAGCCAAATGGAATCTCACTATCTATGCCAGGTCAAGTTTTCCTTGCAGTATGCCCCAATAGACATCCTACGCGTAGGATGTCTCCTGCTGTGTTTTGCCTAGATTTTTGCACTGTTGTTTTTCCTTGTTGTGTTGAGCTTACAGCTGCTTTTACTTTTTTTGATTTGGACACCTATTAGCTGGTCAATGAGTCAGAAATCTGCTCCGACGGTCTGTTGATGGTATTGATCAATCTAATCAACTCCAAATTGGACCAAAATTGACTAGGAGGCTTGCCTAAGGCTATATAACCCCTTACTATGCTCAAAGTCAAAGTCTGGCTTCATTTTCTTGCATTAGACATCCTACGCGTAGGATGTCTTTTTCATAAGAATGGCTTCAAACTCAAAACCCAGGCTCCCCTTGAGTTGCTGATCACTTTGGTATACTCAGAATTTAGTTTGGAGTCCAAAATTACTTAGAAGATATCCTACGCGTAGGATGTCTTTTTGGCCTGTTTGACCCCAGATTTGTCCCACAGCTTCCCCTTGATGTCAGTAACCCAGTGGTATGCTAAGAGTTTGGTTTGGATGTCAAAAGTCCAAAATTTCAGCTGTTTTTTGCTTTTTCAGTCAAAAGTTCTAAAGTCCGCTTTGAATCCAATTTTCTTACCCAAATGAGGTGAAACCCTTTTCAGTCACTCAATATATCATGCAAGACATGCTCATGCAGCCCTCTTATGGTTTTGGTCTCAAAATAATGTTTTGGTACTATTTGGGTAGGATGTCTAGCAATTTCAGTCTATCTGGCCTTATCCTGTCAAGATATGGCCAAATTTCCACTTTCCAGTTGAAATTAGGGTAAACCCTACCTCCTGAACACACTAGTCAACTCAAATCCCAAAATTCCTCCCAGATTAGCCTGTAGACATCCTACGCGTAGGATGTCTCCTGGCTTAAAATTAAAGTTTTTTCTGACAGAAATGCCCCTGATGCTCTGTAGATCTATCAGAAACACTCACAGTAACTTTTGGACTTCAATTAGGCTTTCAAACACACTTTTGCGTCTTTTACAAACTTGTAATGATTCTACCAAGCAAGTGTACATGCATGAAATGCTCTAGATCCTGAATCATGATGTCCTACTTACTCTACTCCTACCTATCATGTGAAATGGTGATAATGGTGTTTTTGGTTTCTTTTTGGCCTCTCCGGACTCTCAAGCTCTCCTCTCACCACTTCTACCACTCCAACTCCTACTCTACAACTCGACTACTACCTAAAACTACCTAAGTCAACCTCATCTACCTAAGTCGAAGGATCTAGGCCAGACACACGCTTCCTAGACTCCCTCTAAGACCTAGAGAGTCATCCACCCTCTGATCCTATCTAAATGTAAAACAAGACTCTTGGCAAGCCAAAAATCCTAATCCTCAAGGACTAGTCTCGGTCACCTACCTAAGGTTTTCGTCCCCGACAGCGGCGCCAATGTTGGACGGATACGCCGCGACGAACATCAGCACAGCGAGAACTCACCTAACATGTAATGTTAGCTAAGGACGAAGCTCGACCCGCAGGCGCATGGAAGCAATCATAAGGTGTCAACCTACACTCGACCGACTCCTAACTAATTCCTACAGAGGTCTCTACCAATTGTCTAAGTCACAGCCTTCAAGAGTGCAAAAGAGAAAACTTCCTACAACGCTTTCTAGAGCCGAACACCCATCAAACAATCTTGAAACACCATAGAACTTGAAGGAGACCCTACTAATACCAATAGGCCGCTCTCCCTAAGGTCTATGCACCAAAATCATGACCCAAAACACTCGGTGCAGAAACACGTAGGATGTCTCGTCAAAATTTGCAGGTCTTCGTTTCCAAAATCTAAAGTACCTAATGTGTAGTTCTACTCAATGTGAATGTGTGGATATGCTGCAATGCAAAATCGGACA
The DNA here is from genome assembly GCF_014529385.1 of Adiantum capillus-veneris. NCBI lineage: Eukaryota > Viridiplantae > Streptophyta > Polypodiopsida > Polypodiales > Pteridaceae > Adiantum > Adiantum capillus-veneris. The sequence continues at coordinate 111,235,975 of NC_140952.1, forward strand.
ACGTATGCTCACCCAAACAATCGATAAAGCTCGTAGAAGGAGCTCGCAAAGCCGGACCGTACGCATGCAATGTTGGTATCGGCTCGTAGCTCTAGTCGGGGGCAACACGTTGCACTTCTCCACACTTGATTCCGACCACCGTAGCACACGTAGCGTCAAGATGAAGCTCACACTCTCTCTCTCGTACACAGTACGCTCACTCACCAGACTTCAAACTTGTTTTTAAAATGACAAAAGGTCTTTTATTAAGGTCAAAAAGTGGTATATATACCTTACAATGTCTCAAACCCTAAAGTTCCAAAATCAACCATCTACTCAATCTAACTTTCAAAACCGGGATACAATCTGGAAACTTCTGTAAGTCCCAATATTTACAAGGTGAAAAATTGGGTTTTCCTCAATGAATGAATAATTACAAAAATAATAGTCCTCCAAGTAGTTAGATGCCGTGGGGTGTGTCCAGCTTCTAACACATGGTTACTTTCATATCGAATGGTTTTTAAATTATAATATGTATTGAAAATAAGAAAAATGTTTTAAAAACTGAACATCTTGTTCTTTTCTCTTCAGTTTTAATTTAAAAACAATGGAGCAAAATGTGGGCACAAGTGGTACGAAGAAGCCAAAGAATAAAAAAGCTCCTGGCAAAGAGTGGGATTATGCTCAGAACATATGCGGCCAATATATGGAGTTCAATGTAAATTTTGTCACACAACAAAATCAGGCGGTGCACCACATATTAGGGATTATTTTCTGGGTAGCCCTAAAAACAGTTGTAAGAAATGTGAACATTCTTAGGCACCTGCAGTTGCAAAGCGTTTGAGAGAAGAGCTCACCAAAAAGGGTGGCAAGAGACAACAAATATATAGATCTGTGCCTTCGAGTCAAGAGTTCCCAGAGCCAAATATTAACTCCGCAGATCCTGTAGTGACTCCAACTAACCTTGGAGAACAACCTGCGCAAGGAGAGGAAATTCCAGGCACTGTTCCTTTTAAACGTCACAATGAAGGTGGACTTTGTCAAATGCGTCAAAAATCATTACATCAAAGCTTTTGAGTGCAGTCTCTAGAAGAAGCACAAATAGCACTCGCCAAAGCAATATTCTTTACTGGAAGTGCTTTGGTCATGGTAGACAGCAATCATTGGAAGGCTGCCTGGAAGAAAATTGGTGAGTTTGGTCCAAGATTTTCAACTCCTTCTTATCACACGATAAGAAATGTTCTTCTTGGATAAATGTTACATCGAAGTCAAAGAGCGTGTTGGCAAAATAATACTTGGGAATATTTCGCTTTCAGGATGTACAATTGCGAGTGATGGCTGGTCAAATGTTCAGAGAAGACCGTTGATCAATGTAATGCTGGTTTGTCCAAGGGGAGAAACGTTTATAAAGGCGATTGATAGTTCTGGTGTAATTAAAAGTGGCAAATACATTTCTGAGGTCTTGATGAATGTAATTAAAGAAATTCGTGTTGAACATGTCGTTCAAGTAGTCATGGACAACGCAAAGAATTGTAAAAACACCAATAAACTATTAAAGAAGTGCTTTCAACACATTTTTGCCAATGGTTGTAATACACACAGCTTGAACTTGGTGCTGAAAGATTGGTACACTAGCGAAGAAACCACATGGTTCACCAAAATAATTGATACAGCACGTCAGGTTGTGAAATTTATCTTGAAACGACAAAGAGTGCTCGATTTGTATAGGATGCGCATGTCAGTGATGCTAAAACTTCCTACTGAAACTCGGTTCTGCACACACTTTTATGCCTTTCAATCACTTCTCCGTAATAAATGTGTTGTGATTGACACATTCAATTGCGCGGCCTTTGATGAATGGCAGCTTGAGCAAAAAGGAACAATGAAATATAAAATTACATGTCTATGTGGCAATGTAAACAAGGTTGCTTAGTGGAGGAGTGTAATGGATGCATACCATGTAATGATGCCCGTTATGTTTGCGATCCGCAATCTTGATCAAAGGGCGCCAAACTCGGGCAAAGTGCGGATGACATGGTGGTTAGTCCAACAGAGTCTTGAAAATCCTGAAGAGCTGAAAGAGTCTGTAGTAGAGAAGGAGTGACGATTACCATTCTCTAGCAAACAGCAAAAAAAATTTGGCTAAGTGTTTTTATGCAAGGTGGAAGAGCTCTCATAGTCCACTCCATAGCGTGTCTTGCATGCTCAATCCAGAGTATTGAATTTAGATCTGATGTCCAATACATAGGTGGTAGGTGATTTCTATCACGTGGTCAACACGTTCTATTCCAACGTTCAGAACCGAATTGATTACATCATAGAAATGAGTGCATTTAGATTAAAAGAAGGTCCTTTTTCAAATGATTTTGTAAAGGTAATGGAAAAAGAGCAACCTGCATAGAAGTGGTGGATGATCAATGGTGGAGAGCATTACTCTACCTTACGTCCCCTTGCAATGAAAGTACTCGCACAATGTGCAGCAAATTCAAGCTAAGAGAGAAACTGGAGTATGTACAAGTATGTTCACATCACTATTCGCAACAGACTATTAGCAGACAGAGCAGAAAAATTAGTGTATATGTATTGCAACCAAAAGATACTGAATCGCATCAAAAGTGCTGGCTACGAGGAGGAAATGCCAACCTGCTTGTATGATTGTCAAAACGAAGATGAAGAAGAGTTCCCTATTGGCGTATCTCAATGCACTGTAGACAAAATAGAAGAGAATTTGATAATAGATGTGGAGGTTGAATTACAAGGAGAACCACAACACTAAGACTTAGAACCAAATAACAACTCAAGTGATTCAATATAGCTTGAGAGTAGAATGAGTAAATGTCAAAAACCATTGTAAAAGATCTTATATTAAAATGTGTTTTGAGTAATTACAATGCTTCATATTCGCGATAGTACATAGTTTGTTGTGATATTACATAGTTTGTCAATCTCAATTGTGTTGCCCTGAAGCAACATCTTGCTCATCAAACAGATCTCTAATTGTGCTAGGGATATCTGAGCATGCTTGCTTGAATTTATATTCGTTTTCCATGCCACACATAATATATATTCCTTGTGGAATATCTTGTGAACAGATTGTGCATCGACTATTGTTTTGCATCAAACGAATAAGACAAACTAAATGATAATAATGACCACATGTCAATATATAGTATCCACTCCATCCATCAAAATTCTTGTAGCAAACTGGACATTGGGAAGATGAAGATGCATCTGAAGTAGACGAGGGGACCAACTCCACATGCAAGACAAGGTGGCTGATGTGTGTCCCTTGTACAGGTATTGGATTTACTTGCTGTGTCAGATTTTGAACGTCCTGAATAAGCGGTGAATGCTTTTCTCCATCCGGACTTGTGAGGGTTGCGGTGTCTGGGTGGCTATAGAAAGCGTGTTATTTCTACATCTTTCTCTACCAACTGTGTTGTGTAAATATCCTTCTCTCTCTTTAACTGTAGGTCGGCGTCTTCCACTATCAATGCCACCTCATCTCGGGTGAAAGTGACACAAATCTCCCTTAAATCATGAGTGGCAACAGTTGTCTCCTTTCACGAGAAGTCTACTAGTCATTGTTGCACAAAGTGAACATATAACATTTGCAAAATATAGCGCACAATCTGCATTGTGCCGGGGATGGCCATAAACCTCCAAATAAATCCTCTCAGCGTTATCTTTGATACCATCATGGTTGCACTTTGAAACCTTCCACCTTCCTTTCTTAATCTCTGCGTCCTCACATGGTCAAATTGTCTTGATCATGTCCTTTGTCACTTCTTTATTGATCTCTTTCCATTGCATATGGTTTGGATTTGCCCACTTTGAGAGTCGGCGAGCAGTATGTGTTGCTTGTTGTGCCGACATGCCGTGTGCCAGAGACTTCATGCGCTGAAATGCATTAACAGCCACTTGTTGTTGATCATCAGGCAGTGATTGGGTGTCAATATCTTGTTCTTGATCGGACATTTTCTCTTAGAGCTGTAGTCAATAGATAGACAAATATTCAATATCATTGACAAATATATAACTCATTGGGACACTGCGCAGAATCCACTAAATCAAACCACAACAAATACAACTAATTGAACCACAAGGCAAATTTAAAATACTGAAAGTTAAATGACAAATTTGAAATGACTAAAGATAATTGACTCAATTAGGTGAACCACTTCAAACCAGATAATACACTTCAATTAAAAAAAGAATACACTGGACAAGACATATGTATATCATTGAAATGTTTAAATCGGATAAAATGATGGTGCAAGTTCAACAAGTGGATGTTGGACAGGGTTAGGGTCTGTCTTTAAATGTTCTTTTAAAAATATCAACACGTCAGAAGCATTCCTTCTTTGGTCCCACTCTTTTAACTTCATCCAACAATCTACTTTAATTCGAATATCCCTCATAACATCTTCGTCCGGGTGGTGAAAAACTTCTTCTGGAAAATAAACTTTTCTGGCTGCACTCCAAAAATCTGTTAGCATGTCGAATAGGTAGCCCAATGCATAAATGTCGCTCACTTTTGTGTATGCATCTACGCATCGTGAATCGTATAGTTCGGAAGCAATCCACGGTCTCTTAGCCATCTCATCCTTCCCTGCTCTCTGTGCATTCAAAACAGCTTCGTCCGACTATGCGCTTGGAGACAGATAATTATTTGCTACGCGCTTAACTGGTGTTCTCAGCATCATACCCCAATCAATGATGCCGACGCGGGGTTTATTGGTGCGAGTAAAGTCCAACATTACGTTGAACGAGTGCAGGTCACTATGTACTATACCGGCCAAGTGGGCAGCCGCAATGCCGTCGATTAAGGCATGACAAACTGCTGGCATCTGCTCGATCACTACTTTGATCCACACCGTGTCTATCTCGCTTACAGGGTTGTTTGCTATAGGCAATGACCTCCAACTGTGTTGTAGCATGTGCATGTGTCTTCTGAACAATCCATGAGCGAACGGTAAGCAACACATCATGTCGCCCACGGTACCCCCATTGTAGTATGGGAATATCGTGATCCAAAGAGCTTCTCTAGTAAACCCAATGCACCTTACAATGGAGGGGTGAAGCGTGTTCATTCCTTGCTCTGTCTAAAAGCTGTTAAATTTCGCCTCACTCCCTCCCTTGTAACATTTTTCCACATTTGTAATGTGGTCTGGAAATAATGAGATGCCTTTGATGGTGTACAATGTGCACACACTAAAGGAGCCTGCTCCAATCCTCATACCTTCTACCAAGGCTTCGTGAGGGATTCCGACAAGATGAGCTCACTTTGCATTCAAAGCAGTGCGCATGATTGTGTCGGTGCTGCTAGCATCGGATCGACCTCCCAAAGTTGCTTGCGCATCTTGGGCCATCTTCAATCTCTTGGGTAAGGCTGCTTGGTCCTGCGCTTTCACACCCTTCATCTTTACCTTCTGTTCTTTCCACAATTTATCCCAAAGCTCTAATTTTGACATGTCGCAAGCAGGTGGGATATCTTCCTTTAAGTCTCTACAACAACTTTCATATTGCCTAAAACTGTCCTGACCTTCTGGTGGGGGTCAAATTCTCGTATCCATCTGGACACAACAACTCGTATTGGCCTTCCAATCGCAACCTGCTCTCTGTGTTCTCCCATATAGTGCTAGTGATGTCTTTGATGTAGACATCGCTTTCACTAATCTATTGTATGCGATCAGCTACACACGATGAGATTTCCAAAATACATTCTTTACGAATGGCACGCATAATATATTTCTTTTGATATGGCGTCATGTTTGCATACAAAAACAGCATATCAAATATAAATTCATGGTTGCAAATGACACTAACACTCTCACACTATCTCAGGTAAACTCTTAACCACCACTTGAAGACTTTAACAAAAGTGCAAGGAAATATTGATAAAAATTAAATATAATTTCACTTAGAATTGCAATATGTTACACGTGTAAAAAGTAGTTCAAACAAGTGGGTTATAAGAACTTAATTCAGATCAAACAATACATGTTAACAGTCTGGCACATTTCAGCATATATTGAATTTTTAACTTATATTTTTCTCTGTGCGCACATACTAATTCAAACAAAGCACACACCGACTTAAAAACTTCAAAAACACTTAAAACATTGGAAGTATACAATTGGACTAGCAAATTGTGTTCACACACTATTTTACATAGAATTTATGTAAATGTAGCAATCAAAAAGCAATGATAATTGATGCTCTTTAAAAAGATACAAAAGAATATTTAACATGCAAATTGTGTGCATTTAGATTTTTTACAGAGAATTTATGTAAATGAAGCATTAAAAATAGCGATAATGCTTGAGAGTCCTTTAAAAAGATTAAAAAGAATATTAAACATGCAATTTGTGTGCAAATACTTTTTTACATGTAATTTATATAAATGAAACATTTAAAATAGTGATGATTGATGAATAAAGTATTCTATATAAATCGAACATTTAAAATAGCGATGATTGATGAATAAAGTATTCTTTTGAATATGATTAGCTAGTATATAATTTCAAATAGACAGTTAAAAACAACAAAATCAAACAATTCATGCATTTAGTACATTAAATACTCTTCACAGCTGCGTTACCGACCAAGTATTTTATATACTTAATACTTATAAAATTAACTACACATACACATACAAATTATATGACGTTCGTACGGCCGGGTTAACGACCTGAACGCCACATTTATGCAAAAACATATGCTTCTAACAAACGACACTCTATTAGCCGCGTTACTGACCGAGTGCCACCTGAATCTAAGGAAAAACAATAGCCTACATACGAACATCATTTAGCCGCGTTACTGACCGATGCCCATATGTTTTTTGGGAAAGGGGAAGGGAAGTTGACTTACCATAAGGATACTACATTGGCCGCGTTACCGACGTAGTACCCAGACAGTAAGCCAATACTTACCACAAGGACACCATCTTCCCCGCGTCACCGAGGTGATGCCCCCGTGATAAGCATTGTTTCATAGAACAGCTTACACACACACTCCCATTGTGTGGTAAGGTACCTTATTACTGCCGCACACTACGACAAAAGGCACGCTACCACACAACGCATACACACACACACAACACATACCCGGATCGTGTGGTCAGGTACTCTGCTCTCTTGCCGTGCACTGCGACGCAGAGCATGCTCCCACACGACCCCCTCTCTCCCTCTCTCCTCTCGACGTACCTGCAAAGGTGGTCGCAAGCGCTCTCTCTCTCTCTCTCTCTCTCTCTCTCTCTCTCTCTCTCTCTCTCTCTCTCTCTCTCTCTCTCTCTCTCTCTCTCTCTCTCTCTCTCTCTCTCTCTCTCTCTCGCTCAGAAGATGAAAGCAAGACGACAATACACCCAGCGGGCCCGATCGGGCCCGCGTATATATAACGCTGACAGCCCGCTGGGCTTTTCAGTATCCCCGGCGGGCCCGCCGGGGATACTGAAAAGCCCGGCGGGAATTTTGTGGATTTGCAGGTCACCATTAACCGGGTTCTGTGTGATCATCTTTACTATGATCATATAAATGTGTCAATAAGACCTTGTGATCACACAAAATTTGACGTAATTACGTAAATATTAAATCCCTGGTTAAGTCTTTAGGTTTTCGTCAATTTATCGACGTGAATATTATCGTATAGGTACCACCAACTACCACTCTCTACACCACCACTCAAGAGAAGAAACTTCTTCTCAAGAAAGCCCAACCTCCCAATTTCAAGGGAGAAGGAGCTAATGTAGAGCACAATGTTGAAGTCTGGTTAGAAGCAATGGATGACTATTTTTAACATGCAGGCACCCAGCTAGAAAACTAGACTATGCTTGCAATGTTTCCTCTGACTGGAAATGCAAAAAATATGGTGGAAACAACATTGCAAGTACTTGGGTGTTTTAGGATCTTCCCAGTCTTGGGAGGAAATTAAAGAAGCCATTACAGCACGATATCTTCACCTGCTTATCGTGATGCCAAAATGAATGAATTCTTTGCTCTAAAGCAGTTATCTTTATCGGTGGGAGAGTATTACTCCAAATTTGTAACTTTGCAAAGATATGCCCCGAAAATGTCTACTGAACAACAGGTAGCACGGTTCTTTCAAGGGTTGAATCAACCGCTGGATACGCGCCTTGAAGCAATGAGACCCATATCACTCCAGGATGCTCTCTTAAGGGCAACACCGCTTGCCAAGGAAACAACTAGGAATCAAGGAAGAGGAAACTTTAGAAGCCAAAGGGCCAGACCCAACAATTGGAGCCCCAGACCTATTAATCAAGTTTACGAACCTTGCCCTATAGTAGCAACAGCTACAGTAACTCAACCGCAACATCCAAATGTTCGTTGCTACGAGTGTGATGAGCTAGGTCATTATAGGAGTCACTGTCCTAGAAGAAACATGGCAACAAACGCAAATGCCATTCCTGTAGCACAAAATGGTAGAGGTCTAATTATTCGTCGTGAAGGAAGGAATGCAGGAAGAGGAGGTGGAAGAGGATAAATGGCTCAAACTCATGCCATGATTATGGAAGAACCAACAGTGGGAGACCAAGCTGAAGAGAGAGAAACTTTGCATGCCGCAATTGACAACCCGAGTGCTCGCCAACAATATGCAGTCATTCAAGCACCAAGGTCTCGAAAAGGTGAAAAAATTGAATTTTTAATTTATTGCGGAATCACACACTCGTTTATCTCTCCTAAATGCATGAGAAAGCTAAAACTAAACCAGTACCCTGCTGGGAGACTAATTGTGGAACTAGCAAACGGGAAGGAAGTCCTAACTCAGCATACAGTAGGACACGTAGAATTGAAACTAGGGGGATACTCTACTTCTACAAACTTTCGCACTTTACCTTTAGGCATTTATGATGGTATCTTAGGAATGGATTGATTGAGCTCATATTCATTGTGCACAAGGGAATTTTACCTTTACAGACAAACTAGGGAATGCAGCTTTAGTTCAAGGAAAGAATGGGAATCCAAAAGCTCACTTAGTCAAGGCTGGTAGACTTCTTAAGGGATTACGAAAGGGTCAGCAAATCTATGCAGTTAAACTCAACAAGGTAGAGGACACAGATCAAGAGTATGTTTCTAAATGTGTGGTATGCTAAAAGACAAAGTTTAATAGAGGGAAGCAACCTGGATTGCTTCAACCTTTTCCAATCCCTAATTCACCATGGGAGATCATATCCATGGGTTTTATCTTTGGATTGCCTAATTCTATCCATGGGAATACGGGAATATGGACGATAGTAGACAGGTTCAATACAAGCTCATTTTATACCTGTCAGAAAGACTATCAAAGCCCATCAAATGACAACCCTCTTCATTTCACAAATCTTCAAGTACCATGGCTAGCCAATGTCCATAGTGTCGGAAAGAGATCCTAGAATGACCATTAATTTTTTGAAGGGTCTCTTTGAGAATTTAGGAACAAGGCTAAACTTCTCTCGGCCTATCACACGCAAACGGATGGCCAAAGTGAAATAGCTAACCTAACAATTCTCGATCTACTAAAAGCCTATGTAATGGAAGTAGATCAAAGATCCCAATGGGAGAAGTACTTACCCTCAATGGAGTATGCCTACAATAACAGTGTACATACTTCCACGGGAAAAGCACCTTTTGAGGTAATTGAGGGAAGATCAAAAAGTCTCTTGCTACTTAAGGTACACGCGAAGATCTTCGTTGCAGATGAGTATAGCTGACATCTACAAGAATATTTCCAAAAGATTAAGGATGCTATCTCTATCTCACAGCAAAGGCAAAAGGCTATTGCTAACAAGCACAGAAGAGCCCAAGCCTTTAAAGAAAATGATTGGGTCTTACTCAAATTCCCCAAGGCTCGATTAAGGCACACGACGGGCAAGAATCCTATAGGACACCAAAGGTACTATGCTAAGTTAGCAAAAAGGTACTATGGTCCCTGCTAGATTCTTAGGCCAATCAATGAGATGGCCTATCAACTCAAGTTGCCCAACCATTGGCTCATACACAATGCTTTCCATGTGAGCCTACTAAAGCCTTACAATGGAGAGCCACCTCAAGAACCAACTATTGAAGACCCACCGGAGATCGAGGACCAAGAAGTGGTGTTGCAACCCAAGTCCATTCTCCGACATGAAGACAAGGTACTACGAGGCGGTAGGACTATCCGATGATATCTTATTAAGAATTATCCTTTTGAAGATGCTAGATGGATGCAAGGCATACAATTAAAGGATAACCTAAACCTTGTCGATGCTTACAATGCTTCCCAAGAGTAAGCAAATTTACAAATGTTTAAACTGAACAAAGTTTTTGTCTTATAAGACTCTCTTTTTCTTTATTGTGCACAAAAATGTAGTATGCATGCTTAGATCAAATTTGCGGAGACGACGTCTCCCGAACACCAAGTAGAGCTTGTCACTCTACTATGGAAGACTGATAGGACTAATGTGCAGACATGCTTGCGGCAGCTTACGCTCTCAAATGGACTAGTCATCCATTCTGGAACGATGTCATAGGGTAACATAGGGTGCCTCTAACCGCTAGCAAAAGGACTAATGAATATGCTTTATCTTCTCTACCCCATAGTCGAGGACAACTATGATTCCAAGAGAGAGGTAATGTCATAGAACTAATATCTAATTCTCCTAAATGATTTTCTCATGTTAAACTGATCATTTAATATGGGAAAGTGTCAGGGGAGAAAAAGCTAGAATATTGGTTAAGCTGGCAGACCGGCCACAGTAGGGATCCAAAGGGAAGGCCATTTGCAAAAGAGCTATGTGCAACAATGGGTTCCAAAGACCTTAGGGTTCAGCCCATTAAGACTTCCAAAATGCTAAGGTTCCAAAATTCAAAGGTTGTGTCCAAAGGTCAAAGATTAGGAAATTTTCTCTAATAGAGGGGCTAAACTCATGAATTTGGCCCCACTATTAGAGGGGTTTTGGCATGTCTATTTGCATGCAATGGGCAGCTCGTTTGGCCCCTCTATTAGAGGGGTTTTGGCATGCCTATTTGCATGCATGCCCAAACGGGCTGCCCATTGCATGAATATAGGAATGCCAAAACCCCTATAATAGAGGGGCCAAACCGGTAGACCAAAACCCCTCTAATTGGTCAAGGTAAAGGCTCATGTAAGGCCATGGGTTGTCCCCCATGCTCATGTTATTTTGGCCTCCCCCTTCAATGTCCAGAACCCCTAGCAAACGGCATGCGTTTGGCCCCTCTATTAGAGGGGTTTAGGCATGTCTATCTGCATGCAATGGGCTCCCCAAACAGGATACCCATTGCATGCAAATAGACATGCCAAAACCCCTCTAAAAGAGTGACCAAATTCATGTTGTGTGGCCCCTCTATTAGAGGGGTTTTGGCATGCCTATTTTTCCATGCAATGGGTAGCCCGTTTGGGCATCCCATTGCATGCAAATAGACATGCCAAAACTCTCTAATAGAGGGGCCAAACTAGTAGACCAAAACCCCTCTAATTGGTCGAGGTAAAGGCTCATGAGAGTCCATGGGTTGTCCCCCATGCTCATGTTTTTTTGGCCTCCCCCCTTCAATGTCCAAAACCCCTAGCAAACGGCATGTGTTTGGCCCCTCTAATAGAGGGGTTTTAAAATGCCTATTTGCATGCAATGGGCAGCCCAAACGGGGAGCCCATTGCATGCAAATAGACATGCCAAAACCCCTCTAATAGAGGAGAAAAACTCATGCCGTTTGGCCCCTCTATTAGAGGGGTTTTGCCATGCCTATTTGCATGCAATGAGCAGCCCGTTTGGGCATCCCATTGCATGCAAATTGGCATGCCAAAACCTCTCTAATAGAGGGGCCAAACCAGTAGACCGAAACCCCTCTAATCGGTCAAGGTAAAGGCTCATGTGAGCCCATGGGTTGTCCCCCATGCTCATGTTTTTTTGGCCTCCCCCCTTCAATGTCCAAAATTCCTAGCAAACGGCATGCGTTTGGCCCCTCTATTAGAGGGGTTTTGGCATGCCTATTTGCATGCAATGGGCAGCCCGTTTGGGGAGCCCATTGCATGCAAATAGACATGCCTAAAGCCCTCTAATAGAGGGGCCAAACTCATGAAGTTTTGGCTGCCCATTCCATGAAAATAGGCATGCCAAAACCCCTCTAATAAAGGGGCAAAACCCCTAGCAAACGGCATGAGTTTGGCCCCTCTATTAGAGGGGTTTTGGCATGTCTATCTAGGTTGTATTTGATTTATTTTTTCTCTCTTTTTCAGTTGTGACATGGTCGGGCAAGACGAAGACTTCTTTCACTCTCTTAGGACAACCGTGGGTTCCTCTTCTGGGAATCCTTCTTGGGGCTCCGGTCGCTATGACCACTCCCTTCCTCGTCCTCCTCCTCATTTGGTCCCTATGGATTCCCAGATAGCCTCATTCTTGCGCATGCGTAAAGAGTATGAGTGAGCTTCGCAAGGGAGCTTCTCCTCATATACGCCACATCAGTTGTCCCGGTATGGGATTTCCCCCTCACTTGTCCATGCCCTTGCAGGCCCCCCACTACCTTTCCTTCACCCTTTCCCTCGGCACCCCCCACTACATTTCCTTCACCCTATCCCTCGGTCCCCGCTACTACATTTCCTTCACCATTTCCCTCGGCACCCTCTTCTACAATTCTGTCGCATCAACCCTCCCCGCTTCGACCATCAAGCCATCCTAGCCCTCGTGGTCGTCGATCTTCTTTAGGGAAAAGTGAGCGACGTAGTTCGCGTGGCTCTGGGGGCTGGCGAGAGTCCACTGACAGCCAACGGAGACAAGGATCAAGGGGAGGCTCTTGTTTCGACGCTTGCTTTGGAGGAGGTGGAGGAGGATCATCTACTAACTTGCCAGATCGGGGGTACAGTTCTGATGTGGACGTTTCAGATGCCGATGATGATGACCTATACTATAGGTGTCATCGAGACGGTGCCCCCGACCTTAGCACAAACAATGGCAAGGGCTTTCACAATCACTCGAAGAGCTTGATCCACTCTACCTACACTAATTGCTTCATCGACTGGGAGCAACAAGATCCTCAGTACCTACAGTATATTGTTGATACAATGCGGTTGCAGTTTCCTAATCCCTAGGGCCAGTCTTTTACCACGCAGTGGATGGAAGGTTTTATCAAGACCTTTCTTCGTAATAAACGGTCCACTGTTCGCAAGGCCGCTAAACAACAATGCCAACACCCCAATCTCCAAAAAAAGGGGTGTCAATATGCATGATGCAGAGTGGGAGTTTGCTCTCCAAGAGAGGGACAGTGGAGTCGACCATCCTCAGTAGAGGCAAGCAAGGGCATGACGAAAAGCTCACAGTTGGGGTTCTGGAAGAAAGGACGTCTGGAAGGACAAAGTAGTAAGTAACATTTTTAGTTTTCATTTGAACCATATTCTTGATGTAAACTAATGTAAATAATGCTTAATATGCAAGCAAACATCATAGGACATCGACTGTCAAGGGAGGCGGTGAAGTATCGGAAATGCAACGACGAAAATAGTACCTACATGTAGATGCTCCAACAAAGCCATATCAATCAAGCACAGTTTGACGCTCTCATCGACACCTTGACTACTACGCAAGTACGAAGTCAACCTAACTAATTAAATATTTTTTTGCTTACTTATTTTAATGTTTACTAATTATGTGGTTTGCTTTGTTATTTGTGTAGACTCGAAGAGGTGGCGCTAACGAGGGTGAGGACGACGAGGGTGGTCAGGGTGGCGAGGACGACGAGGGCGACTAGGGTGACGATGAGGGTTACTAATTTTCTAACACAATCCCCTCACATTTTGAACGCCCGGCCAAGAGCCCTTGTACAACATAATCCCCTCACATTTTGAATGCCCGACCAAGAGCTCTTGTAAATATTTCACTTTATTTTGGATGCCCGGCCAAAAGGCCTTGTATACATTTTGCGAACGCTCAATCAAGAAAAAGAATTTTGTCAATAACCCACTTTTTAAGTTTCTTGTGTTTCAAAATTTGTATGATATTGTTAAATCTTAAATAATAAATATATGTGATATTTATATTAAAAAAATATCCAAGGATCTTTGGATGATGCAAAGTCTTCACATATGGGGACTTGAATCATCGAAGATCCTTGGATACTTTTTTTTTAATAAATTGCGTGGAGGGTATAAGTACGGCTATGATAGTTTCTATATACGTGGCAATCAGCACGACAGTTCTTGATAGCATACCCGTGCTAATACCCTTACACATTGTTGCGAGCTGACAGCGAGCTACCAGTGGTGGTGATACCCGTGTGCCCAATTGTTTCTCTCTCCTGAAATGTTTGTTGATGTGTGGCTATTCCAGAGGCAGTCAACCCCCTTTCTTATAGTGGATTCTCTCAATTATTTTTCTATTTTTTGAATTAATTTTAATTGGTACCCCTACTTATTGGACAGAATCATCTCAAGATTCCTCCTTAACAATGTCTCAACTCCATATTCCCTTGCTCTCAACAAAATTGCTTGTCCGATTCGAACTCATGTGCAACAAAGATCCACCTTATATGCATTGCCCTACACCACAAGAGCAACTGCATTGATTTGACGACTGTCCCACACATCAAATTCTGAAAAATAATAGCTTCCCTGGCTGTGCACATCATGTGTGCCTCTATCCCCTCCTCCACCTCTTGCTTGCATGACGTCTGCCCCACCCCGCGCCTCTATCTCCCATCTTCCATCTCCTGCTTGCACGACCTCTGCTCCCCTGTCCCTCTCCCCCCCCCCCCCCCCCCCCCCCCCCCCCCCCCGTCTCCTGCTTACATGACTTTGATCGAACAGCTTCTCTCCACTCCGATAAAATAAGAGCGCATCTACTCTCCTCATGCTCGATTTTTTTATTTAAATTGAGCTGGTACGCGCTACATATATGTATCTCATAATGGCTCTAAAAATCTTAAAACCATTGGTTTGTTTTGAGATTCCATTAGCGATGCCTTGTACACATAAAGCAGTTGTCAAACATAAATTCTTGTTAGTATCTTACCTGGGCGTCCACTAGGAAACATGTAAGATAACACGTGCGAACAAAATAAGGGATTTATAATTATGTACATTTACAAAAAAATGTAATTACAAAAAAATGCACTTACATAAATGGATTTTTAATTCAAAAAGTGAATTTTTTTATATATAAAGGTTAGTTTTTTTACAAAAATACATACATAAGAGGTACATACAATACTTGAAAATATAGAAGTAAAAGATTATTTAAATACCTCTTGTTCGCATGTTCTTTATACAATTTTTACATAGTGGACTCCACGGGATATCATCCTCCTCGGACCTCAATAGCTCAAAGTGCAACTGGCTATGTCTCTCTGCCTACCACCCGTCCCCATTGTGCTGCCGTGAGAGCCTCATAGGGACTAGCAGCAGCCCGCTGCCAAGCGTCCGCTTGAAAAAAAAAACAAAAATCCTTGAATTTCAGAGTCACGACACCACTTTGTTCCAAAAGCTGGCAACAATAGCTCCGAACTCGCTCGGGATAATAGTTATCTCTGGCAGTACACTCTGGCATCATGATACAAGACTATTATTACAAGTCCTATGAGCTTTCAAGTCCTATGAGTCCGCGCCCATCTTCTTGTGCAGGAAGACTCAAGAGGTCTTGAGAGCTTGCTGAACGCAGGGAAATGTATGAAGGCGTCCTGATGAGAGAGAGAGAGAAAGAGAGAGAGAGAGAGAGAGAGAGAGATCTTTGCCATCGCTCCACTCTGTAGCCCTTGGTCCCCATATTCAGAGGGTAGGATAAATGCCCCAACTTAGTGACACTGAAACAAATGTCCTAATTAGGAGCTCTGAAATTTCTGGATAAGCAAACCTTAAAGCCTAGTTCATGGATTGCTATGCCTAGCTCTACACCAGGTAGTTGACACGTCAAGGCAAAAAGTTGTTCTTTTCTCAGTTATTTATTAGAGGATTTTTCCATTCCTCTGTTAAGGAAAGGGGGACTGAACAGCATTCCGGACAAGTGTGTCGCCCTGAGCCGTCCCCGCTTGCCGTCCTGCCCTATTTTTTACACTATAAATCCATTTGCGCCCCTTCTCCCGTCCGTCCCCACTTGCCGTCCTGCCCTCTTTTTTACACTATAAATCCATTTGCGCCCCTTCCCCCGTCCCCACTCCTTGGGACGCGTCCCTAGTGACTATGCATCAAGCCAAGGATGCCTTTCAACCAAACATGCTTTGCACTCGTAGGACCAAGCCTACATCATGGGGAGAGGGTGCCGAGAGGCCAACACCAATATTATGCACTCAACCTTCCTTCCCAAGTGTTGTTGATGTCATACCTCCTAGCTCAAAATAGCTAATTCCAATAGGTACATACTATGAAGAAGAGTATGATTTACCTAGACAATACTCCAACAAATTTGTTGAGAGTACACAATCAGTGATGATAGTTGGCCAAATGACGGAGGTTGTCAACTAGGTTCTCGAGCTATGGCAAGGGGCTCAAGGGCAAGAACCATGTTTTAAATGCCATGGCAACCATTGGGCTAATGACTATCCTTGTGATAGATCAAGATTGTGGTGGCCTAGAGTTATTCTCTATTGCCAAAGCACTTAAACACTGTCGAAGAAATCCATCTTCCAATCAACCATCCAGATCTCACTTGAATTTAATTGAGATTGTCCCCTTGCCATCCAAATCATTAGGTGATGATGTAGTCTCCCTACGAGTTGTGACAAGAGCACAAGGAAAAATCCTTTGGAGAAGGAATTTGCTCGTAACACGAGAGAGAGAGAGAGAGAGAGAGAGAGAGAGAGAGAGAGAGAGCTATTAGAGAAAATAATGCAATAGAGGTTATGCAACAAAGATACGCATCAGTCTCATGACCATGGAGTCTCCCCCCTGAGGAGGTGCAGAGTGAAAACAATAGCATGTGGACAAGGTGTCATAGACCTTGCCTAAATAGCAAACGAGGGACACATAAATAGAAACTACAAAATCATTGAACTTTACGAGAGAGAGAGAGAGAGAGAGAGAGAGAGAGAGAGTCGATCCGGCACGTCGGAGTTCCACGTTGAGACGCACTGGCCCCAAAGATTGGCGCCCCTTTTGGTATTTCTTTATTATTACAAGTCGTTATGTACAACTCCCGAGGGTTCTTTGCTCTCAGTCTTTGTGTCTAGATGCCCACGTAGAGAATGAGGCCCAAGGGTCCTTTTAATCTTACAAGGGATGCCCAAAAGTAGAGCCTCAAAAGCACTAATCTCAAAATCATTAAACCCTGAAAGCATCTACTCACCAAAAGCTAGCAAGGAAATTGCCAAAAACAACCATCGTAATTTGTAAAAATCCAAATAGTCTACCACGTGGCAACTTCAACATAAACGTCGGAAATTTGTACAAGCATGACACGTCATTGTTGGTACCAGCACATCTTACGAAAATCAGCCTCAGACTTCAAGCTTTGGGATCTGAAAGTTTGGCTCCTCAGTTTGTGCTCAGAAGTTATTTTTAATTGATCGGTTTAGTTTCTCTTGTCCACTCGGCCATTGCTCTTCGTGTTGGGCATGCCACATCATCGCTTTGTTGAGTGACATTCTCCCCTCTTGAAAGAATTGTAATCGCCCTCCAATACGCATGAAAAACAGCCACAGGACATAAACTTTCTTCAACAGACACTGATCTATGCACTCATCCACGAGAATCCACCAATCCATCACTTCTACAAAGACATCAATCACTGATCAATCACATTTCTGTCAAGGGTCTCGACTACAAATCTTGATCATTGTAACCATTTAGCAATCACATCCAGACTGTGCTAATATTTTCATGGATGTCTTGATCTACTAAATCTTGTTACTTTTAGGTTCATGTGCTTTTATTTCACATTTCAAGCAAACCATGCCCATGACCATCCCGTGACAAAGTAGTAGACTGGCTCCCCTCTTGGGCAGTCTGCATCGTAGGAGATTCCACCTATTGATTCATCAGTAACTTTTGGCATAGACCTTGGTAATAACCCAAAAGCTTCAAGGTATAGCTCTCTCTAAAGAGAATTTGCAATGTTCTCCCCCTCCTTCCATCAGGGCCAAAAGGTACCCTTGAACAAATTATCATGTGGACCTAGATTACTTTTCTATTATTTTCCTGTGCCATGTGGCGTGTTGGTAGTCTTGCTAGCCTCCTTGTACTTGGCACCTCAATGTGGATTTGTGGAATTCTTTGATCTACTAGCTGATTCCATTTACTTTCTCTCCTTCTACCCTAAGACATGTGGGTAGCCTCACTGGCCTCCCTTTTCCAATGGCACATCAGTCTCAATCGTCGAAACCTTAGGATGCACTATCATATGATCCCCTTTCTTCTTCAGAATCCATTGGTGAACTTGCATCTCGTTCCCTTAGTACGTCAGAACCCTTGGATGCGCTACCATTTGATTTTCCTTACTCTTTTAGAATTTTGTGATGAGTTGTCATCAGGTTCCCCTCATTCATTCTCTGCATTGAAAGACTCTTGCCTTGTTGAGGTGGATACTCTCTTGTTTGTAGGATAAGTCAATGAGATGGCATGCATTCCAAATCCTTAGCATATCCCATAAGAGAGAGTCAACACGACATGATGGAGTTTCGCACCAAGACGCACTGATCCCAAAGATTGGTGTCTCTGTTGATATTTATTTATTATTTTGAGTCGCAGAGTACAACTCTCGAGGGTCCTCTGCTCTCAATCTGTGTGTTTAGATGTCCCTATAGAGAATGAGACCCAAGGGTCCTTTTAAACTTACAAGGGATGCCCAAAAGTAGAGCCCTAAAAGTGTTTCTTTCAAAAACATTATACCTCAAATCATTTGATCATCAAAAGCTAGCGTGGAAACTACCAAAAACAACCAGTGTAACTTGTGGAAATTTGTACAGCTTGCCATGTGAAAACTTTTATGAAAAACAAAAAAAAAATCGTACAATCCTGCCACATCATTGTCCATATGGACTGTGACATCAACATGTCAGCGCGTCTTATGAAAATTTGCTTCAGACTTCAAGCTTTGGGATTTTTAGTATTTTGGCCCCTCAGTTGGTGCTTAGAAGTTCTTTTTAATTGGTTGGTTCAATTTTTATTGTCCACTCGGCCATTTCTCTTCCTTTTGGGCAATGCCATGTCATCACTTTGTGACATAGAGCAATGTCCAACAATAAAACTGAACGACCATAAATATGAAAATGCGATAAATGGGTGTAGGACTAAAAACCAACCAATCATACCAAAGGTGTATGGCCAAGGATTATATGTAGCCCAAAATCTATGCATGTGGGTGACCAATCTGGATGCACACTAGACAATACAAGCATGCCAAACCTGTTCTTGTTCTTCTTGTCTCCCTTTATTCTCGTCTTGGTTTGATATTTTCCTCCTCCTCCTCTCTTTATGAGATCTCAGTCAGGTTCAATTATTAATTATTTAAGTCTATTAATATCCATGAGTGCTCCTATGCGTGGTAGAGATCATCCTAAGACAATGTTGGGAATGGGGAGAGGATGTTGGTGGCTCCTAAGTCAACTTAGGGCCTTAGGTTGGCCCCACAATCAAATTCTCTAGGGTTGCATGGAGCTAGATCTGATCCATGGAGGAAGAGTATCAATAGCAAGGGATATGTAACCAACGAGGGGCACCACATGCCAATTGAAAGAACATAATTGGAACAAAACTTAGCACTTCAACGCAACTTGCAAGTGAGAAAGAGAGAATCCAATGAGTAGACATGTGGTGGCGGAGCTCCACTCCCAAATGCAAGAGCTCTAAACCCTTGGTGCCCCTTTTGGTATTTCTTTTTTATTGACACTCATATGGTAAAACTTCCAAGAGGAGAGGTCTCTCAAATATGCAACTGCAAGTCTATGAGAAGCCTCCCCCAAGGCACATGACACAAAATCTGCCACATCAATACTCCTAAAAGTTTGCCACGATTTCCAAGTTCCTAACAATTTGCAATGATTTTCAAGATTTCGTACACCTAGTCATCACTTTTTGGTTGCCATTACCATTTTTTTTCTTTACAGGTTTATTGCCACGTCATCACGTTGTGACAGAGATGTCCTCCAAGACTCTAATACCATGGCAGTGCGGCATGGTGGAAGCGAAACAAAAGGCAGAGAGAGAGAGAGAGAGAGAGAGAGAGAGAGAGAGAGAGAGAAAGAGAGAGAGCCATTAAAGAAAATGATGTAGAGGATATGCAACAAAGATATGTATCCATCTCATGACCATGCCTCAATGATTAATTATTTAAGACTATCAATAGTCTTGTACACTCTCGTATGTAGCACGACATCCACGAACGGTGGAGGAAATGGAGAGGGGATGCCCATGGCTCCTGGGGGAGCTTAGGGTCTTAGGTCCTCCCTACAACAAAAAATTATAGGATTGCATGGAGCTGCTAGGGTTTTTAGAGAATGCTTCCAACTAAGGTAAAAACGCATAAGATAAAACATTAGGCCCACCTTGGTAAAAACGGCATGGTGAAAAAATTTCAACAGAGTACAACGAGTCAGATTTTTAATAAAGATGAGAAGATACATTAAATCCCCAATGAGTGTATGGAAGGATCTCTTGATGCAAATATGTCTTATTTGGGATATCGTTAAACCAATCTAAAAACATCTTTCTTTGAATTCTTCAAAATTCTTCTTTATCATACATGGTTAAAATGCCTACTTCCTTTGTAGTCGACCTATCAACCATCTTCGAAATCACATTGTGTAGTACATCCAATTCGATCTTTCTTACCTCATAGATGGTATCTTACAAGTAGGAACAATATAATTAGATACTACAAGTAATAAACGATCTATCTTTCGTTCTTTTGATATAACATCCTACATAATTTGATACACAAAGAGAGGATGTAAGCTCACCAGAGAAGCACATGGATTATTGTGAAGGTAACTTTGAAGATTACACTCTTTCAGAAAAACTTTGTCCTCGAGAGCTTTTGGAGCTCTCCCACTTATATGTATAGCTTTCCCTAAGGTGATGTCCCATGTAGATCGATTGAATTGTAGGGCCACATTTTTAAGTTTCAACGAAACACGGCACCAAAATGAGAACTCAATAAACATTGCAAAGTATGTGAGGTATTTTGCGCTTACCAGCTACATTTGACAAAGAGTCTCGGAACAGCAGTGGATACTATTTGCGACATTTTGCATATACTGGCTCTGGAATTTTGGATCGTTTTGCAATTACGTGGTTGTCAACATAACATCAAGAGCCTCAAAACAGCCGTGGATAGTAGCGCAACAGTAGCCTCACTACTACTATTGTCAACAGCTTCAGAGCCTAAAAGTCTTACCCAAGATCTCCCTCCTTCTTCTTCTTAAAATACTCTCCTTCTCTCTCTCTCTCTCTCTCTCTCTCTCTCTCTCTCTCTCTCTCTCTCTCTCTCTCCATTGTAATCCTCTTTTCAAGACCGTTTTGTAATTCAACGATTACTTCAAAAAAACGACAAAAAATGTAAAGAGAAGGATCATGCTTTGGAGGAGGAGTTTCGAAGTTTCCTAGAGGAGCATTCTCATCATAAGCCACTTGAGATTAGTAAGGCAGCCCTACAATTCAATCAATTTGCATAGGACATCACCTAAGGGAAAGCTAGATGTATGAGTAGGAGAGCTCCAAAAGCTCTTGAGGACATGGTTTTTTTTTAAGGACTGTAATCTTCAAAGTTACCTTCATAATAATCCATGTGCTTCTCCGGTGCAGGGCTAGAAAAACATTTTTCCTATTCGAAGAAAATAAGGGCAAGCTTGAAATTCTCTCGGTTTTTAGGTCAAAATTTAAAGCTTTTGCCGGTAATAACACTAAAATTTGTGAAAACTTCTCAATTTTCTTCAAGGCAAGCTCAAAATGTAACCGGGATTTTAGGATTTCAACCAGTTAAAATACACTGACCCCGGTTCTTTTCTAACACTACTCCGGTGAGCTTACATGCTTTCTTTGTGTATCAAATTATATAGGATGCTATATCAAAAGAACAAAAGATAGATCGTTTATTACTTGTAGCATCTAATTATATTGTTTCTACTTGTAGGATACCATCTATGAGGTAGGAAATGTCAACTTGTATGTACTACACGATGTGATTTCAAAGACAATTGATAGGTCCACTATGAAAGAAGTAGGCCTTTCAACCATGTATGATAAAGAGAAATTTTGACGAATTCAAAGAAAGATGCTTTTAGATTGGTTTAACGATATCCCAAATAAAACATCGTTGCATCAAGAGAGCCTTTTATACACTCGTCAGGAATTTAATGTATCTTTTTATTTTACCTAAAAGCCAAATCGTTGTACTCTATGCTGAAATTTAGCCACCATGCCTTTTTTGCCCAGATGGGGCGTAATGTTTCATGTTTACCAAAAAGTTGACTCTATATTTTGTTGTGCATTTCAATCACCATGCCGTTTTTGCATAGGTGGTTGCACGCATATTTGAGCTTTTCCATGTTTTCCATTCCTTTGAGATGGAAATGTACAACCAAGCCTCGGGACACTTAGAAGACGAAGTCACAAATCACAAACCTCGTAAATTATCTTTCTTTGGTTTGTACTTTGTGTCCTCATTGAGAATTCAATTCATACTTACTCCTTCACGAGTAATCATCCATTTATTGACATTTTCTTCTAGTGGTTCTATGCATATCGAGTCATAGAGTCTGCATATCTAGTCATAGAGTCACTATTTTGTTATCTTTGGTGTATGCATATCGTGTAATGATCTCGTCACAACCAAACCTAGGGTCTTAAGCTTAGCCCTATATAGTAGGTGATCACCTCATGATATCAAACATGATAAATGCCTTTTCATATAAGCCTAGAAAGAAGATACTAGAAAGAAGAAACTTCTATGGTACTTTTTAGACGTCAACTTCAAATTGTAAAATATATTAAGGATGTAATTGTATTTATGAGTATCTATTGTGACTTTCAGGGGTGTATATGTGCATGTGTGCACACTTCAATGGAAATGCTTATGTAAAGTGCAAACATTCATGTAGTTTTATAAATAAATTTATGACATATGCATGTTCAAATGATCTCATGCCACACCAAGCTTACCTTTGGCAATATTAAATACAAAGAAGAGCATGTTGCCATGATATCACTTACAATTTTATAGCATAAGAAATCATATGGTGTTAATGTTTTACGTAAATGAGATTCCAACGAACATGTTCAAAGAAATGAGATGATATATTAATGTCTTCAAACGGCCAAAATGACCTATGAGACCAATTTATTACAAATTGGTGAATTTGATACCTAGTCTGTATCTGGGTACAAAAGAGAGATACTAAAATATGAGAGAGAGAGAGAGAGAGAGAGTGCGTGCGTAAGTGAAGGTCCAAAGGTGAGGTTAGAAAATGAAAGACCTATGAAGTGGAAAGTCAAAGGCTTTTTGTGTGCATATAAAGAAGTGGCGGACTTCACGTTGGTGCATTTGTGTTTTTCTTGTCCTTTATTTTTCCTTTAGCATTTGTTTAAAGTGTCCTTGCACAATGTAGGTAGTGATTTTTTTTTTCCAGTTTGAAGCCATTAGGAATACTTTGTATCAAGCTTCTTGGAGGCTAAAGCAAGTATTGGTGGTACAAAATGTGGTGTCCTTGACACAACAAACCTTTGATGAAGTTGTTGAAAAAAAATGAAGTATCACGGAATCAAGTTGCTTTTATTTTATATATTTTATATGTATGCCCACAAAGTAGTGGTCTTTTACTTTATGGCAAGAACAAAACTACTGAGTGGTGTCATTGGAGACGTGGGGTGTTTTTTTGGAGGGGGGAGGGTGGGGAAGTGCAGGGAGCATGCAAAAACCATACCTCTCTCTCTCTCTCTCTCTCTCTCTCTCTCTCTCTCTCTCTCTCTCTCTCTCTCTCTGTATGGCTCTTGCGTCCACGAATTGTATGCCAATGGAAATCTATAGTAGAAAAAGTGTGTCCTTGTGCCAATGGAAATCTAGAAAAATGGTGTGCAGCCTTGAACCTAGCCATGGTTAGAACCTCTCTCTCTCTCTCTCTCTCTCTCTCTCTCTCTCTCTCTCTCTCTCTCTCTCTCTCTCTCTCTCTCTCTCTTTAACAAAGAAGCGAGGAGAGGGTTCCCAACATCATCGGGAGAGCTTCAACATGCAAGTCAAGGAAGAATATTTGCTCAGCAGTGGCCCGACGTTGGCACAACCAAACACGAGGCCTTTTGGCTAGCGAGCAAAAGGAGCTCTTCTAGGAACTACTCCAACATAATACATTTTTAAAGCTCCAAGCCGCCGATGTTGAATCGTGTCTTGTGTCTGGCATCTGCAATACACTTATACAGCTCAAGGTTTCTCGTTCTGCAAACGAACATTTTGTCAAGAAAACCTCTTCGAGCATAGTTTCAAATACTACAAGTGGCTCAGCAGTGAATCAGTCTAAAATTGCAACATTGTTAGGTGTTCATAGTAGGAACATTGCAGTGGCAACTTCTCGGCTACACATGAAAGATGAGGATGAAGTGTTACCATTGCTTGCCTATCAAAGATCGCTTCATCGTGGGACCCATGTAAATTCTATAACAAGGGATATAGTCTATGCCTTTTGGTCATCAAAGACTAAGGTCTCTCCTAATAAAAATGACATTTGTAAATCCTAAATTGAAGAGAAGAGTGTTGTGAAACATCCGGTTCATGTTCTAGATGACTCTCAGGTATATCATATCATTTTTTGTTAATGTTGCCTCTTACTTGGGGTATGTATAGTGTGAATAGGTTTGAATTTGGTATTATGTAACCATGTACATAGCTTCAAGGGGAGAAATTCTACCTCTTATGGCAATATGCTTTGAGGCTGAGGAAGGTAGTAATCATTCCGAAGCTTTACAAAGATCTATGTATTGTTTACTACATACCATACCCAATTGATATTTCAAAAAGACCATCAACTCACAATGCCAGAAGTTTCTCACCTAGGTACTTGTCAAAATCTAGAACCAGATGATGAGGAACTTTGGTACCTCATCTAATAACCCTTCAAAACTTAGAGATCTATAGTACCCATAGCATCATCTTGGTATTTTAGGATGGCTTGGTTACTATCCGCACAATACCAAGTCTCTTGAACTAGTATTATCATGTCTCTTTGTAGGATTTTTTGTTTGGTTATCTTAACTTTTGAGTGTCAAGAGTTCCCAACTTGGAACTTTCAATGCTATTGCTAGTATTTGCATAGTACCAAATCATTGAGTCTTTGGAACTTTGGAACTTCATCAGATGATTCTTTGAAACTTAGAGTTGAACATTACCCAAAGCACCAGTCTAGGATGGCTTGGGTACTATCTCTTAGTACCAAGTCCATGGGATTGGTATTATCACGTCTCTTTGTAGTATTCTTTGTTTGGTTATCTTAACTTTAGAATTCAGAGAGTTCCCAACTTAGCACTTTACAATGTTGTTGCTAGTATTTGCACAATACAAAGTCATTGAGACTTTGAGACTTTGGTACTTCATCAAATGATTCTTTGAAACTTAGAGCTGACTAGCATCCAAAGCATCACTCTTGGTACTTTAGGATGGCTTGGGTACTATCTCTCACTACCAAGTCCATGGGACTAGTATTATCAGGTCTCTTTGTAGTGTTTTTTGTTTGGTAATCTTAACTTTAGAGTACCCAAAGTTCCCAACCTGGTACTTCACAATGTTGTGTGTAGTATTTTCATAGTACCAAGTCATTGAGACGTTGGAACTTTGGTTGTTCATTAAATGATTCTTCAGAGTTGACCAGCACCCCAAAGCACCAATCTTGGTACTTTAAGATGGCGTGGGTACTATCTCTCCGTACCAAGTCCATGGGACTGCTATTATCATGCCTCTTTGTGGTGTTTTTTGTTTGGTAATCTTAACTTTAGAGCACCCAGAGTTCCCAACCTAGTACTTCACAATGCTATGTGTAGTATTTGCACAGTACCAAGTTATTAAGACTTTGGAGCTTTGTTAGTTCATCAAATGATTCTTTAGAGATGCCCAACATCCAAAGTACCAATCTTGGTACTTTAGGATGGCTTGGGTATTATCTCTCAGTACCAAGTCCATGGGACTGCTATTATCATGTATCTTTGTAGTATTCTTTATTTGGTAATCTCAACTTTAGAGTACCCAAAGTTCCCAACCTGGTACTTCACAATGTTGTGTGTAGTACTTGCATAGTACCAAGTCATTGAGGCTTTGGAACTTTGGTAGTTCATCAAATGGTTCTTCGAAAATTAGAGCTATACAACACCTAAATCACCAATCTTGGTACTTTGCAATCAGCGTAGTATCAAGTCTCTGGGACTAGTACCTAGAGTTTCAAACCTAGCACTTTACAATGTTGTGGGTAGTATTTGCACATTAGCAGGTCATTAATACTTTGGTACTTTGGTACTTCATCCAATGACCTTACAAAACTTAAGGCTAATAAGTACCCAAAGAACTCATTTTGGTACTTTACAATGTTGTGGGTAGTATTTGCACATTAGCAGGTCATTAATACTTTAGTACTTTGGTACTTCATCCAATGACCTTACAAAACTTAAGGCTAATAAGTACCCAAAGAACTCATTTTGGTACTTTACAATGGCTTGGGTACTATTTGCACAGTACTAGTTTCTGAAGGTGGTACTATGCTGAATTCTCTACTAGCTGAATTCTCAGTTTCAAATTTGGTACTTTACTATTAACTTTTGGGTATGATTATTGTAACTTTTGAAGCTTCAGTGTGTCATCTTCAAGGATTCTAATCTAAATAATTTTTGTATCTCAAGTGGAAATGTACAAGAGATTCAAACGAATGTACCCCACGATCGAGTTGTCTCTTAGGTGTTTTGAGGCCTTGAAGCCATTCTTTGTTCAAAAGCTGAAAGAACGGTATACTTGTTGATGTGTGTATCATGTATAGATGTTATTCCTCAAGGAGACTTTCAATCACATGTTGCAAAATAAGTTTAGGCATCATGGAAAATATCATACTTACAGATGTTTCGTGTGTTGTAGCAATAATGATGCAAACCAGTGCTCTGCAAACTAGGTAGTATGGCAGCACACAAGTAGTTTGTGGGAATCCATTTTGTGTCCAAATCTGGTTGACAATGAGTTCCACACAAAGAAATGCTTGGTCGGGGAATGTTCTCAATGTGGCGTAACCATATTTCCCTTCTGCCTATATGAGATTTCCAACGATAGCAAGGAGGTGTCTGTCAAGGTGTTCATGGATGTCAGCAGTGGGGATATGTGACTGACGATAGAAGCAAAAAGAAAAGAAAGGACTTGGTTCTACAAAGAATGTCAGGTGTTTCTTTCCATGGGGTCTAAAAATTGTCTCCATTAAATGATTGAATGTAGCCGGTGCATTAGTCAAACCAAAAGGCATGACTAGATATTCATAAAGACCAAACCTTGTACAAAACGTGGTCTTTACGATATCATTATTCACTATCCTTATTTAATGATAGCCACTTTTAAGATCAATCCTATTGAAGTAGGTAGAGCTTTGTAGCTTATCAAACATATCTTCTACTCGTGGTATGGGAAATCTATTTTTGATAGTGATATGATTTAATGCTTGATACTCAACACACATGCGGTATGTACCATCTTTCTTTTGGAATAAAAGGAATGGAGAACAAAAGCGAGAGGAGCTAGGCCTCACCATTGCTTTGTCTAGCCATTCTTGTACTTGCCTCATGATCTACTCTTGTTAATCTTGGGAAACCAACAATAAGGAGGCTTGTTAGCAGTGAGCTTCCTAGTAGGAGCTCAATTCGATCGTCATGATCCCCTCGTTTTGGAGGAAACTCCATAGACATATCATCGATAAAAACATCTTGAAACCTATTTAGAAAATTAGACAAGTCTAATTCTTCTTGATTCCTACCATTTACATTTGATAAAGATTAGTACCTTTTATGGATTGTTTGAAAAAAATCATGTATGTGGAAACTAAGATTTTCATTGATTTGTCAAAAGCAGGAGAATTTATAAGGGGTATTGTACAACCAGGCTCATTAGCATCTATGTACATGTTCTTTTCCTTGTACTTGAAACACAACCTTCTTTCAGGGACTTTACATTAACAACCATACGATCAAACCATGGTACCCCTAATTTGACATCTTCATGCTTGAGAGGAGAGAGAAAGAAATCTTCTTTGTCAACATAGCCTTCGACATGAAGCCTCAATTTCCCAATCAAGGGAGTAACTACGGCTTCTTGCCCCTTGAAGGCTCCATCAGCTACAACAACATCTCCATTCTCATGAGCTTGAATGCCTAAGTTGGTGGCCAACTCCGTTGATATGAAATTGTAAGTAGAGCCATGGTCAAACAGGAGGAAGGCATCATTCTTCCTTACCTTTTCCCAAGCATAGGAGAGAGGTGATCCTTTGCAATGAGTGTCCTCTTTCGGAGCTTCGATCGTGGAATCTCCAGGAGTCTCATTGCGGGAATTTCTTTTGGGACAAGAACGATAGATATGTCCTTGATCCCCACACTTAAATCATTTGTGGTTCTTACGAAAAGCTTCTAGCTCTTCAGGAGAGATTTTATTTTTACCTTTGTAAACTCCCTTCTCCTTGGACCGATTGTTGTTGTTGTTTTTATTGGAATTACCTTGGGAAGAGTTTTGGGCATTGTTCTTCCCTCTTCATTTATTTTTGTCTTTGTTTTCTATGGTCTTGGAATTCCTTTTAGTCCCTTGTTGTAAATTGATGCGTGAAGTAACCACAATGTGGTGGATTACTTCGCTGATAGATCCAGACTGTTGGAAGTTGACATACTCGGCCATTTCTTCAGGTAATTCCGCACAAAATTTTTGTTTTTTCTCGGCAAATTCTATCTTTTGAAAGGTAGTAGCCTTGAGATATAAATCCCAAAACTTGTCAACATATTTATGGATAGACTCATTGGAGAGAAACTTCGAACTCCACCATTTGGTAAGCACTTTTTCCTTTGCATTGCTTACAAGGAATTGCTTCATGATGGAAACTCGTAGAGTTTTTCATGTCTTTGGGGATTCACCGTTGCTAGGAAGGCTAGCCTACCATTGATGAGAAAATTTCTAGAAGTGCATAGCTACATGGCGTAGCTTGGAGGACTGTGTGAAGCCCTCATCTCCAAAGTCCGCATCAAGTTGTCGGATGAAGGCCAATACATTGTCAATAGCACCAAAGGTGCCATCATAGGTGAGAAAAGAGATACTCTTTCCTCCCTCTTTGAACTTCTTAAGCTTTTGGGACCTTCTTCAAGCAAGGTAGGATTTGCAATGTCCTCTCCTCTTGTATTCTCTAGGAGAATATCCGCTTCTTTCGTCGAAAGAGGAGGAAGGTGAAGAAGAAGGAGAAGAGGGTAATCTCTTCCTTGCCTTTTTCTTCCTTTGTTTCCTCTCTTCCCTTTCGAAGTGAGAGGAGAAGGACTATGTGATGATCTTTTTCTCTTGGGAGTTGAAGATCTTTGAGACCGTCGTCTTCGTGGAGCCACATCTTCAGAGAAATTCGGGGATTCACTTCTTGCTCACTCATTGGATTTCTCCTCTTCTCTTATCAGAGAGAGTCTTCTTTTGGAAGTCTCAACAAGAGGCTTCCTAAGCTCTCTCTCTTCTTAGAGAGGTAGGTAAATCCCATAAGCACAAAGTTGTTGGGTAACTTTGAGTTGC
Organism: Adiantum capillus-veneris; assembly: GCF_014529385.1. Lineage (NCBI taxonomy): Eukaryota > Viridiplantae > Streptophyta > Polypodiopsida > Polypodiales > Pteridaceae > Adiantum > Adiantum capillus-veneris. Next base: position 111,265,622 of record NC_140952.1, read on the forward strand.
AAAGCACGGTTGACCATATCTTGTTGCAACTTGGTAACAAGATAATTAACAAACATTGGGGCATCATCGTAGCACCTTCATGTGCAAAATCAAAGTTGTCAATATTCATTCTACTCTCTTGATTATTGTCAACCATCCTAGTTAAACTTATGTGTATACTACTTTGTGCTTTGGTACCCTCAAAAACCTTAGTTTCTACTCTTCTTTACGTTTGAAAATTAGCTCTCAAGCAACCACACTTGTGGCTTACAGACTATTGATTGCAAAGAATAGTTGAGAGGGTCTAACATTGCTCGGTTGATTATGGTTCTTGTTGAGTTTGCTAGTAGTTCAATAATGATTAAGCCAAAGCTAATAAGCCAAAGGCAAGCCCCGAGAGACTCCATTATTAAGTTTATAGTTTCCAGCTGTGTACCTCGAACTAAGTCCTTTTCAACCAAGATAATAGATCCCTATCCCACTTACCCTATTGATTGTTGAGCTTACTAGTAGCTCAATAATGGTTAAGCCAAAGGCAAGCCCCAAGAGACTCCATCATTAAGTCTATAGTTCCCAACTGTGTACCTCGAACTAAGTTCTTTTCAACCAAGATAATAGATCCATGTCCCACTTACCCTATTGCAATGAACATGTCCAACCTTTCATGGATAACTTAAGGACCTCTCTTCTTAAGCAAGAAAGAGAAATAAATATCTCTGATACCAATATAATGGAAATGGCCTAGGAACATTGAGAATAGCGGAATTAAGAGAACTATAGTGAGTATTTTTATGAGACTACTTTGAGAAGATAGAGGTGAACTTAATTAGCAATAGCAACATAATCATTATACTTAATTAACTCGACATGAACAATACTTTGTAAGAGAGAAAATTAGAGAACTTGACAACATTTGATGATCGGATTTATGGGGAGCCGGTCCCCCATCCAAAAGTCTTTTATATTATAATTTCTCCCATTAAGAGAGACTTGGTATAATACAAGCTTTGTGTTCCTTGAGACTTGATGGTGCAATGAAGATAGAGAGCTTCATGCACCACAATTATGCTTGTCAATTAGCTAAATGAAAGCATTAACTTGTCATCGGCCTTAGTCTCAAGACCTCAAACACCTTCAAAGGTGGAGAGAGCAAGTAGGGAATGAGGATAGAGAGGAGGAAGGAAAAACATTCTTATTATGAGAAAGAAATGGTTCCTCACTTATCATCACTCTTGTTGCTTAGCATAGCATAATAGCATAGTAATGAAGATGAAGAAGATGGAAAGCTTTAGCATTGAAGCATGGCTCTTGGTTGGATTTGCATTCCATAGCCAAGGATATTGGTGTAGGCTCTCAACTTCTCAACGAGCTTGGAGAAGGAGATGCAGTTCTTGCACTTAGCACTTCACACAATGAGAGTGTGTGTGAGTGTGTGTGAGTATATCTTGCAAGCAAGCTCCCTAGTTGCGTGGGTCGACCCCTCATTCTAACTCATGCCTTGTGCTCATTGGCTCTCTCAAGCTTAGCCAATCACAAGCCTAGGTCATTTCAGGTAATAGAGGTAGCCTTTGGATAAGTTTCCTCCTTTCCCCTTTGAGAGAGAGTGCTTAATAAATGCCTAAAAAATTAATTTAATTAGCTAAATCCTCATTGGACCTCTCTAAGGGTCAACCAATAGGCTCTAGGCATCTTATGAGAGAAACATGGAGAGGAACTTGACATGTGTCCTTGTTGCCTTTTTAGACTAGGCTTGCCTTGAGTGAGGGCGTGTGTGTCTCTCTCATGCACCTACTTGTACGGCTCGCCTCCCATATGTAGGGATCCTTGTTGACTTTTGGAACACCTTAAGCACCTCAAGTACCCTCGTCATGAAGCACCCTAATCACCTTAGTAATGAAGCACCTCAAGCACCTTAGTCAGCAAGCACGACAAGCACCTCAAGCTTGGGTTGGGTTTCCACCTCAAGCATATCCTTAGCTTGTCTAAGGTCCTAGGTCTAAGGACTTGTTAACACTAACCTTTGTAGGTCTTTAAAGAATCTAACCCTAAGGTCTTTCAAGTTCCATTAGTTAGCATTGCTCTTTGACATACCATCTCTCATTTGGACCCATTGACTTTGCCCTCCGTGTTGAGATAGATCCATAAGCACATGTCTATATTCTAACTCTTGTTCCCGTTTATTCTCCCACATTAAATGATCAGTTTAATATGAGAAACTCATGTTGGTTAGTTAGATATTAGATTTTATGACAATTCAAGTACCCCTCTTGGGAGCAATCAAAAGTTAGGGCTTACTTGCGAAATACTATACACAACCAAGCAAGGGTCTAAAATTGGCTATCAATTTACCAAAACATAGCTAATACTTGGACATCCATCCTATCAAAGGGGCCTCTACATATAGTGACCCACCTTTCAACAATAAAGACAAAATCATAGTTAAAGGGAAGAACGATTTGTTCCACCTAGCTCAGGAAGGGGGGAGTCCCATGAAGCTTCTAGCTCCTCATGTAATGCATCCATAGAGGTAAAAGCTTCTCCACAGCCTCTACCTACAATAGTGGACCTCCGTGAAGCTAGAAAGGAATCCACACCTCCCAGTGTTCAAGAATCACCTGAATGCGGCAAGTGCATGAGTTAGTTGAGAAGGGCATGGTTCGGTCTAGCTCATCTTTATTTTGCTCACCTGTGTTACTAGTGCAAAAGAAAGACGGCACATATCGTATGTGTGTCAACTATAGAGCACTAAATAGGATCACTATCAAGAATAGGTTTCCCATTCCACGGGTAGAAGACCTATTTGATAAGCTACAAGGATCGACCTACTTCAGTAGGATTGACCTAAAGAGTGGCTATCATCAAATAAGGATAGTTGATCAAGGTATTGTAAAGACCATATTTTGCACAACATTTGGTCTTTACGAATACATTGTCATGCCTTTTGCCTTGACCAATACACCAGCCACATTCAACCGCTTGATGGAGAAGCTATTCAGGCCTCACCAAACCTTTACTTGATGATATCATCATCTACTCTAATTCATTAAACGAACACAAGCAACAACTCCAGATAATATTTCAAGTTCTAAGAGAGAATAAACTTTATGTTAATCGAAAGAAAAGTGAATTTTTCTTGCGTGAGATTCAATATTTAGGTCACATTATCTCTGAAGATGGTATCCAAATGGATCCATCAAAGTTAGAGGTAATAAAAGGATGGCCTAAAGCAAGGAATCTTCATGAACTAAGAAGCTATATAGGTATGTGTGCATACTATAGATGCTTCATAGAAAAGTTCTTACAAATTGCAAGACCATTACATGACCTAACAAAGAAAAACGTTAGGTATACATGGTATGCCAAGGAGAACAATGCTTTTGAAAAGCTTAAAGAAAAGCTTACCTCTCAACCTGTGCTAACACTTTCGGATCTCTCAAAGCCATTTGAGGTCCAATGCGACCCTTGTGGTGATTGCCTTGGAGCTGTTTTGCTCCAAGAAGGGCATGCCATAGCCTATGAAAGTCGAAGGCTCAACCCTCTTGAGCAAGCTCTAGGCATATATGAAAAGGAACTCCTCGCAGTTCTACATGCCTTAGACTTATGGAAGCACTATTTATTGAGGACTCCATTCATTCTGCAAACAGATCACCAAAGTCTTAAGTACTTCATGACGCAGACCAACCTCTCCGACAAACAAATGAGGTGGGCAAATTTCCTTTTGCAAATTCATTTTCATATTCCTCACCTCACTGGCGAGCATAATCAAGTAGCCGATGCACTCTCAAGACGATCGAGAGTGAATGCAATTTCCATAGCAACTCACAATGATCTATCTTCTATGATAGATGAGTATGCTATTGATCTCGATTTTAGGGATGTGATTTCAGCCCTTGCACTAGGAAAGAAAGAGGAACCATTTACTTTACAAGATGGTTATCTTCTCTATGGCAATAGACTATGCGTTACTAACTTACTTCGTGAGAAAGTAATGTATGAATCTCATGCGCCTCCTTATGCAGGGCATAGAGGGATTCAGTCTACCCTAAAAGGGATTGAAACATATTTCTATTGGCCTACCATCCAAGCAAACATACAAGAGTATGTTTCTAAATGTGTGGTATGCCAAAAGACGAAGTTTGATAGAGGGAAGCAAGGTGGATTACTTCAACATTTGCCAATCCTTAATTCACCATGGGAGAGCATACCATGGATTTTATCTTTGGATTTCCTAAGTCTATCCATGGGAATACGGGAACATGGACAATAGTAGACAGGTTCAATAAACAAGCTCATTTTATACCTATCAAAAAGACTATCAAAGCCCATCAAATGGCAACCCTCTTCATATCACAAATCTTCAAGTACCATAGCTTGCCAATGTCCATAGTGTCAGATAGAGATCTTAGAATGACCATTAATTTTTGGAAGAGTCTCTTTGAGAATTTAGGGACAAGGCTAAATTTTTCTTTGGCCTATCACTCGCAAACGAATGGCCAAAGTGTAATAGCTAACCTAACAATTCTTGATCTACTAAAAGCCTAGGTAACGGAAGTAGATCAAAGGTCCCAATGGGAGAAGTATTTTACCCTTAGTGGAGTATGTCTACAATAACACTGTACATACTTCTGCGGGAAAAGCACCTTTCAAGGTAATTGAGGGAAGATCAAAAAGTCCCCTGCCACTCAAGGTACACGGGAAGATCTTCGTTGCAGATGAGTATAGTTGAGACCTACAAGAATCTTTTGAAAAGATTAAGGATGCTATCTCTATCTCACAGCAAAGGCAAAAGACTGCTGCTAATAAGCATAGAAGATCCCAAGCCTTTAAAGAAAATGATTGGGTCTTACTCAAATTTCCCAAGGCTCGATTAAGGTACACGACGGGCAAGAATCCTACGGGACACCAAAAGTACTATGCTAAGTTAGCAAAAAGGTACTATGGTCCCTTCTAGATTCTTAGGCCAATCAATGAGATGGCCTATCAACTCAAGTTGCCCAGCCATTGGCTCATACACAATGCTTTTCATGTGAGCCTACTAATGCCTTACAAAGGAGAGCCACCTCAAGAACCAACAATTGAAGATCCACTGGATATCGAGGACCAAGAACAGTTGTTGCAGCCTGAGTCCATTCTTCGACATGAAGATAAGGTATTAAGAGGCGGTAAGACTATCCGACGATATCTTATTAAGTTTAAGAATTATCCTTTTGGAGATGCTAGATGGATACAAGGCATACAATTAAAGGATACCCTAAACCTTGTCAATGCTTACAATGCTTCCCTACAGTAAGCAAATGTACAAATGTTTGAAATGAACAAAGTTTTTGTCTTATAAGACTCTCCTTTTCTTTATTGTGCACAAAAATGAAGTAGTATGCATGCTATCAAGTTTGTGGAGACGACGTCTCCCAAACTCCAAGTAGAGCTTGTCACTCTGCTATGGAAGATTGATAGGATTAATGTGCAGACATGCTTGCGGCAGCTTAGGCTCTCAAGTGCCAAATGGACTAGTCATCCATTCTAGAACAATGTCGGAGGGTAACATAGAAATCCTCTACCCTCTAGAAAAAGGACTAATGAATATGCTTTATCTTCTCTACCCCATAGTCAAGGACGATTATGATTTCAAGAGAGAGCTAATGTCATAATAATTAATATATAATTCTCCTAAATGATTTTCTCATGTTAAACTGATCGTTTAATATGCGGAAGTGCCAGGGGAGAAAAAGCTAGAATATTGGTTAAGCTAGGAGACCGGCCACAGTGGGGATCCAAAGGAGGGAAAATAGGGATCCAAAGGGGGGGGTCATCTGCAAAAGAGCAAGATGCAACAATGGGCTTAAAAGACCCTAAGGTTCAGCCCATTAAGACTACCAAAATGCTTAGGTTCCAAAAATCAAAGGTTGTGTCCAATGGTCAAAGCTTATAAAAATTGGATGCTTTGTGTGTGTATAAAAAATTCTTCACAACTCCTATATAGGAGGGGAGATCCTTGCAAGTAGAGGATGAGAAGAGAAACACACACACACACACACACACACACACACACACTCACTCACAGACCTCCTTTACACAAAGGGAATGAGGGACACATGTAAGCTCCCTAGTCCAGATGCCCACAAGGTGTACTCAAAACCTATTGGATGGCCATGGAGGTGGATCAATGAGAATTTAGGCTAGAGTAAATCTAGTTAATTAATTTAAAAACACTTAATAAAATAACCAATAAGAATTAAGGGTCTCCCAAGGGGTCCAACGAGCATTCAGCAGCCAAATGGCTTGTCTGATTCCTATTGGCCAGGAGACAAAGGGGTCCAATGAGAGTTTAGTAGCATTAATTAATTACCTAAAGCTCTCACAAAAGGGGAAAGGAAGACACATGTCAGGAGGCTATCACTTATGCTCTTGAAATTCCATTGGCTGCTTTTCTTTTGTTTTCGGGGTTTTTTGGACAGTGTGGAATGAGATGTTCGGTCGTGCATCCGTCACAGAATCCAAAAAGTTTCACCCGTTCTCCTTTGTTTGGACAAACTCTAGCTCAGTGGTCACCGCCACATTCATAGCATGGTCCTACAGGTGGTGGAGAAGCTTGTGGAGCTCCCATTGGTTGTCCTATTCTAGGAGGGTAGTCCCTAGGTTTGTAGCCCTGATTTTCCATGAACATGAGCATATTCTCATCGACCAAATAATGGTTTTAGTTGGTTGTGCTATGTATGAGGGCTCAGGTATTTCTTCTGCAATTATCCATGGATTATGTCCCTCTAGATCATATGCATTCCCATCAAATCCCCTCTCATAAGTATTGTCTGAATCTTCTCGATATGAGACTATTTGGACCATACTTTGATCAGAAGGTGGTTCTATGGGTTAAGAAATCCTTACCATAGCCCTATTTTTCTGGGGTAAGGGAGGTTGATGTCCCAACATAGGTCGAGCTTTTGGTGAAAATTTCAAAAATGATTTGTACATGTGTAAATGCCATAATTTATTGTTTGTTGCCTCACATACCAAAGTGACAAGCCAATTTGGTTTGGATGATTAGGGATTTTGGGGAATGAGCGATTCAAGATTGCAATGATTGATGATATGGTTTGATCTTGCAAGTGAGAAAAATTGTACATGAGGCAATGATCAAATGAGTGTAGTTGGAAACTGGATTGTGCATTACATGTGTGCGTGCTTTTATTACATTTGCTTGAAAAAATATTTAAAGTATGTAAGGGCACACACTCATAATAAGCCAAGATTTGGAACTAGGTATATGTGAGATTGTATCATGCTTTGATCAATTGCAAGATTGGATGTCGCTTGTCAAAAACACTACTATAACATTCAATTTTATGCACATCTAAAGAAGAAGAAAAAAGGAGAGGATTGCATTGGATTGGAATTGAGACCCGGTGTGCATTTAGGGCTCTTGCATGTTACAACATCTTATGCCAAAAATTTGACTTGATATTCTGTATAGCTTAATTACTTCTTTCAAAATTCCAATTAAAGAATTTTGTCAATTCTCAACTCTAGATACAAAATTTGCGAGCTCCAAAACCTCTTTTTGCATGCCATTGTTGGACCGCTAACCTCACCATTAAAACTTGATGAGTTTCAAAGCATATGAGCCTGCCCTTGCTTTGACCACTAAAGTGAGAACCTCCTCTTGAGGTATTTTTTCAAACAAAGAAAGGCTAAATTTTCACACACAACTCGTGCGCACCATCGGGGATGGAAGCTTTTGAATCCACTTGATGGCCCAAATTAGCACACACCTGCAATTAACCATTGATGGTGTTACTTGGCCCTGCTCCTTTTCCACCCACTATGCACACCCTCTCACCACACACAGTCATATACCTTTTTTTCAAAAAATGCTAAATCGACATCATCATTGCATGCGCCAACTCTCTTGAGTTCTCGGCCCACTTGCTATGTTGGCTATAATCAAGCTAACCCCGGCTTTATTTGGCGTTGTCCAAGTCTATAGCCGCTTTTGAGGCTTTAATGCTACACGCCAAGGCTCAAGATGTCCTTAGAACACCATGTTGATCTGCATTTGCTGAGCACACTTGTGCAACCAATGCTCGCACAACTGCTTATACACAAACCAGACACACACATGCTCATTGTTTTTTTTTTAATGCAAAGTGAAATTGATTAAATGAAGGAGAGGAAAATACAAAGGTCCCACAGGTAGGGGGTGGGACAGCCCCTTAGGAGATTACAGGAGGAGATCTCTCATACAAAGTCTGAGAGGAGAATAGACCTTAGACACTTGACATTTCCATTGTTGCCATCTGAACTCCTTCTGAATATCAGTGATGGAAGCAATAGGGTCAGGGGCTTCTGTGATTTTTATACAAAGTTGAGAGGTAGAGGATAGTAAGTCACGCCTTAAAAGACTGAGGAGAAGAGAAGTTGAGGATTGCATATTAGCAGCTACTCTTTGCGACCATATAAACCAGAGGATAAATCCCCGCCACACATTCGATAACAGAATATCTAGACCTTTACAATTACCAATCAGTACATCTTCCAGACTTAATTTCCACTTGCCCATCTTCATGCACATTGCACTGAGTTCTTTGATCAAGAATGAGTTCTTGGGGCAATGGTAGAATAGGTGTTTACAGTCCTCTGCAACATAGAGACATCTTCTACATTTGCCATCCGCTTTACCAATTTTGAGGGCTTTTGCTCCAGTCCAGATCCCTTGGTGAAGAATCAGCCAGATAACAGTGCTGTGCTTTGTGGCCGCCGCAAGATAAGTCCAGATACATTTGAACCTGTAAGACCACTGTTTTGAGCTCCACTGAAGGTTCCATTGCTTGTTGAGTTTCTTCTTCATCTTTTCATCCAGTCCAATCTTTTGGTTAAAGTGTGTAAGCATAAGGTTTGCCACTATTGTTAATTTTCCCTGTTTGGTTTCTCTACCTGGAGTAGAGAAGATACCTCTTACTGTTTGCAGCCTTTCTATACACCAGGCAGCCTCCCTTGCAGTGACCCCAAAATCATCCTCAAGCTTCTAGGTATCTTTATGCAATAAATCTTTCCAAGTTTTGATGCCTTTTTTGAAGAGTTTGTGAGCTCTTCTTGACAAGGGACATTTTGCTTTTACTGCAAAAAAAGCCAAACCAGGGTGAATCATCCAAAAAAGAAGAATGGTTAGACATTGTAAGTTTAGGTGGTTTCCAGCCTGTCTTGATGAGACTCCAAGCTTCCCACAATCTGCAAATTAATTTGGATCTTGTGGGTTTGAAATTTAAGGGAGAGACAATGATGTCTCGGAGGGACATGTTGGACCATGCTTTGTATTCCAAGAGGGAGAAGGAGGCCACCTTCCTTTTGACCAGTAGTGCCCAATTATCTTGACTGTCTATGGATCTAAGGATCCAATTTCCTGCCATTCTTGTGGCCATGTAGTTGAGGTTCAAGATCCCGAGACCTCCGCTTTTGTTCGGTGTGTAACAGATGTCCCAGGAGACTTTTGGTATAGCTGGATGGTCCAAATCTCCTCCCCAAAGGAAACTCCTTGCCATAGAGAAGATTCTGTTGAGCTGATATTTGGCTGGTGATCAGCAAGACAAGAAGTAAATTAAAGATGGAAGGAGATAGTGGTTCAAAACAAAAACTCTTGAAGATAATGACTTTTGATAGCTGTTCCGTCTGTAAATTTTTTGTCTAAACTTAGCCAAAACCCACTCCCACCTTTGAGCAAAGGTGATTTTAAATCCCATAGGGATGCCAAGGAGTCTAAACGCCTGGCCATCCTGTATGGGTTTATAGCCTGCATCAGAAATTAGTTGTGGAATAAAGTCTGTTGAACTTTTAAAACCTGTTTTGGTATGATTTATTTGTGAACCGCTAGCAGCACAGAAAGTATCCAAGCATTCCCAGAACTCTTTGATGTACCGATCCTCATTGTTGACTAATGAGTTGGTGTCATCTGCAAACTGTTGCAGGCATAGGTCTTTTTGAGCTCTTGGTATGTTGATTCCTTTTAATGTTTGAACCAGCCAGTCGAGAGCATCTGAACACATTGCATACAGGAGAGGGGCAATGGAGCATCCTTGCCTTATTGATTTCGTCAGGGAAAAAGAGTCAGTTAGTTCACCATTGATTGAGAGTCTAGCATATGCATAAGACGGCTAAATTTGATGAATGCTTTCCCAAAACCTATATCATGCATGGACTAGAAGATGAAGTCCCATTCCATCCTGTCATAAGCCTTGTCGAAATCAATTTTGAAGAAGACATAATCTTGACCTGAATCTTGAGCATAATCCATAGCTTCCCACAGAGTGATGATGGCATCCAGTATGAACCTTCCTTTTATGAATCCCTTCTGTTCAAGAAGAATAATCTTGTGCATGATAGGACTTATTCTTCTAGTAAGGGCCAGAGCAAAAACTTTGTACATAGAAGTCAAACAAGATATTGGTCTCCAGTTACCTAGGTCATCTTTAGCCCCCCTATTATGTATGAGCCTTATGACAATAGTGTTTGCTGAGGTTGGAAGAGCTCCTATTCTAACAACTTCCTTCCATATCTTCATAAAAAAAGGAGTGATAAAATCTTTGAAAACATGAAAAAATTCATTTGTAATGCCATCCAAACCAGAGGATTTACCCTTTTTGAGAGAGTCAATAGAGTCTTTCAGCTCCCCTTCTGTGAGAGGCAGGTCCAACTGTCTAGCAAGGTCGGGTGCGACCATTTTCTTTCTTGCCATAGCAATTTTGGCTCTTCCTATAGTATGGCCCGCCCCTCTTTGAGGAGGAGATGAGAAGATATCTTGGTAGTAATCCTTAGCAACATTGAGATTGTCCTGATGAGAAGAAGCCACAAATCCATTTTTATCCTTTAATAAAGGAATGAAGTCCTTTATTTTCTTTTTTCTGAGAAGCGCATACATCTGATCATTGGGCTGGTCTATTTTACCAACCCAATAATCCCTGGTTCAAAGAAGAGTCTTTAGCTACTAGGAGCTCCTCTTGCCTCAGCCTTAACTTAAGCTCTAAGAGAGGGGGGTGGGGGGGGGGGGGGGGGGGGAGGACTGTTGGTCTGGTCAGCTGCCTCAAGGTCAGCTATATCTTGATCGTCATCCTTCTATGAGCCCTTACCTCTCTGGCCTTTTTTTGTAATTGGTCATAAGGGACTGAATCTCCTTAACAATATGATCCCAGGCTTTAAAAGCAAAATGATGTTGATTAAAGCACTTTTTAACAATGTCTTTGGTCTTATTTTGAATGTAATTTAAATCAAGTAAAGACTGATCCATATGGGGCCAACCAGCTCTATATATGCACTCTTCTCTATGAAGGTCAAAAATGATAGGAGAGTGATCTGAGAGAAGCATAGTAGCATCTTTTTCACTACTCACCTGCCAGTGGTCTTGTAGAAGGCTGGCATTCATGTATATTCTATTCAGTCGAGCTGCTCTGAAGCAGTGTCCTTCCTGCTTGTTGGACCATGTAAAACCAATGTCAGCAGAGATATCTATCAATTACATCCTATTTAACATGGATTTCCACTTCTGGTTTTCCTTGCCTTGAATGCATTGACCCATTTTATTCCACCTGTCATCCACTGTTTCTACCATGTTAAAATCACCTGCTATAAGACAGGGATTGGGAAGATTAGAAAGTTCTTCCCATATTATAGCTCTTTCAACAATTGAGTTAGAAGCATAGATGGAAATAACATTGTTGTTGAAAGGAGCACTTAGGAAAATGGCAACCCAGTTACCATTTGATCCTTTAGTAACATTTCCAACAATGTCCTTGTATTTTTCTGATATTGCCAGTGCAGCACCTCCTTTACCATGTTGATGATTTGTAACAAACCAACAGTAACCAGCACCTAGTCTGTTGAGGTTATTCATGAGTGCTTTCCCAGAAGTTTTGAACTCCTATAAACAAATTAAATCAGGTTTTAAGTTAGTCTCCACAAGCCAATTTTTAATAACCTGAGATCTTAAAGGGTCTGTAAGTCCTTTACAATTCAGAGTGACTCCTTTGATTTTGGGGCATCTCATTTTTTACTGTTTTTGGAGGGTTTGGCCATAGAGATTGAGAGTCTTGTGGGGTCTAGGCTTTTCTCTTTCTTTCTCTTGGTTTTGCTCTTCAATTGTGAGGGGAGGGATTCTTCTTCAGCTGCTGTCATAGTAGTGTCTTCAGAGAGATAGGGAGAGTTAACCATTTGGAGAAGTTGTTTCTGATCTTCTTCTTCCAACTCTTTAACAAAAGGATCATGGGCAATTTCACCTTGTTGAGCAAGGGTTTGAGTATCCGGGATTGTTTCCTCTTCCCTATCAGAGGATGATTCCTGGGAAGCTGTACCTCTTGTTAGATCGTTGGGACGGGGGGGGGGTCTGGTTCTCCCTTACAGGGTTAGGGGGATTGAAGAATCTTCCTTGATCTTGAATGGTGGTATGCAAAGACTTAGGTCTTTGTTGACTATTTACGGGGGTGGAGGTTTTTTCTTGCTCTTGTTCAGAGTCGTCATCTGCAATTTCCAAGTTAAGAGGGTCACATACTCTCTGAAGATAATCAAATTGGTTTTGGTTTTTGGCAACAGAAGGTTTACTCTTTCTGGGTCCTCTGATGGAGTTCTTCTTTTGTACCTGCTGAAAATTTCTGTCGGGATCCCCTAGAGTTTCCTTCTCTGGTTCTTTGGAAGCAAGATCAGGACAGTTTTTTATTAAATGTCCTTGCTTCATGCAATGAAATCACGCATTAGGCAAATTCCTATATAGAAATCTTTGGCTATGGAGCAGTTTGCATGTAGAATCACTTATGGGTATCTCATAGATAAGATCCTGAAGGATGTCAATCTCTATCAGAAGCTGGGGGTCCCATTTCGGGTTGATCCCCGCTCTGACCTTCTGGCCTAGAACTTCTCCAAGGGTGGCTCCCAACTTCTCTAGCCAGGGGTAAAATTCCACTGGCAGGTCAAGAAAATCCACCCAAATGGGAACCTTTGAGGGTTTGCTGCTTCTAGGGTTAAAACCTTCGAACCATTTGAAGACAGTTAAGGGGGTCTTCTTTATTAGCCATTGTCCTTGGCTAATGACTTGTAGAGCATCACTAGCTCTGTCAAAAAACAAAAAAGTAATTATTGGGAAGATAGTGCACATTTGAAGGTCGAATGTTACGTGGTCCCCAGTGTTGATGCATCCATTGTTTCAAAATTTTTGCAGGGGGCCTTAAGCCATGACAGAGCCCTATCACAACTCTTTCCTGTAACTGATTATACCAACTTTGTAATTCAGAGACATCAATGACCAGACCATTAACTTGACGAGTGTTTTCCTCAGTAGAAGAATCACCAAGACCATGGATTTCTCTTCATTCTCTCCTAAGTAGGATGGTAGCATCCGCAAAGTTCCAGTTTTAAAAGAGCGTGACTGCTCGGATCTCCAATCTCCATATAATAATTGTTTATCCAGTTCCATGGGGAATCTATCAAATTGAACTTCCCACAACTAGAGATGATTTTAAGGTTATACTCCCATCTTTCGCTTCTCTAACCCTTTTCCATAGGTAGTTCGGCCAGTCTCCTTCAACTATCGGCACCTTCTCCATCGTTCCTCAATATGAAGAACTTCCAGTTTAGGTGATGGTGCTTTATCATTTGCCATGTTTCCCAACGCTTTCTTTTCTTGAACTCTTTCCTTCATGGTTTCACTCTCATTTTCAACCAGTTTTTTTGCAACCTCCTAATGTGGATTTTGTTTTTCCATCATGGTTTGTGTGATCTGCACAAGGTTTCTATAAGATTCTAGTCTAGCTGCTTCCATATCCGATGTTGGATAATTTTTCCATTGATTTCCAGGGTTTGAACCGCTTTCAACCCAACTTGGAAAGCCTCCAAAGCTGCATTGATTGGTTCATAGATTTGGTCGCCAGTACTGAACTAATCGATTTTGATTTTGGTTCCTTGAATTCTGTTGAAGGAGTCTGAATTGTTTCTTTCGTTTCCTTTCGTATCTTCTCTTCAGTCTCTTTTCATTGTTTTTGTCTCTTAAGTTTGTATTTCTTGCGTCTTTCTTTCCTGGAATTTTTAAAGGATTTACTGGATTTGTCAGATCCACTTGCATTTTTCTGCTTGTTCTCCTTGTCCTAGGCTCTAGTCGTCACGAGTAGGAACAGTTGGTTCCCCTTCTGATGAACTACTTGACATGATTTGAATTATGTTTATAGGAGTTCTTCCTTTTTTGGTTGGATTCCTAGGATAATTTTCAAGAAAGTGTCCTCCCTTTCATCCACATGTCCCACAATAAGCCTCTATAGGTCATGCATTCTTATCTGGTTTGAGATAGTCATTCTTCCAATGATCCTCCGCTCCACAGTTATGACAATTTCCAGTTTTTGGTTTGGGCATTGGCTTGACCATTGGTGGTCTTGCCCCCTGATTTGCAATAAAGTTAACAAGTGTTGTTTTAGTAGGTGCTTGAAACATTGGCTCTATAAGGACTGCAGCAGTTTGGCTATACCACTCTTCTTCTATTCCCATTGTTACAGACCTTGTTTCAAGGTATGGAGCAACAGGTACTAGAGCTTGCTCATCCATATGTCCCTCGAGTAGCATATACTTGACCAATACAGCATTATTACTAGGGAGTGGTGGATGTTGGCCTAATACTAGCTATGGTCTCTCTATATTCATTGGCGAACTCTGCATGGGTGCCATATTCGTCGGGTAGCGATACATGTGTTGTCCTTGTGGCTTCATTGGCACGTATTGAACATTCCCATCGTATTTAGGCTTGTAGTAGCACTTGTTTTGTCTCGTGATTTGTCCATTTCCCTTCAATGATGCACCATTTTTTTCATATTAACTAATTCTAATTCTCCTAAATGATTTTCTCATGTTAAACTGATATGGGAAAGTACCAGGGGAGAAAAGGCTAGATTATTGGTAAGGCTAGCAGACTAGTCACAGTAGGGATCCAAAGGAGGGAAAATAGGGATCCAAAGGGGGACCATCTGCAGAAGAGCAATATGCAAGCAATGGACTTCAAAGACCTAAGGTTCAGCCCATTCAGACTTCCAAAACTTGATATTGTACAAAAAGTCTTTGTAAGCTCCTAAAGAGGAGGGGGCGAGCCCTTTTAGTAGGGCATGAGAGAGAAACACACACACACACACACACACACACACTCATGCAATCCCCTTTACACAAAGGGCATAGTGGACACATGTCAGCTCCCTAGCCCAATTGCCCACAAGGTACACTCAAATCCTATTGGATGGCCATAGAGGTGGACCAATGAGAATTAGGTTAGAGTAAATCTAGTTTTAATTCATTTAAAAACACTTGATAAAAGAACCAATAAAAATTAAGCTCTTTAGAAGATTATTGGACAGTCTCCCAAGGGGTCCAATGAGCATCCAGCATCCCAATGGCCCTTCTGCTTCGTATTGGCCAGAAGACAAAGGGGTCCAATGAGAGTTTCTTTGATTTTGCTAATGAGCAGGCTACTAATGATGCCCCTATGCTTGTTAACTACCTTGTTTTTAGGCTTCAACAAGCCATGGGCAATCCATCCCTCCAAACTCAAGTGCAATGGCAGCTCCGTGCTCATGGGATTCTCCAATTCCCCACCATGAAGAGAGAGTACCTAGGAAGCCTCCTTGTGAGACTTCCAAAAGAAGCCTCTCTCCGATTCAAGAATAAGAAGAGGATCCATACAAAGGGCTCAAAAATTTACTCCTTGATGACGCATCTCCTTCCCAAAGGAGAACTCAAGAGCCCCCACCAAAAGAACAAGAAAGAAGTGAGTCTCCTGCCACCTCGGCGGAGATGGCTCCATGAAGATGGTGGGAAAAACATTCTCCATCACCTTCTAAATGGAAAAGACCATTGCACACTTCTCCACACCATAATTCAAAGAGGGATGATAAAAAACAAGAGAAGAAAAATGTGAGAAAGAGGTCACCCTCTTCTCCATCTACTTCTTCATCCTCTTCCTCTTATGAAGAAAGTGATGGTGCAGACAAGGAGGACCAAGGCAAGAAAAAGGCAAGAAAGAGGTCACCCTCTTCTCCATCTTCTTAAAATTCTTCATCTTCTGAAGAAAGCGATGGTGCAACTTTTGAACCATCAAAAATAAGAGGCCATAGGAAATCATATGCCGCATGGAAGAGGTTGTCCAAGCTCAATAAGTTCAAAGAGGGAGGAAATAACATCTCTTTTCTTACCTACGATGGCACCTTCAGTGCTATGGACAAAGTCTTGGCCTTCATCCAACAATTCGATGCGGCGTTTGGAGATGAGGGCTTCACTGACTCCTCTAAGCTACGCCATGTAGCTATGCATTTTCAAAAGTCCGCCAGGAAATGGTGGTCTAGCCTACGGGCAAACAGTGAAGCCTCACAAACATGGAAAGCTTTAAGAGCTTCCATGATGAAGCATTTTTTGGCCATCGATGCCAAAGACAAAGTACTCATCGAATGGTGAAGCTTGAATCTCAAAGTCATTGTCTTCAAAAAGATGGATTTTGGAGAGCAAAAACAACAAATTTGTGCGGGCTTAACTAAATATATGGCAGACTATGTCAACTCCCAAAGGCCACGCACCATATCTGCGGTCCTACACTATACCATGGTGGCTTCACGAATCAATTTCCAAATAGGGGCTAAGAGAAATCTTAAGCCAGAGGAAAACAAGAGTTCCAATGAGCCTAAGCGCAAGGACAATGTCCAAAAGTCTCCTAAGGGCAATTCCAATAACAACAAAGCTAAGGAAAAGGGAGTTTACAAAGGCAAAAAGTAAACTCTCTCCTACCGTTGTTTCAAATGTGGCGAGCAAGGGCATGCGTATCGTGCTTGCCCCCAAAAGAACATCCGCCATGACCCTCCTAGAGCTACCTTGGTCAAAATCCAAGAAGAGGAAGCTCACCACGAAGGATCTCTTGGGGAAAGGTAAGAGAACATGATGCTTTTATTCTCTTTGACCCTGGTTCTACTCACAATTTCATATCCACAGAGTTGGCCACCAAGCTAGGCATCCAAGCCTATGAGATGGGAGATGTCCTACCCACCGATGGTGCTTTCAAGGGGCAAGAAGCTTTAGTGACTCCCTTAATTGAGAAATTGAGGCTCCATGTCCAAAGCTATGTGGACAAAGAGGACTTCTTTATCCCTCCTCTCAAGCACAAGGATGTAATCCTAGGGGCACCATGGTTTGATTGCGTTGGCTGCTAACGTTAAATTCCCTAAAAGGAAAATCTAGTTTAGGTTCAGGGAAAAAGATATGTACATAGATGCCAAAGAGTTGGGTAACAGCATACCCATTGTACATACGCAAGCTTTCAATAAGTCCATAAAGAGCTCTATTTCCGTGTACATGATTTTTGTTAAAGATTCTCAAAATGAACCTAATGCTTTCGCAAAAGAAAATATAAACAATCACAAGGAATTAGAGTTATCCAAATTTCTCAAGGGATTTCAAGATGTCTTTATTGATGACATCCCTTGTGAATTACCTCCTAAACGAGGCAATGATAACCATGCAATTGAACTTTTTCCAAGAAGTTCACCGCCTAATAAACCTCCTTATAGAGTTTCTCAAGCTCAAGAAGAGGAGATTATGCGGCAAGTGCATGAGTTAGTTGAGAAGGGCATGGTTAGGCCTATCTCATCTCCATTTTGTTCACTCGTGTTATTAGTGCAAAACAAAGACGCCACATAACGTATGTGTCGACTACAGAGCACTAAATAGGATCACTATCAAAAATAGGTTTCCCATTCCAGAGGTAAAAGACCTATTTGATAAGCTTCAAGGGTCGACCTACTTCAGTAGGATTGACCTAAAAAGTGGCTACCATCAAATAAGTATAGTTGATCAAGACATTGTAAAGACCACATTTCGCACTATGTTTGGTCTTTACAAATAAATTGTCATTCCTTTTGGCTTAACCGATGCACCAGCCACATTCAACCGCTTGATGGACAAGCTATTTAGGCATCACCAAACCTTTACTGGAGTGTTCTTTGATGATATCATCATCTACTCTAATTCAATAAAGGAACACAAGCAACACCTCCAGGTAATATTTCAAGTCTTACGAGAGAATAACTTTATATCAACCAAAAGAAAAGTGAGTTTTTCTTACAAGAGATTCAATATTTAGGTCACATTATCTCTCAAGATGGCATCCAAATGGATCCATCAAAGCTAGAGGTAATAAAAGGATGGCCTAATCCAAGGAATCTTCATGAACTAAGAAGCTTTATAGGTATGTGTGCACACTATAGACGCTTCATAGAAAAGTTCTCACAAATCACGAGACCAATACATGACCTAACAAAGAAAAACGTTAGGTATACATGATCTACCAAGGAGAAAAATGCTTTCGAAAAGCTTAAAGAAAAGCTTA
The DNA here is from genome assembly GCF_014529385.1 of Adiantum capillus-veneris. Classification (NCBI taxonomy): domain Eukaryota; kingdom Viridiplantae; phylum Streptophyta; class Polypodiopsida; order Polypodiales; family Pteridaceae; genus Adiantum; species Adiantum capillus-veneris. The sequence goes on from NC_140952.1 coordinate 111,283,977, forward strand.
TCTCTCAACCTGTGCTTACAGTACCGGATCTCTCAAAGCCATTTGAGGTCCAATGTGATGCTTCTGGTGATTTCCTTGGAGTTGTTTTGCTCCAAGACGGGCATGCCATAGCCTATAAAAATTCAAAGGCTCGACCCTGTTGAGCGAAGCTCTAGGCATATATGAAAAGGAACTCCTCACAGTTCTACATGCCTTAGACTTGTGGAAGCACTATTTACTAGGGACTCCTTTCATTCTGCAGAAGAATCACCAAAGCATTAAGTACTTCATGACGTAAACCAAGCTCGTCGACAAACAAATGAGGTGGGCAAGTTTTCTTTTGCAATTTTATTTTCATATTGCTCACATTGTTGGCAAGCATAATCAAGTAGCCAATGCACTCTCAAGGCGAGCGTAATCAAGTAGCCAATGCACTCTCAAGGCTCACATTGTTGGCAAGCATAATCAAGTAGCCGATGCACTCTCAAGAAAACCGAGAGTGAATGCGGTTTCCATAGCAACTCACAATGATCTATCTTCTATGATAGATGAGTATGCTATTGATCCCGATTTTAGAGATGTGATTTCAACCCTTGCACTAGGGAAGAAAGAGGAACCATTTACCTTACAAGATGGTTATCTTCTCTATGGCAAGAGACTATGCGTTACTAACTCGCTCTGTGAGAAAGTAATGTATGAATCTCATGCTCCTCTTTATGCAGGGCATAGAGGTATTCAGTCTACCCTAAAAGGATTGAAACATATTTCTATTGGCCTGTCATGAAAGCAAACATACAAGAGTATGTTTCTAAATGTGTGGTATGCCAAAAGAAAAAGTTCGATAGAGGAAAACAAACTGGATTGCTTCAACCTTTGCCAATCCCTAATTCACTGTAGGAGAGCATATCCATGGATTTTATCTTTGGATTGCCTAAGTTTATCCATGGGAATATGGGAATATGGACGATAGTAGACAGGTTCAGTAAACAATCTCATTTTATACCTGTCAAAAAGACTATCAAAGCCCATCAAATGGCAACCCTCTTCATATCACAAATCTTCAAGTACCATGGCTTGCCGATGTCCATAGTGTTGGATAGAGATCCTAGAATGACTAATAATTTCTGGAAGGATCTCTTTGAGAATTTACGGACAAGGCTAAACTTCTTTTCGGCTTATCACCCCCAAACGGATGGCCAAAGTGAAATAGCTAACCTAACAATTCTTGATTTACTAAAAGCCTATGTAATGGAAGTAGATCAAACGTCCCAATCGGAGAAGTACTTACCCTTAGTGGAGTACGCCTACAATAACAGTGTACATACTTCCACAAGAAAAGCACCTTTCGACTAATTGAGGGAAGATCAAAAAGTCCCCTGCTACTTAAGGTACACGGGAAGATCTTCACTGCAGATGAGTATAGCCGAGACCTACAAGAATCTTTCCAAAAGATTAAGGATGCTATCTCTATCTCACAGCAAAGGAAAAAGGCTGCTGCTAATAAGCACAGAAGACCCCAAGCCTTTAAAGAAAATGATTGGGTCTTGCTTAAATTTCCCAAGGCTCGATTAAGGCACACAACGTGCAAGAATCCTACGGGACTCCAAAAGTACTATGCTAAGTTAGCAAAAAGGTACTATGGTCCCTTCTAGATTTTTAGACCAATCAATGACATGGCCTATCAACTCAAGTTGCCCAGTCATTGGCTCATACACAATGCTTTTTATGTGAGCCTACTAAAGCCTTACGAAGGAGAGCCACCTCAAGAACCAACTATTGAAGACCCATCGGAGATCAAGGACCAAGAAGAGGTGTTGCAGCCCGAGTCCATTCTCTGACATGAAGACAAGGTATTAAGAGGCGGTAAGACTATCTGAAGGTATCTTATTAAGTTTAAGAATTATCCTTTTGAAGATGCTAGATGGATGCAAGGCATACAATTAAAGGATAACCTAAACCTTGTCAATGCTTACAATGCTTCCCTAGAGTAAGCAAATGTACAAATGTTTAAAATGAACAAAGTTTTTGTCTTATAAGACTCTTTTTCATTATTGTGCACAAATGTTAAGTAGTATGCATGCTTAGAATCAAGTTTGTGGAGACGACGTCTTCCAAACACCAAGTAGAGCGTGCCACTCTACTATGGAATATTGATAGGACTAATGCATAGACATGCTTGCGGTGCCTTAGGCTCTCAAGCACCAAATGGATTAGTCATCCATTCTGGAACGATGTCGTAGGGTAAGATAGGGATCCTCTACCCGCTAGAAAAAGGACTAATGAATAGGCTTTATCTTTTCTACCCCATAGTCGAGGACGACTATGATTTCAAGAGAGAGGGAATGTCATAATAACCAATATCTAATTATCCTTAATGATTTTCTCATGTTAAACTGATCATTTAAGATGGGGAAGTACCAAGGGAGAAAAAGCTAGATTATTGGTAAGGCTAGCAGACTGGTCACAGTAGGGATCCAAAGGAGGGAAAATAGGGATCCAAAGGGGGACCATCTGCAGAAGAGCAATGTGCAAGCAATGGGCTTCAAAGACCTGACTTCCAAAATTCTAAGGTTCCAAAAATCAAAGGTAAGTCCAATGGTCATTGCTTAGGAAAATGGATGCTTGATCGTGTACAAAAAGTCTTTGTAAGCTCGTAAAGAGGAGGGCGCGAGCCCTTTCAGTAGGGGATGAGATAGAAACACACACACTCATGCAAGCCCCTTTACACAAAGGGCATAGTGGACACATGTCAGCTCCCTAGCCCAATTGCCCACAAGGTACACTCAAATTCTATAGGATGGCCATAGAGGTGGACCAATCAGAATTAGGCTAGAGTAAATCTAGTTTAGTTCATTTAAAAACACTTGATAAAAGGACCAATAAGAATTAAGCTCTCTAGAAGACTGTTGGACATTCTCCCAAGGGGTCCAATGAGCATTCAGCAACCCAATGGCTTCCCTGCTTCCTATTGGCCAGAAGACAAAGGGGTCCAATGAGAGTTTAATTGCATTATTTAATTACCTAAATCTCTCACAAAAGGGGAAAGGGGAACACATGTCACAAGGCTATCACTTATGCTTCTCAATTATGATTGGCTAAGCTTTGCAGGGTCCAATGGGGTGCCAGCATGAGTAAATTGCAAGAGGGATCGACCAAGAGAGAGAGGTGGCTGATTTTGGCAAGGCATTATCACACACACTCTCACACAATATCATGTGTGAAGCAAGAAGACTCTCACAAAATCTCACGTGTGAAGCAAGAAGACTCTCTCTCTCCTTCTCAAGCTTTAATGGAAAGCTCATCATCTACTCCGAGCTTGTGATAAGGGAGGCCTACACCAACAACTCTTGGCTTTGTGATGCAAATCCAACCAAGAGCCAAGCTTCAATGCATGCTCATCTCCTCTACTATGCTAATTACTAACCTATGCTAAGCTATTATGAGTGATTATGTGAGGAGATATACTTCTTTCTCGTAAGACTACTCCTTCTTCCTCTCAATCTACTCTCATACCCCTCTAGCTCTCACCATCTTTGAAGGTGTGTGAGGTCTTGGGTCTGAGACCGTGAGGGAATTTATGTTGTGTTTTATAAGTGTGTGCATGGTGCTTGAAGCTTCCATCTTCATTGCACCAGGAAGATATTGAAGGAACACAAAGTATTGTATTGTAAAATGTCTCCCTTGATGGGGGGAAACCTATAATACAAAGCCTTTTGGAGGGGGGACCGGCTCCATGTAAATCCGGTCCTCAACTATTTTCAATAGCTGAATTTCTCTCTCTTTTGAAGTATTGTTCATGCCTATCTAACTAGGTGTTATGCTTTGTTGCTCTCTCCATCCAAGCACTCTTGCTATGCTCATTAGGAATCTATTCTAATGAAATGCTCACTATGTTTATGCTATTTTTCGCTACACACGAGTTACTAGGCCATTAAATGTCACAATTTCAATTGCTTTTGCCGTTGTCCTTGATTTGGTCCCTGCGTTGGGCCCCTCAATAGCATCCTTTGCATGTTGATCATCATATCATTCATGTGCTTTAGTATGTCCTCTATATAACTGACAGGAGCCGCAATAGTTGGTCTAACTTGTGTTGGCACATTGACTGTTGTTCGTTCTCTTTGTGCGTCTTTAGCTTTACTTTCCTCATTATAAATCTTGCAAATTATGACTCAGGTCAATCGCATCTAGACTACATGCTTCCCAAGTCATATGTTTTTTGTTGTACAAGATAGCATGTAATTCCTTATTTAATAGTCCTTTCAAAAATAATGAGACGAGTCTTTCGTCGGTTGGAATTTCCAACTCTGGACATCTATCTATATATTGCCTCATTTGACTCACACTATCCCTTACAATCTCTCCTTGTTTTTGCATGAAACTATAGAGTTGTGCCATTGTAGTGTTCTTTATCCCCATTTTGGAATAAGTAGCAACAAATCTCATTGCCAAGGTTGGTAAGTCGGTTAATGATCCAGGAAGTGGTTAAAAACCAAGTCAAAGCTTTCCCTTCCAAGGTCATCCCGAACCCCTCAAACTGCGTATGAAAGTCGGTTATGCGCTCAGCTCTCAAAACCTGTCTGAAGTTGGCCAAATGGTCAAAATGATCCCCCTATCCGTTGTATTTTTTGACCCACTTTTGAAATCTTTTGGTTTGACTCTACAATTATATTTTTCGCCTACTCTTTCCCTTCTAATCGATGTCTCTCCCATTAATTCCTCAAACTAACTGTTTGGTAAGTGTGACTCATGTGGACCCCTTTGCATCCTTGTGTCACTCATTCCTCCCCTGTTATAGGTGGTTTCAGCCTTTCTTTCTTTGTTGGTACCATTGAGGTGACTACCCCTTGTTGTGCTTCCTGGTTGGTTGGCCATGCTATCATAAGATCTAGCATTTGTATCCACATCCCGATCAATTTTCTGTGCAATTCCCATAATTATTTCACGGATTGAGCCTCTCTGGTACTTGGTTAAATTCAATCTCTTTTGCGGTCATCGTAACAAAGTTATTGTTGTAACAATCTCTAAAGAGATGAGGGGGGAGTTCTGCTAGCCCTTTTTTCCTGATCTTGAAGATGTACACAATTTTCAAGGGAGTTAGTTGTCCTAATCTAGCATGGGTTGTCCATACCAAATACTTAATATTGTTTTCTTCCTAACAGTAAACTCCAAGTCTTGCGTTATTAGTGGGGATGCGTTTTAATGGTTTAGCATCTATTAACTCATACCCTTACCTCTTTTACAGCCTTATCGGGTATTATATTATCATCCTCTAATCTCCATTTATCCACTGAATCAGGGTCTTGTATCTTGCGATAATGTACTCCATTTTGGTCTATATACAGGTCATCCTATTTGTTTTCTCTCACCTTCTCTTCAAAATCGGTGGTATGGTCGTCTATCCGCACTACAAACTCCTCATTTGGGTCCAAGTAAATATGGGCTTCGTATTTGTTGGTCTTGAAGAAAGTTAGGATAAGCTTGAATTCAGTGAGGTCCCTGTTTCTGATTGAGTAAAAAAGGAAGATATGTTTGAGTTTGAATCAGAGTAAGTGTTTGAAATTTTTTTGCAATAGTTTCTAATTGGTCTCCCTTGGTTTACACTCTCTTTTGTGGACGCTCTATTCCTATTATCTCCTAAGTCAATCAAGTTTCCCAAAACTCTACTGGATCTTAGATTCATAAATGGACTTATTTACCCAATTGCACTGATACTTCAAACCTGGAAATGTGGCCCTGATTTCAATCGTATTCTTTTGCTTTTGCTCTTAATTCGTCACCAAGTCATGAGTCCCTGCATACCAACACTCAAAACCGCATGTGATTTCACAATTTAACGTCAATTTGGTCAATATAAGGAGTCAAAAAGATACAAAATTTCCTTTCTTTATCCCTTGATAAACTCCTCGTGCAAAAAAGATGTGAATTTTGCCTTCATGCTATCTTAGGCACGTTGAAGATATCTGCACTCATAGGTAGGCTCAATTTCAATTTTCAACTCATAAATGGAGTCTGTATGGCCTGCCAAAGAGAACCGTAATATCAAATTTGCAAAACTACTTCCCTGGTGTGAGATTTATCTTAAGCACGCTGAAGATAAATCTTCTTCTTTTTCACTTTTTCTTGCAATTTGTGGCTTGGATGGGTTCTTCAAGTGATTCCAAGCTTGTACCATGAATTTCACGAGGTTTTGACCCCTTACCAATGTTTTTAGCTCTTTTTGAGCCTAAAGCCTAGTTTCCCCAATTCCCTTGGTGTATTGTTTTTTGTGTAGCTCCAATTTTGATGAAATTTTCTTAGGAGCTGTATTATAACCCTTATAGACCTTGGAGATTAAACAATGAGCAAAATATCCCTTCTAGTGAGATTTTTATCTTCAGCACGTCGAAGATAAACCTCTTCCAAATTTTAGCATTTTTAATTATTTTTTGCACGGATTGCTTTTCCCACAAGTTTTAGGATTTATCCACACCTTGGTTTCAAGTTTTAGCCTGATTTGAATTTGCCTTGTTGATTTTCTCTGAAGTCTACAGTTTTTTTTTCAATTTTGGGCTTGACCATGCCTTTCAGTGATCCGAATGTTTCCAAAATCAATGGGGATAGTCTAAACAAGTTGGTCTACCACCTTGAAAGTTAAAGTTCTCAATTTTAGTTTCAAAAACCCCTTGTCTATCTTTGGCGTGCCTAAGATAGACTTGTCAATGTTTTTTTCTTCAATGCACCTTTGACCAGATGCTTTTGATGGTTTACATAAAAAAGAGTGCTAAAAGTGAAAAATGCAACTTCAGTCTCAACCCTACATTCTATCTAGGTAATACCCTTACCGACCTCTAGCGAGTCTCAAGGATCCTATACCTAGTCATCCTGCTATCAAAAGCTCCCGAGGTCCTTACCAAGTATCTCATGTATTTCTAGAGCTTGCTGCTGAATGCTTAGGTTTCAAAGTACTTTCAACAGGCACTCTTTGTCTTTTCTTTGTCACAATCTTTGAATATTGAGGTAACTCTGATGCAATAGCAACTGCCTACGGCAATGCCAACAAAGAGTCTCATGACAATAAAGGGAGTGCATGTTGTTTTGCATTTGCTAGTGATGGTGAGGATGGATTTTATGGATTATCATTCTAGCATATCCATGGATAGATAACTGATGTCCTTAGTGTCCTCAATCTGGTACTGAGGACTTTGCAATAAACCTTCAAGGTAAACTTAGATGCCATAGCTTGGTTATTCTTTTTTAATAGATAATAGATAGGTCCTTCGCTTGCCTTTTAGGATGCAATCAAAAACATACGAACATTCTCGAATGACTATATACTACCAATAAAAAGGCACCACTTCAACAGACGTCCTTGAAGTGGCTTCACACTATCCAGATGGCCATTAGTTAGCACAAGTTCTTAATGACCCCATGGAGGTGGGATCAACCACCCCCAACACTAAAGAGCATGGAGTCTTTGATGAAGACCAAGCCATGCGATTGGCGATGTGCAAGCGGGGCTCAAATTTCAAAACCAACGTGAACCGTTGGATGCGGTCCGAGTTTACTCTTTTTGACCAAGTTTACTTTTTCGCATTTGTGTTCACCATATAATCGTATGTTTTGTTTTGGATGCGATCAAAACCTACACATCCACGTGGTAAGAGCATCTGACTCTCAATGAGCAGGTAGTGGGTTCGACTATGCGGTTCTTTCGTTCATCCACCTGCCTCGAGATTCTCGCGCTTGGCTCGTATCCGTCAATCCCTTCTCTCCAGCTTCATTGAATACCCCGTGCCACTTAGTATTGTGGATTGATAACACCCAAACTTTTTTGAGGGGATCTCGAGGAAGTGGGATGGTAGAAACATTTCAACGAGTTAGCTCATCCAATCCCACCTGAAAAGATTCCAAATTCATTCTATAGCCTCACTCATCATTTACCACATAGTCTCAGTTAAGACTCTGCTCATTCAAATGTTCCACATTGACACACCTGACGCAATGTTGCATTACATTGCTTAAACAAACTTTTTAGATCCCATGTCCTAAATTGCCATGAAGTGACAATATGGATTGCGATAACGGGCTCTAACAAATGGATCCCATGTCCTAAATTCCCATGAAGTGACAATATGGATTGCGATAACGGGCTCTAACAAATAGAGCCATCGCTTATACATTAGGATTTAAGGCATCTTCAATTGTTAAGTGCGTTGTAGATATGGTAATGGAAGATTATATATATATATATATATATATATATATATATATATATATATATATATATATATATATATATATATATATATATATAGAGTAAACGTATAAAGAATAAACATATATATAGAAAAAATCTAGAGGGATTGCAATTGTGTGTATGTATAGTGTGTGTGCGTGCGTGTGCCTATGTGTGTTGTAAACCACTGCAAGACACCTTCCTTACCCTCCACATTGCATCCATTAAATACCATCTAGTTCACAACTTTCGTGCTCACCTCAATAGCATTATAGTAGAAGGGGAGACTAGTGAAGGCATTGAGAGTAGCAGCAATGCTTTCTCAAAGCAGCACACCGTTAACTTCACCAGATCCCCTCAGCCCTTGTTCTTCAAGGGTGAGGGTGGACCCAAACATTTTGGTCGCGGCTGGCCCATACCACACTCCAACCTTCGTCTTTGGAGACCACACCCTGCTTTGCAAAAGGGAGAGGAGGCAAAAGAGACCTTGGGCCTGGGGGTAGTCTTTTTCACATTTGGGCAAAAGGACATGGGTTTGGAGGGCTTGTAGAAGAGACCTTCTGCAGTGTACATCGCCATTCGAAAGAGGTTCTAGGAGAGCTTGAGAGGGCAAGCCGCAACACCCGTACTAGCACAAGTACTTTTTGGGCTACTAACAGAGCATCCATCCAGCTTTTGTGCGCCATGCAGTTTAATGGCAAATTTTCCTATCATGCTTGTGTTTGTCGCCTTTGACAAGGTTACCTTCCCATGGCTAGTATCCTTGCACTCCAATGAATCACATTAGCGAATTTCATAAGACAAATGTTGCATTCTCTCAGTGCTACTAGTAAGAGAAATGGCCAGATATACACACACATGTGAAAACACACCATTGAGAGGACAACCCCATATTATGTGGTGACCATTCAAGCACTAATCATAGAAGATGGAGCCAACGACGGTTGGTGAAGCCAACATGGGAGGTCGAGGGAGCAAAGGATAGCAGTAAGGCACAACAAAGGTGGAGTAGCAGGAGAAGAGGATAGCCCAAAACCTGTCTTCCATGGCTACTCTAAGCGATGTCAAGAGATGGAGAAGGAGAGAGATTGAGCTCTTGAAAGCGCACACACACACAAAAAGATGGAGGCAAAGGACTGTACTTCTTCTTCTAGTACAACGGTCTAGTAAGAACCGCTAGTGAGTGAGGTGTGTAGGCAAGTGTGCCATCAGTCCGGTAGGTAGAGAAGCTCAGTGTAGTCCAGTTGTAGTATCGCTAGTGAAGGTATGTGTATCCACCAAGGCGTGCCAGTGATGATGACTGTCGGTGATAGTCATTCAAGAGTCGTACATGTTGAGCTTGACATCTCAACACTCCCCGTCAAGATCAATGTCATCTCTCGTATGCCAAGCATCACTCAAAATCATCGTAGCTTTGTTGCTCCAAGGGCCTTTGTGAAGATATCTGCAATTTGTTTATACGTCGCCACGTACTGTAGGTCAATGTCGCCTGCTAATACCCTCTCTCTAATGAAGTGACAGTGCACCTCAATGTGCTTTGTTCTGGCATGAAACACTGGATTTCATGACAAATGTATGTTGTTAAGGTTGTCACAATAGGTGATAACCGGCCTCTGTACATGTACTCCAAAGTCATGAAGTAGCAATTCCAGCCACAATTCCTGCCTCATTCTTTCGCACATTCAATGAATGTTCTGCATCAAACATCTCAAAGCCCAATGAAATGAGGAATGCCACAATCCTCGCATACCAAGCTCTAGGTGCTTGGTTCAGCCCATACAATGCTTTCTTTAACATGCATACAAGATCATGTAGCCTCATATTTGCATAACTTTGTGGCTGCTCCATATACACAATTTCCCTCAAGTCTCCATTCAAAAATGCATTCTTTACATCCATTTGTTTCAACACCCATTTTAATGTAGCAGCCCCACTGGAATAGACACACGAACGATAATCGTCTTATCTATGGGGCTGAATGTCTCCTCATAATCAATCCCATAAGTATGTGCATAACCTTTGGCCACAAGTCTAGCCTTATACCTAGTCACACTACCATCATCATTATGCTTTATTTTGTAAACTCACTTACATCCAATTGCCTTCTTATCCTTTGGTAATGGCACTAATTCCCATGTTCCATTTGCATCAAGTGTAGCCATCTCTTCATCCATAGCTTACCACCATTTTTCATCCTTGACAGCATCTGCAAAACATGTGGATTCTACTTCTGTAATCTTCACCATAAATGCACAATGGTGAGCCACATAACTGTCATAAGTCAATCTCTACACAGGATTTCTTGCTCTTTCTGACCTGCATGGCCCAGGATCACTTCCAGGTGCCCTATTCCCTATTTGCATTCTTCTTGCACCCAAAGTCTTCACATAGAGTATGCAAAACTCCTCATCCAAACTCTGCTCAAAACCACTGCTATCGCCATCATCATAATCAACACTCAAATTTGGCAACTTAGGGACATCATCAACTTTTTCCGTTTCTTTCCTTGATGCATTTGAAGAGTTTGTAGGACTCATTCTTTCAGGTAACGTGTCACTCAATGGATTCTCACCATGACTTGCACTAGAGGACCCTTGCGGCCCACTCAAAACTTGTGACTGTGCACCTGTATTTTTTGCAGCCACATTCTCTCTTACATCAGCCCACTGTACATACCACTTTGCAGTTGCTTCATTCTCAAGATTCCATTTTGTATGGTTTTTGATAGTTTCTAGTTCACCCATGTTATGGCGGTTACGCCGCTAGCGGAAGCTAAATAGCGAGAACTCAACCAACAACAAAATTTGTCAGACGAGGACAGAGCTTGACCCGCAGGCGCATGGAAACAACTAGGTGGGTGTCAAATCACCTACTCGACCTTCTAATGACAATCACTACTAAGGAAATCACATCTAAGTTCTAAAATACGCAAGTGACTGAAATCCGTACTACGAACGAATGCTATACGAAACAGGATCTAGAATCATTGAATCGATCTCAAACTCAAGGGGAAGTCTATACACTAGGTAAGAACAACACCCTAAAGACTTGAACTGCAAAATCAACCTATAACCACTCCGTGCGGTAAACGCGTATGAAGACAGGCCGAAAAATACAGGTGATCGAAACTTGACCCCGATGGTACTAATATGTAGCTCTACTCGTTGTGGTTCTATAGATATGCTGCACGCTCCATTCCGACACACGAGTTGGAAGAAAACTCACACCGAAGCTCGTAGGAACTTACCACACATAGAAGCCGATAGCGCGCACTCTTGGTATCTGTGCGTAGCTCTCGCCGTTGCTAACACAATGGCGGTGTCGCTTCTCCAATGGCGGCTCCGTAGCTCGCGTAGCAAGTAGATAAGACTCTCTCTCTCTCTCTCTCTCTCTCTCTCTCTCTCTCTCTCTCTCTCTCTCTCTCAGACACAGTCACGGCGCTCAAAAACTCACTTTGATTAATAATCTGCCTCCTTTAGGTTACAAAAACTTTGGCTTATATACCTCAGCCTTGGAGGTGAGAACATCTCTAACTAATTACATCAGCAAGTGAAATTACTTCAGGATTACAAGCTGGAAACTCAATTGAGTCCCGTTACTTAATGAATGGCTCAAATCAAAATTAATGTCGGAAAGACATTAATGTCGGAAAGACATTTATTACAATCAATGGTTACAAAATGATGAGTGTGAGCAAAAATGTGGGTGTGATCCTCTGCTGGCTCAACACTCCCCCCCTCCGCGTTCATGTCGTCCTTGACATGACTTTTATGCTTGGTCAATAAAGTCCTGTCGTCTTGAGCATCTGCAAATGTGATTCGTATCGTAGGTTGCCGATGGTCAAGGTTGGGCCGAATATTTTGCTTTCGTGGGTGAAAAAGCCGGTGTAGAAAGCTTCTTCGAATGTTTGCATGTGGAAGCTAGGCAAAAACATAATCCTTTGGTATAGGAGGTGTAACACTTTTGGAGAAGGTTGCAATGAAAGATCGCACATCATATCAGTCACTGTGTCGGCCGTTGATAGTAGACTCGAGGTCGTGGCTTTATCTGGCGCGAACACTTTGATGCAAGCTAAGAGAGTCCTGCAGATTTTCTTGAGCATCTGACATGAAAGGTCAGGAGAGCTAGTAAAGATCTTGATGGTGCCCGTTAGGATTTTCACCATGTAGGCTTTACCTATTCTCTCTCCTGCCTTTGGTCCTGGCATCCTGGGATAATTAAGCCAATTTGGCTTCTTTTCTGCAATCCTGCCATGCTCTTTCCAGTTTCTGACTCTTGGCACCGGGCAGAAGGTTGCATCCTCCCGAATCTCCTTTCATGCCTCCACCAAGTAGATGAGGTAGGCTAGGTATTTGTTCAGCCAACCTTTCCTCCATCTAGGTTGTGAATCTACTATCTTCTTTGATTGTTCCTCCTTTGTGATGTCGCCTTCGTAAAGAGCGACATACTGCTCCTCCTCTATTCTCTTTTTCGTCTTTAGCACTTCAAATTTCATCAAAGGGAAAGGTAGGCTGGGTTGCATCCACTGTTCATGGAGCACTTTTGTGTCTAGTCCCTGAAGTCTAATGGAGATTAGGAGTCTCCTCTCCCATTCCATTTCCGCCTTGGCACTCTCCTCTGCTGACTTTTCTATTTGGTCATGGAGCCTTTGTTCTTCTTCTTCAGAGATTCTTGAAGTCGAGGCCACCTCTTGAGCTGGGGCTGGATCTTCAATTGTGGTTGCCTCTCCAGTTTCTGGTAGCTCTATGGCTGCTCCACCTGATTCTTCTTGTGGTGTCTCTGTCTCTCTTCTTTGTTGCTCTTGTAGATCTTGGAGCTGTTTGCGGAGGGCCTCATTCTCTATCCGTAGTGTTTGATTTTCTAATGTGAGCCTCTCCTCTGCGGCCAATGATCCCTCCGCAATGTGCAACCTTTGCACTTGCTCTAATCTCAGCTCTCTTTGTAAGCTTCGGACCTGGTCTTCCAAAGCTGGTATGATAGCTCCCTCTTGTTCCGTTCCTGCTCTGCTAGCTCTAGGGATAGTCCTGAGTCTAGTGATTGTTCTTTCTTGGAGCTTGACTCTCTCCCTTAGCTCAATGAGCTCATCCTTGGCCGCCTCCAACTCATCCTCTATCCGCTCCCTTGCTTCATGTGCACTTGTTACTTCTCTTGAAGCCTCGGCTAGCTGGAGTATCAAGCCGTCTCTCTCGTTTTCCACGTCATAGAGTGATGCTTTATGACTTTCAGATTCAGTCATAGCATTCTCTAATTTTCTCTGCAACTCCGCTTCCCTTTGTTTGGCTGTCTCAATCTCTACTTCCTTTGCCTTGGACCTTTCTTTTATCTTGCTGAGCAGTTCATGCACCATGTGCATGTCTTTTTCATCATCATTTGTCAACTCTAAAGCTCTTTCCGCCACCACCTCCACTGGCTTTGGCTCTTCTAGTACTTTCGGTTCGTCCAGTTTCTCTTCACTTTCTTTTTTACTCTTTGTTTTTTCCTCCGTTCATCTTGTTTTTGTAGGGTGATCCCATAAACTGCCTCAAGGGCCTCTTCTTCGGTGTATCCTATCTCTACCAGATCCTCATAATCATTTCTCTTTTGCTGAACGGGATCTATCTTCTTTTCTTTGGTCTCGGCCTCTGGCTTTTCCAAATCATCTGTGTCCACCTCTACTGTGGTCTCCTCCACAATTTTTTTCGTCTTCTTAGGGCTTGGTACATCAGTCATAGAGGGATATCTGTCCTCAGCTCCCTTGGCTTTCCCTTTGTCGGCTTGCCCATCTTTCTCTTGAGGCTTAGTAGACTCATCTACTTTCCTTTTCCCCTTGTCGTCTTTTTTCAGCTCAGCTTTTAATTATTGTACCTCCTCTTCAGTGTATGGCTCGACAGGTTGCTGCTCCAGAATAACCTTTGACTCCTCATAAGCTTTAATATATTGATCGTATTGATCAATATGTGGCCTGGTTGAGCTAGTTCCGACTTTAGTGGGGTCTGGCACCCACTTTTCTTCAAAGTCACCCTTTAGAGCTCTTTCCGCTCTAAACTGCTCCACTAGTCTTTCCATTCTTGCCGCTTTCTGACTTTCGGTTTGCTTGGGAGCAACCTTCTTCTTTAATTTCTTCTTAAGCGGCTCGTCCACATCCTCTGCAGGTTCTGAAACTACTTCTAGTTTCCGGCGTGCTCTTGTGGATGCCCTCTTGGATACTTCGGGCTGTTCTTCCTCCTCGTCGGCTTCTCTAAGCCACTCATTCTGGGAGGGAACCTTTGGCCATTGATCTCTAGCTCCAATAGCTTCATAAGCTATTCTTGTCAGAATTTTCGCTCCTCCTATGTACTTTGGCTTCTCGTTGTGCATGGCAATTACTTGCTCGTGGATGTGTTGGGCGTAATTCACCTCTTTTGGCATATTGCTTTTTAATGCCCATGTGATGGTGGTCGCAATGGCATGGGGTGGTGTCGTATACTTTTGCGGTCTTTTACTGAAAACATGAAGAAATTGGTTGTACAGTCGGCAAAGGGTTGCCGCTCTTGGGTCCGCCATATCTCCATAGGTTGCATTTTGCTTCTTGGGCCCATAGACCTCTATGGCCTCCCTTCTTTCCCTGACCGAGCTCCCTTTGTTGTGCAGCTTCAATGCGTCTGCAATGAGCTGTGGAGTGATCTGTACTTCTACTTTCTCTCCATCCATGGCTGTCAATGTGGCTTTTCCATCCTTCTGAATGGATGTTGCCAGCTCGTACACTCTTCTTGTATCCACACCTGATGGTCTCGAGGTGAAGAAACTGTGCAAGTCTGCCCTTTCCAGGTACCTGCTGATGTCTTCTGACCTGCTATAATCTACCAATTCCTGTGGGATCATCGGTACATCCACCGCTTGCCCTTGAGAATCTCTGAAAGTCCCCTGGTAGATCTTTATTCCCTCTTTCTCCAATACTGCTTCCTCCACCCAAGTTTTGGTTGGCTTGAGGGTTTCTGCTGGAATGTCAAAAGGTTCCGCTTCTGCAAGAGCATCTTTGATTGTCGGTCTCTTTCTCTTCGTTGCCGATGACTTGGCGGAATCCATGGATCCTGTAACTCCAATTTCAGAAGTTAGCGTCTTTTTAGTACTGAAAGCCGAAGTGAAGCTTTTAACTATCCAAATGACTTGAAAATTGAAACATGAGCTATTCAGGGCCTAAGGATGCAAGGTAGGTGAAAAAATATGCAAAATGGGCTCAAAATCATGCTGGAGACATTATACGCGTATGATGTCTTTTGTGTCAAAATGACTTCATATTGGTTTTGCTTGTAGCTGATAGTGTATACATGAGTATCATATGCTTGGATTTGAGTTTGGATCCCATTTGGTCAAGTTTTGGCTAGTTTAGTCCAGTTCCAGCTCTTGGCAAAATTTTGAAAGGGATTTGGATTTTATGATCCAAATTGGATAAAACTTGGTGGTTCACTTTCAAATAGCATGTAGATCACTTCTGTTTGGTGGTTGAAGCCCTAAGGTGCCAAAATCACATATCATTATACGCGTATGATGTCTTTTAGTGTATTTTTGGATCAAATTTCTCTATAAGCTTGGATTTGGCTTTACATAGGCTTATTCAGTGGATTTATGAAGTTTGGATAGATTTTGGGCTAAAAATGGCTCTGGAAACATCATACGCGTATGATGTCTTTTTCATCAATTTTGCATGGGATTGGTTCTGTGGACTCCCCATGTACTAGTGAAGGACTGTTTCTACTCAAATCTTGGTTTGGACTTGAGTATGTTGGATTTGGGCCAAAAATAGGCTTTAGGTGAAGGATTTTCCCTCAATTGGGCTAATGGGGTGATCCTCTTGACCAAATGGTTCCAAATTTCATATGTAGCATGTATTAGAGATATATAATGGATGTATGATGACAAATGAGCAATTTTGGCTCTGTAAGTGCAAATAGACATCATACGCGTATGATGTCTTTTGTGTCAAAATGGTGCTTTTTGGTTCCAGATACCTTGTAGATGTGTTAATCAACAATCCTACAAAGTTTCAATGAGTTTGGAGTTATTTTGACAAAATTAGGACCAAAAATCAATTTTATGGCCTACTTTGCGTCTTTTTGGTTTTCCTTGGGTTTTCTAACTCCAATTCTCATGATACTTGGTTCATAGGATGTGATTAACATGTGGAATGAGGCTATGCACTCAAATGTTGAAATGGATGTGAAATTCATGCTGTGAGACATCATACGCGTATGATGTCTTTTCTTGAAATGTTGGTCTTTTTGTGCAAAGAATGCTTTGTGCTAGTACCCTAAGCCCTGCTAACTAGTTTTCAACTTAAAAAGTCATCAGTTTAGCTAAAAAGCCCCCTTATAGGCATTTCAGTCTTCGAAGTCGTCTTTTTGCCTTGGAGTTGAATTTCTTCAACTTTTCTTCTCAAGAGTTGCATTTCCAGCTCATTGGATATGTTGTGAAGCCATCTATTTGGTTGAACTTGACTTTGGCTCCCCGTTCTCCATCTTTCTCCTTTTGGTTGCCCGAAAGCGTCTTTTTCACCATCGGTAAGTGAATCAGCTTTCTTTTGGGTTTTGCTTGCAAACATAAGTCATCCATGTATATTTGAAGCTGCTTGTGAAGTTTCATTTCATTCGGTCGTCAATTTCAGCCGTTATGCCAAAATGACGCTTTGTGTGTCTGTCGTCGAATCGGTTGTTTTGACCCACTTTTGGTGGTCCAAACCTGGAGATACTCCATGGTTGCATTGCCCTCGATGTTGTTAAGCTTCCTAAGAAGTTTTGTGTGGTTTCGACAACTTTTTCCTGTTTGCCTCTTGCAGGCTCTGTTGACCTAGGGTTTTTCCAGTCGTTCTTTCTCGAGCTTTGAGTGTTAGAAACCCATCTTCTATACTAGGGTAACCCACCTATAAGTTCTTGCAAGGTTTGGTTAGGCGGTTGTGCCACTATCTAGCATTCTACCGCATTCCCCGTCTGCTCTTGTTTCCTGGTTTTGGTCAGTTTTCGCGACAAAAGTTAATGATAAGCATCAAAAGCTTATGGCAACGAGTCTACCTCTCATGTCTGGTGTCCTCTGAGCTCTCATAGCATTCGTAGAAGGCTGTAGAAGGTTGGATGCTCCTGTGTGCTCTTTGCTCTCTCCAAGAAGGTAATAGTGGAAATTAGCTTGAAAGTGATGTGAAAAATACTTAACTTCGGACTTCCCGGATCACTTGTTACCAAATTTGACATGTGCTCCTATCTCATCGTGAAATGCACTTTAGGATTTGAAATTTCTCAATTTGGACTCCATTTGACCTGTTTCTGAGAAATCTGTCCACTTTGCCAAAATTCTGTCATTTCGGGCTTTCCGCAACTTTTCCCGAATTGTACTCAATTTTTACCATGGGTTGCCCTTGTCATTAGGATGATCACCATCTATTCTTTTCTTTTTTCTGATCTCGTTTCACCTGCTTTTTTATTTTTCTTTTACTTTTATCAAGAAAATCATAAAAAATAAAGGAAAATAGCAAATTGAAGCCAAAAAATTCCAAACATACATAATAAATAGCTGGTAACTCTGTGTATATGAATATACACTTATTTGTGATTTTTGAACTTGGATTACCACTTTTTAGCTCCAAAAACACTCTTATTTAGTGATATTTACACGTCTAGAGACCCAAATTCATCATTTGATCTCTTCTTGTTGCAAAACAAGGTATATAAGGGCATAAATATTATCAATATCCGCAATCAAACATAAAAATTGCGAAATCATGTAAGACACTGCCCTTGTAATATAATTTTTGTTTTTCTTTGTTTTTATCGCTTGTAGCTGCTTTGTAGCTCTTGTATACCTGTATACCTCCCCCCCTCCTAGTCTGAGTCCTCCCGGACGACTATGAAGTGTCCGTGGGCGAAGCATTGTAGTTGTTTTGGTCATAAGTTCCCAATGCAATTGTAGAGCGATGAAACAACAGTCTTTCCAATAAAGCTGCTCTTTGTTTGATTGAAGGGTTGGTGGTCGGGTTTTGGGTTGGTTTTGGCACTTCGGTAGTAGAATCAATAGATGGATTCTTCTTTACCTAGTTGTTCTTTTTCACAATCCAAATCTGCTTCCGCTTCGCTTGTGCTTGCCACAAACTCTTTGCGACCCAAACGTGCTTTGTTCTTTGTGTTGATTTCCTCGCCTTGAAATACCTAGGAGTTTCCGTGGATTGTACTGAAGGGAGTTCCTATTTACAAATCCTTGGGATCCAAATTTGCTTGCTATAGCTTTGTGCCATCATGAACTTCTTTGGAATCCAGATCTGTTTCACTCTCCTTGATTGTCTGGAATCACTCTGTTGTCTGGTATTGAAGAATCTGTTTTCCACCTTTGTGTTCTCTGGCACAACCTTTTTTGGTCTCCATACCAACTTTGACTCCGTTTTTTCCCAAGGTTGAGGTGTTATATTATTGCTTGTCTTCCTTATCCAATGTTGAGAGTTCCTCATCGAAGAGCAATCCAGTTGTATAGAAACTTTTGGTTGTCATTTCTTCTTCTTTTTCTCTGGTTGTTGTTTACCTTTGTTCTTGGATTCTTCCTTTGGAGTTGGCTCTGCTCCTTTGGTGAACTTAACTGATTGACTTTCACCTTCGTATTTGATAAGCACTGATTTAGAACTCCAGTCAATCATTGCATTGTATTGCTTCTGCCATGGTTGTCCTAGCAATAATGGATGTTGTGTAGCTTGGTCTTCAACCACGTAAAACATATGAGGATACACATACTGGTTAATCTGTATATGTAAAACTGTGCATCCGACAGTTTTGATTGAATTCTCAGAGTAACTCTTTAACTCTTGCTTGGCAGTTTGTAATTTAGTGTCATTTGTTAATTGTCTGTACAAACTGAGTGAAAGTAGGTTAGTTTGAGCTCCTGAATCCAATAGTGCTCTCGCTTTGATTTGGTTGGTTCCTACTTTGCATTCAATGATGGGTTCTTCTTTGTCATTATCCATTTCTGTTATACTGACTGCGTTTATTCGTATTGCTCCTTCATTGCGCTGTTTCTGACGTAGTAGTCTTCTTTTCTCCATTCTTTCCTTCGCCTCGGCTTGTGCTTCCTCCACAATCTTTTTCTTTTTCTGGACACGCAGCTTTTCTTGATGTATTTTGAGAAGCATGTCTTGGGTTAGCGGCAAAAGATACTTTTTCACTCTGCATCCACTAATCCAATTGGGCATTTCTTCTCCGTCTAATGTAGCAAGCTTGACGGCTCCACTTGGTGATAGATCTTTAATCACAAGAGGTCCCATCCCTCGCTTTTTAAGCTTCTTAGCATGCTGTTTCAGAGTGTAAACTAGGACATAGTCCCCAACCTTAAACTCTTTAGTCCGCACATGCTTATCAAAAAATTCCTTTTGTCGCCTTTTTTGAGCGTAGATAGAAGCTACTGCTTTTAGGCGAAGCTCGTCTAGCTTTTCCAGGTCATCTATTCTATCAGAAAGCTCGTGCCCTGTCCACTCTAGATCCTTAGCCACCCTTAAGGTTGAAATCAAGAATTCTATTGGTAAGATAGCATTTAGCCCAAAAACCATGTTATATGGGGTCGTTCCTATTGATGTTTTATATGCTATCCTATATGCCCATAATGTTGAATGCAACTTCTGGTCCCAGTCAGTTCTCGACTCAGATACAATCTTCGTAAGGACCGTGCATATGGTTTTGTTTGTTGCTTCAGCTTGTCCGTTTGCTTGTGGATGATAAGGGGCTGATTTCCTATGGATTACCATGAATTCATCTAGAAGGATCTCTATCACTTCATTTATAAAATGTGTGCCGCGATCACTCACAATTTCTATTGGCAATCCATATCGTACAAAGACGTATTCATATAGAAATTGTGCCGTGGTCCTGGCATCTGCTTTTTGAGTTGCCTTTGCTTCAACCCACTTTGTTAGATAGTCTGTAGCCACAACGATGTATTGTGCATGAGTCTTATATGCAGGAGGTGAAATGGGTCCGACATAATCAATCCCCCATTTTGCAAAAGCTCTTGCCCCCATCATTGGTCTAAGCGGCGTATCATCTCTTTTTAGTGGTACTTTGGTCCGCTGACAGTCATCACACCATTTAGCGTATTCCTCAGCGTCCATATGTAATGTTGGCCACCATATTCCTGCGGCTAAGACAAGTTTTGATGTCTTATCACCTGAGAAATGGCCTCCACCTACTCCTCCATGAGCTTGCTCTAGGATTATCATATACTCAGACTCTGATGCGCAAATCCTAAGCTGGTTGTCTTTACCTCTCTTATAGAGTTGATTTCCTATTAAAGCGTAATCTCTAGCTTTTGTCTCTACAGATTTCTGACGAGCTTTTGACGTTCCTTCTGGGAAAGTTCTATTTGTGAGATATTCAACAATATACTGACTCCATTCCGGAGCTATCATTATCTGATATAATGTCGAATACTCTGCTGGCGGTTTTGATGAACATACAATACATACAGTGACATATTCATGTACACTTTCTTTCATTCCTGGCCAATAGACTCCCAATTGTAACAAATTCCTATATGTGTTCCTTCTTGAACAATGAAATGCACATTCCTGAACATGTGCTTCGCGCAGATATATATTATATTCCTCGGAATTGATGCATAGTCGTAAAACATGATCATTTCCCAATTGATATAACCTTCCTGCAACCAATTGAAGATTCTTGGATTGCTGAATAGCAATATGTTTCTGGTTGTATTCTCTTCTATCAAACTCTCCTCCATAGGTTAATAAGCTAACGACATTTTGAGACCACTTCGGTATCATTTCTATGTTGAACAAGTACGCATCTGGCATGTCGTCATCTACTCCTATAGGGTCTTCTCCATTCGTCAATCGCGAAAGATGATCAGCTCTAAGATGTGTTTTTCCTTTCTTTACTACTACCGTGAAGTCGAATTCCAGTAAGATAATGAACCATCTCACTATTCTCCCGGTACTGCATGGTTTATTCACTAGGTAGAGCAAGGCTTGGTGATCCGTAAAAAACACAAACTTGTTGGCTAGAAGATAATGCCGAAATTTCTTCACAGCATATATCATTCCTAATTCTTCTCGCTCTGTTGTGGTGTAATTCTTCTTTGCATTGTTGAGCTGTCGACTGGCGTAACAGATAGGAAAATCCATATTTCCTCCTTCTGGCTGAGCCAGAATGCATCCTATTGCATATGCCGAAGCATCTATATGCACATGGAATGTCTTCTCCCAATCTAGTGATTTCAAGACTGGAGAAGTAATGAGTGCCTCTTTCAATTTCTTGAATGATTCCTCACACTCCTCTGTCCATTTAAAGTTCACTATTAGCCTGTAAAGTGGTTGGCCTATTATAGCGTACATGTAAATAAATCGTCTATAATATCCGCAATGTCCCATAAAGCTCTGTACTTGTTTCGCATTGGTTGGTCTAGTCATATCCACTATAACTTTTATCTTCTCTAAATCTGTGGATATTCCGTTTTGTGAGACAATATGTCCCAGAATTCTGCCCTGTCGGACCATAAACACACATTTCTCAGGATTGAGACAAATGCGATATGTCCTACATTTCTCAAATACTTTTCTTAGGTGTTCTAGATACTCATCTCTCAGAAGAGAATGTACACATAAGTCATCCATGTATATTTCTAGAAACAACCTTAAGTATTCTTTGAAAGCATGCGTCATCAACCTCTGGAAGGTTGCGGGAGCATTGGTTAGACCAAAAGGCATAACCCGATAAGCATAAATTCCCCATTCTGTTGCAAAAGCTATTTTATGTTGATCTGCCGGTGCTATGGCTAGCTGGTTATATCCTGAAAAACCATCAAGAAAGGAGTATGTTGTTTTCCCTGATACACGCTCTAGAACATGATTAGTTATCGGCAGGGGATAATTGTCCCTGATTGTTGCAGCATTCACTTTCTTTAAGTTGACACACACTCGGAGTTTTTCGTTCTTCTTGGGTACCACCACAATTGGAGATACCCAATCGGTGTGTTCAATCTCGTATATGAATTCAGCTTCCATTAGCTTATCTATCTCTTCTTTGATTCGCTTAGCAAACGTATCATTATATGTGTATGGTCTCTGTCTGCTAGGCTTTGCATCTTGTTTTAGTGGGATTGTGTGTTGGCATATCGATGGGTCAACTCTCTTTAAGTCCTTATAAGACCATGCAAACACATCCCTGTACTCTCTGAGAAGACTCAAAAGTCTCTCTTCCTCGCCTGGAGACAAATCTGTGGCTATGTACACCGGTCTAGGTGTCTCACCTGGAGCTGCTAAATCAACTTTTTTTGCATCCTCCGGTCCGTCATAAGATTCGTTCGCCTTTCTCTCTCGAATAGGTTGGGTTAATACCACCTTCCTATCCTCTATTGTGAATTTCCTGTAGTGAGAGGGAACATCCATGTTTTTTTTTATTTTGGCGTTTTCGTCCTCTCCACTCTCAATTTCTATCGTCCAAACTTCTTTCAGAGTTTTCTTGAGCTCTCTGTACTTGTTTCTACGTTCTAACTTGGACTCCGTGTGTTCTCTGTTGCTCTTGTTCTTTTGTGATTTTTCTGTTTCAGTTTTCGTTTCATTCCTTTGAACTTGATTTCTTGAGCTTCTTTTGTCTTTTCGTAAGCTCTTTTGATCATTGCCTCTCATTCTTCCAGAAATCTTATCCTTAACACAATCTTCCGCCTTTACTAGCATTAGGAATTGATTTTTTCCTCTTATTCTAGGCATCGGATTGGTTCTAACCCCCTTTGTTTTTCTCTTTGCTCTATAGCGTTTCTGGCGTTGTTTAGTTTGGTTCGGAAAATCATAAAATCTGACATCCGTTATAGTTTCTTCGTTTCCGCTTGAATTGTCCGTTGACTCGTTGTCTGCTTCATTTCCCCACTCTGGATGATCGGGAATGTCGTGAAACACCTCTTCTTCATCTTCCCTTTCCAGTGTATCGTTCTTTTCAGTTTCTTTTTCGAGTACAGTTCTCAACATGAAGTACGGAACCACGTCGTACCCGTCCTTGTCGCAAAATTTTGTTGTGGGACCATCCGGAATTGCACAAACATCTAGGGTTGCTAGAATGTGTGTCCATTCTAATGGTTCAAGCGTGTCCTCTGAAAAGGGTTCTCCTATATAAGTTTCGTCTTCGATAGCCCTTTCTAAAACATATTCTTCTCGCCTCAGACTTCCACATTTCGAGGCCCCACACATCCATAACTCCTTGGGCTTACCTAACCAAGCTGGAAATTTGGATCCCGCCAAAGTAGTTGAATCAAACTCCTCTACCGGTGTTCGGTTCACATCTTTGTAGCTATGGTCTTTCAGGTTCACACGTGTAGTGGTTTCCATATTTCTCAGGTATATGTGATCGTAGCCCCAATCCTCAACCATTTTCAGTTGTCTCATGAATGGTCTTCCCAGTATGATATCATAGTTATTCTCCTTGCCAAAATCGACAATAGCAAAAGTATGTTCGTATTCAATGCCGCAAGAAGTCACTACGACTTTCTCTAATAACCCCATAGGTTTCTCCATGTGTCCATCTGCTAATTGGAGTTTCAACCTAGTCTTCCTTATTGCTGGTTTCCCCCATTTTTTCCAGATTTCTTTTGTAGCAATGGCTACCCTAACTCCGCTGTCTAGTATTGCCATCGTGTTCACTCCTTGGAATTCAACTGGTAAGGTTGTATTCCCCTCTTCACCTTCGCAATACTCTCCAACCTTGTTTAAGGGTACAGGCTTAGCGTTCTTTTGTGGTTTGCTCAGCTCTTGTATACCCTCTTGCAGTCTCTATGTTGGGTCTTTTATCCCAAATTTCTCCAAGCATTTTCCTACAGTGGTCCACATATGTGGTCTTAGCCTCAAAAGCTCAGCTAGAGTGATAGTGCATGTCACTGGTGTTGACAAGATCTCTATCAATCCTTGCGAGTCCGTGACTTTTTCTGATGAGATTCTTCGTGAGGGAAGTGCTCTAATCTCGGATTTTGCTTCATACTCTTCTAAGTATGAAGGTAAGGTATTCAGTGAATGAGGTTTGCTCTCCATTGTTCTAACAGAGCCCCCATCTCCCCAGTAAGATTGCAGATCCAAGTCCACTTGAGATCCTGCCTCAAATTCCACTATGGGAGGATTCCTGATGTCCTTTTCCAAATTCGTCTGATTAGCTTGGCAACTTAGCTCGTTTGCAAAGTTTGCCTCTCTCACTTGTTTCCAAAATTCATTGTAATCCTCATCTCTTCCGTAAGACCTCTCTATGACTGGATGAAAACTCTCTATCTCCTGGTCGGTCGTGTTCAATACTATGCGGTCATCCTTGTGTGTATTTTCAGGCTTTTGTGACTGGGAGTCTTTTCAGCTACCCGTGAAATGATAGTCTCTTGCTGAATTGGGTTTTCCGTTCCACAATTTATTGTCTCTCTTGGTGGTTCTAATAAGGCTTGTGCAGTCTCGATCATTCTCTGGCACATTTCAAGTCTCTGCTTTTCCAATTCCACGTTTGGGTATGTCATCCACCTCTGTTCTTGTGTTTGGTTAGTCTTTAACCTAGCTTCGTAAGCTCTCATCAGTGCGTCCAATGGTTCGTGTACTTTGTCGACTAGCACTGATCCCCCTGAGCTTAAGCTCGTTGTTTCTTTGATACTCTTTTGTTTCGTTCTTTCCGGGCTCATCTCTCGTTTCCCGTTTTGACTCTCAAGTTTTTCTAATCTATCTTTAGTTCGCTTTAGTTCCTCAGCTAGAATAGCGTCTTCACGTTCTTTTCTCAACTTCATGCGTGCTTTTCTAGCTTTCCATGTGTTTCTCTGACTCCGCGGTCCTTGACTAACCACTTCAGTCGCTAACTTTCCATTCTCAGGTTCTCTAGTGGTTTTCTTAGCTTGAGCTCTAGTGACAACTTGCGTTGGTATCAGAGTTTCATTTTCAGACCCACTGCTGGTAGGAATAGTTTCTAGTATATTCAATGTCATCTTTTGCACTTTTTTTGGATTCTTTGAACAATCCTCAATGAAGTGAGTAACCCCACACTCAGTGCAATAAGCGTTAATTCTAATGATTTCCGTATGTGGACAAACATTCATCAGATGGTCACCTCCACACTTGTAACAGGGTCCTAGTGCTGGTCTTGGTCCCACTTGATTCGTCCTTTGTGGATAGGATGGTCTTTGTCCTGTTAACCCTCCATGAGCTATGAACATCAATGTTCTTGCGTCCAAATTGTATCTCTCTTCATCAGAAGCACTTGTAACTGTTGGTATTCCAACATTCCCAATCATGCCCCATGGTTCTGGTTGTTTGGGTTCTTCTGGTGGGTAATACACAGTTGGAGACATGTGTGCACCAGATTCTTCATAATAGGCTTGAATAGGCACTAAGGCTTGTTCTTCCTGATTCTCTAAGGTTGGTGCATATCTAATGCCCACTGGTCTTGCGTCCCAATACCGGTTGCGGTCTTTCTATCCCCATAGGTCCTGGTACATTTCCCGTTGGGTATCGAGGTACTGGATGTACCTGAGGTGGTGCTAATTGAGCAGGAGGTGTATATTGACGCTCCCTTACATACCCTTTGTTGTAATAGCACTCCTCTGTTGGATGGTTTGTCCATTTTTGTTCAATAGCACACCATTTCAGTGGTTTTGGCAATGGTTTTTGGTATGGTGCCATCCTTTTTAGAGCATCTTCTATCATTTGCTCTACATTTGGCATGGTTGTTGTTTGAACATTCTTTCTGGTGGTAGTCTCACTCGCTATGGAGGAAGAGCTACTGAATGCAAAATCTGTATCCGCTGACACCTCTCCATAAACCGTACAATTATCCACTAAGTACAATGTTGTTCTCGTTACTTGCTCAAAACTTGTACAAGCTTTCAAGTGCAAGTCCTTCTTGAGAGTGTCGTTTCTCAATCCTTCAATAAAGAGAACAGATAGTCTGTCATCTTGTGGTCGTTCACGTACTGGACATCTCTCAATGTATTGTTTGAAGCGAAGTGAAGCTTCCTTCACTTTTTCGTGTTCTCTCTGTTTAAAAGCATATATTTGTGAGACCGTATTGTGCTTAATCCCTCGTTTTGAGAATTCCTCAGCAAACTCTCTTAGCAAATGGTCAATGTCATGGAATCCCTCTCTATTCAGTGGTTGAAACCATGTCAATGCCGTACCTTCTAGAGTAAGACCAAATCCCTCGTATTGTGTATGGAAATCTGTTATCTGCTCAGCTCTTAAGACTTGCTTAAAGAGTGACACATGTGCAGACGGATATCCTGAACCACCATACTTCTTTGGCATACACTTGGCTACTTGAGATGGTCTCATACGTCTATGGTCTGCTATCAATCTCATTGCTCCTATGTCCCGGCTAAAGCTTTCTCTAGCATCATGGACTTCATGGGTTACCCTTGTCGGTTCCCCTGCCCTGAGTCTACTACTAGGAGGTAAATGTGATGGTTTCGCTTCGAACCTTGGACCTAGAGTGGTATACGTGGGGATTGGAACTGCACTACCTCGATTCGTATCCATTGACTCTCTGGAATGTAATGATCCCATTGGTCCGGGCTTCGAGTACTGAGGTTGACTGAAAGAGTCAGCAGCCTGAGTTCTTTGTCCTCCTGTTCTCATTGGGTTTTGCACTCCATTTGTTGGTGCTGGTCTTTGTGAGCTAGAAGTAACATAATACTGATGTAGTGGTCCCCCAAAGTATGTATATCCTTCCAATTCTTTCTTGCCCATTGTTGAGTATTGCCTCCCATACTTGTCGTAAGCGGCAATTTTCACTTCCGATCCCTCTGTGTGGGTAAAGATATAAAGTCTTTTTTGGTCTTTCAACTCTCCGGTGTAGGGTTCTTCACATCTATAATAGAGATCTTGCTCCCCATTATTATATTTGTATAGCCCCACATAGATGTTATCAGTGTTGATCCTTGTAGTTTCATTCTCTCTTCTTAACCTCGCATCAGGGAAGTTCATTATTGGTGCTTTCTCCTCGAGTTCTTCATCTACTTTGGCTTTGGTGCCCATCAATCCCCACTTGTCCACAATGTTAGGGTTTAGGACTACCAAGTACATGGTACCCTCGTCATCTAGATATCTATCTCCGCTATAGCTCACAGGCACTAAGTCCTTGAACTCACTAGGTCTATCTTCTATCTTTACACAATAGCGGTCCATTCCATCTTTGTAGATCTTGGCACCTTGCTCATTGTCGTACTGATATTTTATGAAAAATAGCTTCATTGTGGCGGAAGGGTTTGATGATCCTGCTGCCATATTTTCTATGTTGTTCAGGTTCAAGTGTTCCAAGTGTTTGGTGAAAATCTCGTAAGATCTCTCCGAAGAAGTATCAGAAACACTTCCTTCAAAGATCGGCTCTAATGGTTGCACCCAACTTTGGTTTACACTTCCCTCGGTTGATATGACACTTGCTTGTTCCCCTTGTTTTGGTTGGTTATTCTGGAGATTCCTGCCCGATCTCAAATTCATCAATTCCCCTAAAGGACTTTAACTTTTCTGTCTCGGCAATTTGTTTTCCCATGTTTTTGTGGTCAGAATTGATCCAAACTGATTGATATTTGGTCAATTGTTTAATCTTGTCAGTTGGACAACTTCTGTTTCATCAAGTGAGAATTTTGTTGCAGTTATGCTGAAAAAGACATTATACGCGTATGATGTCTTTTTTCACAGATTTGGACTATTTTGGTTATGCTTACTCTCAGTAGCCCCCTTATGCTCTGTCCACTCACAAAATTCAGTTTGAACTCTGTTTGAGCAAGTTATGGCTAATTTAGGCTTTTCTTGGTAATTTTCCGCTTTTGACTTGTTTTGGGTCAATTGTGATCCAAATGGGATGAAACTTGAAATATAACCTCTAGACAGCTATTACAATGGATCTGTGTTGGCAAAGTATCAAAATATGTCCAAAATTAGGTCAAAGACATCATACGCGTATGATGTCTTTTTCATCAATTTGGGTCAAAACTTGATATTTATGCTTTCTACAGTGTTTGTAACAATCTTGTCAGGTCAGATATCAAAAATAAGCAGTGGATGTGCTAAAAGACATTATACACGTATGATGTCTTTTGTCCCAGATTTTGACTATTCTTGGTTTTAAGCCTTCTCCAATGTTTATAATTGAGTTTCAAGTGTTTTTGTCAGGTTTGAATGTAAAAACAAGATCTGAATCCAAAATTTCCTATTCTTTGCGTTTCTTGGACTCCGGCTTGTCTTTTTGGGTTTCTTTGAGTGTTAATGCTCTTATTTTAAGTTGAAATTAGGGTATAACCCCCCTTTTGAACACTCTGGTAAAGTCAAAATTTCTGTTTTGGTCTCTGTTTGGTCATTTAGACATCATACGCGTATGATGTCTAAAGTTGCAGATTTTCAGTTTTTTGGCACAGAATCCTTCCTAAAGCTTTCTCAAGTGCTCGGCAGCTCCCAGATACACAGAAAATTTCTCTGACTTTTGTTTATTGCAAGTTTCACTACTAAATCGACGGTTTAGTGATCTATCATGCAATCAACCATATCAAGCAAATACTCCAATGATTACTAGCTCCAGATCAGGATCAAATGAAGTCCTACCTAAGGTATTCCTAATCATAAAATGGGTTTGGTAATTGTGATTTTAAAGAGATCCACTGTCACTCACGGACTAGCAAATTCTTCTTCTATCAATAACTACTCAACACCAACAAAACAACAAACAAATCTAAGCTAAACTAAAAATACTGTCAACACGGAAGACCCAGGAATACCCCACTTTCTAGTATCTCTCGAGATCTTCGGAGTCCACCACTCCTAGATCTTTTCTAACTAAAGTATACAAAGTAGTTTATACGACTCACCTCGTAGGATTAGTCTAAGGTCACCTACTTAGGGCTCTCGTCCCCGGCAGCGGCGCCAAATGTTATGGCGGTTATGCCGCTAGCGGAAGCTAAATAGAGAGAACTCAACCAACAACAGAATTTGTCAGACGAGGACGGAGCTTGACCCGCAGGCGCATGGAAACAACTAGGTGGGTGTCAAATCACCTACTCGACCTTCTAATGACAATCACTACTAAGGAAATCAAATCTAAGTTCTAAAATATGCAAGTGACTGAAATCCGTACTACGAACGAATGCTATACAAAACAGGATCTAGAATCATTGAATCGATCTCAAACTCAAGGGGAAGTCTATACACTAGGTAAGAATAACACCCTAAAGACTTGAACTGCAAAATCAACCTTTAACCACTCCGTGCGGTAAACGCGTATGAAGACAGGCCGAAAAATACAGGTGATCGAAACGTGACCCCGATGGTACTAATGTGTAGCTCTACTCGTTGTGGTTCTATAGATATGCTGCACGCTCCATTCCGACACACGAGTTGGAAGAAAACTCACACCGAAGCTCGTAGGAACTTACCACACATAGAAGCCGATAGCGCGCACTCTTGGTATCTGTGCGTAGCTCTCGCCATTGCTAACACAATGGCTGTGTCGCTTCTCCAATGGCAGCTCCATAGCTCGCGTAGCAAGTAGATAAGACTCTCTCTCTCTCTCTCTCTCTCTCTCTCTCTCTCTCTCTCTCTCTCTCTCTCTCTCTCTCTCTCTCTCTCTCAGACACAGTCACGGCGCTCAAAAACTCACTTTGATTAATAATCTGCCTCCTTTAGGTTACAAAAACTTTGGCTTATGTACCTCAGCCTTGGAGGTGAGAACATCTCTAACTAATTACATCAGCAAGTGAAATTACTTTGGGATTACAAGCTGGAAACTCAATTGAGTCCCGTTACTTAATGAATGGCTCAAATCAAAATTAATGTCGGAAAGACATTTATTACAATCAATGGTTACAAAATGATGAGTGTGAGCAAAAATGTGGGTGTGATCCTCTGCTGGCTCAACAACCCATTCATCACCTTTGTAGTGGGCTTTTTCTAATGGTATAATTCTACTTTGCAACAATTCTTAGCATGCCACCCCACTCACTGGACCACTCATTAGGATGGTGAGTGGAATAGTGGTGGGCATCTGTGTCAAGGCTACAGGGCTACACATGGCTCAACGTGCATGGCCACCTTGGTGGACATGCTCTAAAGGGCATTCTCTTTGAGCTGGACCATACTTGGTCTAGGTGCCCGAGCACTCTTGGATTGCCCATCGGGCGGGTGCCAGTGTGGACACTTCAGTCGACTAGGGTGGGGCTCAGACCACCATGGCTAGAGATGTAGCATTCATCATACAAAGTGTAGCCACCTTATAGCCACCCTTTTCAGAGCATTCAGGAGCTACCAGACAGTAGTTCTTTGGTTGGCCCAAGAGTGATGTGGCTAGCCAGACAGCTAGTGCCAGACTTACCAGGGGCTTCCCTAGGCCACTAGCATCAAATATTTTTAGTTGTCCATGAGTTGCATGGGGTAGATATTTTCCAATAGTAGCAGATATGTGGTGGTCGTGCCATGACCTTGGTTTGTGGATATATACAGCATGATGTGGATAGCAGAGATAGCCTTGGCAGAGTCTCGAGAGTCTTGTCATACACTTGCCTCGTGTGAGAATCCAATGTGTCTCACATTTTAGAGCACTTACCTTGCAATCTTGGACACTAGCCTTTGGGGAACTTCACTTTGGTTGTCTGCAATTGGCATGTGAGCCTTGTAGTCATGTTATATAGTTACATTGTGCTTTTAGTTGTCTCGTGTACCTTTGCACCCACTGCACCTCAGTGTCTACATCTCGATTATACCCTTGTTGTGATAGTCATGGACTAAGCAGAGTTGGCTGCAACCATACTAGACTTTGTACAATCATTTGGTTCTATACAGGGTGTTGCCTTGGAGGACTTGTGGTTGCCTAGGCTATTATTTCAATTCTTTGTTCAATTATACTTTCATGTTTGCACATTGACTATTGGTTTGAGCTAGCTTGTGAGTTCACATGCAAACTACATCCAAAGCACCCCACCATTAGAGAGAACTATTCACCATTTCCATCTACATGATCGTAGTTCAACAACCAATGAGGGAACTTAAGGAACCAAGGACATCCTATGATGGGTCTAAAAATGCCAAGCGCATTGACCTAGCTAAAGTGGGAAAAGAAACAAAGCCGGCATATATTGCCATAGATCTGTACTTGAGCCAAGCTCATGTGAAAATGATGGGGATTCACAAGAAAAAAGTGCAAACGTTTCAACGATTAATGAGACTTGGAGTGTCCTTGTAGAAAAAAATTGATTATTGTTTATTTATTGCAGTTGACAGATGGAAAAAGCTAAGATATCATATTCTATGCACATTTATTATTCAAGTGCTCATTGCGAGCTATGGCTATTTATGCCCGGCCGGCCAATGTGTATTCATTTTTTAGCATTGAAAAATCTATAAATAAATACGTGCATTTCCCTCTTGCACGTATTTATTTATACATTCTTCAATGCTAAAAAATAAACACACATTGACCGGCCATGCATAAATGGCCATAGCTCGTAATGAGCACTTGAATAATAAATGTACATAGAATATGATATCTTCACCTAGCCTTAGCTTTTGTCATCTGTCAGCTCCAATAAATAAGTGATAATCAGTTTCCATTATAGTCCTAGCCTAATATGCAACAAGTTTCATGACTATGTTAGTCCATGTGACGTTTGTGCAACCATGCACCTATAGAACATGCAACACTATTTAGGTGAAAAAGGTGTCTTGCAAAAAAAAATGAGTAAATTCAGATGAGAGTCAATTTAGACTGAAGCTGAAAGCTACGTGATCGTTGAGAACCACCTCTACAAGCACAAAACTGATAACAGTTTGAGAATTTGTGCCACAAAAAGTGAGTACATACCAATTGTTGAGCAAGCTCATGTCGGACAAGCAGGCATACATTTTTCTATAGATAAAACTACAAAATCAATATTTCTTGCACGAATTTGGTGGCCGACCTTGTTCATGGATGTTGAAAAATATGTGAAACATTGTGATGAATGCCAACGTGCAAAAGCACCTATGGGGCAAGACAAAATGCCATTACGACCTATAATGTGAGCAAGGGCTTTTGTCAAATGGGGGTTAAACTTTGTTGGATCTATCACACCTCCTGCATATAGGACGCATACTCAATACATCATTGTGGCAAAAAATTGTCTAACCAAGTGGGTAGAAGCCAAAGCGACGCAAAGAAACAATGCAAGGACAACATCGCAGTTCTTGTACAAGAACATCTTCACAAGATATGGGCTACTGATCAAGATAGTGAGTGATCGAGGGACTCACTTCCTTAAACAAATGATTGTATTATTGTTGAAAGAATTTATGGTGATTCATAGAAAATCGATGCCATATCACCCTCAAGCAAACAGACAAGCAAAGAGCACAAAAAAAATTCTATACACAATGCTCACCAAAATAGTGAACAAATCAAGAGCAGACTGGGTACAAAAGCTACATTCAGCTCTTTGGGTGTATAGAGTTGTGTACAAAACAATAATTAGAACAGAACCTTTTAATATGGTGTTTGGGATTAATGACATACTACCCATGGAATTGTTGATTTCTACACTACGAGTAGCCAAAGACTTAAAATGGACCAACATGAATTGTCTGATAGGATTGACCGGCTAGAGAAGCTAGATAAATTGTGTTTTAGAGTTGTTGCTACCATTTACGTACAAAAATGTCACACAAAGGAGTTCCAAGATCAACACGTGATAAACAAGGAGTTTTAGAAGGGGGTCTATGTATTAGTCTACACCTTAAAACAACACTCCAAAAAGTTGCAAAAGCGAAAGTATTCAACATACCCAAAGCTCTCAGATGGAATATTGACGCTAACTTCAATCAAGCTCAGAGCAACTAATAAGGGGACAATGGTCAGCTTAGGGCAAGCAAATGTGTCCATAAACATAGACGGTCATCACTGTCTGTATCAATTTCATATTATGGCGGATATTGAAGTGAATGAAGAAATCATCTTAGGTGCCTCGTGGATGCACACATATAAAGCGGTTCCATTTTGGCAAGAGGAAACCTTAAGGTTCAACATTAAGGGCACCTCTTATGTCACTCCCTTGGTACCAATCAATCATATCTAGAACGTACAACTCATTCAAACCAAATCGTAGTTGAATTGCATACTAAATCGGCTAAGTAACCCCATAGAAAACACATCATGCAAGTTTGGGTAAAAAATTCACCCAAGATACAAGCTTCAAATATGTATTCCAACTCAATCAAACAACCACTAGCAAAGACCCGCAATCCTCAAAGCAATTATACTTGGAAAAGAAAGCCAAAATAGGGGACCAACTTTGTATCCAACCAACCCAAGTACAAGTGGATCCCCAAGTGCAAAACAGACAATAAAACAGCAGCCAACAAACCAACTTGGCAATGGAGACTCGAGCAACCAAAGCGCCAAACTCTTTTTCCATCTCCACAACCAAAATACAAGTGGGTACCAAAGCATCAACAAAGCACAACAGACATCCAGTGAACTACACTTACAAAACCAACAATCAAGGAACATTCATGCCATCTTCAAAAGCTTTTATTCGAACAATGCAGCTTAGATGGAGCCTCGCCAATGAAATCCATTGAAAAATCAATTCAGTACTTGCATTCTACATGGCATATTGTTACCCCATGCATCTCTTCCATTAGCAGAATAGGCCGCATGATCTTGCTTATGCGGTTGGTGCATTTGCAGTGGGAGTTGTCAGTCGTGCATGACTGACACTGGCATTGTGCATTGTGAAGCCATGCAGGTCTTCACTCGATACCTGCATCAGGAGTGTCATTGTAGCTCTAGCCCTAGTGATATGCATGTTGCATCTACATAGAGCTGTTACGGAGTGAGCCAGTGGGCATAGGTTGAGAGCCATCTTCTCTCACCTCTTGTATATACTAGTTGTAGGCTAGTCTTCTCGCCACTTATCGGCACACAGCCTTTAGTGGGAGGATGTTAAGTAAAGGCGGTGTGCCTCACCGTTTTTTTCCTGTGTCCTTGCATAGACACGTTGTTCCCGCCCTCGCACATTGCACAAACCTTCGTTCGGGGGATGACTCACAATGGGAAGGAGGGATAGTAGTAAGTTTGGCAGCTTATTGCAAGATTCAAAGCTGCAAATTGTCGCATATAGCGTACAAAGTGTGTTTTGCCGTTTAAATTTTTGCCTTTTTGTTAATTTTTATTTGGATTTAGCTCTTATCAGGCATAATAATGATTCATAACAACAATTTTTATAGACATGATGCCTAGAGTGAGAGTATATATATATATATATATATATATATATATATATATATATATATATATGGAATAATTTTTGGCTAATTTTTTGCCAAATAATAATAATTTTTATTAATTTTCTTTCTTTTTTAGTTTACTAAGGATTAAAAAAATAATGAACTGAGCCAAGAAAGTCAGAATCAAGTTTTGAAAGCAAACACCGAATCTACAAAGCAAGAGCTTCAAACATGTCAAGTGTGGAAGAATTTGGCACAAGTCAAAATTTGGGTCAACTTACAACGGACCAAAATTGCAAAATCGAGGGCAATTAGAGACCAAGAATTCAAATGATGTCGTCTTAAGCTGCAGGTCGTATACTATGAGAAACCAGTGCAACAAGGTAAGTATGGGCTTATCACTATGGGTAGGTAGAGCACATAAAGACAAATAGGCACAAGAAGGTAAGGCTCATTTACCGTTGACAGAGCCACACACACACACACACACACACATATACACGCACACACACACACGCACGCACGCACACACACAGCTCTTTGTGACCTAGAGTTACCTGCCACCTCTTTGCTTGTTGTGGACACCCAGGGACACTACGCTATACCAAATTTGACAGTTATGTTCCTTAACCAATCATTAGCAAATGTGTATAGCCCATACTGCACAAAAAACACCAAATCAACCGCACGGATCAAATCCAAGATAGATTGTTTGCAAACTATTAGAGGCTCATAGGGCCACCAAAACTAGGCAAAATCTAGCCATGTCATCACAATGCAAAAAGGGGGTGTAACATGGATCATGATTTGTGTTGCTCCACCTCCAAATTCAAATAAATTTGGGCAGAAGACTCCCCTCAACAGCAATGCGTAATCATTGATGTAATCATAAATCAGAGATTCTTCCAAACATAGATCATGATCCATGTACCCAATAGTGCCAGAAGTCTTCTACAAGATTTGGGCCACGCTTAGTTATTATCAGCTAGGAGATGTCACCATGCAAGTTTGGGTAAAAATGGACAAAACTCTAGAAAATTGGAAAGTCAATATGCAAATGGTCATTTTCACCTACGGAATGAAAAATTGATCCAAAGTCCAAAATATTGTGACCAATAGCTTAGGGAGCTCATCAGGAACCTTCCCACCAACTTTGGTGTGATTTGGCCACAAAACATGGATCGCAATCCATGTACCTGAAGGGAAATTTTGGCAGAGTTTGATTGGGCAATGTTTGCAAAGGCTAACTATAGCAAGCTACAAGAATTTTTCTGGAATTTTATGCAAAATTGTTCTAAATTCTAGTATGGGGCAATTTCAAAGTACTAAATGTGATGTCAGGGGATTTTGCAAAAGCTAAAGAAATGAACAGTGTGGTATGCTTAAATGGATCACAAAGGAATGCAAAAATACTTATCAATTGGGAAAATTTTGTCAGTCTGGCTAGAATGGTCAAACCGGCTCCAAGTGATCTGAAAATGGATAGGCAGCTAGCCTTGGACATGAACTACAATTTCAAATCATTAGAACACCAAAATTCAACTTAATCTAGCCATAGGGATCAATCCAACCTGGCCCCAGGAGACCACTATGGCAAAGTCGAACCAAATTGAGCCGTGGAGTGGGAAATTGGGTACACTTAGGAAAAACAGGTCCAAACTTGAAAAGATTTCACCACTATGCTAGGATAGGCTATAAGGACATGCCTGCAAAGTTTCATCCCAAAATGTGACCAAATATGGATCACGATCCATGTACCTTTTTCACATTTCCAGACCAAAATCTAACAATCAGCTCCCAAATGTCAAGTAAAGTCTAACCCTAAATTTTCAAGCCATTTGGACATCAAAACCCTAGGAAAAGCGCCAAAATTCTCTAAGTCTACAAAAGAATTCCAAAATTTGTCCTAAATGCCAAATCAATAATCCAAATCACAAAAGTTTTGAACCATAGCATCCCCATAACATACTTTATCAGATGGTCCAAGCAGAATTCCAAAAGGTGTTCCAACATGGATCGTGATCCATGTACCTCTGACCCAAAATTGACCTGTAGAACTTTGACCTAGTGCCCATAGTTGTCGTAGTTGCACTGTGAAGTTTGGTCAAAATTGGAGTTTTTTTGAACAAGTTATGCTCATTTCTCATTTTAGGATCAAGTTTGCATTGTTTTTACTTTTTCGACAACTTTTCAACCAATTTCTAGGCCTAAACAATTGATTTTTTGGTAGTAAAATGCCTCGCCAAAAAGCTCAAAGGGAGTGGGAAGCTGCTCCCTACAAGGTGGTGGACATCTCATCAAACGAGAAAGATCGCATGAAGGATTATGAATTAACAAAGATTCCAACAAACGTGTTCAAAAAAAAATTCAGGCAGCCGACGGCACTAAAGTAAAGACATCCATATTCCAAAGGAGCTATGTACCTTGCACCAACAGAGGGAATTCCTAGAAGGGACAATGTGCTTGCAATTGGATAGTTTTTTAAGCCTACCACCATGGGGGACAGATTACCAAAGGGCACATGACCTCATGAGTTCCACTCAGTATAATGGTGGAGCCACACTCACGGACAAAGATGGAGCCACCGTCAAAGTGAGGGTCACTGATGAATTGATCAACAAAGCTCTCCATCTCCCTCTTGGCAACCACAACTTTCTCAACAAGACGGAAATAAACAATAATGACAAAGCTTTTGTGAAGTAGCAAGGTCACAATTTCACGTACAAAGACCTTATCTTTTCAGAGACTAAGCGCCCATTTCCCAACACCTGAAAGTCCAGAAGCCGCCAAGATACACCAAGCCTAATCTAAATATTGCATTAGTGATGGCAATGGGGCTAGCAAAGAGGAGTGATCCAGTGTGACCTTGGATACTACATCCTCAAGAATCTAGTCAAAGCAAACCTCAAAGGTAGTGACTGGAACAAAACCTACATGAATGCAAACCTAGTACTTATCAGGACAGCATACCAGGAATTGGGAATGATAGATCAATTACCTGAGGCTGAATCACAATTGGACTTGCTACACAAAGAAAACCATGCGGTCAGATCGGTGGGAAGCTCTTCTACAACCCCACAAAGAGAAGAACAAGGGGAAAGAGCTCAAGGGCCAAAACACCAGACAATGAGGCCACAAATTTTGACTTCACGCTCAATGGAGAAATCAAGGAAGAAATCATGATACTCCCTCCAAGTATCAATCTACTAAAGAAGGAGAAGATGTTATAATCCCATTGATCTACAAAAAGCCCAAACAATGGATCAAATTCTAGAATCCCAAGTTCAAATATCAATGGAGGAATCAAAGCCGCTTTGAGATCAATGGCTCGTGAAGCTAGCCACAAAGAAAAAAAAATTGAAGAGGCCGTCTCTGAAGATTATGAAGACAATGATGTAGAGCTTGATAAGAAGCTTGAGAAGATCAAAGCTGAGCAGCTTGAAAAGATTACACGACATAAACGCCAAAAAGCAACAATAGAAGCAGAGCTAATTGAGTCGTATGGACAAAAGATTCATGATGTTCTAAAGCGCAAGGCCGAATAGAGGGAAGAAGAGGTTACCAAAAGGAAAAGATGACAGATTTAGAATCCTCAACGGACTCACCAAGACGTCAAAGATCTAGGCATGGGGATTCTCCTAAAGACAAAGCTACCACAAACTAGCAAGAGGAGATGGGATTTGAGACAGAGCAACAACGAGTATCCCCTAAACCGCCAACTCCTCCTCCAGCTACCGAGAATCAAGAAGAAGTGAAGGAACAAGAAGAACAAAAAGAATATGAAGAAAAGAAAGAAAAAAAGTCAGATGGAGCAAAAGAATCTGAAAGGACAAAACTTGATTGTGACAAGCGAGCATAGGAAAAAGACAATCCGAAAACCACCTAAAGAAAGATCAAGAAAAGAAAGAACACATGCCAGAAATCTCTTGACAACCATCTCAAGTGCAAAGAGAGATGCCACCTCTCTCTCGACTCAAACCCGACTCAAACCCAAAGTAGCTGACAAACTTATCAAAGAGTTTGAGCTAGAAGAGCACTTAGAGATGATATGGCTCCAATTCCGATGCCAAAGAGCGGTGTCAAATCTAAGGGAATCGGATTCCAAAGATGCAAAAGAAGAAGCAAATGCGGCTATCAACAGAGAGATTGAAAGGCTACAACAACAAATAGGGTGCCTACAAGAGGAGAAAGAGGATCTAAAGGTTGCCCTAGAACAAGAAAAAAGAGATGTGGATAGCATCTTCTAGGATTTAGAGAAGCAAATTGAAGCCAACGACGAGTTTCAAGAGGATCAACAAGCCCTAGAGGAGACCTTGGTAGGAGAGTAGAAAAAGTACACAAAATTGTGTGAATCTTATGATGTTGTCAAACATACACCGTCAGCTCTCCCAAACATTCAAGAAGTTCCTGCTCTAGTCTCTACCTCTCAAGCTTCTATTGCCACAACAAAGGAGAACAAAGCACTCAAAGTGGAGCTGGCACAAGAAAAGCTACAAAGGCAGATGATGTTGGCTAGTCATATGGCTACACACAATCAAAAGGAGCAAAAGATTAAAGAGCTCCAAGAAAAATTAGCCCGAGCTAGAGCAGACCTAAGTAGCCAAGCGGAGAGGCATGCTATGGAACTATAAAGTAAAGATCTGGCAATTAGTGCCCTACAGTCAAAAGCCTTAGTACCTACCCAGCAAATCACAAAACATGTGGTGGAGTTTGAAATCATAGACTTGCCCCCCTTGGACCTACCAAGCACATAAACAGGGGGTGGTTAACATGATTCTGAAGAAGAGATAGAGAAAGAGATGCCCGTGGTGAGCTAAAGAAATGGATTGAAGATATGCTCGATGTCTCAAACAAAGAATGCATGCTCTATGAACTCAAAGTGTTCAAATCAATAGCATAGTGATGATAAAATCAGATGAAGTGGTCAAAAAATTTGGCCATCAAATGATTCCACTCCATTGACGAAGCAAGAGGAACTATTATGGAAAATAAAGCTTTTACTTTCACTAGAACAAAATGCCAAGGGGGAGTATGAAGATGTGCCAGTGACTGCAGATTAGGTACTACTAATCTTAGAAAGTCAACCCTTGTGGATGAAGAAATGGTTTGAGAAATGACCACAAGATGAGACAATGTATAGGAATGCACCACAACATCTCAGAAATTGACCCTACATATTGTCCAGGTCCTTGAGACAATCATGGGATAGCTATTTCATATCCTCGGTTCTTAACTACCCAATGCTGGCCAAGCCAATCAACAACTACAAGCCAACGGAGTCTTTTATGGTGCACACAATGATGGCAATGATTGCTCAGATGACACATGTGCCGAACTTGACTTGCCAGATGCTGACCAAGATAGCCAAAATGTTAATCACATGCATACAGGATTTTCAAGACATTGATGCAGCAGAGCATCCATGGTAGGTTTTCCTTAAGGGACTAAAGGCATAGCATGGGACCTACAGACTGAAGTCCCTAGCCGCAACATACTTATGGGGATGTATGAGAGAATCATGTTCCTCCCCTCCTGCTATATCAGAACATTTGAGGAGGCATTTATGACAGGATTTTTTGAAATGGATTCTACCATCTTCAATCCCCCCACAAAAGATATGCAAGCACAACATATCGCACACCAAAGTGTAGTCCTCAACAATCCATTCAAAGACCTCTCCATACAAGCAGACATAGTAGCTCATGCTGCCAAGTTTACACACATTACAAAGACACTAGAGAAGCGGCAATTTGACTACTGAAGACCAAAGGAAAAATCTTGTACGAGGACTTGCAGAGTCTCGAAAGGGGGGGAATGTTTGATACACTTGATGGGCACCCTCCTAGCGGATCACACCAACTCAATGCCCAAAATTTTGATGTAATTCATGTTATTTTTCCAAAAAGCCTTGTATGAAAGAGATATTATA
Organism: Adiantum capillus-veneris; assembly: GCF_014529385.1. NCBI lineage: Eukaryota > Viridiplantae > Streptophyta > Polypodiopsida > Polypodiales > Pteridaceae > Adiantum > Adiantum capillus-veneris. Next base: position 111,324,291 of record NC_140952.1, read on the forward strand.
ATTCTTGAGTTGTATTTAGTACACTCTGAGATGTATTTCTTTTGTCCTGAGCCCAAAGAGCCTAGCACGTCGGCCACTGGCCATATGTGAAGCCCTAGGTATAAAGTTCAAAATCTCTAGTTTGAACACATCATCATTATCCTTTTTTCTTTTGAAGAGCTTTGTACATACGATTGAGAGCAACTACTCCAACAACACATTGTAATCAATTTTTATCGTGCTCCTCTGGTAATTAAAATTCAATTCTAAGAAGTGAATTGTGTTCCTTGTCTCTTGCTCTTTCATTTAAGTATAATCATTCTCATTTTTTTGTGGTCTGTGATTGCCTATCTGTGAGCTAAATCTGCAATTTTGCATGCTAAAAATGGTTGTTTTTTGACATTTTGACCATATGACAGTGTTCCTAGACCATACATAGAACTATTTGAACTACTTTATTGCACTTTTTAGGATATGGACCATGATGGATTGGGAATTTGGTACCTTTTTGGATGACCTCAGACTTTGTAGGATAGTGCCTCTAGGCCTATTATAGCTCCTCCTAAGGTTTTGTTGCATTTCGAGTTCATTTGATTGACAAAATAGTGTGATGACCTAGAGCATTGAGATAAGACATAGACAGATTTTCCAAATTAAAGAGTGATGGTTTGTTAGTGCTGATGATATCTTAGTTTCTTAAGTTCACTTCTTGAGGTTGACACCCTCAAAGAGTCTTCGTGCCACATTTGGGTCACTTCCCTGAGTATTGACATTATGTTAGTGCCAGCCAGCTATGTTGTAGACGTTCGATCGTGACGACCCGCTAACACTACAAGTCTCCATTTTAATCTACCGAATGGTTCTCAATTTTTGATAGTACCGTTGTGCTTAAATCTACGTAGTTAATTCATACAATGGACGTGCAATATCAAAGAACTTCTCTTATGAAACTTATGTGGTGTGAGCACATTTATGTAAAACTTTGTAGCTTGCATAGATTTCTTGTTTAAGCCATCCATTCTATTACCTTCCCCTCAAGGATCCATTTGGATACCACCTTTTGACATAATATAGCTCAAATTTTGAATCTCATTTAAAAAGAATTCACTTTTCTTGTGATTAACTCTAGAGCTTGTCATCTCTTAGTGCTTGGGCAAGACACAGCTTTTAGATGTTCTTTGTGTTTTTCTAATGACTTGGAGTAGTTGAGTGGTTGTGTTGCTATCTCCACACTTAAGGAGATTTTGGATCATTTTCCACAATGGTTGTGGACCTAATTAAATGTGTTATGAGCATTTGTCAACCCAAATGGCTGGAGAATACATCCATAGAGACCAAACATACAGTGAAATGTAGCTTTGTATCTTTTAAAAGAAAATTTCATTTGATGATAACCACTTTTGACCCTCCTAGGTTATCAAGCAAGTCCCTTTTAAACGAGAAATCTATTTTTTTGTTACCTAATTAAGTGCACAATAGTTCACACACATAAGGTATGACCCATCCTTCTTTTGCACTAATCAAATAGAACCAAATTGCAAAGACTTTGGACATACCATACCCTTTCATATAAGTCCTTTAGCTTTTGCCATAATCACCATTTTGGAGTGGATGAGGAAGTTCTATCTTACGGCCATCATCCCTATTTTTAGGAGAGAAATCTTTGGAAATGTCATCAATGAACTATCAGATTTTCTCTTTTGACGGACTTAAAATATTTGAGAGAAAGAGTGCATATTATGATAGTCTTTGACTAGTATCACATAAGCAAACATATATCTTTATTGATTTATTGAAATATTCATGCAATACAATGTGTATTGTATGCCCTCTCTCATTGACTCAAAGTGTCAACTCTTGATCTTTATGTTGAATAAATAAACCTCTCACGGTACTTCAAGGTAAAGCCATGCAGTCAAACCATGGTGTACCAAGTAACATCTTTATTCTTGATCGGAGAGATAAAGAAATCTTCTCCATCCACACAACCTTGCACATGGATACTTAGCTTTATAATCAAGGGATTGGCTAGGACTTGTTGTCCTTTGAAGATTCCATCAATTGATAAAGAAGTACCCATTTCATGAGCCTTTATCCTTAGTGTTGTGGCTAATAATTGTGTGGAACCAAGATCAAATAGGATAAGTGTATCGTGCTCACAAACTTTTCCCCATGCATAGCACATGAAAATTCCTTTGGGTTGAGCATTCTCCTCTTCTTAAACATAAACCATTATAGCTTTAGGAGACTCCTTCCTACATGCTTTTTAGGGTGTACACAAGTGTCCTTGATTTCCACACTTGAAGCATCAATTATTGTTACGACAATGCATACTTTCCTCTTGTGAGAATTTATTCTTGCCTTGGTAGCTGTCTTTATCCTTTGGCTTACCACTTTTGGTAGATGTATTATCATTTTTATTTTTTGGTGTTTCCATTGGTTTGGCTCTCCCATCATTTTGATTACCCCCTTCCTTACCTTTGCCTTGAAAGTGAATTTTGGAACCTACCATCAAGCTCGGGGCTTTGTGTGTGTGTGGTTGGGTTGGGGGGGGGGGGGGGGGGGGGGGGGGGCATCACTCAAAAATATGTACAATAGCTTGTGAGGTCAACAGAAGGGGTCTTTTATAAGAAAAGTGAAAATTTTTTGTACATAAAGGGTCTTTTCATCAAGAAAAAATTCACTTTCATGACAAAAACTTTAAGTATACGATACTTTGTAAATGTGAGCTCACCTTTTGGGAGAAGAAGTAAGCCTAGAGATTGGCTATTGTGAGGTCCCCAACCCCAAGAAGATTGGGGCGCCTTGATAGATGGCCTTCCTTTATTCTCCTTTTTCTGTTGACGACACCCTACTCCATTTTCACAAAGTAGAGATACGAGCAACTGAAGAGAGGAAGTCCTCTATCCATCGTGTTTGTGGTTATAAGGGTCATACGCCATAGGCCAAGCTGATAAATCGAGGATTCTAATGAAAATTGTTTCCTAACATAAAGATGAAATCCCATTGACATATTTAGAATCCATAAACAACACATTTTTCTCCACGTTTAAGAAGCACGGCCGCCATCCATAAACCATAAATATGATATGAGACTTAGTCTAAATTAACTCGACTAATCAGGTCCATAGCTTCCAGGTGCACGTAGATTTGGGACGTCTCGACTCTTGGCACAATGAGTCTCTAATTTCACTTCTCTCAATAAAAGGGAGTGGAGTGTTTCTCGACTAATTGAGACCACCCATCCTTGACTAGCAACCTGAGCCAGTCCCCACTTTCCACCCCACACTCACACTTTTTATCTTGTTTTCTAATTACTATCACATTGTTTTACATATACAAACAGTGTTCTTTAATTAATTCCAGACACGGATTCTTTTATACAGCCCTTCAAACAATACCAAAAAAATTCAAACAAGGCCTAATGAAGACAGCCCTATAATTCAGCAAAAATAACTTTTTCGATTTCTCATGAGTTGTTGCTACCCACGGACTTTCTCTGTCTAACCAACATAGCCTTTGCAAAGGATTTATTTGCTAACTGCGAATTGCGCAACCTTCCCATCTCGCTAACCGCGAAGCATCTTGCTAACCGCCAGGCATCCCGCTACCCGTGAAGAACAAGAGAGTCTATAACCTCAGCTTAATCTTCGCTAACCACGGAATCATCTCCCTAACCGCGAGAAAAAAATATATTCTTTCAACAATTCTTCTCTTTGAATGATTCTTCAACATGATCAACCAACTCTTTATATCAACCAATATCCACTTATCAAACAATAACAATTTATTAAGCAATAACAATTCAACAAACAGTGACAATTTATCAAACAGTTCTTTCTCTAATCTATGAAAACATATGCTTGTTTCTTGTGATAGAATCACGTTTAAGGGAATCCCTATGCTTAGCTTCCCATGTCAACATGAATAACACTGTAGAATTATAAATTTGTCTTACCGGATTAGCGACATGTTCGATTACCTCCCGTATTTGAGACTGGACGACTTTGACTTCTTCCGCAACCAATACCTCCGCTTGAGCAACATTTGGAGTAGTTGATGCCTTTCTCTGCACCTTCCTTGGAGGTGGAGCGACATGAGCATCCTTCGAGCTTCGAGTCACTCACCTCGGAGCGATCGTATCGATGTAGAGAAGAGGGAAAGAGAGAAAGAGAACTCAAGAATTTCAAGGGCAACACGACGATGGTAGAGAAAGACTTGGAGATAAAGATGGCTTGAAGGTAAGAGCTCGAGGAAGAGAGGCTAAGGGAGATAAGATAACTCTGACGTCAAGACAAGAGAGCTTTTGCTTCTGAGAGTGTGTGCATGTGTCTCAAAAGTGAGGGGAGAGGGATCTTTATATAGGCTCTCAAGGTCAGCTAAGAATAGAGGAAGCAAAGAGAGCTAAGTTCGTGTACGTTCGTGGCTCTATTATATTTAATAAAAAAAATTGGACACAAATTTCGATGCACGATTTCAATTCTCCAATTTTAAAAGAAGTTTGGCTTCCAAGCCAAGAACTCTAAACTTAACTCCCTCCTCTTTCTTTCCTAAAAATACTCTTCCTTTCCTAATTGCTCTCTCTTTCCTAAAAGGTCAACTCTTATCTTTAGATACGGTCTTGAGGCTTAAGTTTCCCATCAACCTATAGTTTTTAAGTGAATAAGGGTCATAATTTATAGTTCTAAACTCTGATGTTTTTGATCCGATCGTTCCGTTTGAAAGCTTCAAGACTGAACAAAATACAAACCCTTGATATTTGCAAAGTAAATGAAATACTTTTATTGAAAAATGTTGGGTACATTACAACTATGGTGTCTCGTTGCATCTTCTTTCCGATTCACTAATCGTGGTTGTGTACATGTTTCTTGCATTGTATGTGAGAGCATGCTTAGCATTCATGGTCATGCATTCCACCACATGCATTCTAGTTTGTGTCATGTATTTGAGTGCTTTGTTGAGAGAGCATGCATACTAAGAAATGGTAGGACATTGCATATGCATTTGTGTGATTGTGGTAGAGAGAGGTAGAGGAGAGAAAGTTGGAGAGTGGCCAATCCATAGATTCTCTCTTTGATATTATATTCTTCCAATAGGGCTTCTTCTTATTTCTCCATAGCTTCCACTCTATGTGAGATGCCACCAAGCCCTTACGCAGTGGAATAAATTCCATAAATTGACAATTTAGGTTGTCAATTTTGTGTGTATCACTAATACCATCCTACAACAACCACAAACATATCTACATGCTATACTCACACACACACACACACACGCGCACACACACACATCTAGATATAGGTAGATAGAGAGAAAAAAGAGATAGACACATACTTGAGAGAAAGGAAGAAAGAGATTCTTATGGAACCCTTAGCTCACTTACTACCTTAACCACTATCATTAGCCATTAGTGGTGTTACATATTATGAATGAAGATGTGGCAAAACAACATGCAATCGGGCTAGCGTTATGCAAACAGAAAGGAAGAGTGATCAACATTCTTTTGTTGATATCCTTAGAGAGAGAGAGAGAGATCCAAGTGTATGGTCCACCATCCTGTGAAACTTTTGATGCTTGAATGGAGCCCTGAAAACATCTATACTATACATAAGGGAGCTTAAAATTTTCAAGGAAGGACAGGGTCTCCATGTGTCACTCATTGATTCACTTCAAAGAAGGCCTTACAAAACATCTGATTTGAAATTCAAAAGTGAATGGGAAGATTGTAGGAAATGAAAAGCCTTTTGACAATGTGACTTTCTACTCTATATAGAATAAATGTACCACTATAGATGCATATAACTAGGGAAATTTGTTCGGATGGATGCACGTAATGCAGGTCAACTAGTGAGAAGACCCCCCTCATCCTTATTATTTTCTTCATATGCCTTGCGACTCATATTTTGTTGCTTAATAGTGTGATCTTCACATACAAAACATTTTGTATCCCTCAAATAGATCCAACTATTATCAAGGATAATCTTTCATTTGGTCTCATACGGCATGGTGCATACAATTGGTCATTCTCTCGAGCGAGGAGCTCCTTGCTTACCCATTCTATATGCTCCATACACCAAAACTCCGGACATGCCAAAGTGGGTTTTGAAGAAATCTTTAATAACAATGGCAAGAGAAGGAGGTGTCTCTAACTTCTCTTCTGGAATTCCACGAATAACAATGTTCTTGGAATGTCTCTCTCGTTCCTTCAACTCCTCCACATCCACATTCTCAACATTCTTTGTTTGCGCCATAGCTTGCATGAGAGAGGAATTAGGAACCACATTGCTACCACATCCATCAGCCCAAGACTTGTTTGTGCATACATTTTTCATGTCGCATACATCCCGAGACTTTTTTGTGCATACATTTTTTATGTAGCATACATCCCGATTCATGATGTCAAATTTTTCCTCTTTCAATACATGGTCATGCTCTACTTTGCTCATGTGCTCCTTCAAAGTATTTAAGTCCACAAGAGAGCGTTTACATTCCTTGACTTCCTCTTCAAGTTGCATCAAATGTGTTGTTTGCATATCAAGTGTCCTCTTGAGATTCTCATTCTCAACCACAAGAACTCTTAGCGTGCCATTCCATTGCAAATGTCCGTAAGTCTTCACCTTGTTTGTTTACGGTCTCTTGCAATGATACCAAGTACGCCATGATCATGGTTTTTGATGTTGTTGGTTGAGTGGTTGTGTTGCTATCTCCACACTTAGGATATTTTGAATCATTTTCTACAATGGTTGTGGACCTTGTTGAAGAAGAAGAACCCTTGCGTGTGCCGAAAGACATTATATGTAAAATAAGAGATGAGAGTCAACTTTCCTAAACCTATTCACTTCAGAAATGCTGCTACAAAAACACCTTCCATAACTCTAAATTTTTTTTGTTTTAACATCAATGTGTAGAGGGCGTTGTTCTCTTCGATTGAGGCTATAGATCACCCAATTCCGAGTTCGGATGAAGAAGTTATGATCAAAAGAATGAACTGATGTCTACTAGGTCAAAAAACGGCTGCACTAGAGAGAGAGAGAGAGAGAGAGAGAGAGAGAGAGAGAGAGAGAGAGAGATAGAGAGAGAGAGAGAGAAGAAGAAGAAGAAGAAAACGAGAATTTTTAACGCCATAGAAACAATCTCAAAAGATATATTCAATAACTTGGGTGACAATAAATTTATTCATGTTTCATTTTCTCTCTCTCTCTCTCTCTCTCTCTCTCTCTCTCTCTCTCTCTCTCTCAGAGGTCTTGATCAGCAGAGAATTTAAAAAATTGAAGGAATAATCCGATAAGATCTCAAAGATACATTCTTGATGGTCTCAAGTTCCAAATCTTATAGAGTTTAAAACATTGAAGGAATAATCGGATAAGATCTCAAAGATACATTCTCGATGGTCTCAGGTTCTAGACCTTAGAGAGAGAGAGAGAGAGAGAGAGAGAGAGAGAGAGAGAGAGAGAGAGAGAGAGAGTTGTCTTGGGGCCATCTCTTCAACCGCATTGCTAATTTTCTCAACTACTATGCCACGATGAAAAGTCCTATGTGTATGCACACATGAGCTCTAGGCAAGCTGCTATCCACCCAACATGTGTGTGTGTGTGTGTGTGTGTGTGTGTGTGTGTGTGTGTGTGTGTGTGTGTGTGTGTGTGTGAGAGAGAGAGAGAGAGAGAGAGAGAGAGAGAGAGAGAGAGAGATTGGTGGCCCGGGGAGGGAGCGACATGAGGGGAGCATATAAATTTTGAATGTCACAATTACTGTACTAGAACAATAGCAAAAGGCCTCAAAAAATCATATAAAAATTTATTATATATATACACACACATACACTATATATGTATACACACACATACATACATACATACATACATATATATATATATATATATATATATATATATATATAGAGAGAGAGAGAGAGAGAGAGAGAGAAGAAGAAGAAGAAGAAGAAGAAGAGAGAGAGTTTTAACGTTGTAGGAAACTATCCCAAGAGACTCTAGCCGACAAGGAGTTTGACATCATAAGAATAATTGTAATAACTGCTCTAAAATATCTATCGAGAGACTTGAACTCAAAGACACAGTATGTGTGTGTGTGTGTGTGTGTGTGTGGGTCACAAGAGAGAGAGAGAGGGAGAGAGAGAGAGAGAGAGAGAGAGAGAGAGAGATCTCAACTTATGTGTGTCATCACTGTTTCATTCTAATTTTATCAAATGTTGCAAATCTTTGAATTATTGGGGATTCTTTCTATGATGTTAGAATATTCTATAACTTCTTTTTTGACATTAAAAGTTTCCTAAACTCTTGACATGTCCACACGTAACCCTCCTCTCCTACCTTTGCCTAGTGCTGAGGAGAGAGGATGCTCTCAACCAAGCATATAAAAAAAAAGTGGCAGTCCGTGCCCCCCCCCCCCCTCTCTCTCTCTCTCTCTCTCTCTCTCTCTCTCTCTCTCTCTGCCCAAGCCCTCAAGACCCTTGTCGCACCTATCATTTGTAGCCAAAATTGCCTATAGTTTGTTGATGTATCTGCAATACACATTTCTTCTCCATTAAGATGCACCAAAAGTACTACTAAAATTTGCAATTTTAGAGCATGTTTGACTACTTATACTAGATTTACTTCATGTTACCCCGGTTTGAGGCTAGCTAATCTAAACTCTCAATCACTAAGCTTTAAGCAAACCTTCTCCAAACACTAGTGGCAAGGAGTCGTTGTGTTGCATAGCTTAAATATGATACACACACACACACACGCACCTACACACAAAATGTTTAACGTCACCAAAATAAATAATTGAGTGACAAATACTATCTAACTAGTGTTGAGAGGGGAGAGAGGACACACATACATACACGTGGACACACACACGAAAGAGACAAGGAGAAGATATTGTACTAAGTTGCTTATGCATTGTTGTGATATAGGTGATGATGTACACTACTACCATGTTTGTGCACAAAATATAGATAGAGATGCAAGTGAGGCATCTAGAGTGAAACATAGATGGAAGGGTCAACCACATTCTTGATATCAAAAGAAAACCAACTGCTCTCTTTGAAAGTTGAAACTCTCCTGATACAATGGAAACTATGAGCCCCAATCTTTTCACAACTCCACATTTAGACATGAAAAGTTTTATCATTACATACTATAGCAATTATGGGCCTTCATCCTTAAAAACTTGTTGACTTAACCAGCTTGTACTTTTGGACTTGGTAGCACTTTTACCAAGCATAGGTAGACTAAGGGAAAGACTTCCTTCTTACTATATAGAGGTTATGATGTGCACTATTACCATGTCTTGCTCACAAGAAAGACACAAGGATAGAATCAAGCAAGAGAGTGGAGCAGAGACATTGAATCAATTGTGTTCCCATTGTTGAAACTAATTTAGAACGTACACCATTTTCAATCAAAATTTTATGATTACCTTGACTTCTCTTAGCTTTCATCTCTTCACACCATGCTCACTAATTCGATTTGTATAATCAATCTTGGTAGTATTGCTAAATCAAGATATACCAAAAGGAGCTCTCTCTCTCTCTCTCTCTCTCTCTCTCTCTCTCTCTCTCAATAGAAGTAGAGCACTCCTAAGTTTGTTGAACATGGACTAGAACCTCGTGAAAAATAATGCCTATGAAAAGCTCCCAAGCTTGGTATCAAAGAATGCTTTGCAACATCTTACATATATTCATGTTTGTTAAAATCTGTAAGAGGTTATTGCATGCATCACTTTTGGAAATGCAATAGACTATACATGTAGTAGGAAGAGAGTATTGATATTGTTCCACTTGGAAGAGAAGATAGCATTATGAGGACAGATGTGATGTTTATTTGGCTACAGCAACACGCACGTCACATACTAGTTAATATTAAAAGGAAATGAAATATAACATAATCATTACACTTCAAGGCTTGAGTAGCAGTAATATTGCAGTACACTTTGGTGGGTCTTGTAATCATCTCAACAAGAGGCTTAGTATATCTACCAATGTTTGCTTTTTTAAAAGTTTCTCCAACAAAAATATTTTCAGTTAAGACAAAAAGGATGCGCAAGGCTACGATCATGCACTTTGGGTAGCCCAAACATGTAAATAGCACATGAGGAATTCATAGGTTGATGAGATAACGTGTAAACAAACACAACAATGGAAAAACAAGTGAAGGTTCACTTTGGCATTCTAAAACAATAAAATAAAATGGAAGAGAAGTTAACACTAGGTTTGTGTTTGAGCCATTGAAGTGGCTTAAGCCATAGTAGTTATTTGGCACCTCAATTTCTAAAATTCGTTATAAGACTAATTATTTTTCACAAAACCATGAATATAAGATATCATTCTAGTCGAGGAATAATTCAATAAATATTTATCTCAAAATAGTGTAAAATTTACATATATAATTTCTTAAAAATGATAAAGAGCCACAAATTGATTTTTAAATGTAATAGCATAGAGATTTTTGACACCTCAAACACTGTTATGGAAAATCATTGTATTAGGATGTAGATTCTAGATATCTTTTCTATTCAATTTTTCCCAGGATTTTTTCTCGTTGACACTCTTCCTTATAAAAATATATATGCATAGATTCACATTGTGTGCATCTTCAAGTATTTTTCAAAAACATTTCAATGTGTTTTGAACATTTTAAGGGGGATATCAAAACTTTTGGGTAATTTTGATTCAATTGTACCTAAAATTTCACTCTTAAAAATGGTATTTTTATATAAAATAATTTATTTATATTTTTCAATCCCCTACATGGCTTGATCAAATTTTTTTGCGCTTCACGAAAACAATTATTTACACAAAAGTTGCTTATAGCTACAAAAGTGGCTTGTGTTCACAAAACCCTAGTGGTTAGTGTTAAATTATGTAAGACTGCAATGCAAGGTTCTAAATGAAGGGAGTGACAACGGACCTTTGACAAACCAAAACAGAAGAAAATTTCAAATGGTCACATGAAAAGGTCTTTCCAATCATGGTAAGAAATTATAGAATTTCAAATGTATGTCCCTCAGGACTATATGACACGGGCATGGGGGACATGGGATCTACGATGAGAGCATCGAGCGTCGTAGATCTTGTCGGCACCGCAAAAAGTAGTACTTTTTGTACCCGAGATTACTTGTCATTAAATATCTAATATCTAACCAACCCAAATGATTTTCTCATATTAAAATGATCATTTAATATGGGATAATAAAAGGGAATAAGGGTTAGAATATAGACATGTGCTTACGGATCTATCTCAACATGGGGCCAATGGTACATGGGCCCAAATGAGAGATGATCTATCAAAGAGCAAGGTTAACTAATGAAGTTTGAAAAACCTTAGGGTAGCTTCATTAAAGACCTCCAATGGTTAGTGTTAAAAGTCCTTTGACCTTAAGCAAACTAGGGCTGAGCTTGAGGTGGGAACCCGACCTAAATGTAAGCAAGCTAGGGTTGTGCTTGAGGTGGGAACCCGACCTAGACTTAAGCAAGCTAGGGCTGTGCTTGAGGTGGGAACTCCACCTAAGGTGCTTGTCATGTTTGATGACTAAGGTACCTGAGGTACTTGTCACATTTAACGAGGAAGTTGCTTGAGAAGATTCTTATGCATGGGGGTAAGATGCTTGAGTCAAAAACAAAACCTACACACTGAATGAGGAAGTTGCTTGAGAAACTTCCTATGCATAAAAATCTCAAAGTTAGGGAATTCTAAAAGAGCACATGGGACACATGTCAGACTCTCACTAAGCTTAACCACATGGTGTGCTTGAATGCTATTGGTTGGGCTAAAGAGGAGTTCAATGAGCTTCTACTTCCATCTAAAAAATAGCTAGACATTTTCAAGCTCTCTCTCTCTAAGGGGTAAGGAGGACACTTGTCAAAAGACTATCCATGTACTTGACTGCATGCTGCATGTGATTGACTAGGGGGAGAGGGGTCCAATGAGCTTGCAACATGCAGAAAAATCACCACTCGCCCAAAGCAAAAAAGAGGGGTGCTAGGGGGATATACTCCACACACACACACTCATTTGCAAGGCCATTCTCACCTGGTGAAAGTTGAGGAACACCACCTCCTTCTCCAAGTTTGTGAGAGTAAAAGCCTACACCAATACTCTTGGCTATGGAATGCAAATCCAACCAAGAGTCATCCTTCAATGCTTAAGCTTGTCATCTTCTCCATCTTCATTACTATGCTATTATGTATGCTAGCAAGAAGAGTAATGATAAGTGAGGAACTATTTCTTTCTCCTGTTGAATGTTTCTTCTTCCTCTTCCCTATCCTCATTCCCCGCTAGCTCTCTCCACCTTCGAAGGTGTTTGAGGCCTTGGGACTGAGTCTTGGGATAGTTAATGCTTTCCTCAAGTTTATGTTATGCTTGTGATGCACGAAGCTTTCGATCTTCATTGCATCACCTAGGTTACAAGGAACACAAAGATCGTATTGTACCAAGTCTCTCTTGATGGGAGAAACTATAATACAAATGCCTATTGGAGGGGGGACCGGCTCCATATGAATCCGGTCCTCAACTATTTTCATGTTCTCTAAACTCTCTCTTGCAAAAAGTATTGTTCATGCCAAGTTAACTAAGTACCATGTTTATGTTGCTACCATCAATTAAGTTCAACTGCTATGCTCACAAAGAATCTCTCAAAAGTGCTTCACCTAATTTCCTAATTCCGTTACTCTCAAAGTTCATAGGCAATTTCCATTACATTACTTTTGGTCACATTTGGTATAAAAGTAATCTCGGGCCCATACCATCACAAAAAATGCACGGGTTCTCGTGGATAGGACATGGGACTCGCAAAGGTGAGGTCAAGGGTTCGAAGCTTGGGTGCGAAGTAATCTCGAGTACAAAGTAATCTCGGGTACCCGAGATTACTTTGCCACGCTCGAGATTACTTTGCCACGATCTACGGCTCTCCTTCATCCCACCATAGATCCCACCCCCTCAATGCCCGTGTAATGGAAATGGCCTATGAACTTTGAGAGTAGCGGAATTCGGAAATTAAATGAAGCACTTTTGGGAGATTACATTGTGAGCATAGCGGGTGAACTTAATCGATGGTAGGAACATAAACATGGTACTTAGTTAACTTGGCATGAACACTACTTTTGCGAGAGAGAGAGAGAGAGAGAGAGAGAGAGAGAGAGAGAGAGAGAGAGAGAGAGTTTAGAGAACATGACAATAGTTGATGGCCGGATTCATATGGAGCCGGTCCCCCCTCCGATAGGCATTTGTATTATAGTTTCTCCCATCAAGAGAGACTTGGTACAATACAATCTTTGTGTTCCTTGTAACCTAGGTGATGCAATGAAGATGGAAAGCTTCATGCATCACAAGCATAACATAAACTTGAAGAAAGCATTAACTATCCCAAGCCTCAGTTCCAAGGTCTCAAACACCTTCAAAGGTGGAGAGAGCTAGCGGGGAATGACGATAGGGAAGAGGAAGAAGAAACATTCCATAAGAGAAAGAAATAGTTCCTCACTTATCATTACTCTTCTTGCTAGCATACATAATAGCTTAGTAATGAAGATGGAGAAGATGGCAAGCTTATGCATTGAAGCATGACTCTTGGTTGGATTTGCATTCCATAGCCAAGAGTATTGGTGTAGGCTTTCACTCTCACAAGCTTGGATAAGGAGGTGGTGCTCCTCCACTTTCACCAAGTCAGAATTGCCTTGCAAATGAGTGTGGGTGTGGAGTATATCCCCCTAGCACCCCCCTTCCTTGCTTTGGGCAAAATTTCTACATGCTACAAGCTCATTGGACCCCTCTCTCCCTAGCCAATCACATGCAGCCTGCAGTCAAGCACATGGGTAGTCTTTTGCTAAGTGTCCTCCTTACCCCTTAGAGAGAGAGAGAGAGAGCTTGAAAATATCTAGATATTTGTTAGATGGAAGTAGAATCTCATTGGACCCTCTTTAGCCCAACCAATAGCATTCAAGCACACCATGTGGTTAAGCTTAGTGAGAGTCTGACATGTGTCCCATGTGCTCTTTTAGAATTCCCCTAACTTTGAGATTTTTATGCATAGGAAGTTTCTCAAGCAACTTCCTCATTAAGTATGTAGGTTCTCTTTTTGACTCAAGCATCTTACCCACCATGCATAGGAAGCTTCTCAAGCAACTTCCTCGTTGAATGTGACAAGTATCTCAAGTACCTTAGTCATCAAGCATGACAAGCACCTTAGGTGGAGTTCCCACCTCAAGCACAGCCCTAGCTTGTTTAAGTTTAGGTCGGGTTCCCACCTCAAGCACAGCCCTAGCTTGCTTAAGTTTAGGTCGGGTTCCCACCTCAAGCTCAACCCTAGCTTGCTTAAGGTCAAAGGACTTTTAACACTAACCATTGGAGGTCTTTAATGAAACTAACCCTTTTTACCATATACATGTGGTAGTGATGTGTGTGAACACACTAGGACCGTCGGGGCATTTTTTCCCTCTTTAGGAGGTTTTTTCCCCCGAGCATTGTATATACGCCCATCACTCTATGGCTATCTATCTTTCCATTGCATACTAAGTAACAAACTCTCTATTGTGTGCCTTGAGCTTCCTTCGTCTTCTCCAAGGTGTGTGCGTTTCTCTGCAACCCTAATCCAACAATTGGTATCAGAGCAAGTTGCGTCCTCCCGAGCTTAGTCGCCAGCTGCTCCAGCACATGCCTGCTCACTTTCTTCAATTTCAGTGAGCTTTCGGGAGTGTTTGCAGGTCGACAAATATTTTGAGACAGCTCATAGAGCTGAGTCTGCTCATATTTTTTATTCGGGCTCATTTCAGCCTCCGTTTCCACTACAAGCAGTACTACACATGCTATTTCGTCATTTTGTGCAGAATTTTTGTCAGTGCCGTTTTCTGCATAACAGGTGCTCATAGTCTTCTACGGTTTGTGCTATATAGCACGTGTTGTTCCCGCTCCGTTTATCCTATTTTCGGGCAGTTTTCACATTAGGTGCAACATTTACCATGGCTGACAACAACACAGATGTGTTCAAGATGTTTGCTGCTGAGGACAGGTTGGATGGGGACAACTACCCTATGTGGGCTTATATGATGCAACATGTGCTTGTGTCAAAGGGCGTCTAGAACATTGTGCAGGGCATTGATGTACGTCTTGGTTCTGAGGATGTAGGCGATGTTGAGGATGTTGCAGGTCTTGCTGCAAGGATTGCTGCTATTAGAGTTGTTTTGCCTACGGCAGAACAAGCTCGTTGGGATGTAAACTATGTGCAGGCTCATGCATTGATTGCATTGTCTGTGAAGCGCACCATTGTTCCTCACATCCGTTCAGCAAAATCTGCAAAACACGCTTGGGATATTTTGGCTGGTCTTTATGCAAGTCGCAATGAGGCTAAAATTGCTTTGCTGCGTAAAGAGCTGGAGTCAAAGATTATGCATGAGGAAGATGATATGGACACTTTACTTGCTAGTGTCAAGGATATCAATGAGCAACGTATTTCTACAAGTGAAGTCATTTCAGACAGCTTCCTTGTGCAGACTGTTCTTGATGCCTTACCAGATTCTTACCAGACTTTTGCTAGTACTTGGAGATTTATGACCGAAGGAAATCCAGAAGTTGTCAAGTTTGATGCATTATGCACATTGCTGTTGCAAGAGTCACTTTCCAAAAAAAACAAGACTAGACAACGTGCAGTTGAACAAGGCTTTTATTGATTCTCAAAGAAAGGGTGGTAATAGCAATGCAGCCACTTCTTATGGTTCTGCTGCGAGTGACAAAACTTCTGTTCCCAATGCTTCTGCTGGCAGCACTTTGTCTGGCAATTCTGGTGATAAGGGCAAAAAGAAGATGCGCTACTATTATTGTAAAGCTAATGATCACTTGATCAAGCAATGTCCTAAGTTGAAGGCAAAAGAGGCTAAGAAGAAAGAGGGTGGTTCCACTGCAAATGCTGGTTCCACTACAAATGCAGCCATTGTTGAATCTTCTGTAAAAGGAGATTGTAATGCTGATGTTGATGCAGAATGGGCTTTTAACACAGAGTGCACTTACAATCTTGTTGTCCATGATGCATGCTTGTCAGTTGCTGTGTAGATTCACATGTGTGGTATTTCAATAGTGGTGCTACAAAGAACATTACCTCACATCGTGAATTATTTACCTCTCTCGAGTTTGTCCCTCATGGGAATTCAGTCACTTGTGCCAACAATGCCTCTTATCCGGTTCAGGGAGTTGGAAAGATTGTGCTTACAGCTGCAAATGGCGGTTCCTTCACACTTGTTGATGCACTTTTTGTACCTGGGATCAAGAAGAATCTCTTGTCTGTATCTGCACTTGCTAGACTTGGACTTGTAGTCAAATTTGTGGATGACAGATGTACAGTTCATGATATCAATTTTGGTGATGAAATTGTTGCATCTGGCCTTTTGTGTTGTGGGCTGTATAAGCTCACTTTGTATGACAAGTGTGGACAAAATTTTGCAAATGCTGTTGTAGATTCAAGGGCTATTTCAGATGCAAAACTTTGGCATGCACGTTTTGGTCATCTGAATTTTGCCAGTTTGCTGCGTTTGCAAAAATCTGATATGGTTGCTTCTTTGCCGCCTCTTGAAGCACCTGTCAAACATGTTTGTGAAGGCTGTATTTTGGGTAAGATGCAGCATTCTAAGTTTCCAAAGGATGGTTCAGTTTGGGCCACATGCAGGTTGCAGCTTGTGCATAGTGATGTTTGTGGGCCCATGCAAAATCCGTCCTTGGGAAATTACCTTTGCTTCGTGACTTTCATTGATGGTTACTCCAGGCATGCATAGGTATTTCCGCGTAAAGCGAAGTCCGAAGTTTTTATGTGCTTCAAATTTTTCTTTTGGCTATGGTTGAAAATGTCTCGAAATGTACTATGGGCACCCTCCATTCCGATCGAGGGGGGAGTATATGTCTCATGAATTTAATGAATTTCTGGCTAGTTGCGGGATAAAACACCAATTTACAGTGCCTTATACACCTCAGCAAAATGGTGTTGCTGAGAGAAAAAACAGGTCACTGACGGAAATGGCACGATGTACGATCAAAAGTCAAGCTTTGCTGCAATCTTTTTGGCTTGAGGCCATCATGTGTGCCACTTATGTACTTAACAGGTGTCCTACGAAAGCTTTGCAGTCTATTACTCCATATGAAGCATGGCATGATAGAAAGCCTTCTATTGAGCACATGCGTGTTTTTTGCTGTTTGGCATATGCTTTGGTGCCACAAACACAGCGTAGAAAATTGGATGATAAGGCTGTCAAATGTATTTTTGTTGGTTATAGTGCTGAAAGCAAAGGTTACAGGTTGTATCATCCGCAAACAAAACGTATACTGGTTTCACAGGATGTAGTGTTTGTGGAAGATTCTGTTCAGCCCTTGCTATCATGTACTAGAGACAGTAATGTAAGCTCACATGACATTTATGACACTTTGTTGCCTCTTTTCAGTGATGGAAATACGAATGTAAGTTCCAATGAGGCAAATGTACAGCCTATGGGGGTTTCTGAAAATGTTACAGATCAGCCTATTACTGATGCAGAGGTACATGATGTACTTGATGAGGAAAGGGTTGAATATGAGCAGGCTAGAGGTATGCCAAAATGGCTGGTGCACACTTTGCGTGACAGTAAATTGGATGCACCTTTGTCTAGCCGTACTCGTTCAGGCTCTCTCCATGCATCTTATGCATCAGATTGTTATGCTTTGGCTGTGTCTAGCTTACATGATGTTGAGGAGCCTCTGTCCTTTAATGAAGCACAGAATTCAGAAAATTGGATGGCTGCCATGCAATCAGAATATGATGCACTTATAGAAAACGACACATGGACTTTATGTGATTTGCCTCCTGGCAAAAAGCCCATTTGTACGAAGTGGGTTTACAAGTTGAAACGCAAGCCGGATGGTGAGATCGATCACCATAAGGCTCGACTTGTTGCAAAGGGTTATGCACAACAAAAAGGCATAGATTATGAAGAGACTTTTGCTCCCACTTGTCGTATGACTACTGTGCGTTTTCTATGTGCATTGGCAGCTCATTTTGGTTGGGATGTACATGAATCAGACATTGTTACTGCTTTCTTGAATGGTGACATGTTTGAGGAAGTTTATGTAACGTAGCCTTGCGGTTTTGTCATAAAAGGACAAGAGGACAAAGTGTGCATATGTAAGAAGGCTTTGTATGGGTTGAAGCAATCTCCTTGTGCTTGGTATGAGAAAGCTGACACTCATTTGGTTAAACGAGGCTTTCATAACAGTCCAATAAGCACATTGTATGTAAAGCGTGAGGGTGATGTACTTCTCATTGTGGTTCTTTATGTCGATGATTTGCTGATCACTAGACAAAATGAGAGACATATTGCAAATTAAGGCTGATTTGAATGCTACTTTCAAGATGAAAGATTTGGGATTGTTGCATCATTACTTGGGTATACAATTTAAGCAGTGTGATGGTGGTATTGCCTTGTGTCATAAAAGTTACATAGAGACATTGCTATGTAAATTTGGACTTGAGGATTGCAAACCTATTGCCACTCCCATGGAAACAGGTTTGAAGTTGAGTCTACATGATGCTGGCGATCCTGCTGATGTCACTCTTTACCAAACTGCTGTTGGCTCCTCATTTATGTATGCAACACGAGGCCAGATATTCAGTTTGTAGTCTCACAGGTCAGCAGATTTATGCATAGCCTAGGGTCTAAGCATTGGTAGGCTGTCAAGAGGATTTTCCGCTACCTTAGTGGCACTTTACATCTTGGCTTGTTTTATCCCAAGGGGGGATCATTGCCGCCAGACTTACATGCTTTTTCAGACTCGGATTGGGCTGGTTGTTTTGACACGCGAGTGTCCACAAGTGGTTTTTGTTTCATGCTTGGCAGTTCATGTATATCATGGTTGAGCAATAAGCAACCTACTGTGGCCACTTCGAGTTGTGAGGCTGAGTACAGGGCAGTCTTCACAGCTACGGTTGAGTGTGTATGGCTCAGACGCCTTATGGCTGATTTGGGTGTTGGACAGGACACTGCCAACACTATCTACATTGACAGTTAGAGCACATTGGCAGTTGCGAGGAACCCACTTTTTCATGCTCGCACAAAGCACATTGAGGTGCATTACCACTATGTCAGGGAGAGGCTCTCAGCAGGAGAGATCAGCTTGGCTTATGTGCCAACAGAGGACAACCTTGCAGATCTTTTCACAAAGGCATTGTCTCGTGAGAAGCTTGAAGCTTTCTGCAAAGCTTTGGGCTTACTTCCCTTTGTGGACTGATCATGTCCTCAGGGCATGGCGCTTTCCTTTACTCATGTGCTAGCTCTCGTTTACCGCATCACTCCAGGGGGGATTTGTTACCATATACATGTGGTAGTGATGTGTGTGAACACACTAGGACCGTCGGGGCATTTTTTCCCTCTTTAGGAGGTTTTTCCCCCCGAGCATTGTATATACGCCCATTACTCTAGGGCTATCTATCTTTCCATTGCATACTAAGTAACACACTCTCTATCGTGTGCCTTGAGCTTCCTTCGTCTTCTCCAAGCTGTGTGCATTTCTCTGCAACCCTAATTCCAACAAACCTGAGGTCTTTTAAGCTTCATTAGTTAACCTTGCTCTTTGACAAACCATCTCTCATTTGGGCCCCTTTACCATTGGCCCCGTGTTGAGATAGATCCGTAAGCACATGTCTATATTCTAACCCTTGTTCCCGTTAATTATCCCATATTAAATGACAGTTTAATATGAAAAAATCATTTGGGTTTGTTAGATATTAGATATTTAATGACATTACCTCTCTCTTGAAATCATAGTCATCCTCGACTATGAGGTAAAAGAGATAAAGTCATAGTCATTAGTCGATTTGTCTTAGCGGGTAGAGGATCCCTTTTTGCCCTACGACATCGTTCCAAGATGGATGATTAATCCATTTGGTGCTTGGGAGACATAGCTGCTGCAAGCATGTCTGCCTTTAGTCCATTTCATCCTCCCAAGTGGAGTGACAAATTCTACATGGTGTTTGAGAGACGTCGTCATCCCAAACAAGTTTCTTAGTATGCATACTACTTAAATTTGTGCACAATAAAAAGAGAATTAGTCTTATAAGACATAAACATTGATCATTTAAAAGAAACATGTACATTTGGTTACTCTAATGTAGCATTGTAAGCGTTGACAAGGTTCATACTATCCTTGAGGTGGATTCCTTGCATCCATCTAGCATCTTCAAAAGGATAATTTTTTAACTTAATAAGATACTGTCGGATAATTTTACCATGTCGTAGTACCTTGTCTTCATGCCGAAGGATAGCTTCGGGTTGTAGTACCTCTTCTAGATCTTTGATTTCGGGAGGGTCTTCAATAATTGGTTCATTTGGAGGCTCTCCTTTGTAGGGCTTGAGTAGGCTCACAAATATGGTGCATGCAATGGTTGGGCAATTTTTATTAATAAGCCATCTCATTGATTAGCTTAAGAATTTGAAAAGGACCATAATATCTTTTTGCTAGTTTAGCATAATACTTTTGATGACCCATTGGATTTTTGCCCGTCGTTTGCCTCAATCGAGCCTTAGGAAACTAAGACCCAATCATTTTCCTTAAAGGCTAAGGCTCTTCTGTGCTTATTAGCAGTAGCCCTTTTTGCATTTCCTGTGTGATGGATATAACCCCTTTAATCTTTGGAAAAGATTCTTGTGGGTCTCGCTATATTCATCAGTAGCGGAGATCTTCCCATGTACTTTAAGTAGTAAGGGACTTTTGGATCTTCCTTCTTTACCTCAAAAGGTACTTTCCCCATAGAAGTATGTACAATATCATTGTACACATACTCTATAAGAGGTAGGTACTTCTATCATTGAGAACATTGATCTACTTCCATGACATAGGCTTTTAGTAGATCAAGAATCGTTAGATTAGCTATTTCACTTTGGTCATCCGTTTGTGGATGATAGGCCAAAAAGAGAAATTTAATCTACTTCCTAGATTCTCAAAGAGACCCTTCTAGAAATTACTGGTCATTCTAGGATTTTTGTCCGACACTATGGGTGTTGGAAATCCATGATGCTTGAAAATTTGAGATATGAAGAGGGTTGCCATTTGATGTGCCTCAATAGTCTTTTTGACAGGCATAGAGTGTATTTTCTTGGTAAGCTTGTTGACTGAAACAATCCAAGTTGCTTCCCTCAATCAAATATCAAATTTTGGTATACCCTGCATTTTGAAACATACTCCTGTATGTTTACTTTTCATGATACACCAACATAAATACATTTCTACTCCTTGAAGAGTAGATTATGGATTTCCTCTTTGCCCCGCATAAGGAGATGTATGGGATTCTTACATGACGTTCTTATTGTATGGGTGATTAACACATAGCCTATTGCCATTTGGAAGATAACCATCCTTCAAGGTGAATGGTTCTTGCTACTTCCCTATTGCAAAGGCTGCAATTACGTACTAAAAGTCTCGATCAGCAGACTCGTCTATCATAAAAGATAGATCATTGTGAGTTGCCATAGACACCACATTTACCCTTGGTCGTAGTGAAAGTGCATCGACCACTTGATTGTGCTTGCCAACAATGTGAGCAGTATGAAATTTAAATTGCAAAAGAAATTTTGCCTATCTCATTTGCTTGTCGGAGAGCTTGGTTTGTGTCATGAAGTTCTTGAGGCTTTGTGATCCATTCGTAGGATGAATGGAGTCCCCAAGAGATAGTGTTTCCATGTGTTTAGGGCATATAGAATAGCTAGTAGCTTTATTTTCGTATTTGCCCAATACTCACTTATTGAAGTTGAGTCTTTGACTCTCATATGCTATGGCATGCCCTTCTTGAAGCAAAATAGCTCCAAGGCAATCAACACAAGCATCAGATTGGACCTCAAATGGCTTTAAGAGATCTAGTAGTGTGAACACACGTTGAGAGATAAGCTTCTCAAAAGCTTCTTGCACTTTTGCGGTCCATGAATACTTAACGTTCTTTTTTTGTTAAGTCATGTAATGGGCCTGCTATTAGAGAGAATTTTTTCTATGAAGCATCTATAGTATGCACACATACCTATGAAGCTTCATACCTCCTATAGATTCCTTGGATTAGGCCATCCTTTTATTATCTCTAATTTTGTTGCATCCACATGGGTGCCATCTTTAGAGATAATGTGACCTAAATATTGAATCTCTTGTAGGAAAAATTCTCTTTTCTTTTTATTAATGAAAAGGTTATTCTCTCTCACAATCTTGAAAGATTACCTGGAGGTGTCTCTTGTACTCTTCAAGAGAATTTGAATGGCTTGAAGATTTTTTTGTCCATCATGAGTTTGAATGCATCTGGAGCATTTGTCGGGCCAAAACTTGTAAATTATCAAATAGATCTTCTACCTGGGGCATGGGAAATCTATTTTTTTGATAGTGATCTTATTTAGTGCCCTATAGTCGACACACATGTGATATGTGTCGTCTTTCTTTTGCACTAAAAGCAATGGTGAACAAAATGGAGAGGAGCTAGACCTCACCATCCCCCTTTTTTTTTACCACTTCATGCACTTGCCTCATGATCTCCTCTTGTTGAGCTTGTGAAACTCGATAAGAAGGCTTGTTAGGCAGTGAGCTTCTTGGTAGGAGCTCAATTACATGGTCATCATCCCTCATTTTAGAGATAGCTCACTAGGGATGTCATCAATGAAAACATCTTGGAATCCATTTAGGAAATTAGACAACTCTAATTCCTCTTGATTCCCTTTATTGCAGGGATATGGTGTTTCCCAACTCATAAACATCTATGTGCATGCTCTTTTCCCTGTAGGTGAAGTAGATTCTCCTTTCAAGGAGCTTCATGTTGGAAGCCATGTGGTTAAATCATGGTGCCAACGATAACATTCTCATGTTTGAGAGGGGAGATGAAGAAATCCTCTTTGTCCAAATAGCTTTGAACATGAAGCCTTAATTTTCCAATGAAAGAAGTAACTGAGACGTCTTGTCCATAGATAGCTCCATTGGCTTTCAATGCATCTCCCATCTTGTGGGCTTGTATGCCTAGCTTAGGGGAAAACTCCGTGGATATGAAGTGGTGAGTTGAACTAGGGTCAACCGAACTAGGGTCAAACAAAATAAAGGCATCATGCTCTTGTATCTTTCCCCAATCATAGGAAAGGAGAAACCCTTGGCAATGAGAATCCTCTTTTGGAGCTTCAAACATAGAGACTCTAGCAGTCTCATTGCGGGCCATTCTCTTGGGGAAGGACGATAACCATGGCCTTGCTCCCCACACTTAAAACATTTGTGGTCCTTACTAAAAGCTTCTAGCTCTTTAGGAGAGAGTTTATATTTACCTTTCTAAACTCCCTTCTCCTTGGACCAATTGTTGTTGTTTTGGAATAGCCTTGGTAAGAATTTTGGGCATTGGCTTTCCCCTTGGCATCATTTTTGTCTTTATTTTCCATGGGCTTGACATTCCGTCTAGCCACTTGTTGGAAATTGATGCGCGAAGAAACCATGGTATGGTGGATTACTTTGGTGATAGAACCAGGTCGTTGAGAGTTGACATACTCAGCCATCTCTTTGGGTAATCCCGCACAGAATTGTTGCTTTTTCTCGACAAAGTCTAAAGATAGTAGCCTTGAGATGTAAATCCCAAAACTTTTCCACATATTTGTGGATAGACTCATGAGAGAGAAGCTTTAAAATTCACCATTTGGTAAGCACTTTTTCCTTTGCATCACTTGCAAGGAATTTCTTCATGATGGAAACTCGTATAGTTTTCCATGTCTTTGGGGCTTGACCGTTGCCACGAAGGCTAGCCCACCATTGACGAGCCAATTTTTGAAAGTGCATAGCTACATGGTGTAGCTCGGACGACTCCGTGAAGCCCTCATCCCCAAAGGCCCATCAAATTGTTGGATGAAGTCCAATACTTTGTCGATAGCACCAAAGGTGCCATCATAGGTGAGAAAAGAGATACTCTTTCCTCCCTCTTTGAACTTCTTTAGCTTTTGTGACCTTCGCCATGCAGGGTAGGATTTGCGATGTCCTCCCCTCTTGTATTCTCTAGGAGAATAGCCATAGCTTTCATCAGTAGAGGAGGAAGGTGAAGAGGGTGACCTCTTTCTTGCCCTTTTCTTCCTTGGTTTTCTCTCTTCCCTTTTGAGGAGAAAGACTATGGATTAACCGTTTCCTCTTGGGAGGAGTTGTCGATCGTTTAGTCCTCCTTCTTCGTGGAGCCACCTTTTCGGAGGAAACTAGGGATTCATTGCTTTCTTGATCTTTGGATTCCTCCTCTCGTATGGGAGAGAGTCTTCTTTTGGGGGTCTCATCAAGAGGCCTCGTAAGCTCTCTCTCCTCTTGGAGAGGAAAGGAAATCCCATAAGCATGAAGTTGCTGAGTAGCTTCAGCTTGCAAAGTGGGGTTGCCCATAGCTTGTTGCAACCTAGTGACAAGATAATTGCCAAACATGGGGGCATCATCATTGGTACCTTCATGTGCAAAATCAAAGTTATCAATGTTCATTCTCCTCTCTTGGTTATTGTCAGCCATGCTAATTAAACTTATGTGTTTACTTAGTGTATGCTTTGGCAATTCAAAACCTTAGTTTCTACTCCTCTTAGCCTTTGAAAATAGGCACTTAAGTACCTACACCCACGGCTCGAATTGGTTAATATAGAGAGTAGTGGAGTGAGTCTAACATAGCGAAGTTGTCGAGGGATAGCTCCTTTTGGACTTCTTATGGCTCAATAATGGTAAAGCCGTAGGCAAGTCTAAAAAGACTCCATTATTAAGACCAAAGCTCCCGAGGTGTGCACCATATCCCACATAATGGGCTCAACAAAACCGATAATAGATCCATGACCCATTTACCCTAATATAATTAACAAAAACAACCATTAATAGGCTACTTAAGGACCTCTCTTCTTAAGCAAGAAAAGAGAAACCAAATGCTCTGATACCAATGTAATGGAAATGGCCTATGAACTTTTACAGTAGCGGAATTAGGAAATTAGGTGAAGCAATTTTGAGAGATTACTTTGTGAGCATGGTGGGTGAACTTAATCGATGGTAGCAACATAAACATGGTACTTAGTTAACTTGGTATGAACAATACTTTTGCAAGAGAGAGAGAGAGAGAGAGTTTATAGAACATGACAATTAGTTGATGACCGGATTCATATGGAGCCGGTCCCCCCTCCAATAGGCATTTGTATTATAGTTTCTCCCATCAAGAGAGACTTGGTATAATACAATCTTTGTGTTCCTTGTAACCTAGGTGATGCAATGAAGATGGAAAGCTTCATGCATCACAAGCAGAACATAAACTTGAAGAAAGCATTATCCCAAAGCCTTAGTCCCAAGGCCTCAAACACCTTCGAAGGTGGAGAGAGCTAGCGGGGAATGACGATAGGGAAGAGGAAGAAGAAACATTCCATAGGAGAAAGAAATAGTTCCTCATTTATCATTACTCTTCTTGCTAGCATACATAATAGCATAGTAATGAAGATGGAGAAGATGGAAAGCTTAAGCATTGAAGCATGACTCTTGGTTGGATTTGCATTCCATAGCCAAGAGTATTGGTGTAGGCTTTCACTCTCACAAGCTTGGAGAAGGAGGTGGTGTTCCTCCACTTTCACCAAGTGAGAATTTCCTTGCAAATGAGTGTGTGTGTGGAGTATATCCCCCTAGCACCCCCCTTCCTTGCTTTGGGCAAAATTTCTACATGCTACAAACTCATTGGACCCCTCTCCCCCTAGCCAATCACATGCAGCCTGCAATCAAGCACATGGGTAGTCTTTTGACAAGTGTCCTCCTTACCCCTTAGAGAGAGAGAGCTTGAAAATATCCAGATATTTGTTAGATGGAAGTAGAATCTCATTGGACCCCTCTTTAGCCCAACCAATAGCATTCAAGCACACCATGTGGTTAAGCTTAGTGAGAGTCTGACATATGTCCCCTGTGCTCCTTTAGAATTCCCCTAACTTTGAGATTTTTATGCATAGGAAGTTTCTCAAGCAACTTCCTCATTAAGTGTGTAGGTTCTCTTTTTGACTCAAGCATCTTACCCCCCATGCATAGGAAGCTTCTCAAGCAACTTCCTCATTAAATGTGACAAGTACCTCAAGTACCTTAGTCATCAAGCATGACAAGCACCTTAGGTGGAGTTCCCACCTCAAACACAGACCTAGCTTGCTTAAGTTTAGGTCGGGTTCCCACCTCAAGCACATCCCTAGCTTGCTTAAGTTTAGATCGGGTTCCCACCTCAAGCACATCCCTAGCTTGCTTAAGTTTAGGTCGGGTTCCCACCTCACCTAGCTAAGGTCCAAGGACTTTTAACCCTAACCATTGGAGGTCTTTAATGACGCTAACCCTAAGGTCTTTTAAGCTTCATTAGTTAACCTTGCTCTTTGACATACCATCTCTCATTTGGGCCCCATTTACCATTGGCCCCATGTTGAGATAGATCCGTAAGCACATGTCTATATTCTAACCCTTGATCTCGTTTATTATCCCATATTAAATGATCAGTTTAATATGAGAAAATCATTTGGGTTGGTTAGATATTAGATATTTAATGACTGCCCGTGTCACTTAGTCCCCAGAATGTATGTCTAACTCTCTTCTCCTCTAAGGCTTGTTTATGAAGCCACAATGATTGATATAAGTGCAAAAATATATACATAGAAACATACGCAACGTGAAGGCATGTACTCCAATATGCAAATGGCAAATGCTTTTTTTTTAATAGCAATACGAGCATTTTCGCCTGCGATGATACAAAGCACTTTCATGAGCGCTAATGGGTTGACAATGACTCGGACTACGAAGGTCGAGTACTCAACCAACCAAATGACAAATACTTTACAAACTCACATGAAGCTCAAGTGGTTTGTATAAATTCTTTTGCATTTTTGTATATTCGAAAGAATATGGTTGCTTATGTGGTAAATTTTGATCCAACTATGTTTCTTACTGTCACATCACATATAGTCACCCACTTAGCATGATGCCGATGAACAATGTTGCTTGATAACTAGATGTGATGCATATGTGCTAGCCATCATATGTGTGTAGCGCATTACCAGCATGTGCATGCATCATCGAGCTTTCTAACTTGCTAGTCATGCTATAATAGTAACGATATTTGGTGCTATAGAAGAAATTCCAATGACATAGTGGGTTGAGGCCAATCAAAATCAATTAGTTTGTTGTAACCTTGCGGGTCAAGTGGCTAACTACATTGCATGGGTGCGTACATGCTCTATGTGTGTGTGTGTGTGTGTGAGACGGGAGAGAGAGAGAGAGAGAGAGAGAGAGAGAGAGAGAGAGAGAGAGAGAGAGATCACATGTAAACATAGAATTGGGGAGGTGGTTGTATTGTGCATGTGTTACTTTTAGCAATTGCTACTATTTAAGCACAAAAAGGGCAAGCTTTTGGTTACACGGTGGTCCTCTAAGTTGGTTAAAATATCATATAAGCTCATAGGTATATACATGTGCATGCAATAGGTGGGATTTCAAAAAGTGCATGAGTATATTCTATATTGTCACTGAATTGTGGAATTAAAAATGCATTGCTTAAGGAACTATCCTAACAAAAGGGATAGTTCCTTAAGCCAAATTTTTTTAAAAAAAATAAAAAATCCTAAGAAACATTTCATGAAGGAAGGAAGGAGACAAGTGACTATACTTTCTTTAGGTGCTGGCCATTGATAAAGTGAATAGCGGCAGCAAACAACCAAAATAGAAGCCCACACTTTTAATTAATTAAGAGAATATGTTATGCTCTAATATATTTCCACTCACTCTCTTTTGAGTGAGTATTGAAAAAAAGGAGACAACATAGATTTGGCCATACACGCCTCTAGCCTAGAAGTAACTTGCAAGCACCACATAAAGAGTTAGCATTGCCTTTATGAACCCTCCCAAATACGACCCACAAAGAAGCCAACAAGATGCTATCAACAAAGGGAAAGTGGGTGCTTGTTGTCTAGAAATGCACATGACTTGCATTGCGGTAGGCTCGAGGGCAATGTGGCAAGCTCAAGCTGCATGGGTGTGCTCGATTGGGGATCAACATTGGTCATAGTGATTGAGTTCACATCTATCTTATTTGAAGTATCAAAGTAGGCCCAATAACCCATTTGTCTGGGCCTTCATCCTTCACAACTTGCTCTTTACACAATCTTCAATATCTGGGGTTCTCATTTAGCATAATCGAAAAAAAAGAAGCTCCAGGGCCATATGCACACCATGGAGGTGTGTTGGCCAATAAAAGATGACGAGGACAAAGTTACCCACTACAGATTCCCATATCGCCTTAGGAAGATTATTCCATTTATTCATGAAGAATCATATTATCAAAGCTATGTAGACCAGAAGATGTGCCTCATCACCACCATTCTAATCTATACTTCACTCAACCTTAACTGTGCTTAAACCTTAATTTTTTTCTCCAATTTCTTGATCATCAATGGGAACTTCTAATGTGAGGACACTCGAGGGACACTCTAAGGCCTATGGGATAGCTCAAACATCTAGTTTCGTGAGTTTGTGTTCACAACCCAATATTCCTGCAAAACATGCTTTGTTTGGTTGTATTTCAACTGTAAGCACTGCACTTTGTGATGCACTGCACTTTGTGATGAGGCACATAAGAGCCATATACATGAGAAAATTCTTCATACGCTCTATGCCAAGAGATGCTTCTTCAACTTAACTATGCAACAATTGTCATCTACTAACAATTGCCGTTCACAATAGCCACGATGAACTTCCCAAGCAATATTATCATAGACCTTTTCTAGATAGATGTCACTCATGAATTACATATAGCTTGCACATAGGACTTTTCGTGCTCCATCAAATACAAATTTGAATTCATATATATATATATATATATATATATATATATATATTCACACACACACACACACACACAGAGAATATTTTTCAATGTCGTAAAGGACCAATCCAATATACCTCGGAGATTTATCAGATGACTCGTAGAATGTAGACATGTTATTCAAGAGGAAAATGCTACTACACTAGGAACATAGACACACACACACACACACACACACACACACACACACACACACACACACACACACATGTGAGAAGAATGTCTAAACATGGTAGGAACAATCTAGGCTTGTAAGGAGAGAGAGAGTGTGTGCTTGAAAAAAACCTATGTTTAGTGTGATCCCACCTACAAATTTTAAGAGTTACATCTAAATTTTGAATTTGAAGGTAAAAAATTTAAGAGAAAGTTGATGTAATTTTCTTAGTGCAAAACCTTCAGATTTAGTCAATTTACCTCTAAAATTTCTCATAGGTAGTTTTGCCAAGTTTATGGAAAAAGTTTTTTTTGGAGCAGTAGAGAGAGAGAGAGTGTGTGTTTAAAGGTTTCACAAAGTCATGGGACCATGGATGATGGTGGCCCTTGGTGGGCTATGGTCCATGGATGGTGGGACTAGACGAGCCCAGTGATGAAAGCCAAGCAGAACGAGACGTGGCAAAATGGTATTGGTAATGAAGCGGGCGAGACGGCGTCAAGCCTTTGGAGGGAGATGCGGATCCCAAGCACTCTCCCTCTTTAAAGATGTCAGTGGACTCGAGAGTTGAGAGTGTGTGTGCGCGCGTGAGAGAGAGAAGAAAGACGAGAGAGAGATTGCGTGTGTGTGTGAGAGACTCGAGAGCCTGTGAGTGCCGAGCATTTGAGAGAGAGAGAGAGAGAGAGAGATTGAGAGCGAGTGCGTGCGCGCGTGTATCCGGGAAATTTGTTAACGAAAAGAAGAGTTGAAAATTGCCTAATTTCTGGCCACTCACCTTTCAAGCGTTAGCCTGCTCATCGATCGCCCACATCTGATCTTGAAAGCCAAACCGCAAATAGTTGATCGGGTGTTCAACCAGGTAATTAGGCGCTTCTTGATGTTGCTCAGCTTAACCCATCCCCCAGAGCAGTGTATCTGCGTGTGGAAATGGAGAACACTCACTTGTTCTTTTCCGATCTGTCAATGTGGGTCTTTTTTTTCTGTAATTCCTTCTGCAAATCTGCTAAAATCTGACGTCTTTCCTGGCTTCTGCTTCTGTGGGTGTCCAGATCTAGTTCAACATGTCCTTTCTGGGCGCGCACCCGAGGTGCAAGGTGTGCCAAAGGCGGGCTTTTTTCACAGAGCAGCTCAAGACACCTGAGGGTGACACATTTCATCGAGCTTGTTTTCAGTGCAAGCAATGCCAGAAGCCTCTTGAAGTAAGTGTTTTCTCCTCTAATTTTCTGCGAGTCTTTTTTTAAAGTGGGTGTAGAGGCGAGGGGTAAATAAGGCAGCATGCTAAGAACACGAAGATGGAGCAAAGAGTGAGTTTTTTATTTTCAAGAAGCAGTGAGCTACTACTGCTTGGTGCCTTCAATTTATGAATGCCATGCATTTAGCGATGGCGTTTTCTTTTCTTGGGCAAACAAACACGGAAAACTATTTGTTTTTTTTGTATTGTGAGGGCGGTCTACTATTCTGAGAAACAGAGCACATCTGTGTGATAAGTTGGGACTTCATAGCATGCTCAGACTAGTGAGAGGCCCCTTCATAGTCTGCAATAACATAACTTTAAGTTTGAACACACACTAAGAACAGCAGGAGCATTAACATCCCTTGCATACCAGATAGAGCTGCTTGAGCTGTAAGACTTTAGAGCACTACAATCACGCATGTCTGTGTCGAAAGCAAATTTTGCACATCTGAATGAGAATGCCTCTTAATTTTTTGACCTAGTGGTGCAATTCATGAAACAATAGGCCAAGGGCACTACAAATGAGCCGCCTAGGAATTTTTCCAGTTCACGGTCTGAACATTCTACCCGTGGCATGCTGAAGCAAGCCTCCAATCTGGACCCATTGCAAACTCTTACTTAGAAAGAGGTGGATGAGATGTTGAAAAACACAAAACCACCAGTCTTTTGGGGGAGGATTATGACGTGTGATGTTTTGAGAGGTGGGGTTCCACAATTGTTCAATGCGTTGGAAGCCTTTTTGAAAGGTGAGTCTACAATGTTCTAGAAGGTGTTTGGTGGGGTGAGGGATACTCTTTTTGAGGCTCTTGTGTCTTGTTCAGAGGGAGGGCTTGGAAATTGGAATGAGCTCGTAGCCTAGCCTTTGTCTCCTGCATGGCCATGTGAGGGGGGTTTTCTGCAATGGGGTGTTGGAGGAGGCAAATCTGGGTGTCATGGACTTAATTGTGGACATTGGGGGTTCTTGATTTTATGGTGATTATGGTTCTTCTGCTTCAAAACCCCCAATTCTGGACTCTAGTTTTTTTCCCATAAATGTCAAGGTTATACTTATGTGCTTGGTTGCTTCTTAGGCTTAGAGATCAGTTTGAGCAAGCATGATAAGAAACCCCTGAATTGCTTGAGTCTCTTGGATTGTGCATGTATGTTATGAATTGCAGAAAAATGGGCTTTTTTTGAGAGGTTGGGAAAGAGAAAGAGGGGGTGGGGGGTAGTAAGTACTCACCATGTTGGGTGGACCGTGAGGTATTGGCTAGAGAACAATTTTGTTGGTAGCCCCCCTCCTTGCTTTCACCATGTTCAGCCCCACTCCACCAGTGGGACCTCATGGTGGAAGAGCACTTCCAAAAGTTCTGCATGTGCATGATTTGTGTTGATCCACAAAAGGTAATAGAAAAATATGTGAAGCTTTGGTTATGCTACTTAGTTCTGGGCCACGGAATGGTGTTAATGGTGTTAGCACAGAGGAAACTATTGAGCACCGGTGATGCTTGTGGGTATGTTGCACTATTAGTCAATGCAAAACACCATGGAGCTGATGGTTACCTTGTCCTATGAACAACTACCATAAACAGTACTTCGAAGTACAAGTTGGTCTTTTCTTGTGGTCTCACCTTACGTTCTTTGACACTCCAGATGTGACACAATTTTTGGGATAGGCTCTAATCTATCATTTGAGTGATCTCTTCGATATCTCACAAGGTACTTGTGTCTTTGTTTGCCCAGCTCGACAATTATGCACTTTTAGAGGGACGACCATACTGCAAACCCCATTTTGAGCAACTGACGAGCAAGATGCCACCTTCACATGCAGGTAATTAGCTCCTGGCCGATCCATATGTATGTGCTGGGTACTCTTTTTGAGCTGTCTAATCGGAAAATAATCATGACTTACTGATTGCATTAGAAAGGTTCGAAGTATATTTCTCTCTTTCTCAATTGCATGTATACTAGTGATGTAAAATCAGTGTATTATTTGCTGTAATAGACGAGCCAGCAACACCACCAAAGCCTCCCGTTCAGAAACCAATTTCAGGTATAGCTCCTGGCCAAACCATTTTTATGTTTGGACTCTTTTTGAGCTATCCATTAGAAGAGCTTCGTGTGTGTTGTTCATTGCATTATAAAGGCATGGAGTGCTATTCTCTTGTTCGCTTTTGATTACAGATAGACTAGTAATGTTAAATTCAGTGTGTTGTTTTCTGTATTAGACCAGCCTGCAACACCCCCGACACTTCCAAATCAGAAATCAAATGCAGGTATATCCATGTCTAGGTGCTGGACTTGTCATTTTGAGCTGTTTATTGGAGGGATTCTTATTACATTCTGGCCTATCTTACATGCATAATAGTAATGTAAAATAAGTGTGTTTATTCGCTGAATCAGACCAGCCTGCAACGCCCCCGAAGTTTCCCATTCATCAGAAATTGCAGAATGAGCTTGTAAGTTGGCTTGAGATGCTTTTGTAGAGGTCTTGCCCCACTTTCTCTCCTTTGTCTGCTAAGATAGTCTCTCTTTTGCAGCCGAGGACTCCAAGCAAGGCAACCTCGTTCAAGTTTTTAGGCACTCAAGACAAGTGTGTCACATGCAGCAAGACAGTTTATCCATTGGAGAAGGTGAGTCTGTCTATGTTTTTATGCTTTGTAATGACAACCTTATGATGTGAAAGAATACTTGTGTGATTTTCTTCGGCATGTAGAGCTCTGGTAAATGGTTTTGGTGTTGGCTATGGTGAAGTGTAAGGGAGCGGTCATAAGGAAAAGAGCTTGATTATTCTAGATGCATAGAAACTTACAGAGATCCTATATATACAGGCATAGAGATACAGTCATCCTCATGGCACATAGGCTTACAACAAAGCATGTATGTGGCTTCTCATGGGTAGCTTTATTGTCTATGCGTTACACATGTTTGTCTACATGTAAGAGGGGATTCACACAAGGGGTATGAGAGCTTGATTGTAATAGATACATAGAAACTTACAGTGAGTCTATATATAAGCAGAGAGAGGGTCATCCTCATGACTTGTATGTACGCTTACAACAAAGCGTGTGTTTCTTCTCATGGGTAGCCTCACACACTTCTGTCCATGTAAGAGGAGGTTCACACAAGCAGTATGAGACAAAGCCCTCTAAACAGTTGGACGTCAGATTTTTTATCACAGAGGATATGCCAAGCTATTTTTGCTTCTTTAAGAGCCAAAATAAAAGCATTAGGTGAGGCCGCCCAACTGCTTTGGACAATTAATTTGGCTTAGGAATGTGGTAATTGTCTGTTTTTAGATTATTTGATGTTATGCAAATCCACCACTGGATTGGGTATGGATGTGCATGTGTCAATCAAGTATTTACGCGGCACATTTCGTGGTGTACAAATGAAAGAGTTTGTCTCAGCCTCATGTCATGCTGTACTAATGCCTCGTGTGGATGTATTGTGCATATCCATCATTCTAGGTGAGCGTGGAAGGGTCAGCATATCACAAGTCATGCTTCAAATGCTTACAAGGAGGCTGTTCTATCAGCCCGTCTAACTATGCAGCCATGGAGGGCAGGCTTTATTGCAAGCACCACTTCAAGCAGCTCTTCAAAGAGAAAGGCAATTACAGCCAACTTCTCGTCAAGCTTCCCTCTTCTAAGCTACCATAGTGTGCGAGATGCTTGCCTCTTCTGTTTCACACAAACACACATTCTCCCATTCTTCTTTCTTGCTCTTCTCTTTTACTTTTTTCTTTTTTGTTTTATTCATGTGCACTTCACAATGCGTACATATGCTTCCTCTGAGCTTTCGGAGTGCTTGCTCTTTTCCAAATATTTCCCAATTTATATTTGTCGGGTTTTATAAATATTTATAATTGGATTGTCAAACGGAGGTTGTCAGAGAGCCCTCTTTGCTTTTGTTAGGCGAGGGTGCCTATTGCTTGAAGGAGGAATGCCAACTATGTAGCATGCTTAATGCCCATTGTGATGTAGCCACAAAAGCTGTAATTACATTTAAATGACTGATTTGGATTTTCCTAATTGGAATTGAAAGGATCTTTGATTATTCATTTTGATGACATGATATCTACTCTTGGGAAGCTTAGGCTTCTACCATTAAGCTCATAAGTTGCCATAATATGAGCTTGAGCCTACCTTCGCACACCTCTGTTAGTCTTCGGGAGGCATATGCCTCATATAAACTACCCACCTACCCACCTTGCAATATCGCGCTTTTGACAGAAGCGGAGGTGAGGATTCAAGGATGAGAGAATGGTATTTCAAGATTGGAAGGCAATGGTAAGTCTGCATGATATCTAATAATGTGCAATCTCTCTCTCTCTTTTATCCGCATGGTCATGACACTACTCAGCCTGAATGTTCCACACAACTAGTACACTGCCTCTCTCTCTCCATTTGATGAGACGGATCCTTCTGGTCCCATGTGTGCATTTGTCAAAGTCTCTCTCTCTCTCTCTCTCTCTCTATAGCGCCCATCAAAAGGCATAGCCAGATTGCAATAGATATTTTAAAGAAATCGGAGGGTGAGAACCTTAAGATAAAAGGGAGGTACGAAAGCTGATTTTATTCTCTATGTAAGCCTCATGTTTTTTTTTCTAAAATCTTTCATTCCTTTCCCTTTAGACTTTCCTGTAATTCCCTTGGTCTATAAGAATCTCTCCAATTAATGAGTTTTTTGAGAGGAGTGGGTAGGAGCCGTAAAGTGATCCGAGTTTGAATGGTAGAAGCACTGCATATAGAGTGTTGGTGTGTTTGTAATGTAGGTTTTCAGTTTGCTAAGATTCATTGTAGGTGTAAGGTGCAGTGGAATTGAGATGGTGAATATCTTGTTTCTACACTTCACATCCTTTTCTTTCTTTCCTTGCGTCTCGGTGGTTCCTTCTAGCTTGAATGATGGTTCCTTTCACTCTTCCCTCAAGGGAGGGAAAGAGAGGGGTATAGATTGGTAGAGGGATAGAAAGAGAGAGAAGAGGAGAATGACACTCGATGCAATACCTCAAGTATATACTCTAATGAGGAATGTTACCACGATAACTCCTCGAGACGAGGCACCTCTGGGGTTGATTTGATGCACCTTTGGATTCTTCTCGAGATGGAATTGCAGATGGCCACCAAGGGGTAGATTTGGGGTTAAATTGTAGTCA
This sequence comes from Adiantum capillus-veneris, assembly GCF_014529385.1. NCBI lineage: Eukaryota > Viridiplantae > Streptophyta > Polypodiopsida > Polypodiales > Pteridaceae > Adiantum > Adiantum capillus-veneris. The sequence goes on from NC_140952.1 coordinate 111,359,637, forward strand.
TGATGTGGAAGAAATGAAGGGCTACAAAGATCTCGATGATATCGATGATGGATAGCAATGGAGTATTCGATGTCGGTGAGGGAATGGCGGAAGGGAGGTTCAATGGATTGTCGAAGTATTGGACCGCAACAAGAACAGCTAGCCATCGTAGATTCTCACCGATCTAGCGAGGGAAGGGCTGAAAATTGAAAACGATAGGGGCTGATTTGCAAAGATGATGGCGCTAGAATTGAAATATACAAACACTGGTTTATTTCTACTAGAATTGTCAAGGTTGATCTAGATTTGGGGTGAAATTGGCGCGCATATGTTGATCCGAGAATCCGATTCATATAGGGAATGGCCCTAAAGCTACATGCATGTTATGCTAGATGCCCACCGTAGTGTAACATCATCTGTCGATTTGGTATACGATCCATCTATGCAAGAGGGTGTCAAAACTAGAAAATTGGCTCTAGAAGTTAGTGAAGCATATCCACACTGCACATAGCGTCATGTACACATGGCATCTCCTTCTACGTAAAGTGAGGTACTAGTACTGAATTCCATGCACGCCATAAGACGGTCTCGGATGAAGTTCTTTCTAGATGATATCCTTCATGATGACTTTTGAGAGGCTCCCTTGGGTGATGTGGAAATGTCCAAAACACAAGGATGGTGATGATATATCTACTCACAAACCACAGACTGCCTCTTGGATCAACAATTCCCTTGTTCTGGTAGACAATAACCTTTGTTACCTCAACTCAGATGATGTGAACCAAACTGCGAACCAGATGGATGCTCGTATAGTGAATGGCTTGATATGCAGATGCCAATGTCATCGAAGCTTACTGACCAACTTATGCTACCCCTACGCGGGAAGATCAGCGAGAGCAACATCGAATGGGAGATGAAGATGACTATGTCCTTTGGAATTCCCATGAACTATGGCAAGTCCTTCGTATGATGTCTTATGAAACCGCCAAGTAACTCCTCAAGGATAGAGGCTTCTCTTCGGGCTTCAACTAGATTGTGGTATGATGGAAGTTCTATATGAATCCTCGTCTTTGCAACGGATGTGGTTGCGAATGTAGGCTCACGATGCCTATGAACTCCTGTGGTGGTTGCTTTGGATTGGAACCCTTTGGCTTCGGGTTGATGGCTACCGATTGTTGAGAAGATATAAAGCAGATAGGAGAGATGGACGTTCAAACAATGCCAAGACTCCAAAGCTAATAGGCTGATCTGGATGGCACTGCCGTCATAGGCCGCTAACAAATCCGGATACTCGCA